>NC_140202.1:7815792-8415792 GCF_965226575.1 Pagrus pagrus
AGGCAGAGTAAAAGTGACGATGATTGATGGTTCTGAAAGCAGTCTAGCTTTGAATGGGATTATTGTGTGTACAGCTTCCTATTCTTTTTTTCTTTTTTTGGATAAAGCCACTTTACACAGTCAGGAAGCTCTCACCACTGAGGCAAATGGAAAAACGAGAAATGTAATATAAAGCAACTACTGTATCCGTTTATTTCACAAAAAAAACATCTGTATTGGAGGAAGAGATTTACAGCTGAGGCTGGGAACAACACAGACTGTTTCATCATTTTTCTAGTATTTTCTGATGCCGTTTTACTCCTTATATGTCCATGGGTACATTTAGCTTTTCACCAAGGTTGTGTTTTTACACGTCTGTTGGTTGGTTGATTGGTTGGTTGGTTAGCATGATTCCGAAAACCTACTCAACAGATTTTCACAAAACGTGGATGAAAGATGGTCTCGGCTCAGAATACACCCCACTGACTCCTACTTCCTTTAACATTGCAGGATAGTTTTATTTACCATAGGAGAATCCAAGAGGGCACTTTAGTAATGTTTTTTAGAACATGGGGGCATCAAGAAATTTCTTGTCATTTGTTCACAAAAGTGTAGATTATTGGCATACAATAAATAAGCAACAAATACCCAATGTTTCATTCTGTCTAATTGTCTATTTTCAATAAGATGTCATACACAAGAAAATATTCATTTGTGTCCTGTTAACTGGAGACAACCTATCCTTGAGAAGTAATGGATGTCATGTATGTCAGTATGAATGTGCTGTTAATGCTCTTTCAAACCACAGGTGACACAGAAAGCCTTGAAGCATAAAACTCTTTGTTTCCATGCACTCAGTCAGAGCCTGTACAAAACCTTCTAATTCCCTGTAGATACACAGCTTTGTTTTATTGTCTGACTAACTAGCTTGTTTAGATGGAGTTGGGTTTCTATGCTTTCAAGTCAAGAGGGAAAATGTTTATAATTTCTTAAGCCTTGCTGGTTAAAAGGCAGTATGTGTCAAGATTACAAAAGCTTTACCTGCTAATGAGCTTATTGTGTCTTAGAGGAGCCATTACAGGATTGACTGAGACCTGACCAGTAGAAATTACACCTCCAGCAATAGATTTAACCAGACTGTGCACCTGCTCCTGTGGTCTGTCATCTCACATTGACGATAATGTTTATCCAGGTGTGTCTACCTACAAAAGACTTTCAAGTTGTTAAATATCATAATGTGCTGTCATTCCGTCCCTAAATAGAATGGAACCAGATATTATAACTTTGGAGACACTAAGTACCAATATTACAATGATTGCTGTTTTATAGATAGGTCAGATAAAAGGACTCAGAGGACAATGTTGAGCAATGACTCAGCTTCGGCCCCAGATACAAACCCCAGAATGATGAAATAACAGAGAGCACTTTCGCCAGCTGAGCCAAGTAGGTGTTTCCCCCTGGGGCATTTTACCCCTGCAGCCGTCGGTCAGCACAATCCAGATTTTTGTCTCTTTAGCTTCTAAGTGGTGATGGAGCTGCTTTTCTGTAGTATTTTTATTCACCCTACAGCCTGATGGGTATCTGCTCTACTGTGGTCATGAATAAAACTAATTGCGTTCTCAATTGGTGATTCATGCTTAACATCTTTGGGGCTGTGTGTGAAACCATAACCTAATAGTTATCACTGACTGTTCTGACTGGGCTTGAATTGTACAGATTATGTTTCACGGAATGGCTCCATTATGGATCCATTTGTTTGGTTGAGTCAGGTCAGGTTTTTCACTTAACCCGTCCCCCTCTACATCCGTCTCAACGAGCCCAAACATTCTGTAATCAACATCACTTTGTAAGATAACATCCTGCATGTTTATTTGTTTGTGACTAACTTTGAAACCCAGTTTATGGCAAAGGGAACGGAGGGGTTAGTTAGTACAGGACTTTAATCATTTACTAAATTTGGAGTTTATTAAAATCAAAAGAAAAATGATGTTTGATTTTGCAGTTATTTGATTGTTTTTACACATAAACCAGCCAGTAACATTTACTGAGTCTTAAATACTATAGTTATTTCTATGACGTTTGATGATTATTTTATTTTTACAACATTTCAAAATAAAAGTACACAAATGAATGTGTTTAGGTTGGAGCCTCATCATGTAACATGTGCACTACAATTCTTTTGTGTATTCTATTATTCTTTTTATTGCTATTTTTATGTGGCTCATGTCGTCACTATATTTTATGTTTTCTTACTGCATGTTATTGCCAGTGTAAAGCACTTTGTGAAAAGCGCTATAAAAACCCTCTAATTTGTACATACATAAGTGATTTTTATATTCTTTCTGGGTTTGAAACAATAAGCAGTTAATCAAAATTTACATTTTGTAAATGCCAAGGAAGTTTGTCTGTGTGCACATGGGAGGCTGTATATGTGTGTCTATATAAGCTTCTTTGATGCCATCATATTTGAATAAATCATGTAAATTACACAGGCATGTAACTGGTGACCTCTTACACTGCTTGTGAACTGCTGTTTGTGCTTTTTATAACGTGTCAGTATCATGCTCTTACAGCTGTAATCAGCTCTCCCAGCATCATCTACAATGGACTGAAACTTCAAACAGGTTTGAACCTTTCAGAAGTGAAGAAAAGTCAAGATGAAAAAGAGAGAATTGAGGCCTGGTTATCTAATCAAGCAATGCTTTCTGAAGCTACAACTTTGTGGACACCGTACTGGAGTCATTTTCCGGGGATATGGGCACATTTTCTGGACCATAACCGTGGCTGCTACTATGATCTAAAGCTCCTTCGGGTGTAAAAAACCCCAAGCATTTTATGAGTCCATAAATTCAGCCTCCTGTTCATTGTCAATGGAGCAGAAAAAAGTGTTGTTTGATGATAGAGCAGATTAAGGGTCTGCTAGCTTTGGGAGACACTTTCCCATGTTTTCAAGTATTGACTGAACTGTCTACAATCAGAACAGGGCCGGGGACCAGGATGCTGCTCTATCAAGGCTGCAAAATTTGGGCTGCCTACTGTTAGCAAGTGTAAATGTGACAATCAGTGTCAGACTCCAAATGAATACACTTACATATGTCACATCTGAGTATCAGTGAGTTGAAGTTTTAAGCAAATATCTAATAAAAGACAGTGAAGTTACACATTTCTCTAACATTTCTGTAACTTCCTTTCAACTCATTTAGAGTTTGAACAGAGAGGAGGTTATGGACTCCATTCAAGCTTCAGAGCTGTCGGTGTGGTGGCCATAGTTGACACTACAGGTCATTTGACAGACGTTTTGACTCACATGCAGAGGTGGCTCTGACAGCAGCAGCCTATGTGTATTTTTGAGTTGGACAAATTTACAGTGTTTTACAGCTAATCTACAAATACACTGCCTGGCATAGACATTATTAAAGGAGAAAGGAGGAGAAAGGAGGTCAGTATCTACTCACTCTCATTCCGATGGAAAGTCGGACAAGGTCTTGTAGTCAACAAAACATTTCTCGAGCTTCACAGCAAAACAGCGTTGAAGTATTCATCTAAACAACTGAAGTAGATGGAAAAAAAAACAACTGAAAAAAGAAAACAAAAAATGTCTCCATAGCAAGATCCCAAATTGATTTGAAAAGACCTTATTCTCACATTTTTTAAGCCAAAATCTTCACTGTAGCTGCTACGCTAAAAGGATTAGGGCGCACCCCATCTGAAGTGCTTACAAAAGTTTGACTGTGCATCAAGGGTATAAATAACATTGATTCAAATCAATTTGGGATCTTGGGGCTTAAAGAGAGTTGCATTACGCTGGACAAGCTGTGTGGAGCCAATTCATGTTTTGTTTTAGGTTGTTTTTTTATGTTTTATAACAACTCCCATTTACTTCAGTTGTCCAGGAGAATGCTGTTTTGTTGTGAACCTCCAGAAATGTTTTGTGGACTACGAAACTTTATCTAACTTTCCATCAGCATCAGAGTGAGTGGATAATGGCTTTTCACTTCTGGGCGAACTGATCCTTTTTATATGGCATTCTTTATACAGCAAAAGCAATGAGGAAATTTTGTTATTTACAGCATGGCTTAAAATTTTGCTGCCCCAAAATTGCATTTTAAATTGTGTGCAAGTGCTTGTTCAGTTGGTAGGAAATCAAATCCATTGCTTTCCTGGACAAAAAGTAAAAGTTCTTACGAGACGGCTGAGGTCCTTCAACATCTGTCGGACTACGCTCAGGATGTTTTATGAGTCTGTGGTGGCCAGTGCTATGCTGTTGTGTGCTGGGGCAGCCTGCTGAGGGTGGCGGACACCAAAAGACTGAACAGACTGATCTGCAAGACCAGTGACGTTGTGGGGGTGGAGCTGGACTCTCTGATGGTGGTGTCAGAGAGGAGGATGCTGTCCAAGTTACATGTCATTTTGGACAATGGCTCCCATCCACTCCATGATGTGGTGGTCAGCCACAGGAGTACATTCAGTACCAGACTGATCCCATCAAGATGCACCACAGAGCGCCACAGGAAATCATTCCTGCCTATGGCCATCAAACTGTTCAACTCCTCACTGGAGTGTCAGACACTCTGAATCACTAGGAGGACTCTGGACGCTTTGTTTCTCTCTAATGTGCAATAATTAAGACAAACAATGTTCAATAACCCATATAATTCCATCTGTAGCAATTTTTATTACAGTGTATATATGGATATATTCTAGTAGAATGTGCATTTCTTGTATTTTTGTTCTGTTTTGGTTGTTCTTGCTTATATATAGTTTTTATTTTTCTGCATATTTCTGGGACTGAATGGGAGAAGCTGTAACGCAAGCAATTTTTCCTCGGGGGTCAATAAAGTATTTCTGATTCTGATTCTGTATGGTGAGTTTACACAAAAGTTTAATTTAAGGTCCTTGACAGATACAAGTACAAGGGAGGCTGGCCTTGTCTTGAGGAATCAAAGATAAACAACATACATTATCTTTGGCTTTTGGACCAAATACCGCAAAATGATGAGAAAACATTTACATCCTAACACTAAATACACTTAAAAAGGTCAAAGCTTAAAAATATTGTCAGGAAGTGTTGTTTTTAGGGAACTCAAATGTTGTATGTAGCCCTTTAAAATATTCTGACTGACAGCCAAAGAGTAAATTACACTACTGTGTAACACTACCCCAATCAATGAGCTCATTTGCGAGGAACTCAGTATTGAATCTGTTAGTACAAACATTTGATGGATAAACACCATTGTCAGCAGTAGCGTGGCACCGTCAATGTGAAATTACATCCTGCTGCCTGGGAGGAGAACACCTCAGAGTGAGGTGAAGCAAAGAGTTGGGAGGGAGAAAGGTGGCGGCTTGGGAAGTGCGGCTCCGACAAGGCAATTAAACGCACCTTGGGCTTGATGGATTTCTAATTGGAGGCTGATCACATCGGAGGTGTGCTGGATTATAGTGCCGGTAATGAATGGGAGAGACAGAGCGTGACAGATTACTGCTGTTACGCCTCTCCCTGAACTGTGGAGAGAGAGTGTGTGTGTGTGTGTGTGTGTGTGTGTGTGTGTGTGTGTGGATGCCAGTCTGTGTGTCGGTATTACAGCATTTGGATGGGAAAGAGAGACAGATGTGTGCATAATCCAACGGATATAAAGTGTGTGCTGCAGGTATGTGTACTTGTGTTTAGAGCCTATGTTAATGTGAAAGGTTATTACTGTGTGTGTACAGTGGCTTGCAAAAGTATTCATACCCCTTGACATTTTACACATTTTGTCACGTTACAACCGCAAACATTAATGTATTTTATTGGGATTTTAGGTGATAGACAAACACAAAGTGGTGCATAATTGTGAAGTGGAAGGAAATTGATATATGGTTTTCAAATTTTTTTTACAAATAAAAAACAGAAAAGTGTGGTGTGCGAAAGTATTCAGCTCCCCTGAGTCAATACTTTGTAGAACCACCTTTTGCTGCAATGACAGCTGAAAGTCTTTTGGGGTATGTCTCTACCAGCTTTGCACATCTAGAGACTGAAATTTTTGCCCATTCTTCCTTGCAGAAGAGCTCAAGCTTGGTCAGATTGGATGGAGAGCATCTGTGAACAGCAATTTTCAAGTCTTGCCAGAGATTCTCAATTGGATTTAGGTCTGGCCATTCTAACACATGAACATGCTTTGATCTAAACCATTCCATTGTAGCTCTGGCTGTATGTTTAGGGTTGTTGTCCTGCTGGAAGGTGAACTTCCACCCATGTCTCAAGTCTTTTGCAGACTCTAACAGGTTTTCTTCCAACATTGCCCTGTATTCGGCTCCATCCATCTTCCCATCAACTATGACCAGCTTCCATGTCCCTGCTGAAGAAAAGCATCCCCACAGCATGATGCTGCCACCACCATGTTTCACGGTGGGGATGGTGTGTTCAGGGTGATGTGCAGTGTTAGTTTTCCGCCACACATAGCGTTTTGCATTTAAGCCAAAAACTTCTGACCAGAGCACCTTCCTCCACATGTTTGCTGTGTCCCCCACATGGCTTGTGGCAAACTGCAAACAGGACTTATGGCTTTGTTTCAACAATGGCCTTCTTCTTGCCACTCTTCCATAAAGGCCCGATTTATGGAGTGCACGACTAATAGTTGTCCTGTGGACAGATTCTCCCACCTGAGCTGTGGATCTCTGCAGCTCCTCCAGAGTTACCATGGGCCTCTTGGCTGCTTCTCTGATCAATGCTCTCCTTGCCCGGCCTGTCTGTTTAGGTGGATGGCCATGTCTTAGTAGGTTTGCAGTTGTGCCATACTCTTTCCATTTCGGATGATGGATTGAACAGTGCTCCGTGAGGTGTTCAAAGCTTGGGATATTTTTTTCATAACCTAACTCTGCTTTAAACTTCTCCACAACTTTATCCCTGACCTGTCTGGTGTGTTCCTTGGGCTGTTTGTTCACTAATGTTCTCCAACAAACCTCTGAGGCCTTCACAGAACAGCTGTATTTATACTGAGATTAGATTACACACAGGTGGACATTTACTAATTAGGTGACTTCTGAATGGTTGCACTGGATTTTATTTAGGCGTATCAGAGTAAAGGGGGCTGAATACTTTTGCACGCCACACTTTTCAGTTTTTTATTTGTGAAAAAAATTGAAAACCATGTATCATTTTCCTTCCACTCCACAATTATGCACCACTTTGTGTTGGTCTATCACATAAAATCCCAATAAAATACATTTACGTTTGTGGTTGTAACGTGACAAAATGTAGAAAAGTTCAAGGGGTATGAATACTTTTGCAAGCCACTGTATACACCAGTATGCTGCTGCTCTGACATGCGGAAAATAACGGGGAGGGAAATGAAGACAAGAGGGAGGAAATACAGCAGAAGAAAAGGCAGCGAGGGAGGAGAAGGAGCAGTTGAACTAGTGAGAGAATGTGTCAATGTGGGAAAAAAGGAGAGTAAGAGTGTGAGCGATGTGAGAGAAACAATGAAAAAGAGATCTATGTAAAAAAAAAACCCATTTTTTGTACAATGGGAAAGTGAAGTGTAGTCTAAATGTTGTATCTGGCTTGTGATATGTTCACGCGAATTTTCTCAGTCAAAACATTTTTCCAAGAGCACATGAAGGCACAGAAAGCCCACATCAATGTGAATAAATGACTGGAGACACATTTTGAATGAGGATGCTTCCATACATGGCCTACACTCGCGGAATGGTGAGTGAACGTGATGTGAATCATCCTTCACAGTCGCCAGATCTAAACTCAGCTGAACAGCAGAGGAACTGTATGTATAACAACATGAGTGTGCTGCCACGCTTGACGGATGACTGTGTCACAGCAGTTTAACTGTGCTGCTGCACAACTTACAGTATCATCAGCTTGTAATGCAGCGAAGTGCACGTCAAGTGCACTTCGCTGCATTACTAGTCACTAGGATGGGACCGAAACGAGTGAAGACAACAAAGGATGCAATGAAAGGGGAAGAGGACGAGCAAGGGAGGGATAAAAAAAAAGGGGGGGAAAGAGGTAAAGAAGAAAAGACTGAGAGAAGGAAGTCAACTTCGGCTGAACAGAAGGATAGGCGGCGAGGAGGCGGAGAGGAAGAGGGGAGGGAGAGTGAATGGAGAGACGAGACAGTGTGTGTGTGTGTGTGTGTGTGTGTGTGTGTGTGTGAAGTGAAGGGGGGGAAGAAAAAAACAGGAAGAAAGAACAGGCAAGGAACTTTTAATGGCCCTGCTGTTGTCTTTGTCAGCACACTGTGACAGCCAGAATCAATTATTAACCAAGACCACAAGCCTTTGGAGAGGAGAAGAAGAAGAAAGTGCGGCAGGGAGGTGATGGGAGCGAGGGAGATCAGGGCACGGGCATGCAGGGAAGGAGAGAGCAGGGGCGTTGGCGATGAGGAGAAAGAGGGGGAAGGAGGGGGATGTATGGAAGTGAGAGAGGGGGGTGTTTAAAGTAAGAGATAGGGAGAGCAGGAGGAGAGGATGAAGGGGAAAAAAACAAAGTTAACGAGAGAAGAAAGGAGGCGAGGGGGAGAGGATGACACAGTTTTCACAGCATTTTACAGAGAAGCAGCTATAATAGAGTGATAGAGTGAGATGCAAGAGACGGATTTTGTGTGTTCTTTCATGTTTCACACCTTCAGGTCATGCTGCGTATGCGTCTCAGTGTCTTATATGTGAATACACAAATGAGAAGTGGAGCCCGTGGTCATGTTTGTACAGATGGGCTGGTTGTTGTTGCATCATGTTACAGACGAGGGCAGGCTCTGACCCCTTTATGTGTTTCTGAACATGAGAAACATGTTGTTGAAGGTTCTCAGTCATCCAGGTAATGGTAATAATAAGTGCTGTATCGTAGACAACTGGACCTGTTTCAGTTTCTTGAAGACGTTTCCCCTCTCACCCAAGAGGCTTCTTCAGTTCTAACTAACTGGAGGAGCTGCAGGGTTTTAACCTCTGTGTGGGGGTGACCTTACAGAGTCATTAAGGACATGTGTGAGTCGTTAGGGCCAGTTGTGGGTCGTTGACCCAACTGGCCTTCATGTGGGTTCCTGAGGCTAGGTGAGCCCAGGTGTGAATGGTTGTTAAGCTGTCTGTGGAGAGAACTCAGTACAGCACTGTAGGTGGGTGATAAGTAATGTCTTAGGCCACCTCCTCTGTTCAAAGACGGTTGTTCCAGTTTGATGGATTAGATGGATTCTTTTACTCCTCTTTCAAACCATCTGTCTTCTCTGGCCAAGATGTTTACATTGTTGTCCTCAAAGGAATGATTTTTCTCCTTCAGATGTAAGTGGACAGCGGAGTCTTGACCTGAGGAGTTGGCCCTCCTGTGTTGTTCCATTCTTTCATGGAGAGGCTGTGCCATGGGCTCGACGATGTCCCCAATAGTGGCCAACCAATACATGAAAAAGTTGAGGGCAGAGCCTCGATTACCTTCACGGGAACTGCTCCTAGCCACTGGTTCAGGTATGTGGACGACACCTGGGTCCAAATCAGAGCAAGGGAAGTGGAAGCCTTCACAGAACATATAAATGCTGTGGACAATAACATCAAGTTCACACAGGAAGATGTCAGAGGAGACAGTCTGCCCTTCTTGGACTGTACAGTACACATTGAAGAAGACAGAAGCCAACACATTGAGGTGTACATAAAACCTACACACACAGATCAATACTTGCTGTTCCACTCTCTTCACCCACTGGGGCACAAGCTGGGGGTCATCAGAACCCTAAACCAGCGGGCTGAGACTGTGCCCACTAAGTCAGAGGGGAGAAAGAGAGAAGGAACAGAAGCACATCAGGGAGCACTTAAAACCTGTGGCTACCCAAACTGGACCTTTGTCAAGACCTCTGAAAGATCCAGAGCAGGCAGAGAGGAGGAGACGAGAAAACGTAACAACACCATTCCTTTTGTCGCGGGAACATCTGAGAAACTCAGGAGGATCTTCAATAAACATCATATCCCAGTTCACTTTAAACCTACCAACACACTGAGGCAGAAACTTGTCCATCCTAAGGACAAACACCCAGGAGGCATAAACAGAGTAATGTAGTTTATGCTGTTCAATGCAGCCAGGACTGCACAGATGTGCTATGAAAGGGCAAATTGAAACATCCGATTGTATTAATCTAGGGTTTCCCTGTGATATTACTGCTGGTGCTGCATGTTAGCAACATGGCTTCTGCTAGCAGCCTGGCTACTATCCATGGCAAAAAACAACTGTAAGAATCCCATTTTGACCGAGAAAACCTGATCTCAGTGCTATGAAAGGGCAAATTGAAACATCCAATTGTATTAATAAGTAGGCAGGTTATGTAACTTACTGATGTAGTAGAAAGAATGCAGGTTTTGAACCATCTCAAGTGCTGCTGGCAAGCGGAAACATATCAGCAAGGGAACAGACTTTGACACAACACAGGAGCTCTCAAATGAATGCCTGTCCGTTCACTCATGTTTTACCGCGGTTTCTATCACTCTCCCTCTTCACCTCCTTTGCCTCCTTCATCAGCAGGGTTTTTTACATTTGCAGTGTAGAGTTTCCACAGTTATTCCAGTTGTTCCACCGTTATCTGGGGTACCTGGGAAAAACAATGCCTCTTCCTGTTTTAGTTGTGCAATGGTAGACATGCTTCTCTTGTGCCGTAATTTGACCATATTTTTCTGGGTAAAAAAGTATCCCAGTGCCTGAATAACGTAGTGAAAGCAAGATTTATAGGGAACCAGTCCATATGCAGACGGTGTCATTTTTCTATAACCATTACACTGTGCAGTCAGTATTTACTCCAGAGTGATAATATCACTCTGGAGTGAACATTTTTAACATATTATGTTAAAGCAAAAAAGTGCAGAGTAATTGTCAAATATGTTTTTTTTTTTAAACAACTCCAAAAAACTAAATCAGACATGTCTTCTAAGATACAAAATTGCTCATTGTAAACATTTGCTGATTCACAGATTCCCAATATAAACAAGGGCAGAATATTAAATTCACAGCTAATGTTCTGGTGTCTGTTACATGTGTCCAAAGGCACCTGGGAGAATTGTACCCTCGGGGCTTTTGCTAGAAAGCCTCTCTGACTGAACCCTTTCCTCAGTGCTTTCACCAAGAAATAACAATAATGAAAAAATAAATAAAACAATGGGTAAAGTCACAGCCTGTAAAGCCAAAACAATGAGCTGAAAGATGCTAAAATGCTCTGTGGAGCTGAGGCAAGCTGCAGATTTAAGTAATAATTCTGTGTGCATACTGTAAGAGACCCCTTTCACATTACATATAGACATTTGATACATTATTGTCATTAAAATGGGCATTACTGCAGCTTTGTAGAAGTAGTTGCAATATTTTGAAACCTGATAGCCCTGATAGCAGGCCAGCTTTAAAGGAAACGGTACTGACAAGCTCTTATTTCGAAGGTCTGATTGAGGCATCAGGGCATCAGTTGCTCATTACCATCATTCAGTTATTCATCCATGATTCCTTTCGTAGGCAGCTAAGACGTTACTGATCATCCACCACACAAATTAACAAACAAAGACACCAGCGCAACAGTTAATGACTAACTTCTTTGATTATTTATTGCCTTGAACTATTAATTTAGCATCCAATTATCAAGCTAGGGCTATTAATGAGGAAACAAATTCCTTATTTGTTGTGACAGCAAAGCAAAAGACAAAAAAGTCCTCACAAGACAGCGTGTGGGAGGGAGGTTAAAATAAAACAAAGAAGAGAGTTATTAAAAGTGAATTTAAAGGTCACCCCTGGAGGATTATTAGACATCAGAGCAGGCAAGGCACGACAGAGCGAAGCAAAAATCAGACAAATACGAAAAGTGAAGACCGGCTCAGAGAGAGGCCTCTGTCTGTGGTTGACCCAGCTTAAAGAAGTGTGGGAAAACAAAGACAGAATCACCCTTCAGATGAGACAGACAAAGCATTTTGTCTCATTTTTATAATCTTTGAACAAGGATACGGGTGAACGCCTCAGCTTTCTCTAGATAAAAACATTTTCTTTGTGACACATTATATTTCAGAAGGCAGATGGTGTCAAAACATCACATACAGTGGATATCAGGGTGTACACACTCAGTCAGACTGTCTGGTTTTGATCGCCCGGTGCTTGAAAAGGAGACACCTCACATTAAGCTTTTTTTCACTATTGTCAGTCAAATATACACTAGAAACCAGAAACATCCCAGAAGAGGGCTCTTGAAAAAAAACAAACTAGCTGATATGTCATGTTAGAATAACCGTGGTTCAAGACTTGGATCTCTGTGCTATCGTAACGGACAGATCACATTCGATTTTCGAATTCGGGTGAATAGACACAAAAAGTAGAAATATATATAATTTTATAAAGTACAAAAAATAAAAAGATATTATTGCGACACAGTCTGTAAAGTGTGTGAGTGTTGTTAAGTGAACATAGTGTGAATAAGGGAGGGGATTGGGTATTTCTTCCAGCCTTACATTCCTGCAATCAGTCTGACAATGGCTGGAAATAGAGTTGTTGTTGAAACCTTCCGTGTGTTCAGTCACTTGCATCAAGGAATTGACCATTTAGAGCAAAGTTGCATTTGGTGTACAAGAGGAAAAAGGGTCTGTATAGCAACATGAATACTGCTGGACAACTAGTCCACCTTGATGAAGACAAAAATGAACATTAAGTTTTTGCTAAATCAACAAAAGAAAAAATTCAGGGTGTAAGGAGGAGGTGTGGCTGCAGCACCAATCAACACTGGCATGAGTGTCATGAGCAGAGCAAGTGTTATGATGGCCACAATCTAAACCTGGAAGGACATGATGAAATCACTGCCCATACAGCTGTAAATGCCTCACAGCTATAGCATAGTGCACACCAATCAGCTTATACAAGTGCAACTTTATGCATGATTGCTGAAACTAAATATCAGCAATCATTTATAAATATACTGTATATTATATACTGGAATAGTCCTTCGATTGACATTCAGCCACAGATTCTGGCTTATATAACAGCCTGTCCGGACAGGTTTCAACACAAAACAATAAAAAGAGAAGGAAATGTTTTACAACGCAGCAACAGCACAGCTTTGATGAGGATTTAATCTTTACTGACAGGGAAATTCACACCAATGTTCCTACATTCTCAATAACTGTTTCTCATCTAATCAAATCACAGTGAGGAATACAACTTCTGATGTATTCTTGCTGATCATGCTAATAGGGATCTTATTCACCTGTTAGGGCTTATTTCCTAATTACAACGTGACAGCTGAACATTAAGTCGTCATAATGCAGTCTTCTTTCTCTAACAAGGTATTATTTTATTTGGGAATATTATGCAGCATCATCTGCTTGGTATAATGTTCTCACATTATTACGTAGTAATCTTCCATCTGGTGATTTTCAATTTTTAATTTTTAATTCAAGTATACAAATATTTTGTGGCAATTGATGAAGTGATTTAGCTTTAGAATGAACCAGTATTATTCAATTGTTTTCCAGAGTTTAGCTGTTGACTGACTCATTGAAACACAAATATATTGTAAGAATATATATATATTTATATATATATATATATAGACAGCATATATATACAGTATATATATATATTGTAAGAATATATATACACAGACTAAAAATGAGAGGTGATGTATTTCCAGCCCACAGGTGCAAAAATCTTCGGCCATAGCTCTGCTTATAAGTGAGTACATGCGCGCTTCACCTGCTGTAATACAAGAGATAGGAGCTTGCTTGGCCGTGATAAACAGTGCGAGAAGGAACTGCCATAGGAGCAGATGACATAGAAGTTCGTAGAGAGATGGGGATCCTTGTATGATAGAGTGAGTTGTGGAGAATAGGTTTAAATGGAGAAAGAAAGTTCAGATAAGTTGCTAAAAACAACGCCGTTTGAGAGGAGAACACTGCAGGAAAAGCTCAGAGTGAAAGAGGTCAGATCTGACCAGCCGGACATCGTGATAACACAACAAGCGCAAGAGTGAGTCTGGTTTGCTAAGAAGTTGTGACTAACTGCATGCAGTGAGTGCCTCCTTTTTCAAACAGCAGGAACCGTACCATCATGGATCCACTCAGGTATGACCAATTTCAAGCACTTTGCCGAAAAAGTAAACAAGCTAAGAGGCACATGGAAAATGCTATGTGTCTTGGCATGTTTGGCAGAATAAATATTGCTGCTCAGCTGATGAAGGCTCAAGTCGGGGTTCCAGAGACAGCATGGAGGTTGACAAAAAATTGTCTAAAATAATAGACTGTGTAAAGTTCTGCGGTGTGTTTGAGCTCGCTCTGCATGGCCATGATGAAAGTGAATACTCAGAAAGTCTGGATGGATTTTGTAGCATGACTAGATGCTGTAGTACAAGAACATCTGCAGAGTGCTGCTGTTTAAAGGAACATCTAAAACAGTACAGAATGAACTCTCAGTTTGAGAGAACACATCATTGAAGAAATCAGGAGTGCTGGCTTGTTTTAAAGGAATAGTTCACTCTAAAACAAAAAACTACACCGGACTTCTCATCAGCATGAGGGTAAGTCGATAATGACTGAATTTTGTTTTAGAGTGAACTATTCTTTTAAGTCATTTTGGTCATTTTTAATATCAAAATGTCTGTTTCCAGCTTATTGAATGTAATTGTTGCTGTTCTTGCCATTTATGACAGTAAATTAAGAGTCTTTAGGTTGTTTTTTTTGAAAAACCATATCAGACTATTTGAATTTTTATTTATTATTATTATTCTGCTTGGAACAGTTATAGAAATCTTGCATTATCACATATAGTTTCTTCTATTTTAAGTAGCAGATAAAACATGCACTATAACACTGACTATATTTAGGTTACTACTAATTACATTTTGAAGAAAATTCCTAACTCTGAACTGCTTGTGTTGTGGCACTAACGATTGCAATGGCTTCACTACTTTTGGCCAGACTTTCTCCTTTTCCACCAAATTAGCTCTGGTTCTTGAGCTGATTATGTTCAAGGCTCTTGGAACCTTGGAACTATCTTGTGAAATATCTTACATTGAGTTTTAGAGAACCTTCATAATCAAGGATAAATCGTCAACAAAGGGCACATCTTTTGGGTTTCCAAGACAATTTATTTTTGGTCAGAAATGGTGTGGGAACCAGAACACAACTGGTTCCATGGTGGTGGATAAGCCCTCACATAAATACCTCTTAGGGTCAGTCCCAATACACCCCCTCGCCCTACTTTTTAGCCCTATTCCTAAATTTTGCGCGTTCCCGCGAGGGTAGTGGTGTCCCAATTACTCTTTGCATATAGGGGTAGTGGGCATAACGATGGGTAGGGGGTATGAATCTAGCCCTTCAGAGCGAGGGATTTCAGATGCTGACTCACCCAGGGAGGGCCAGAGGAAATTTCCCAGAATGCTTGACGTCCTGTTAACGTTACTCGTTAGCTCTCTTATTTCCTGCAAATTTGTCGGATATTTCACATTAGTATGATAATAAGCAGCAAGTAAGGTTTTCTATGTTACTGCGTACCGACCGTACGAACGTTAGCTAGCAGAAGCCCCCCCGGCTGCTCCCAAAGTCCCAGTCGTTAACGTTAGCACAGCGCTATTGTAGCAAGCAAAGGGCGTTTATGCCTTCCAGTAATCACACACCAATCTCAACCGTTAACTCCATTGCTGCCGGGTTTGTTGTTATGGTGGGACGTATGTGCAAACGTAACTACGTAGTCGCTTACGTGCCCGAACGTAAACTATGCAGTGACGTAGCAAGTGGTGTCCCAATTCCTAGGGAAGATTACAAAGCTCTACCCCTTGTTGCTTCATTTCCAGGGTGTAGTGGTAGTGGGTGAGGGCTAGTGGTAGTGAGTAGGGTGAACATTGGGATTCACCCTTAGTCTGATTGCCCGACTTTTTCTCTTGTGCAACCAGCAGGTCAAAGTGTGACCACACCTACTTGGTGAACTGCCACAGATGTTGGCACATACATTCTCGGTTCCCAGGTGATGTATTAAAGTGTCTTTGTTGATCTTTTGACTTTTTCTCGGCCTCCATTTTCTGGTGAAATTTGTGGTTTTGAAAGAAATTTCACACCATTATTGGATGAATTACCTCAAAATGTGGCACACTCCTTCATGCCCCTCTCAGAAAGAATTTTAATAACTTGTTTCCTTAATTTTTCATGTAGCACCATCAGATCAAAGTATTCATTTTCCCAGTTCTTTGCTTCAGAATAAAATACCTGCAAAACTAATGACTTTATTTTCTCTTGCCTGCTGTGTTTATTTTTCCTATATTTGCTGTCATGTCATTTCAGATCCAGACACTCCCTCCTGGCTTGCAGTAACCCCTTCCCCACTCACTCACTCACTCACTCACTCACATGCTTCCCATTTCTCTAATCAGCCTTGCAGTGCAGAAGCAGGCCTATCTCTGCCAGAATATCTGGTTTGCATCCAGCTACATTCCCTTTGCAGCATTTGGTTTGGCTTGCAGACCCATTGTTGGACACTCAGTGTTCAAGAGATAATCAAACTCCCCCATAGCAATGGTACATTCTGGGGGATGGGCCATTGTCACCTGCAGTGCACCTAATCAGACCACCTATTATCCCCTGTATAGCTGATCTTCTCCCACACAGCCAGTCTTTGTCTCTCAGCATGGTGTGCGTACATGCTTACGTGAGTAATGCCATGACTTGGTGTTCTTTGATGTGATGTTTACTGTAGGTTCGTACACATTATGGGAGCTGGTGTTGGGTTTGTTGATCACATATGTTGGGATGTTGGTTCACTGGGTGCTCTATTTGCTTGATGATAATTATGCTTGACTGTCACTTATGATGCACTTATCATGGTGCTAAAGAGCACTTTGTTTAAATCGAAAAGTTTATTTTACCATTCTGAATTTCCTTTGCATAGTCACTAGCCTGAATGTTACGAATTATTTCTGTTGTTTATTTCCTTTATAGGAAACCACACCTAATGAACAGTTTTCAATCACCAATAAAGAATTGAATTGAACCTGAAATCCTGGACTATGATTCTCACAGATCATCTATGGTGGGTTAGTTTCCCCGCACCGGCAACAGTTTCTCCAGGATAGCCAGAGTCAGCCATGATTCTCTGCTTGACTCTAAAACCAGGATTTCTAGTTGGAAACTGGGTGATATTCAGTCTAAATGTCGATGACGTCTCTCAAACTCTTTTCAGTCAGCTTAAGCGTGGTAACACCAACATTTCACAAAATATACATTTCTGAAATCATTTTAGGAATCCGTTCATTTGTAGAATGAAAGGGAGACGATATTGATTAGTGATGAGGAATTTCCCCAAAGTCATATTGTCCTGGTAGGCTAAACGTGGTCTACTGTACATGAAGACACACACATTTAATGTTTCATATAAAACCTTCCGACAAGACTAAAAGCATTACAGCATATAGCATCTGCACGTCAGTCAAGAGGTTGACAATTCGATTACAGACCCCTGCAGCGAAATACATTTTGGCAGGATTTGCTAAAAAAGCAAGGAAGCTCACTGGGTTGCAAGCCTTTCTGACTTTAGTAAATGCAAACATTTATCTTACACTTCATGTCTTTTAGATAGATACTTTATTGATCCCAAGGGGAATTTATACATCTAGTAGCAGCATACAACTTACAACAAACATGACATGAAACATCGGTCACATGTAATAAGCCCCCACCACCTGTCAAGTTAAAACCGTAAAAACTTAAAAAACTGAAAAGTAGACCTGCCAGAAAATATAAAATTAGATAAAACCATTGCAAATAAATACATGCTGTAACAACCAACAAAACAGCAGTGCCTGAATGTACGTTGTGCAATGAAACGGATTGAAACAAATTGAAAAATGAGTCCATACAAAACTTATCCAAGTAAAATTGACAAAGTTTCCAGGAGCAAAAAGCTGTCTCTATGAAAAACAGATGAACAGATGAAACAGATTGAAACAAGAGTCTGTGCAAAACGTATTCATGTAAATTGGCATTAAAGTGTTCAAGTGCAAAAAAGCTGTCTCTGTGAGAAGAGATGTGCGGTTGAATGTTTAAATTGCTTTTTTCAAAAAAAGTAATCAAAGCTCAGTCTGTTTGTGTTGTGCTTTTGGGATCAAGACTGCCATTTTTCTGCACCTCTGCAAATTACAAAATGTTAGCATGCTAACTCAACACATGAAGATGGTGAATATGGTAAAAAAAAGAAAAAAAACCTTCTGAACTGTCATTTACCCAGAACCGCCAACAAACTCCTGAGCTAGCCAAATCAAACAGATGCTATAATACTATCATTTAGATACTACGAATATGAAACAATTTTTAATAAAACTAATAATGAACTCTTTAATCCACCCGCATTGATTTCAATGTGTGCTGTCCAGAGCATTCATCAGATATTGATGAAAAGGTTTGATGCATGGCTAATACTCCCAATCCCAAGTCATTCTCTACCATATGAAACACACAGAGGCACAGGAAAACATCGAACAGCTCTTTTCCCAGTAGGAGGAAACTAGTCATTCTTTGTGTGCTGGGTCGATATGAGCAGGCAAGAGAGCAGAGTGATCACTAATGATCTCACTGGAGCATGTTATTGTAGAATTGGTACACAAAGGAGCATCTTTTTGTAAAAATAATCTTAATTAAACCAAGACAGGCCGTATAAAGCAATCGTAAACATTGCTACAACGATTGCTTGTTCAATGCTGTGGATACTGTGGTGAAACCTATAACCGTGGAGAGTTTAACTTCCAAGCAGCATGCAGAACTTTAGGGGTTTTTCATCTGGTGGATATCCCGTTTGGGAATGAAACTCTTCAAGCTTGAACTTTTATTAAACCTGGAGGGGAACAGCTCTGCATTTGAGGAGTCAGATTGACCAGTTGAGCAGCTGTTCTTCCGCCCGCTGGGTCGATATGTGCAGTCGAGAGAGCAGAATGGTCACATCAGCACAGATGATCCCGTTTTGTATTGTGGCATCACTTCACAACAAAGATCAAAGATCTAAAAGTTAACTGACATTAGGTTGGCAAAGCTAGTGAGTCAGAAATCTACTTAAAAAGTGAGAGTGAGAATGATTGCTGCTCCGTTTTGTGTCCCTGAACATTTCATGAAACAAATTGTGATTGGAGCAGCTTTCAGCATGCTTTGCAAACTGCTTGTTGTGCTGTTTGCATGTTAAGTTCCCAGAAGTGACGGAGCAAGTTGTTCTCAGGTAGAAAGAAAAGAGCATTAGCAGAAATTGTTTTTGATATCCACAATCCTTTGGGAGCATTCCCCTATTACTGTAGATCAGGAAGTATAAAAGCCTCTTTGGTGAAATGTTTCTCTCATTCACTGAAATATCATTTGTTATGTTAGGGTGCAAATGTAGGGTAGGTACGGTTATTAGCAATTAATAATTACTAGTAGCAATTATTAAAATTAATAATATGGAGCACCACCCTGGAATCAGGGACCAATAACTAGACTGGAGAACAATCTCAGGTGAAGGATGTTCACCTTAAATGTAAACATTTATAAAATATTTAGAATTAAAGGAACAGTGGAGGAAACGAATCTGGACACTGGCCATCACAGCTGTTATCACAAAGCATATGCACGAATAATCACAGAAAACTGTTCTGTACAATATAATAGATTTTTAGCATGTTAGCAAACTTGATAATCAATAATAATTCAATCAATAAAAATCCATTATTCAACTACGACAACTAAGCTAAACACTAAAACTGCTCAAGCAACAAACAAATAAACAAGCGTGTGTGTGTGTGTGTGTGTGTGTGTGTGTGTGTGTGTGTGTGTGTGTGTGTAAGAGAGACAGAAGGAGAGAGAGCCGAGATGGTGGAAGTAGGCTCGTGGCAGATGACGTCACGAGAGGGTTCAATATGGCAAACATCAGCACATCACGCCACGGGTTGGTCAGTGGAGGTGATCGCGCGAGGCTTGAACGTAAAAATGGCAGAACAGCGCCTGACGACCTAACGTGACTCTATTCACGGTGTTTATTCTCGGTCATTATACTTGTGATGGTTGAAGCATCTGCAATGTGCCTTGAGCCAAGATGCTGGGTCACGACTTTCCCCATATCCTCATCAAAGTAGCGAACAGGTACATTCAAAATCCTGTCCATATTTACATCAGTTGCCTCATCTGCATTTAAAGAGAACATCTTTGTTTGCAGTTTCACAGACAACTCTGTTTTACAATGAGCTGCAATTCCATGTGTGCACAGGTAGGAGGCGTGTGCATTGGACAGTGACAGCCTAGAGAGGGCGCTCTGGTCTTCTGCAACTGATCAAATCAGTTTGACAAGTGGTTGTGATATGGTCAGGGACAGGTCATGCTCTGCTATGAAAGTGCATATGCAGTGGCTGGCTTACTAACTCAGGTTTGAATCAGCTTCCACTGGTTATTGTTCCTTGATAGAAATGCGGCTTATTGTGCGCTCACAGGGCTGCAAAGCTAACACTTCAAACAGCTCATGTTGAGCACAAAGGAAAGGCAAACATCAAGCACAATGTTTTACAGTGTAAAACCAGCAGCAAATCAGACTACGAAACAAAACTCCACAAAACTTGCATATAAATGTGGCTCAAAGCATACAATACACACTAATAATCCCTAGTATCTGCCCAAACACTAATAAAGCCTCACTTGTGACCACACTTGTGACTGTTGGTGTGTGTCCCTATGCCTGGTTAATCCAACACGTTGCTCGGCATGGATGAATGGCGTTGGCCGCTGCAGCGTCCTGCTAGCGGGCTGACGGCAGCTGTTCTTGGTGATTTAGCGGAGGAAACAGCAGAGTCGACAGGGGCGAAGAAAACGGGGCTCAGCAGTGGTCTGCTTCTTGATTGATCCCTCTGCAGGGATGAGAGGCTGGATTGTGCAGCTTCTCCTCTGTATCTGGGATGTGTTTGCTAAACACGAGGCAGTTTGTGTCTTGTCCGGCGAGGTTGTAGACTGTGGCCTAGGCAAAGGTAATATCCAAACGTTTGGGCGCTCCCTTTCAGTAACTGCTGCGCAGGTGGAAACTAATGCTTTCAGCAATACGTTATGAAGGGACTGCGTTGAGTTGCGGCGTGCAACTTAAGCTCTCCGTGCATCAGGCTGCCAATAGGAGAAGGGAGTTTCATTTAAACTGGTTTGCTGGACACTGGGTTTGCTGCACTTTTCCTTTGTTTCCAGGCTTTCTTAGTGTGATGCATGCAGGCCTCTCTATTGTTTGGACCATGTGGTGAGGACCCAACAGTTATGTCTACAGTTATTTTAAGTAAGGGTCGCGTTGAGCAAAAACATGTTTGCTTGAGAGTAGTGATAGAATGTTCCTAAGCACATTAACTCAAGTACTGTACTTATGTACAATTTGCACGTACTTCTGATTTACTTGTGTATTTCAATTTCCTGCTGCATTTCTACTAAAATTTGGAGGCAAATATTGCTCAACTTATAATAATTTACTTTTACAGTAAGTACATTTATTACCAGAAAATGACTTTTGATACTTAAACACACTTAATATCAGATACTTTAACACGTTTACTCAAGTATGGGTGACTTTCACTTTTACCAAAGTTGTATTTTAACATACTATCTTTACTCTCTTTACTCAAGTTAGACTGTTGGGTTCTTTTTACAAGGCTGAGTGAAAAGATTGAAAGTAGTGCTGGTAGGAAAAGTACACATTAGTAAGCTTGCCACTTGTCACTGAAGGTTTCAACCCCATCTCGCTGTCTTCACCAGGAGATCATCATCATCATCACCACCTTCATCATCATCATCATCATCATCATCATCATTCTACAAAGACTGAGAGACTTTTTCAATATGTTTGCTGTTGGCCTGTTGGTCGGTCCACCACCACTTTGGTTGACCTAAGTATTTTAATAAATATTGGATGGACTGCTTTACCCACACCACGTGAATTCTAATCACTTTGGTGACTCCTTAACAATTCTTGTTGAGCACCTTCATCAGGTCAACATTTTAAATGCTTTGATCAGCCTCAACTGGAATTTGTGCTCAGCGCTTGTTAGCAAAAGTGAACCAGGGACCAATTTCTGTGTGAGTGGACAATAAAGACTGTTATTCTATTCTAAGTACAGCCTCATGTAGCACGATTGTGGACTATTTTCTGCACTTACATGAGTAGTTTATCAGAGGCTTTTTGATATGCCACTTATCAATGGTTCAGATTAAAGAGTAGAGCAACTGTCTGCATCCACTGTTGATCGTGTCTCAAATGAGATATTTGGTTGCTGATCACAAAAGAAAGCTTCTTACCTCGATAAAGTCGTACTTCCACTTATTAAGATAAGTGGTCCAAACCTTGGGGTGAGAAACGACTTATCAGGGGCCATAGGATACATGTGTTCTTGCTACTTTTCAAGCCTCAGAAGACAATGCAAAGTGAAATATCCATACTGTAGAAGTGTGGGAACCACCGGTTTACTGGAGATGGATCATCATCACATGAGTTTTGAATGGGTTTTGGCATCTTAAGTATTTGGTCATTTGTTATATTCGTTCACTAGCTGTTGAGCCAGAAATGTTCACTTGTCAAGACACGTTAATAACACATCATTCCCCACTGACTTCCTGTGAGTGTTTACACTTTCCTGGACTGATTACACCCCTCTTTCTGATGTCTGCTTTTACTCGTACCCCCTGCAGATGTGGGGCCTCCCAAGGCAAATCAGATGCAAGTCATGCACTCTTTGAAAATTCAGCAGCAGTAGAGGCTGCACTAAAAGCCCACCACTGAGTGCTCGCTTAAACATTCCTGTTTTCATGTTGTTTTGACAAAAACATGTTCTCTGCATTGAACCAGTTTTGTTTGTTCACCTGTGGGACATGTCTTGATATATTTACTGTTTTAATGAACTTTTTTGTATAGTTTATCCCTTTGTTTCTAAATATATTCATGCGTCTGGTGCCGACGCTCCTTTTTTTTTTACCATCCAGGTAAAATAAATATAACTTTACAGCCAACATGCTGAGGCTGTGAATATAAATGTGCTTTGCCAAATGTAACCACCTGTACCTCCGTATCTCAACCAGGCAGCAAACTCACTTTGGAATTATTTGCAGGTCTGCAGGCACATGCATGTGTGTCTAATCCATGCCTCAAAATTTGTATTTTACATCAATGCAAGTAATTTCGTTTACCAAAGCTGCCCTGACTCTGTACCAGCTTCACAAAAGGAAGTGAAGCGTACGATAAACAGCAGCAAATAAAGAGGGTGTTTCAGGGACACGAATGGCAAACAAAATCTCCATTTGAAGCCTGAGGAAAAGCCAAATGCCAAACTCTGCCATGTCTCGGTACCCACAAGAACACACTGTAGCCCTTAAACGCTTGTTGACTCTTACATAAACACGGCACTTTGACTTTCATATGAGCATTTTACATAAAAGTTGTTGAATTGAATATGAAGCATGGGACCAGGCTTTGTTGCTTGTCCTGGCACGGAGCACTCAGGCAAATGCGCAAGCACATGCACAAATTTGGATACAAAGCAGAAGCACAAATAAAGCACAATTATGGCTGGGAAGCTCTGCAGCATTCAAATAAAAAGTGTTCAGGTCCAGACAAACACCCCACTCAAGCAGAATATCTTTTGGAAGCAGAAGTCACCAGACCCACAGCGCAAGTCATGTGAACTGACATGGAACACAAATAATGCATTACGCAGGAAAAGTTATTCCCAGATAAACTTTTTATGTTATCGCCTTGTACAAGTTATTTACTTGTTCATGAGGCCGTAATCTTCAGTGATCTCAGTAGGCTTCCCTCATTCATACATGTGTAATGAAATGGTTTCTTATTTATGCTGTGGTCCTCGACTCAGTCACAAAGCCAAGGAAAGGACTGTGTGACAATAGCTTTGTTATTTGTGTGTGTGTTTCGCCCATAAGAAGAAGAAAAAAAAAAACAGCTTATAATGACAGAGGGGGCTGTACGTGTGGGTTTATAGGGCTTTATAGGCATGAGAGAAAAAGCTGTATTTGTATTTTTTAATCTTCTGCTTGAGAGACCTGAACATGCATGCATGCACAAACACACTGCGCCACAGAAATAGAACAAAAGGGCAGATTTTTGAAGACAGAAGCAAAGATATGTGTGTCTGCCAGTGTGTGCCATTGTCACAACTTTTAGAACCGCAGTGTACTTTAACGGAGCATGAAAATTGTACAACAATGTACAACTTTTAATTTCTTCTCTGCTTAAAAAATGTATTCAATCCATCAAACAAAGACACGACATAACAGAGGACTCTATTAGAGAAAAGATGATGTCATGTCGTGGGTTACCAACGTCTGAACCAGAGTCTGATGATTGGATGTGTTTTATGATGGTCACCAAAAAACACAACATCACAGAGTTGTGATGAAGCAAATAAGCTTTCTTTTTTTAATGTTAAATTCTTGATATATGGTAATTCAGTTTTGTTTTGTTTTTATTTCAGCTTTGGTGCTCTTAGCTATAATACATTTTATGGAGAAATACTGATTGAAGTCAGGTTTTGAATTGGCTTTAACTACGTTTTATGAGTGCCAAAAGATAACCATAAGAAGGGCTGGGTGGAGCAAGGGCCAGAGCCAGATGTTCTGGAGGAGTAAACACCCAAGTCACAGCGGATTCTGCTCCGATCTGGAGCTTTTTATAGACAGTAGGAGAGCTCAGAGATTCGTTTTTAACTTCTGGGATTAAAAAGTGGATTTATCTTCACTCCCGTTTATCAACCTGACTGCAGCAGCGATCCCTAGAAGGACCTTTATTTACTGACGAGGTATTGTTTTAAAGTCTTATTTAAGTTTTGCTTTTGGCGTTTCTTCACATTCACTGACTTCCCTATCCAGAAGAAGTGATGGGCGACCGAACCTCAAGTTTACCTTGAGTAAAGGTCTAGTCGTTTTAAGACATTTTAATGCAGTATTCTTACATATCATATCATTAAGAACATTCTGCAGATCATACTTATTACTACTACTACTACATATGTATTTTATGTTTTGAAATATGATTTAAAACTCAATACTTTTGTTCATAATGAAGTATTTTTACATTATCATATGGTAAATATACTGATAATATGTTATTAAACAACACAACCAAAGAAAATGTTGAAAATACACAGCCGTGGTGCAAGGGATACAACAGTAA
Source organism: Pagrus pagrus (assembly GCF_965226575.1). Taxonomy (NCBI): domain Eukaryota; kingdom Metazoa; phylum Chordata; class Actinopteri; order Spariformes; family Sparidae; genus Pagrus; species Pagrus pagrus. The sequence goes on from NC_140202.1 coordinate 7,840,904, forward strand.
GCGGTACAGTGCATACCAGCATGAAGATTAATGCCCCATGGTACATAGCCTGTGTTTGTAAAAAGCTTGTGTCCCCATAAGGATCACTTAGCTGCTGAGGCAAAAGAAATAGTTTATCAGCTGTGAGTCATGGAACAGGTCTCTGGAGCGGGCACACAAATACCCACAGCACAACGGGCTGCTCACTGTGTGGAAATGTCACATGAAGTCTTGCATGATAATGTTTTAATGAAGATAAAGTCTTTTAGTTATGTGTGACCTTTATTTTCTATCCTGCAGAAGATCACTATAAGCAGCCGCAGAGGAAATTGAACTTTATTCCAAATGAACAATGACTGAAGGGACTGACTGACTGACAGGCTTCACTTCTCTCACTCCTTGTTATGCTTTGTATTAATCCAGTAATCCAGTCTTTTCCGATCTTTCCTGACCACGGCTTTAGGGCAATATTATCAAGAATTTCAAGGTCTCCATATTCACAGATACATTTGAAAGTGCTGTTTTTGTGGCGAATGAGGTTCCATCTACACTCGCTTTTTCAAATAATTTCCTAATGTGGGTTCTTCTTCCTCTTCCTTTTAATGGCAGATGGTAAACATCACAAAGGGTTATAACCTCCACCATCTGTGTTGAACAGATAGGCAGACTAGACAAAAGTGGCTGGTGACGCAGTTTGGTCTTCAGGGTAAATCTTCCTTCTGACATATTGACTTTTTACATTTCAATAAAGCTGAACAGGTGTTTTCATTGACCTTTTTTTTCTGATGTTAGGCAACTCAACTAGAAGTGAACAGTAAATTGATGGAGGGTCAGAAATGGTGATGCTGTCTGGTTCACAAGGACTGGCAGCACTGTAGAATATATCGTTTTAAAAATGTTTTTATGCCATTTGGAAAGAGTACAATGCTTCTAGTCGAAATTAGCTCTTCAATGTCAACCTGACTCAAGTTGGTGTCAGAATCAAAGGGGTCTATATGTAACAATTGTTCCAAGTTACATACACTCTTTGGCCCTTTGTGAGTGGATTGTAACATGATGTGAAAAATGAGCCCATTGATTTAAGTTTCTAATGCTGCTGGATTGTGGCTTTTTTTGTGAAGGACTCGGGTCAGCTTTTCCACGGCAGTCCAAAGGATGTGACTTTATGTATGTTCTCAAGTGCCTCATTTCAGTGCCTCTCTCTGCTACAGCAGTAGCTAATGTTAGTTTAGACGTTTTGCCGTCTGCTAACATAACAACCAGCTTCCAGCGAAGTACACAAGTTCCACAGAGCCTCCTTAATAAATAAATAGCCCAGTCCCTGCTATAGGTGTGGAAACAACAATGAGATACTGTAAGTGCAAGGCTCAGTCAAACATATACAGAACCATGCAAACCAGAATTGTGTGCATAATGTATGTCTACATCTTTTCAGACTGAGCTGCACATGAAAGATGCACATGGTTTTTCAGCCCAGTCACAAAATGTTAACACTTCGACGGCTACGTACCATACTGACCTTTCTACAAAATGTTGTTCACATTATATGTTTATGACCTGACTTTTATGTCTGAGGAGTGACAGCGATGATAAAGATGCCAAGCCAGTGGCCACAGTGTAAAACCACTGGATATTTTTAAGGAGACCTGTGTTTTTTTAAGCCAGAACATGATCTTTTCCTAACCCTTTTCTGCCTAAACCTAAACAGACCATAAGCACAGCATTGTCACAACTTGATATTGAAATTGTCACTTAAACAAACGTAACGTTGCAACATAAAGAAATGTAAAGTTTCAACATATCTGTGGTTTGCACGAACATACACCGATCAGCCACAACATTAAAACCACTGACAGGTGATGTGAATAACATTGATCATCTCATCACAATGCAATGTTCTGCTGGGAAACCTTGGGTGCTGGCATTCATGTGAATGCCACTTGACACGCACCACCCATCCAAACGCTGTTGTGGACCAAGTACACCCCCTTATCACAACAACACTACCCGATGGCAGTGGCCCCCCAGCAGGACAATGTGCCCTGACACACCGCAAACACTGCATCGGTAAGATGTGCTGGAGTAAGTCTGATCCATGGAGACCCCGCCCCCAAACATACAGGACCCAGAGGATCCACTATAAAACGCCCTGGTGCCAGACACCACAGAACACACTCAGAGGTCTTAAGTCCATGTCTTGACAGGTCAGAGCTGTTTTGGCTGCACAAGGGGAACCTTCACAAAATTAGGCAGGTGGTCATAATGTTACGCCTGATCGGTGTATATTGCCATCATTTATTCTGGAGATTCAGTTATTGTTTTGCACACTGATTTCTTGGGTCATCATCACCTATCTCCCTCTGTAAATTTGTATATTTGTAAATGTTGTAAAAGTTTTTAATCCAGACTCATACCAAATACTATGCTGCTACTGTTCCTGCTGCTCTCAAGAAATGGATTTATTGATCTATATTATCTGTTTTATCAGGTAACAGAAAAGGAAAAAAACATGGACAGCAGCACTGTGTGATTTTCTACATATACACAGTAGCAGAAGCTTTTAATATTGCTGTGATGTTTTTCAAAATGTATCCACTTTGACAGAATTTCCATAGTTCTGTTCTCTCTGTATAATTTAGTTCCACAGCAGTACTGGTTGTACTGGCACCAGCTCCAGTACCAGTCTATCTGTTCAGGGAATGAACAAAGAGTGGAGAGCGGGAGGAAAACAAATCAGGAAGGAAGAACAGATTAGTATGTTTACTGGAGTAGCTCTTCTGTCCTCTGGGGCCATTTTTTCATCTTTCTTATAGAAAATGACACTTTTTTGTTTGTTGACAATGTTTCTTTGTCCAGGATGAACGCTGTCATTAATCCTCAGATGTTTGTTCACTATACACACGTGATACACATCTCAGTGTACACAAGCAAACATTCACAAATGTGTCTAAATGCATGCCTGCTCTCTCTTACACACAGACACATGCACACACACTTACACAAATACTGTAGGCCTACTGCATGTGACAAAGCATACACAGACTGTGCTGATGTATTCATGTGAGATGATCCCAGGACTTCTGCTCATGTGCACAGAGGGGCTCGGAGAAAGGATGGAGGGATGGATGGATGGATTAAAGGATGGATGGATAAAGAAAGGGAGACAATGTATAGATGGCTGGATTAATGTGTAGATTGAGTTTGCAGCTGACTGATGGAACAGCTGAAAATAAATGAATAGTTGAAGAGATGGGTGGATTAAAAAATCAGTAGATGGATGATAACTATTTTATTGTATCAGATTTGGGGATTATAAAAAATGGGATTACGAAATGTCTTGAAAGTCATGACATCTTTAATAGTTTTTGAATCGATGGGCAAAAGCAGGAGTGTCATGAGTATTCTGCAGTCATTTTGCCTTTTGACATGGGATCTTATGAGCTGTAGTAAGCTTGCTGATAAAGCTAACATTAGCATCATCAGTTGATTGAAAACATTGTCTCCGGCTGACTTTTTAATGTTTCCAGCTAAAAGACACAGCTCAAGCTACACGTTCAAGGCAACATATACATAGGAAATACCCATAAAAGTGTATTTTTTTTACATCATAGCCTACTGAAATGTAGAGCTAGATAATCATCATGCTACAAGTATAGTAATGGAAAAATGTAAGGTAAGACTGTTATACAATTCTAATATAGTTAGAAGTTTGCCTGCTTAGCTTATACTAAATGTATGTATGTACTAAGATCTCGTATTTCTTGGCTTTTGAATGGTAAAAACATCAGGTGAAGAGACACCAGCCTAAAAATTCTGAATATGCAAATAGCCTATCTGTTTGCAGGCTGACACATATTGCTTCAGCATGTGGAAAAACCCGAAGTTTCACATGCCTGCCAAGGGCCTTATGGTTTGTTAAACTGTAATTGGACAATAGCTGTCAATCACTGAAAAAAATACTCAACTGTACATTTATTGCTTCAAAATGTGAAGAAAACCTGTGAAATCTGAGGATTTCAGCACACAGAAATCACCACTGCAAACACACACACATGCACACAAACAAACTATCTTTCAGAAAGCTGTGATTCGTTTGGATCTGGTTTTATTTATTTTATTTTATTTTTCTTTTTTTTTTTGTTTCCTGATCGATACAACATCACACAACTGTTTGAAATCAGATTCTGCTTTTCCATTAAATGTAAATCCAAAAGCCTTAGTGGGAGTTTAGGTTATGTTCTGCATGGTGGTTCTGTAAACACAAACCCACTCACACACCTCACCTCTACCTTGTGATATCGTTATGAATTTTAATGTTTGCTCATCCTCATAGCATCCGGTAAACAACAACAACAGTGAGAATCACTTATCTTTGTGCTGCGGCTGGCAGCATTGTTTTAATGCTGGAGGTGCACTGGAGAAATCCCCTGAGCGCTGGGAGCCACAGCCAAACAGCCTCAATACTATTTTGGGCATTGCTGCTCAACCACATAACATAGTGTCCTCAACATGTTTTCCTCTGCTGTCTTCTCCTCTGCTGCTTGTCCTCCTCCTCCTCCTCCTAACCATTATCACCTTCTTCCATCTCAAACTATATAAGATATATATTGGCTGCTCTTCCAGCTCTTTGACTCTAGATTTCATCAATTTCCACAGCCTTTTGGGAGGACAGCAGGTCTCCAGGGAGCACTGTGATATTTCCCCTTCATTTCCTTTCATCTTGCAGTGGAAGCCACCAGGCTTATCTCTCGTTTAAAACGACTGCCTAAAGCAGAGGTAGACAGGGAGCGTCAGTCGGCAAATAGTATTTAAGGAGGAGCTCCGAGCCTTGGCATTCATCAGCTTTGCATTAATTAAGTGTCAGTCAAAGTAAATTAATAACCAGGAAAGGAGGAGTCGGACATATTGGAGCGTTAATGGATGGATGGATGATGTAAACATTATTGCTATTAGCAAAATGTCCAAAATTCTTAAAGGGGACATATTATGCTCATTTCCCGTCTCACTTTATTCTGGGCGACTACTAGAATAGGTTTACATGCTTTAATGCTCAAAAACATATTGTTTTTGCTCTGTTTTGGCTCCTGTCTCCTAGTCTGCTCTGATTGGTCAGCTCAAACATGCCCCACACCAGCACTGCTTACAACGGAGCACCTGCACTAAATCAATATTTATGTGCCAAATTAGGTGCTAGGTATAAATTATGCAAATGTGTGACATGGTGACGTAGTGTGATGTGAAGGCGAGGTGTCTCAGGGGCAGTTTTTTCTGTGGGAGAGAGAGGCTTCTGTGGTGCAGAGCCTGGCCTGTTTAACTTTCAAGATCTTTTACATGCACAAGAACATATATCAGAATCAGAATCAGAATCCTTTTTATTGTCATTGCACAAGTGTACAACGAAATTTTAGCAGCATCTGAGTATTCCACACAAATATAAAATAAAGTAAAATAAAGTGAAAAGTACAAGTAGTGCAAATATAATTATAAAAATATAAATAAAGTAAATAAAGTGTGCAGTGGTGCAGGTTGTAGGTATGTAGAGTGAAATAGTGGAAACATGGAAGAAAAGGAAAAAACACAAGGAACGCGTAATAGCTGTCCTTTAACATAGTGAAGAGATCACGGGGGGTTGGCCGAAGCTGCCATTCAATCAGAGTATCTGTCCGTAAGAAATGCTGTTATTAACTTCACGACCCCCAAACAGCTTTTTCATGACAGTCACATTTGCACAGCTGGAGACCAATTAAGATTTTGTTTAACTGAGCGACTTCTCCGTGTAAAAGCTGTTACATCCTGCATTTTATTATACCAATTTGTCTGAGCCAAAAGACTGCTCGACTTTTGAGTGTGTGTGTTCGTAAGTTGTCCGTTGTTATCCGACCAAGTGTCAGACAGTGTCTGATGTGCAAATAGTAGTCATTTAATGATTAAAGTGTAATCAAACATAATGTGATTATTATACTATATGTAATAAAAATCCATATTTGCTAAAGAGACGTGTGTGTGTGTGTGTGGGAGACGGAGCTGTGCAGAGGCGGAATGCCAGAGGGTGTGAGTGTTTCCATCCAGGTGATAATTAACTTGACATGAAGTGGACAGCTCGCAGCGTGCTCTGTTCCAAGTAAGCGCTGGGTTAATGGACATTGGCAGAAAGAAAACATTATTTATTTCACGACTGGCTTTCATTATGTTTCCAGCTTTGGCACACTGGCTGTGGGTTAATTTTGTGCAATTGCTTTCCTATTCATCTGTTCTGTCAGCAGTGTTGCCGTCTGAGGTGTCTGTGCTGAGATTTAGCTCTGAAACATCGTGGAGAATTGTGCACACAGGTGATGGGATTTCTACCTGAATGGCTGCAGTTACATAAGGCTCGCGGAGCAGAGCGTGCTCAGTGCAGCACACACGTGTTACATTCATTGTTTCTCTGCAAAACACACTGTGTATTCTTGAGGCCTCGCAAACTCATTCATTTCCTCATAAATCATGTATATGCATATTTATGCAAAAGTGTGGGTATTTGCTTGGACGTCTTTACCTTTTGTAGTTGGCGCCTCTAATCTTGTTTCACGTCTTCTTCTTTTTCCTCCGGTTTTATGACATGCTTGCGCTACACATTTGCAATATTGCCCTATGAAGTTGGCAGGAACATGTTTAAGCTAGAATTATAAGAGGACCAGGCTGACATATTATTGCAGATACATTGGTATCAATGTGAACGTAGGTTGATGACTACCAAGCAATTAACACACAGAAATGTGAAAGAAAAAAACTATATGCACTTGTATGTTCTTACCCTTAGCACTTAAATCATATCACTTACTTAAGGTGTCCTAGATAAATAGCAGCTACTATGCTCAGACGAGGGCTTGAAAATTGTTTCTATTTTTTCATTTTTCCTTTATCGACGGTGATATGTTGTGGTATCTTTCTTGTGACAAATGTACTTATTGTAAGTCGCTTTGGACGAAAGCGTCCGCTAAATGCCCTAAATGTAAATGTAAATGTAAGATAGTTAGCAACGATGCTTACTATATGAATGTGTACTCAAACATGCAAATGTGTATTCAAATTCATTTCATTTCACTTCACATTTTTTGTGCAAGCTAATTTTCTTTAGCACATTTTAAAGTTACTCCTGTTTTAAAAAATGATGGGGACAAAAAAGATGACAGCTATGCTTCCAGGCCTCAACTGAACAGATGACCCCAGTCACAGGTGGGCTTGAATGGGTTTGAGGTAACTACTGACAGTATAATAAGTTGATAGAGGTTCTGGATTTGAAAAGTGAAGGGGAAGGTGCCTCAACCTGCAGTCGTACTAACTAATCAATCCCTCTTCTCAAGTCTTCTTCAGTACAGCATGAAGTTAATTTTGTAAAAGCCACGTGTAATAAAAAGGCCTGGCTGCCTTACGATCGACATGTTGCTACCATGGCGTGTCAGGGAGTTCCAAATAAGGTCACTTCTGGCACCAATAAACCAAGATGGCGCAGCATCGAGGCGTCATAATAATAAGCCTCACAAGCTCTGACTTCTGTCATGAATATGGCTTCGATATCAAGGGATCTCAGCCTGGAAATCAAATCCATAAGATCCCAGTCTTACAACAAGAAAACACTCAGAGTTTGGATGAAAGTAGACAAGTGTGAGTTGAGTGTGCACCCAGCCTGCTTCACCCAGCATGCTCCTCCTTTCAGTTATATCTATCAAGAGGCAGTGAAGAGTGGAGAAGAGCTGAAGGGCAGGAAGGAGGAAAACAATGCTCTCCCATTATCAGCAGCAATACTTGAAATGTCAGTCATTAATTAGCACTCGCATTCGGTGCTCTTTAATCACTGTAAACAGGTGCACCAACAGCTTTGACGGATGTAAAACAGGGAGGAAAAATCAAGGATTTTTGGGGTGAAAAGTGATGTACTTTAGATTTCACATCTTCACTCACACATTTAGACAAAGTCATGAAATCAGCTTCCCAAAGCGTTCCCTTCCCTGTCTTTAGGTGTTAGTTCTGTGTAATTCTCTTTCTGTCTCAACCTCCAAACCGGGAAAAGAAATCCTCATCTGTCTTTTTTTCCTTGCATCTCTCTCTCTCTCATCCCCCCCCCCACCCCACCCACTCTCTCTTTTACACACACACACACACACACACACACCAAGCATATAATAATAGACAGACAAGACCACAACAATCCATGATGGGATTTCCAACTGAAATTACATCAGCTTCCCTCTGACTGATTCCCAACCATTTCCATGCAAGCAAGCGCGCGCGCACACACACACACACACACACACACTGGCAGACACAGATGTCCAGAGACAGTACAATCCTTTTAGAGACTCAGAGCGGAAATGATGATATCAAATTAAGCAGCTGCATAGATACACACACGCTGAATCATACATGTATATGCTCTTAAGTCAGTCCCACACCAGCAGCAGTTATCACCTCAATAGTTACATAATAACACCAGAGGAGGTGAATCCAGTTCTGCAACAAAGCAGCCTTTAAAAGAACATTGTAGTTTCAGTATGGAACATCCACAATAGCCTACAGGTAAAGAAACTGTATGGAGCTGCACATTAATATGTCATTTTGCATGGTGAGGAGCTCCGGCAGTAGACAGCAGCACTGCAAGCAACATACTTCAATCTGCACAAACTGAGAACTACATCATTAGCAAAGATGAAGCATTATTATGATGAGAATGAATTTTAATCTAAATCATTAGCACCACTGTAATCTGCCATAATCCTCTTTGTACAATATGCAAATGTGTTTCTCTGGTGTCACCTGCCAGGTGACCTGGGGCTGAGTGTGTATATCAGGGGGTGAAGTGAAACATGTATTCATTCGGTGAGACTATTCAGTCATCCAGCAATGAGACCCTGCAGTGGCAGCTTCTCTCACCGACTGCAACACCTGAAATTGCATCTTTTGTAATAACAACAGAGCATTACTGACATTATGACCATTATTATTATTATTATTATTATGTTGTCTCATTTTTCATTCCCTTTTGTCCAAATAAATGTAAAAAATTCACTCTTCTGCCTTCCCTATTTTCCTGCTGTACTGAAAACATATCAACCCCATGGACTTAAACCAAGGCACATACATACCCTACTGACCGATCCTAAGTCCCGCCCCCTCACCTACTTACTGTTACGTACTGCTGGACAAGCTTGAAAATAAGAATGTTTAACAGATGGTTTCGGTGAGACAGGCAATGTAGCTTTAAGAAGTCGACGTCAAGGACTACAGTATTCTATAGAAGGACAATGTTTAGTTTCATGAACACAGCAGAATGACCCGCAGTGAGACCAAGTCATTCTGGTCTGAAGGACAATGAGAGGAGCCACACACAAAATGCAGTGGAGTTTAAGGAAAGTGACAAACTAAAAAATCAGCATTATTTCCAGTGACGTTATTGCATTTCACATGATATCTGTATCTGTTTCCCTTGTGATTTTCCACTTTCAGTTACAATAATCTCCCACTGTGACAGTTTGGAGAGAATATAATCATCTTGAAATACTCCACATCTGTTTGTATGAGCCATGAAATACTGTACTTTATGTTTCTGTACTTTCTGTTTCTGTCTCTTGATCACAAAATCAGTTGTGAAGAGGCGTGACTGAACGAGCTAAAGAAATGACTCCTTTGGAAAGATGAACTGAAGTGTTACATTGATTTAAAAAAAGCTTTACAACTGCATTGCTTGAGTGTCAGCCAAAGGTGCTAATCCCCATTGAAGCATAAATATATTCTTAAACTATATATGTCTTATTCTTCTCCATGAGATACACGGAGGTCAGAGAAAAATACATGAGATACTGGAGTCTTAACTCTTTTCTAAGTACAGGAATCTTCCTTCTGTTCATGCACACAAAGAGCTTCTTTGAAAAGTTGACATTTGCTTAGAGTCAGTGTTTCTCATTGGTTGTAAGGTAGTGAGACATGGTTTCTCTCTTTTTTTGAGGCACTTTTCCACAGGAATGATCATTTCCCCTTGTCTTTCCAGCAAAGGTCTGCAGCGCAGGTTTGTTTGTCAAATACCCACCAAAGTTGGACATCAACATTTACTTACCTCTGTGAGTGATATGATGATCGGGTCAATTCTATTAAAATTAACTGATTTCACTGAAATCCTGCTGTTGTAGTTGAAGGGCACTTGGAGCTGTGATGGATTTTGACTTTAACCTAACATCCATGAAACCACCCCTTCAGTTGTTTCTCTACCATCATGGAATGCTTTACATTGAGAGACAATTGCCCATATATCCAATTTTGTCCCATTTCTTCCCAATGCACAGTTTCTTTTATGATTATCTCTGTAATCATGCAGCTTTTCCATTTTCTATCTGCCTCCCTGTAGAGCAGAGTGGGAGAAGAATCAATGTGATACCTGCAGATATCATGTTAAACTAACTGGTGCTTCGATCCATCGGTAGCGACAAATAACATTTACACAGTGTGTAACTGTGCTATTTGGTATTCACAACCGAAATTGAAAACATTACACGTGTGACTTTGTTTGCACATGGCTTGGTGTTCATTCCATGTTAAAACAACATTTAATCGAAACAGCAAACAGCGATGGATGACATTTCCATTACAGAGTCAATATATGCTGTCCTTTGCTATTTAAATTACCAGTGACATGTTTTGCATCTTGCATGGTCTTCCTGTGCTTTCTTTTCTACTCGATCCCCTTCTAAGCCTGTCTTTGCTCCTTTTCTTGTTCTGCACACACGCGCACACACACACACACACACACACACACAGACACACACACACACACACACAGACCTTGTAGCCATTTCTCATTGTTAGGGCATGCCAGATTGTGTTGTCTATGCGTGTGTCTCTGTGTTACTGTGTGTGTGTGTGTGTGTGTGTGTGTGTGTGTGTGCGTGCAGTCATGTGCATGTGTTTGAGTGTTTTAGCACACGGTGAGATACAGAGTGCTAAAAATAGCCAGTGATCATTTGTATTCTAACTCCTGTGTAAAGCTTCCCTACTGTCGTTGAAATTCTGAACACACTGAAGACGGCTTATGTCTTGAAACAGAAGTCTTTATTAGGAGAACGTGTGAACAATTTGCTGTGAGATAAGATGGCATTTCACGCTGCTTGCTTGATAACACACCGTCCATCCCTGTATAAGCCTTAGATGTGCAAATTAAGGCTTGTGATGTTCCATTTTAAATGGCTTTCATGATAAATCCATTTTGTAATCATTTTATGGATGCGACCAAGTCTTATTTTTTTATTATCAATTAATCTAGGTTTAGACTTTAAACTTTAAAAAGTCTTGTTTGGTCCAATCATTGGTCCACAACCCTCATATGATCAATTTGATTTTTTTTACTTGATAAATGGCGATTAATTGGTAATCAAAATGTTGGTCAATTGTTAAAGGTGCAATATGTAAGAAAGAGTGCTGGTAACTATAGCTGCTGTTAGCTAGTTAACTCGAAGCCGTACATATAGTGGTCCAGACTTGGAGCTCGGAGCCCCAGAGGAGTGTAGGTGTTTATGCCACTGGCTAGTGTTGTAGTACTCGAGATCGGTCTTGGTCTGGAGACCGATCTCAAGACCATTTTTTGAGGTTCTTGGTCTTGTCTTGGAATCGAGGGCATTTTTACTCGGTCTTGTCTTGGTCTCGGACTGGGCGGACTCTGGTTTTTTGAACGAGACTGGTCAAGACCACCGCTGATAGGCTTTTTGTCCATGCCTTACTGATAAGAGTGAAAAAAGGACCCTCTCAAAAACAGCTAATAACTTCAAATCATTGGTAGAGTAAAGATTTCCCCCAGCTAAAAAAAAGAAAACTCACATTTTGATGTTTTGTTATGATTTTCCATATATATACTGTATATGGTCTTGGTCTTGTCTCGGTCTCGACCTCCAAATGTCTTGGCCTTGTCTTGGTCTCGGTACTCTTCGGTCTCGGTAATGTCTTGGTCTCAGTTGGTGCGGTCTTGAGTACAACACTACCACTGGCACAGGAATGTTGGACTGAATCGAGCTTCAGCTTGTTAGCATGCTAACTATTAGATGTCTCTGCAACACAGTACACAGACATCATAATGCCAAAACTGCTATTTCTACACATTCTGTTGATAACTATAGTTAGTATTTTTGAATGTTTTCAACTTAGATTCTTACATATTGCACCTTAGTAGATGTCAATCAACTAATTGATTGATTAATTAGTTGTTTCAGCTCGAAAATGGCTGTCATGTTTGGCCTAGGCCTTGTGGCCTGCTCACACCAGAAAGTTACACAGCAAAATTCATTCTCACAAATTATGCAGTGGTGATGTTGGGACTACTTGACGTGCAACAACTGCTTTAAGAGATAGACAAACAATGAACACACTAGCGAGGGTTAGGGTTATTTTTTCCCATTCGTGTGTGTGAGAGCCAATGGGAATTCAGCTGGCTTGAGCAGAGGAACTCTTGATTCTTGGCGTGCATGCCAGACCTAAAAACACTGAGGTGTGAGAAAGCCCGCTGAGAATTTTTTCGGCATAAGCACCTAGTTAGCATATGTCATAAGAATGAATAGGGCACCAGCTTGAAGCGTGGTACCCAGCGATGGTTTTAACAGCTTTTGAGCTCTCTTTTGTTTCATGTGCTGCACGCTGTTTTCTCCACCTTTGTATTTTTGTTCATTGTCCATTAAAGGGAGACAAAGGAGCACTCTTGGCTCTCTTGCTTGCTATCTGCCAGGCATTAGGCTTGTGACTCCTGTCTGATCACAGTTTGTAACCCGTACCTCTTTGGTGGAGCAGTTTATACTCTGACAGATGAAAGGGTAAACAAAAATAGATGTAGAACTGTGTAGAACAAAGCAAAGATGGCATCATCCAATGCTGACTTTCCGGTTCTCTTGTCGCATTGTAGCAGTCTTAATAAGTTTTTTCTATCTTTTCGACCTTGACATGCAAATCTGTGCTTGTTGACAAAGTGGAACTTCCTGCAGTCCATCCTGAAAGAGAAAACATTGCCATTTAGTTTAGAAATCTGACCTTAGAAGACACTCAACTCTGTGAGGATGCAGACTCTCACAGAAATCATGCCCCGCCATTTGATCTGTCTATCTGCACATGAAGGCATACCAATAAACTGAAGTCACACACAGACAGCAGCTCCCTGTGCATACTTCATGGCTCTGGACAGGTTCATCATTGCCACAGGCGTCCAGTGGATCTGACAATGTTTCTAAAGCACCATGAATATTTCACATCTGCAGGAGGCCCATGGCTGTGATGAGTCAGCATAAATTGCTCCCAAATGCATCCGTTTTATGGAAAAAGATGCTAAGTAGCTGCGTGCGATTGGATCTCCAATTGGGATGAGAATGATTTCAGGCTCCTTTATGTAAGGAGTTGGTGTGTGGGAAGTAACCCGGCAGAACTGATCCAGTGGAGTGGTACCGTATCATGTTATTTGTACTCCCCTTTCCTATCCTATAATGTTAGTAGCTAACAACATTTTACACCCTGCAAGAATGGATCCTGACATTTGAACACTTTGTACAGTTAGAAAGGTTGTGGCACCTTTCAATCGAGACCTGTCAGGCTGTTGGCTGAACACTTTGTGCCAAAAAAGGAAAACGTCAATGAAAATGATGTACTTTTTCATGACAATATATGAAAACTGGTGCAAGCCTACATCAGGAATTAGGACTCAAAAATAAGTTTATAGTTTAGGCGTACAGCCAGGTGCTGAATTAACTGTTGGTGGTGTGATATTTTTGCCTCAGCTAAACTGAATGATACCAAATTCACATTTCAAATGACTATGACGATTTTACCTTTACATTTGGTTTCACACTTGCATAGAATCATAGCTAGTGAATGTTTTTTTTTTTTTTTCAGTGAGATCCTTGAACATTCTTGAGGGCAAGAAAGTTTTATGTGGTGAACTACAGACCCTCTGGTTTAACTGACACACAGCCTGCAGCAGAGCTCAGTGAAAATATAAACTCACTGTGAATGCAGAGATAATACTTAAAAGAGAGGCTGTAGAGCATAGGGGGTACTTTGACTGTAAGGGAGCTCATGAGCAACCGATTGATGTCATGAAAATCCTAGAAATAGCTGTCTGTAATTCAGTGGTGGACTGTGGCACTACATATTTATGGAAGGAAACAGGGAAATTGCAGTCTTTGGGAACTATACTTGGCTTGAAATGTCCTAAGCAGCACACGCCACCTTTCAGCCCACTCACAATGGCTTACTTTGACTTAATGAACATGAGTGACATGTAGGCCACAGTATGAGCATTAATTCTCTTGATTTTTTCAGTTTTCTTTTGTTTAACATGCCATTCAAGTTGTCAACCTTTCAGTGCCACCACTGGGTAACTCTGCTGTTGAACATAGGGTTGGCAGTGATGCCTGTCTTAAAAGAAATACTGTAGTTTGACATTTTTGTTTCTTGTAAGTCTCACTTTATAGCCGAGTTACATGGGAAGACTGAAACCACTCTCATGTTGGTCCACTAAATATAAATCTACAATACAACTGGCGAAGCTTAGATAAAAGACTGGAAAGAGGGTAAACTGCTAGCATGGTTCTGTCCAAAGTTCCCCTAACACCTCTAAAGCCTCTAATTAATTGTTTATTTAATCCTTTGAAAAATTTAAAGTGGCTGGGCGCAGTGACATCCTGGATTCTTTGTAGGTTGTAACAATCTCACAGTGACAACAACTCTCCAGGATGTCACTGCACCCCACCAAGATATAGTCCTGCACATAACACACGACCCCCCCCCCCAAGACTCAGGACTGTGGATATACTAACTGTTGTTACGATAAAGCAGCACCATTTTTAACACCACTCTCACTAATATAGCCATCTTTGATAGAGAAAGTGTCTGACCAAAAGTTGCAAATGGCAATACCAAAGACAAATTGTTAATCAGTATGGTAAAAATAGCACAAGGATCAAGGAGCTTTCCTTTTCTTTTTACGTTTCTTTTCTTGTGATTGGATTTACTTAGCTGAACAGCCAGTCAGAGAACTGTTCTGACACCAATGGAAGCCAATTCCACTTTCTAAATCGGCCGAAAAAAAGCATCCAACAATGGCCGACAGTGTCGGGTGTTGTGGCCGACAGTGTCGGGCACAACACAAGCGCAAGGCCACAGACGCTCTTGCCTTAAAACAGCCATCAACATTCAGTATGTTACTCATTTTTTGCTTATATTTGCACTCTGTACACAAACTGTACTGTTGTTTTCTCAGTACACATCTGTACAAATTCAATTAGTAAATGTCATCAGGTTCAGTGTATCGCACAACCAGAACATTACCCCACTTAAATGGCCAACAGGATATTACCGAATGAATCTATTTTATGTCTGATATATAAAATTGAACATTGTCAGTTATGTAAGGACATCCTTGAACAGATGTATTCACAGTCATGTGCACACATACAAATACAGTGGACCCTCTCAGGCTGAGCAAAGCAATAGTGGCCTAAGGAGATAGAGCATTAATCCTGCCGACAAACTGTGTATGTCACCTAGAAGCCAACACATACACACACACGCAAATCTCAGAATGTGTGTGTATGCTTCAGTGTTTCAGGCTTGGATAATTTCACAGAGCCCCGAGCTAAGAAAGCGATGCTGACCAGGACTAAGGTTGTCACCACTTTGTTTGTGTGTGTGCGAGAGAGAGAGTGAGCAAGTGAGTGGGAGAGAGAGAGAAGTGTTAATGCAGTGGTGCTGTGACAGTAGCTCTGCCTTTGATTTGTGAGCTAGTGTGGGCCATTTTGTAAATTGTTTGTGTGAGCGTGAGTGAGAGACTGCAGTGAAAGTGGCCATCTCTGCACTTGTGTGTGTGCCTCTGTTTCTGTGAGTGCGTGTGTGCGCCCTGCATCCTTGTATGCGTGTCCTGCTGTGTGTATGTGTGTGGTAGCAGGTTATAACTGGGACAGCAGCCTTAATCCCCTTGAAGACTGATAACCCAAGCTGTACACAAACAGTTTGTGTGACTGGCCAGCTTGCAAACACACATACGCACGCACGATTACACACACAAGTCCAACCCTATCCGCGTGTGCGTTTGAAATTCCAATTTACGGCCTCAGGGTGAAAAATTGTTTTGGGAATAATTGGGGCTTTGGGACAGTGCTGCATTGTTAGTTAATTGTCATCAACAGAGAGGAATGCCCCACTGTTTTTGCAACACTCACACTGTGCCCGTGTGGTAGATTTTAAAACAGTATGATCACTGAACCAAAATGTTGTCTTTATAGGTAGAGATTGCTGGTAGGTCAGCCTTAAGTGTTATTTCACATTTAGAGGAGCATTGAACTGGGACAGGCAAATGTCTCTGGTTCTGGGTGAAGAATTCCTTTTTTAGACCATAAATCTGAACACTCATCCCCAGTACGCTTGAAAAACTAGCTTGTATTCATAACAGTTACAATTGATTCCAACTATCACAAAGTGTCAAGGTTAAGTAAAGTAGTGCTTTTTTTTTTTATATGCGGTTTTGGTCAATTATTGCTCAATATACAGCCCCTTTCTGAAAGCATGTCCACCTGCTATTGTTTGTGGCTTACCAGAACAATTGTCAGTCTTGGTCGTCAGTACTGCTAGCAATGACAGAATCTGTAGTCGCACTTGACCAATTGTTGGGCACATATTCGACCAAAATAGTCACACCCAGCAGCCATAATTTGTATTGCACCTTTTGAAACGCAGCTACAAAGTGCTTTACAGAAGCCAATAAAACACAAAGCAGATAACACAATCTAAAAGACAGAAAACTAAACACAGAAAACAAAAACAGAGTGAAACTGAGTGCCATAAGGCAAAACGAATCACCGAAAAGCAATTTTTAAAAAGTGGGTTTTCAGTGCAGGCTCAGTCACCTTTGTGTATTAATCAAGACCTTGAAACAACAAGTGAGAATCTCAGGGAGCAGGAAGGGATATAGGCCAATAAAAGCTCTGTTAAATAACTTGGAGTGAGGCCTCCCAGGGTTTCATAAGTAATCAATAAAATCTTAAAATCAATGCTTAAAGCAACAGTTTGTGGAAGCAGCCTGTGTAAGGAAGCCAGAATTGGTGTAATGTGGTCATGTTTTGTGGTCTGAGTCAAAATTCTGGCAGCAGAGTCTTGGATGAGCTGGAGGCAGGAAAGAGGTCTTTGACTGATGTCAGAGAGCGGGGAATTAAACAAGTCTGATCGCCTAGTCATAAAGGCATGAATAACAGCTTTCAGCTGAAAGAAATGGGCCAATCCTGTAAATATCTCCTAGATTGTGAAAGCTGAATTGAACCATTGAATTAATATGTTTGTCAAAACCGAGGATATTTTGACAAATTGTGTCTACATGTTAAAAACATAAACAGCAACGGTCAGAGGAGAAGAAAATCGTGCTGCGGGAGTAGTTTTTATGTGACTTTTACTAGCGATAAGCTTTTCAGAATTAGAGAGTATTCCTCTAACCAGGTTATTTTGGCAATATCCTAAACGTTTCTTATTGTCAGCGTATCACATGAAACAAACAAAACCAATGATGAATTGATCTAAGGAGTATTGTCCATTAATCCAAAGTTTGATAAATCCCATCTCTTTGTGCCACAGACCTCCACTGTGTTCCAAAGCTATTAAAAACATGTAAATGAGCCAATCGTTGTCACATGTTTCTTCGTTATCACCAACCTGGGTAATATAGTTACTTTGGGTCTATTCCAGGTACACCATCCTCCTATAGTCATTACAAGAGAACCAAATGTGTATTTATCTGCTGCTGAAAATAGTCCCCACCTATTTACCCCTGTTCAAGCAGAGGCAAACAAACACAACGTTGGTTTCAGTCTCAACGGGATGTATTGACAATGATATAAATATAGAATAGCGGGCAACATTAAACAATCATTCAACAGAAGCTCATGATTTCCAAAAGACTCCCTTCTAGCTTTCAAAAGATGTGGGAGTGAGAAAAATCCCCACATCATAATCAGCAATCTTCTCACAGTCCCTGTCATGTATATTACAATTGCAGGCTGCACCACTGAGAGATGCACAATTGTTAATAGCCACTGATGACAACACGATTCTTTCTTGTGTACACTGGAAGGACCAGGTGATTGATAATACATGCGACGCTTGAAGCAAACACCAGTCATTATCCAAATGTTGTTAACATACAGAACATGTAATAAACAAATGCACTGGATGGCAATCGATGGCAGCAAAATTGATAGTTTGTTTCTAGTTGAGCGAACATTACAGTAGATGAATCAGGAGACCGCTACAGACATGTTTATCAGCATGATTTGCATGTCATCGACAATCATAACAGAACACGCACACACACTGTCTGCACTGGCACATCAAAACATAAACTGAAAGGGAGCCAACGTTGAGGTCAACCACCTTCAACAGGAATCCCCATGGGGGCATGGTCTCTGTTATTTTGTTATGCCAATCTCCTCCAACGTAGCTGTCACTTAAACCGCCTCAGGTGTACAAGTCCTTATTTATTTATAGTAAATGTGAAGAAAAGCGGTGCAGATGAAGAAAAGGCAAGTAGCCGGAGCCTGTTTTTATCTGTGAGATCTGTGGATTATTCCTGCAGTGTTTATGATTAAAGCGTGTTTACACTAATCTCACACATGAAAGTGCGTGTGTTCAAACCTTCCATCAAATCACACCCCGACATTAATTGATTCATTTAAAAGTGACACAAAACATGTCTTGTCTGATGGTTATCTTTCTGAGGGGCTTTAAGTGCTTCATGATGAATAGTCATGTTATCTGTCATGTGTTATATAAATATGCATAATCCCAGCAGCCAGAACCTATTGACTAGGACTGAAAGAATGTTCTCATTGCCTGTATAAATAATCTGATCCTTGGTAGAGCTTATATGTACTCTGTGATAAATGATCTGATGTTGGATTACAGGGATTGGAAATCCTTTTAACCCAAATGATCTAAAATGTTATACATACTGATGGTAAGCAGTCAGATACATTGGCGCACCGCTGAAGAGTTGAAATCAGATATACTTTAATATTTTTAGGTTTATAAAAGTGCAGTTCCATAGTTCTGAAGCAGGTTGTTCCAAGGAGGTTGCCTGTTGTCTACAGCAGCCTGGTCAGTGGCTGAAGTTACCTCTCTAGCATCGCTTCTTAAAGCACCCTTGTAGTGCAGTAGTATAAAAAGCTAGAAAAGTCATAGTCGGGGTGGTTGGGTCGGACATAGACTTGACTTTCCCCCCAGGGGAGAGGGTTTGCCTCCGGTGTGGGACCAAGAGTGGAGACTGATCTGGTTTTAACTGATGTAATGTAACTTAAATAATGCAGCGTAAGTTATTATCTTTTCCTGAACCTAACCAAGTAGTTGATGAGTTGGGACAGAGAACTTGCATTCGGAAATTTAAAAAAATTGTTCCATCTTAAAAATGAATGAATGAAATTATGCAACGGCTATCAATGGAGACTTAGCAGGTTTTATAGCAGTGTGTGTGTGTGTGTGAGAGAGAGACTCAATGCAAGACAGTGTTCAAAATACTACTAGACAATATAAAACACTGCAGTCACTTTGCTCAGGTTGCATCATCTGAGCCTTTCCACGTAGGATCATAAAAAATTTAACATGCTTCATTTTCATTTTTCAATATCAGTGTGTGCCATATAGTGCAAACCTCTCCCCAATGCGTTTCAGTATTTCAGTGTTGTATATTCAGTATGCAGTCACAGAAACATACTACAACCTGCTGATGCAGTTTTTTCGGCCTCTAACCTTGAAGTGACGTTACCTTTCTCTCCCTTTACATGGGATGTGATCGACATCATGTGCATTGATCCTCCTACCTCGACGTAAAATATCACATAAAGTAGCTAAAGCCATCATTATACCAACACAGCTGTAAAAGGCCATGATAGATAGCTGATGACTGTCACCTTTAATCTGTTTTGCCACGACAGCCGATAATGTGGCCTAGATTAATGACACATGCCGCCCACCCTATTTCTGATATCAACTTAGCATGCATACACACAGACGTCCTTCAGGAGAGCTTATAGTGTCTTTGAAATAGGCGTATTAAGCCAGTAGCATGTGTATCTGTAGACACTGAGATAAGACTGAGGTTTTCAAGGGTTATATGTTTGCCCTATTCAATTGGCAGCCTGCAGGAACCTCCACCTCTAAGTGGGCCAGCGTACTAAACCTGATACAGTATATGACAAAATATGTAAGCTACATACACACTATATGTCTATGTATGTCTTACACACCTATGCTTATAGATGTGATGTACATAAGTCACCATACGTATAAACTCCAAATTAACAACATTGTTTTTTCCAAAGCATTTTCCTTCTTATCGCTGTAAAGCACAGTACCAACTGGGCAGGATGTTTGGATTGTTTTCTTTTTTTTTACAAATCAACATTGTCTTATGTGAAGCAGTTCAGACTATGCTTAATAGTTTACAAGAAGCAAAGTGCTGTACTGAAAATATCAGTGTAACCAAGTACCGCCATCTCCCAATGTCAAACCCATGTGATTAATTTGCAATGACTGTGTTGTGGTAATTAAAGTGTAAAAGAGGCACTTAATTAAGAAACACCAAACGTTTCAAGGATCACAATAGGCTGAAGCTGTGCAGGGTGTGTTTGCATCTTACAATGTTACTGCATTTGCTTAAAATGTTTCATTACCCAAAGCTAAATTGGCTTTACAGCCGGCTGAACGAGTGCAGGATTTTCATCCTTGCTTGTGGACCAGTTGAAACCAAAAGTTGATGTAAACTTGTTTTAACTTAACGAATATAACTTCAATTCATTTCTTTGTTATGCAAAACATTCATGTTTTACTTTGCGGTGTTGACTACAGCCGTATTGTTGGCCACTTAGGTCCAAAATCCAAACCTCTGCAGTCTTCTTAAGGCTCCAGCTGTGGGTGTTTGAGGATAAGTTACATTTCAGGTGGCTGTGCAAATTTGCTTTGTTAATTTTGGCTTCAAACTGAGATGCTTTTGAATGTGATTGTTGTCTTTGAATCCAGTTCCACACAGTAGACAGCACAACTTTTTTAAGATACAAGCACACCATTTTTGTCAGAACCGGGGGCGGATACATCATTTTTTTCTTCCTCACCATCGATGGGTTTCTGCACCTCTGACACAATTTTGTTACTCCTTAGAAGCTTTTTCTTCCACCAACTCTGCTGTCTCTCACAGATTTATTTAAATCAGATATTTCCTTTCATCCACTCCCTTTGAATGAAAGTAACCTGAACCGTTCAACATATTATGACATAGTCTTTGCAAGACATGAGAATGTTTTTGTCATTAATTTAGTCTCAAACCACCCACTGTTACGGAAGTGTCAAACAATCCAAGAAGTGTAGCAGTACATCTAACCTCTGAAACAAACAGCACTCATCACATCACGACATAATTAGAGCTCTCTTATCTCCCCACCTGATACACAACAGAGGAGACAGCTGAGAAGTGGCCACTCATATTCTTATATTCATTACATTTACATTTGAAACATTTATCTGATGCTCATGTTGTTAGAGCGACATTAACAAAAGATTAAGTCCCCAGATTATCAACATAACAACCTATGAGAGGTGTAATTACTGTATGCAACTGATTTTTTTGACTACAAATTGATCTTGAAACACTGCAGTGTAAAACATAACATATTCTTAGATCTTATTGCCCGACAGCTCTTGCCAATGCCACAATCATATAAACATAAGCAAACTAGCTGCCACATATGTCTTAGTCTGAAAAGGCTCATGACATGACTGCTCACCGCTTTAGCTGTGTGCTTTGTGCTAACATTAGCAGCTAAACGAGCCTGTTGCTGCCGCAGCTGCTCTTTTATTGGGCTCAGGCGGTGTGTGCTTTGTTCTACTTGGTTAGCAGCTGCCGCTGTCACTCACTTTGGTTCAGGGGCTGCTGATTTGGCTAGCTGTCGAGCAACAGACTCAGGGGCCGTGTACTGCAAAAGAACCGCCAACGAGCATGGCTTTTGTTAGCAGTCACTGCTGTCAAGCAATCCGTCAGTGTTGGGAAATGCACTGCACTTTTTGTGCAATTAGCTCATTCATAGCTTTAGCAATATATCTGCCTAGCCTTGTGGAATGAGTGCACGGGAAGACAGGCAGGTATGTTGGTAGACAGGTAGGTTGCCTGTCCAGTCTTTTCATACTCGCTGAATAAAATGAGTGGATGGGCCTGTTAGAGGCATGCAACAGCCTCAGATGCAGAATTTTTTCTTTTACTTATCAGAGCATTTGATTTATTGATTGCTATCAGGATGTTGAGAGATTTGCTACAACTAAAACAAAAAAATGCTTCTAGAATGACTTATCAACCCTAGCTTTAAGGAGGAAATCTAAATCACTACACGTTAGCACCATGCTACAATAACTTTATCTTGTCAGCTGACATTTTCAACATATAGACAGCTGTGTGCAAGCAGAGGAGAAAACCATAGACGTAAGCTAACGCAAGATAACAAGATACCACACATTCACTCACAGCATTACTTAAAGCATCAGTTTCCTGCCCAGGAACTACTCTCTCCAACAACATTTACCCCAGTGGTCCATTCGTTACTCGATCCATCCATCACTTTTAGCAGCAGCAGAGATTTATGATCACATCACAGTGTCTCTAATCTCAGCTCATAAACTCTGCAGGAAATCTGAGGCAATCACTTCAACCTCTGCCACTCTCCTGTTGTCTCTACTTACAGGTTTATGTCCAGGTGTAAAATCCCATATTATAATTGACATGTCTATCACTCCATCCTCTCTATTTGCATTTTAAGGTACTAAGATGGTGCTCTCTTCCAGAGGGACTTAGCAGGAATGCAACAACGTGACAGGTCCCAGATGAGCAGTAATTAAAAGCCTTGACAATTCATTTATGCAGAGGTCTTGCAAATTTGTAGGCTTGGCTCGATATAAAGAACCGAGCCAATAAGTTTTAAAATAAAAGTGTTAACTTAAGTGCTAAAATATACAGCATGTATGCATAAATGTTGATATCTATGAACACTTAAATGTAGCTTTTATACATTTTATGAAGTGAATATTTCAATAACTCACAAACTTCACATCATGGGATCATTTAAGTTTCAGAGTCTCACATTAGCCCATGTGGTTTTTGGCTATTGATACGGGCTAAACACCCCTTCATGCTTTGACACCACATTAGAGGACCCTAGTGATGACTCGTAACCCCCTAACCCATAACCCGCAGGATCCACCAACTGACCCCTGGGTTGGGTAGGTTTGGTCAGCTTACAACAAAATATCACGGGTTTGGGCAGGCGAGCAATGATTGACAAAGCAGTGTTACCTGCAGAGTCACCTCACTGTCGACAAGTGCCAGGAGGATGTCCTTGTCTTTTGGAGACATCACCGTTACACATACGCTCTCCTCTCCAGCCTGGCTTGAGCGGCGCTGTGCATTCCAGCAACCAAGTGAACGTGCTTTCAGCTCAGCTGGCCGTGTGCTCCAAGCACGTCGAATAAGATTAAATCCTGGAACTGTGGACTCCTTTTTCTACAAAAACTAGGCTAAAATACTGCTGAGTAGACAACATATAACTACAGCCACCTCGATTTTCCCCTCCATCCAACACCCTGCAATTGGCTGTCACTATGAGATGGCGCTTCCCTCACAAAAAACATATACAGCATAGATACCCTTTAACCTCTAGTTAGCGTTAGCCCTACTGGTTACTTTACTTTATATTATATTTATATTTTATATCAGTAATCTTAAATTGTAGCTAGGTTATATTATTATAGGTTAAGCCACCCAGCTGTATATACAGCTATTAAAATTAGTTCATCTTTTACCTGCTGCAGCCCTAAAGTTACGAACACATTAATGCATCAATAGTTATAAATCAAGAATATACTATATGTATATCATTCTGAAATGAATCATTTGTTTATTCAGTCATGAAAATGAAGACTGTGTGTTTATTTAGTGTGTTTAAGCACATGAAATCAGTCAATGAAGATCTCTCTGTTCAGACTGAAAATGTCTCTCCCTGAGGAATCCTAGTAGCTCAGTTGGTAGAGTGTGTTGCCCATGTACAGACACTGTGCAGAGGCCCAGGGTTCAAGCCTGACCTGTTGTCTTTGCCACGTGTCATCATCCTGCCTCCCGTCATCTCCCAAGCCGATCCGCCAAGAGAAGTAAAACATGTCTCCCCCCACCGACTTTTACAGTTTCATCAGAGTTTTTTATAGCCTCTGTTTTCTTATTCTTAGTACATAAACATTATGACTTCAGGGACTTACAGTTCACAAGCTTTCTCTATTTTAGCCAAGTGCTGGACGAAATATGTTCCTCATATCATATTAGGGGATGGAAAGGCAGTGTAGCAACAGATTTGATCAGATGAGTGCAACACACGCAGTTTGTCTTCTTGTTAAGAATGATACGTTTTCCTAAATTAATAAAATTAGTAATCGGTATTATATATTACGTTTGTCAAATTTTCTGTTTTTCTTCATTGACCAGTGCAAAGCATTTCTGTAAAAAAAAATTAAAATAAAACATGAAATGCACCATTTGACCTTTTATTCTTTCATTCTCTCCATCCTGTGCCCTCCACTGCCTATTTCCTATTTCCTAATCTTTCTCTCTCTCTTCACTCCTCATAGTGTCACTCTTACCTCTCTCTGCCTCCCTTCCCTCAGATGCTTTTGTCCTCCCACTGAAAACTCCAATTGCCCTTTGGCCTTAGATTGATTTTATTGGCCGGCACCACAGCCAGTAAGCTGGCGGCTAACGAGATCACCGCTGGTTGCGCTAAATGCAAGTGACAACAAAGAAACTGGTTTTCTACCTTGTGAGAATAGGCACGCACACACACACACGCACGCACACACACACACACACACACACACACACACACACACACACACACACACACACACACACACACACACACACACACACACACACACACACAACAAGCCCACCTCGTCAGCCAAGCAAAACCTCTCTCCATCTCACAAGTGTTGGGTCTCATCAAGCTTAAAACTGGCTATAGTTGCACTTCAGCGGGCGTGTGTGTACGATGGAGAGTAAGAAACAGACCACGTGTGCATTGGTGTGAGGAAGGCAGAGTGTGTGTGTGTGCATTTTCTTATACGTGTATGTGTGTCTGCATGACCGCACCTTCATCTCGCTCCCTGCTTGTTCAGCATTAGTGACTGTCAGGTGCCTGGAGGGAGGTCCCACAGCTCGAACCAAACCCACACCAGCTGCTGCTGCAGCAGCCCATAGCTGTTTATCGCCTCAATCTGGTGTGTGTCTGTGGATGTGTGTGTTTGGGAGAGCGACTCAAGGCTAAAAGCTGCAGGTTGTATGACCATGTGTTAATACAGAGGAATGGAAGCAAAGTCTAATTTTCAAGACATTTACTGTATGAGTATGTTCATGACATACCTAATAGAGTTGTTATTCCCACACATAAATTGGACGGATGACCCCTTTAACAGCAACAACAGCCTGTGTTCAGTTCACATGCAAAACAAAAGCTTCCGATTGAATTGTTTTGTCAGGCCGTCTTATATTCCACATCTACAATGTGTAAAACAAGTTACAGAGAAGGACCACATCAGCCCGAGGCGTCTTCTAAACAAATAGCACAATATTTAAAATGAGATTTCAGCACCACACATAACCATCGCTGCTGTTCTCTAATGCTGCCATTAAGTTGTAAACAGGCTTTAAACTACATGTTATTGAAAATACTCAAAACCAATAGTGTTTTCAGGGAAGATGCTTTTCTCTTGTCTCTTTGCTTTTACACAAATTCAAAGCCATTTTCAATCGATTAAATAAAACTGATTCTCTCCTTCATTGCTGCACTTGTTTTTGTTTCTTCTTACCTTTTTATTATATTGTGTATTTTTTACTATTATTATTGCTTATTGTTATATTGAACTGTCCTTTGGCTGCTGTGACGCACACATTTCCCCGTCTGCGGGACTAATAAAGGAATTTCTGATTTCTGATTCTGAGATTCAAAAGTACTTTATTTTTGCCCGGGGGGCAGTTTAAGGCACGTGGAGTAGTTGTACACAGACAAATAAAGATAGAATAAAATGGACTACAGTTTTATTAAAACATCTACATAACTTTTCAGTGTAGATAGACAGATAGACATGGTAAGATAAGATAAGATATTGATGGATTGGCTAGTTCCAGATCTGGGCTGACAGAGATAAAGTGGTGATGGCCGGTCCATCATCGTACTGTACCAATCATATACATGACCTCTCTGGATCCTTGCACATGTCTCACTATTGCAGTCATCACCTTTTAAACAGTAAGCTACAGACTTGTAAAACAACAATGTCTTGCTGCTAATATCAAGCCATTCACCAAAGACACAAACTTTTTTGGAGGTCTGGTTTAACATGTTTGATAACACATTAGCTAGCATTTGCATTCAACCACTTCTTAGCTAACATTACTGCCATTACATCCAGTGTTTCACTTCCATGCTTTAATAAAAATGTCCAAGATGTGTGTTGATATTTTCAAACCAATTTATTGGATATTGATTTAACATTATCAAACAGAGGTGTCAACTAGGAAGTGGTTGAATGCTAACCTTAGCTGTTGAAATGGAAGCTAACAGGTTATCAAATATGTTTTACCTTGAAATATGGCCCGATGTTCCTCTGGATTTTCCCTATCCATCGTCTCTACAGGTGAAGGGATGATCATTTGTCATGGTTTTCAGTCCTGGTCCTGAGGTGCCCCTGCCCTGCATGTTGTAGATGTTTCCCTGCCCCAAAACTCCTGATTCAAATGATTGAAGCCTGATAACGACCCACTCAGTTCACTTCCTTTGTTCCTTGGCAGAATGTTATGTTTCAGTGTGCTTCATATCTGTGTGCTTGGTTCCCTGGTCCTGCCTGCGTGACCAGCTTGTTTGACCTTTTGCCTGTTTATTGGACTTGGGATTCCTGCCTGCTCCTTACTGGATTTGTTTGCTTTTGTTGGACTGTAGCTGGTTTTGACCCTTGCCTCCATCACCTTCCTATATGCCTCTGTACATTGTTTTGTTATTAAAGTTGTAAAGCAGTGTATTTGCTCTGCCTCAGTTGCCTGCATTAGGGTCTTATCCCCTGTATTCCTGTTACCCTGCTTGCACCGGCCGTGACATACCTTGTAAAAGGAAAATCGTACTTACAAGGGCTGGCAAAAACCCAACTTAAGTGACTTTTATAGGTTGCAGGACATAAATCCTCCATCCATTCTTCTATCCTTCAAAGTTCTTATACTGTTAAGTGGGATGAAGCATATTCTAGCATTCATTGGTCGACAGGCAGAATAGACCCTTGGCAGGCAGCCAGTCAGAGGGATGACATATACTGTATAGACATTCACTGTCCCCATCATCACACAGACAGCACATGGAGAAAATTGAAGAACCCAGAATCTTTTTGCTTTAAGGCATCAGAGCCTGTTTGCTGCCATATATACATCTTTATCATCTATATTTACAAAATCAAGCCAACACAGATTGAAAGATTCTTAAGCGATTGTTAAACTCTGCACATGCTTCAACACTTCTGAACACCACAGCTCATGCATCCCGTCTAGTATCTTCTCTTTCATTCAGTTGCTATGGTAACATGGTTTCTCTATATTTTGCTCCCTCCTGCTCACTTCTGTCTGTGTCACTGGCCAGGTTTCCACTGACCAAACACAAACATGTATGTCCGGGCAGTGGTTAGAAGTTTGCTTATGAACTACAGATTCTAAGACATATGCTACTGAAGTTTCTGCAGAAATGTGGTCAATCATTTGAAATCAAACTGAGTAAATTGTCATCTAGAAGTGATCTGTGATTGAGTTTAGATGCTGATGTTTGCTGCAGAAATTGAAAATGATAACAGCCTGTCTATTTTTATATACCTTGAAAATGTGCCATCAGAAGCAAAATGAGAAAATTCCTTCAACAACTATGTGCAATTAGCGAAACCTGATACACTGAAATGCAAATAAACCGTATGGCAAAACACGCTCATGACAATCTGTTATGATAGCTTTGGCATGTGTTCACTGTTGCATTAGAGGCTTGATAGCATTTTCCATCTACATTAAAAGGCTGTGTTCCATGTTTGAATGTGATCAGTAGAAGTTTTTGGGAGATTCATGTGTTTGCTAGTTTAGCATTGAAGCAGCAGTTAGCAGCTAACTCGAAGAAGAAGTACAGCAACCAAATATGTCTACAAATTGAGGAGACTACAAGGACAAGCACATCAGCCCTGAGAAGAGGATGACTTCAACCGCCATGTAGCAGGGACGGTAAATGATTTTTGCCATGTTACACCTTTGTTATTGTTTAGAAAGCACTGCACGACTGGTATGTAAAATGTCCCACTAGATGTGGATGTGTCTGTTAAATGTCACAAACCTTTGTTTGTGCATGCTGGCATGCAATCCAAAATCACACACTGTGGCAGCACAATACCAAAGGGTCTTTGTTGCAGTGGTATTGTGCAATCTCTCTGTAAAATAGGCTGACACACTTGGTTTTCAAAAGGTAAAGAACTCTTTTGTGAAAATGCATACTTGCATATGCATAAAAGGTATTGTCAGGCATGAATTTCATTCATTTCCTTTTACGTTTTGCAATTTATTTATTCAATTTGAGTTCAGTGGAAACCAGACAACTCTTTCCTTCCAGTTCCTACTCTCCTATTCTTTAAAAATGTTTATTTTTTGTGTTTGCCAAGCTCCCTCAACACCTCAGGATCACAGAGCATTCAAATAACATCTTCACTGATGTTTTAAACCTGTACACAGAAAAACACTTTTGGAAGAGTCCAAAAACAATATCAACATCAACAACAGTGGATAACAGAACACACAGAAGAGATCATAACATATTGTTACAAACTTGGCTCAGGCTTGTAACAAAATAGGGAGTTCACACACACAAAAGTTCAAAATCAAAGTGATTTATTTAACTTATTATATATTTAAGCAAAAGAGTGAAGATGGGAATGCAGTCAGTAGTGTAGGCATGTCTGAAGGTTAGTGTATGTGTGAGTGTAAGCCATGGTATGAGGTAGAGGCTGCCCAGAAAGAGAGCACAATCTGGGTGAGTTGCTCTTCATGTGCTTGACTCCTCCCTTCCTCAGGTGCAAGCCCTTTGTCTGACGACCCACCATGACTCCTACAGAGCAACACAGGAAACTAGGAGGTGTGGGCCGTCACACCCCCGCCATAAAGATGAGGTCAGGAACGGCACCAGTCCAGGATACACTGCTTTACCAATGTCACCACCTTCCAACACAGCAACTTTGGTACCTTGAAGAAGCAAATTAAGAGACGGAAGGAGGAGACAAAGCTAACAGGATAAACCAGACAGAAAGGACATAGCATCAATGCGGCAGCGCTCTGGACAATGCATCCGCCAAGACACCATCTCATAAGGCGCTGATTTGGATTTTGCAGGGAATGTAGGAAGGTAAGGGGGTTGTGATCAGTATACACCACTAGAGGCTCAACTTCACCCCCAACATAAACCTCAAAGTTCTGCAAGGCCCAGATTAAAGCTCAGAATAAGTCGAAAAAATATGACATCCACTTAATGTTTTGTCATTTTACATAGCCCATATCTCAGATGTGTTTACTTGAAGACCTTCAAATCACCAACCTTTGTACCTCTCCTCACATCTACACAGAGCAGGGCCAAAGAAATCAATAAAACACAATTACTAATTCACTGGATCAGTTTATAACAGGCTGTATTACTGCTGCCATCCTTTGTGACATGACCATGGTTTTTTAGTTTATGCAGGCTGTGTCGAGTACATTATATAGCCCTGTTAATAGCCTTCCAACCTGCGTGATGTGATTTCTAAATGTCACCATGTTCCTGCAGCCCACAAAGCAAAACCTGACACATCCATTACTACAAACACACTGAGGGTGACATTCAAATCAGATTCAAGATTAAAATCTGAAGATTAAGTCCAAATACAAAGAGAAAAAAATAGATTAGACAATATTATGACTCAGGAGAGCTAAGACTACTCTGTCACTGCACTCACATCCTCTGCAGCAGGGACAGGATGGTGTCATCATGACTATTTTCACGATTGATTTAAAGAGTATTTTACATTTGTCTGGAATTGCCATTGGATTGTGTACAAAATTCTGTCCAAACACATGTCCAAGTCACAATGAGACACAAGTGTAAATGTGACAGGCTTCAACACAACACTGACAGAGGCTTTTTCAAAAATTCTACTATGAACAGGCCTGCCGCAGAGTGATATAATTATGAGATGCGCACAACCACAGTGAGCAGAAAACAAATCAGAAGAACGGAGTGTTTTCTGTGTTAAACGGCACAAATCGCAAAAGTAATGGGTGGAAATTGTTCAGTGTCCCTAAATGGAAACCTATGTTTAGCTCAGTGTGTAATTGAGCATCTGGTGATCTAGAGAGAGCCCTAGATTTTAACAAGGTGGTGGATAGTTTTACACACAAACTGGTTTGGATGAACCATCTGTTATAAGGTAAAAGTTAATGTTGGCTGTTTATGGCTGTTTGATGATCAAAAGTGTATCAGGGACCATGAAGAGTGCTTAGGTGATCAGCTTGATGTATAGAGTTTCAGTGTGTGACTTGGTGACGGTTGATAGATGTTCAAACTGTGGCTTTGAATAGAAAATCCATGCAGAATGTGGTCTATTTTTTTTTTTTATATATTTTATTTTTCCATTTTATAACATAGTGAACAACCTGTTCGCAATCCCAATGTGTTAAATACAGCAGCCTGGTCAGAAGCCTTACACTTCTACACTGTAAATGCTGTAATTACCAGGGCAGTAGTATAAAGAGCGAGTCTGAGTCAGGGGGGTGGTTGTGATTGTGGTTGTGATGGTTTGAACTTTCCCTCCCGAGACTAGAGTTTGCATCCTGTTTGTGACCAAGAGTCAAGAGTGATGGACTTACATCACTTATGTTAAGTGAGCTGAGTCACGTCACTTAAGTAACTTATGTTACCTTACACAAGTTACTGGATTGATCGTAGTTATTTAAACCCAAAGTATGATCTTTACCATACCAAGCAGTTTTTGAGCCGAAACTAAACCAAGTAGTTTTGGTGCCTAAACCTTACCAAGTAGTTCCAACCTAATCAAACCATGACCGTTTGACAATGTTGATAACTGTCCAAAAGTCATAATATGTGAACTGTTTGTCAGCAAGGTTTATTTTGAAAGACCAACCAGACATTGCATATTCTGTATTATAGGTAACCTGATTTAAAACTGCTACTAGAGTTAGTAGAGCATCACAGTTAAAGCTCAAGACAGCAGACCAAGCTACCATATTTGATGAGTTGGGAGTGAGAACGTGTTGGAGTGAACATAGTGTTGCATAATTATATTGAAACATATACACTGGAGTTGTTAGTCACAAAATGGTACACTTTGGTTCACATTCATTACTGTTACTACAATTACATTTACCAGAGTTTCTGTAGTCAGACTCTTCATTAGCGAGGTCGTTACCCATTTAATCCAATACGCTTCTCCCATTTCTTTCTGTAATCTTATTGCGTGTCATAGTTTTGCCTCACTGTATATGTTGTTTACAATATCTATCCATTGTTTCAGGCTCTTTAATAAGCAAACCTTCCTGCTTCTTGCCTTCCTGCTTGCAAATTTTGAGTAAAATGTGATATCCAGTTCCCCTTGTGTGTTTAAGTAGAGAGAGAAAGAATGTAGTCTGTTTCGATGGTAAAAAGCAGGAGGTTTATAAAGCTAACATGACTTTTTTTATATAATTCTCCAGATTGAGAGGCTTCTGTGCTCTCGAAGTCCTCAGCAAGCATTTCATACAGGCTAATGTTACTTTTATTTATTTGCTTTTTATGCTAATCATACTTGTATGAGGGGGGCTTGTGTGCACTTAACTTGTGCTGCTGCCTACAACCCAGTCACAGTTAATTTCTCATAGCAACAAGAGCTAACTGTGCCAAGAAGCACTGTTACCTCCAGCTGCTGCCATTTCTCACTGGAATTCAATGAGTCATGTAAGCTAGCTAGAGCAACATGACTCAAAATTAAACTGTTCCGATTGTTTGTTTTGAAGCTGCGACACTCACATTCACGCACATACGAAGTGGACTCAATGTGTGTGTGCTGCCCTGGATTAGCCACATGTACTCTTACCTTCCTGCATGCTGATTCTTAATTGCTGCTTAAAACCTGGCAGCCTGTTAATTGGCAGATGGCTGATTGGCTACCTTAAACTGGCTGCTGCTAACTGACTGTTGCAGCCCATCTGTGTACCAACATTGATCGTAAAGCTAGATTTGTGACAGCACTTCACTTAAGCATTCCTCACTTTGCTTGCGTGCCTCTCCCTCGGTTGTCATGCCCATTATAATTTGAACCGTTTGTAGCACGAGAGTACTTGACTCTAAAAAGTGGGACACACATTAGCATAAATCTGGTCTAGACTTTCGCAGGTGTTATCTCTCTGTTCTCCCTCCTCTGAGAGCCTCCTCACACACACCTCCATGCCCTCAGGTTACAGATTATCAAGACGTCTAGGTTTCTCCCTGTGTACCAGCGACTGTGCATTTCTGCCTCTGCCTTTCCGTCAGTCAGTCAGGTGGGAACACTTGATAAACTCATTACCATAAGCCTCATCATCTGATTTTCCTGCATATGTATGATATTTTGATTGTCAGGTGTTAAGGCAGACATTGGGCGGATGGTGATAGCTGTCATTTAACTCCCAGGAGTAAAGCAAATGAAAAAAACATCTGCTCTTGTGATTTTCTATTTTTTCTTCATACGTTGGTCTACGCATTCTCTCTTGGGAATATACCATACCATAGTTTGACTCGTATCCTTCATTTGTATTCAGACTGATAAGGAAATCTGGTCTCCAAACAGTCACCATGGATGATGTCGGACTTACTCAACAATCTATGTGAAACCATCACAGTGGCTGAAATCCACAGGGTGTATTGTTACCTTTGGCTCCGTCTTTTGCTGTTAACTTTTACGGAGGAGTAACATTCTTTCACAGTATGATGGATGGGTGGGTCTCTCACTTGGGGTTCCATCAAAAAAGTCAAGACATAAGAGCATGATTTAAAGCAGATGCCCGATGGACTAAGACCATCATTAAGAAAGAAATACTGTGTTCCCATTCAGTAGGAGAATATAGTGTTGTCATGATGCTGGAATTTCTAACTTCGATACAATACCTTGAAAAATATTGATGTTCAATACCAAGGGGAAAAATTGCCACAACATTGAGAGCATAAAATTACAGATTTTTATTAAAGATAAATATAATAAAGCCTGTCTACTGTGTGTTAAGCACAACAACATCTAAGTGTATTTACTTCAGGAGGAGGTGGGGCTATGTAGGCGCTACAGCAGTGCATGCATCAACTCGATCAGAGCGAAAACACAGTAAGTTTTGATACTGCAAATAATGAGTATTTAAACCATTTTAAATTCAGTAATGATATGTATCCTTATTTAGGTACTTTTGACAACACTAATGCATGGTGTTCTCTTACAGTGCGGAAAAATTACGGACAGGAAGCAGCTGAGGGAAGCATTATTGTCTTATTACAGTTTTCATTTTTTCTAAAAAATAAAATAAAACAAAATAAATATTTATAATATGTTTAAAATAACATAAACAAATACATTATAAAATAAAAGATATAAAATTGAATGTTAAAGATCCAATTAGTAAGAATTTCCAAATTATCGGATATTCAGTCAGTATTCGAAGAGTTCTCAAAGAGTTCGGAGTGAGTTTCAAAAACCAATTTGTTCACAAATTGGACCTTTAACTGTTATCAGTTGTTTACATGTAATATGAAATGTGTCACTCAGAGAAACAAACTTGTCACAGTCTGCACCTCCGGTGCTTTTCCACTCACCTCACCTCTGCTCCTACCTTCAGCCAGCCACACCCACCTCGTTGCCTGACTCACCTCACCTGGACTCTCAGCTGCAGCTCATCTGCAATCAGCCAGTATAAAGGCTCCTCTGGCTCACTCACTCATTGCCAGATTGTTCTTTGCCTTCATGACAGACTTTCCAACGTTTTTTACCTCAGACAGATTTCCCAACTTCGAACCCTGCTTTGTCCTGACCTCCCCGCCTCGTCTCTGCCCTGGTAAAGATCTTCGCCTTCTGTTCCCGACCACGAGTTTTGTCTGTGTCCTGCCTGATTCCTGGTTGCCTGTTTCTGCCTCGGCTGAGTTACAGGAGTCTTCAGCCATAACTCCTGTGGGTTTCATTTCCCCTAAGACACTGAGTGTTTCTCCCTCCCCAGTCACCGGGTCTGCTCTGGAGTATCTGCTCGCTCGACTGGATTTCCTGCTCGCTGTATATCTCCTGTGTTTCCTGCCTGCCTGCTGGTCTCAGGAAATAAAATTCATTACTAACTCTTCCCGGTGTGTCTTGCAATTGGGTCCATACCCGACCCGTTACAAAACAAAAGAATGATGTACACAACTTGAGTTTTTGGGAATTTTAGCTCCTTGTTTTGGTTTTACGGCCTGCATTTTTATTGTTTTGGTTCATTCTTGTCAAACATTTTTTCCAGAATTGCTCTGATGACCCAACTGTACGCTTGCCAAAAACAAATATCAGACAAAGTCGGCAACTAGCTAGTGATAGCTGAACAATCAGCTACTAAAAAGCCAGATATTTACTTTGTCGTAGTAGAAACCAGACTAAAGCTAAATGTAGGGCTTATATTTGTCCGGTCAGAATTGGCCAATCAGCTTGATTGGTAAATAGTTGACTGTTTGCCTACCAGTTTGCTGTATCACCTTTATAAGTCGATAGGCATAGATTTTAAATGAAACTGAATTCTGAACCCAGTGATCGAGCCCATTAAAACCAATCAGAATTGCTCACCTGGCACATACACCAGAAAAAAGCTTTCTAGCTTCCAGGTTTATTCCCTGGTTATGCAGCACAGTAAAGTTTCCCCCACTGGTCCTGCCCATGAGACCCCACTCAGCCCGTAGACATTACAATGTAATGACATCACTTAGTTTTAAATAACTTCATGACTCAAGCAAAATTTTACAAATATGAACTTTATGGATCAAAATAAAGGGAGTCTTTTGCTGCAATACCTCAAGTGGCCACTGGGCAAAATTGGAAGCAATGCTGAGCAGCTCGTAATAGGGATTCATGTTGATAGTATGTCAAGGTTGTGTTGAAGTTATTCTGCTGCCCCAAAGTTGTCAAAAAATCAAATAATACTAAACTAATACTGAAAATAGTTTAAAATGCAAACTGTATGCTACAACTGCTACCATATAAAAACAAGGCACATTTTACTTAAGTGTTGTATTGAAGTCAAATCAAATTAATTTCCAATCTGTAGGACCTCTCTCTGCTTTAACAGTGTCTGTGGAAGATGGCAAAGTTGCATATATGGGTATCTAAGTGCAGTAATTGTATGCCACTTGAGTTCAAATGGCAGAATTCTCACCTCTCATAAGAAACCGAACTGAAGGACTCACTCTGCTACATACTGTTCTAAAACCATTAAGCCATCTGAGCCTACTGAGTGAGGCCTAGTGGAGAACATGGTGAGCTCAGGCTAAATATCAGCTGCTAATATTGTTTTGCGGTAAATGATTTTCCATACAGAAAGTCTCGGTTGGCCTTGGCACTTAGTAGCACCTTCCGCATTAAATCGAATCCAACTGTCGGACGACTAATTACATATTGATGTGCCTCCGTGTCTAGGTTGCTTCCATATAAGGGCCACAAAGGAAGTCATTTATTTCAGTTGTCAGCTAAAGAGTGTTTTCTTTTATATTCATTAATACGTGACAGACCAAAACCGCAGAAACATCATTGAATGTACAATAGGAAACAGAACAGCAGTCCAAAGATTGGGTCCAAAATTGAGATAGGCATAAAGTGAAAATCTCAGTTGCCATCTACCAAATCATTATGGATGACACATTAGGTGGCTTACACAATGCAAGGCAGAAAACTGCCGTTTCACCCTCTAGCTCATTGTTGTAATTTGCAGCTTAATTTCCAGAGTTCCCTTTGTTTCTGAAGTACAAAAACAGATGTGTATCAAAGTCAAAGTCTCCTAGTGTGCACCAATTATAGTCCTTTCATCTCATTTCCAGCTCCTTTCTTTGTGTCTTTGCTGTTCTTCTTTCATATTTGGTAAAAAGTAAGCAATTTGTGTTTTTTTAGCTGACAGAGAACAAAGTGTGAAAATGCTACAAAAATACTTAATGGGAGTGGTGAGTATACACCCTGAGTGCTACTGAGTGCGTTCTTCACCCGTCCTGCATTTTACACACAGTTTACTTCATAACACAGGCTAGAAACTGGGATAGAGCAATGACGTATGTGTAATAGACAGCATCTTGTTATATTTAGTGGACTCAATTGTTTGTCAGTGGCTGTCAAAACTTGAGGGTAGGTTTTTGCCATTTGGGGAGGCACTTACAAACTCTTGTGTCGTGTAGAAGAACTGCTCATTTCACTTGTGAGCATTCGGTGGTCTGCAGCTGAAGTATGGTGAATTTTCAACAACTAAATTTAATTGGGTATTGCTGAAGAAAGATTATCTTCATGGTTGATTTTTGGGAGGAGAAAGGACTAAACCACTGGTGAGTCAGTGCCAATAGTCAAGTTTCATTCAGATTAAGTGCAAATTTTATCCAGATCAGTGACTAAAGAAATTAATGGATGTGCAGTACTGTACTATAAATAAAAGGAGTTAGATGCATCAACATAAACCACTAAGTTTCCAGTTGGGTGCCATGAGGCCATTAAAGAACAGGAGGGTGCAACAAGAAAACTAAATCTAAAATGAACAAAAACAATGTGAAAATAGAGGCTTTATGAATTAATTTGAGTTACAGTCTCCTCATTGCGCCATAAAGAGCTGATGTCCTTCGCTGTAGTTAGCTAATTAGCTCATCGAGTTTGTCTGGACTGGTACTTCCAATGATAAGGGAAGTCACCATGGGCAACAGTTCACAGTTCAACCTGATTTTACAGAGGGACACCAAACTGGGACTAAACACAGCCTCCAAGTTTGAAGACAGGGGGTACAGTATGGAGGCGATTTACACTAGCTCTTTTCACACAGATACTCCACATTATCAAAAGTGAAATGCTTAAGCAGCAGTTACAAGAATAAGATAGAATACTGAGGTAAATAAAATAAAATGCTGAGCAAAGTGGAACTTAGTGGAACTTAAGGTGCAAGAGAAATAAGGTGCAGTTTTATTTACAGTGATGATAATTTAAAGCACAATAAATTATGTGTGTGTTTTTGCGTGGGCGTTGTATAGTCTGTTGGCACCAGGTAGGAATGATGTCCTGTGTTGTTCCTTAAGGCAGCGGGGTTGAATGAGTCTGCTGCTGAAGCTGCTCTTTAGCTTGTCCAGAGTTTTGTGGAGGGGGTGAGAGACATTGTCCATGATCGCCAGCATCCTGTCCTCCACCACCTCCTCCAGGGTGACAAGCTTAAGGCAAACAACAGACTCTGCCTTTTTAATGAGTTTATTTAGTCTGGCTTCCTTCGCCTTGATGCCCGCACCCAGGACACCACAGCGAAGAAGATGGTGCTCGCAACAACAGACTGATAGAACATCTGGAGCATCCGGTTGCAGACATTGAAGGACCTGAGCCTCCTCAGGAAGTAAAGCCGGCTCAGGCCCTTCTTGTAGACTGCCTCAGTGTTTGTAGTCCACTCCAGTTTATTGTCCAGCACAACACCCAGGTATTTGTATGTATCCACAATGTCAACGCCTGTCCCACCAATGCAGACAGGAGAGGGCAGTGGCTTGTTCCTCCTGAAGTCCACCACCATCTCTATCGTCTTGGTGGAGGTGCTCTATGGACTCCAAACTGAACTTAGTTCCCCAGAATACCCCAGTCTTCACACCTAGGTGCAAAGATTGCCCAGGAGATTGCTTTGAACTACTATTAGTCAGGGTGACATACCCCCCAACTGACCAGATAGTCAAAACTCCAGCTCCTTCCTTTGTTCTCGCTCTTCTCCACCTCTCTCCCTACAGGGCTGCCTGCCTCCATGTTCTCTTCCCCTGGATTCTTCTGGGCCCAACAGCTGCAAAGAGCTGCAAGCTGCAGTTCCAGCAGGCGCAAAGAACTTCTCCTCACAGCAGCAACGCAAGGTCCTGCTAGT
The DNA here is from genome assembly GCF_965226575.1 of Pagrus pagrus. Taxonomy (NCBI): domain Eukaryota; kingdom Metazoa; phylum Chordata; class Actinopteri; order Spariformes; family Sparidae; genus Pagrus; species Pagrus pagrus. The sequence continues at coordinate 7,879,146 of NC_140202.1, forward strand.
ATTCCAGCTCAGGTAGCACCAGCAGCCGTGACACAAAGCTTGCCAGCTTACTCCACAATCCGAGGAACACGAAGCCGGTTAGCACCAAGCTCATAATTTAGCAAGGAACAAAAGGAGGGACTAGATTCCTCCATCCACCTTCTTTCATCAGACATTGCACAGCAAGAACAGCATTGTTCAACATTGGGATTGAACTTGGCCTAGATGCCACACAGCATAGCACGGCTAAGTACAGGACTTTTATTAAACCCTAGTTAATGTAATGCACATGTGTTCAATCTATGGGTTTGTTCACTGTGACTTCCCGGCCACAGTATGTGAGGACTCGGGACTGCGTGTCAGACACGGTTGTCTGCAGTACAGGGGCCCCACAGGGAACAGTCCTGGCCCCTTTCCTGTTCACCCTGTACACTGCTGATTTCTCCCACCAAACACCCCACAGCCATCTACAAAAGTTCTCTGACGACTCTGCTATCGTCGGCCTCATCAGGGACGGGGATGACGGAGCCTACAGAGAACTTATTCAGGACTTTGTGGACTGGTGCCAGCGGAACCACCTCCAGCTCAACGCCGGGAAGACCAAAGAGCTGGTGGTGGATTTCCGCAGGCGCAAACAACCCTGCATTCAGGTGAACATCCTGGGAACGGACATTGAGATGGTGACGTCTTACAAGTACCTGGGAGTTCACCTGAACAACAAACTGGACTGGACTCATCACACTGCAGCAATATACAAGAAAGGTCAGAGCAGACTCCATCTGCTGAGGAAGCTCAGGTCCTTTGGAGTGCAGGGGGCACTCCTGACTTCTTTCTATGACTCTGTGGTGGCATCAGCCATTTTCTATGGTATAGTCTGCTGGAGCAGCAGCATTTCGGCAGCAGATAGGAAGAGACTTGATAAACTTATCAAGAAGGCCAGCTCCATCCTGGGATGCCCTCTTGACCCAGTGCAGGTGGTGGGAGACAGCAGGATGATGGCCAAGCTATCATCGCTGCTGGTGAAGGAGTCCCACCCCCTACAGGCCACTATCACAGCACTGGTCAGCTCCTTCAGTGACAGGCTGATACACCCCAAGTGTGTGAAGGAGAGGTATCGCAGGTCCTTCCTTCCTGCTGCTGTCAGAGTCTACAACCAGCACTGCTCCCAGTAGACCTCACTGTGCACTGTGCAATAAAAAAACTCTGCACATATCCACACACTTTCTGGTTTGCACAAATTGGACAATTTTTAATATCCATATTTATTATTTATTGTTTGTAAATAAAAATACCAACTGTTTAAACTTACACTGTCCATATTATAAATAATAAATACTATGTCATATTGTAAATACCAATTTCATATTGTAGATATTATGTATATACCAGTTAAATTCTATTTCTTATGTCTTATTATATTGTTTATTTTTTACTTTTATTACTGTTTAAGTGTGATACTGTCCCTTGGCTGTTGTGACAAAGAAATTTCCCCATTTGCGGGACAAATAAAGGAATTCTGATTCTGATTCTGATTCTGTTTTGGTGTCATTGTGATCTCAGGTCAGGTTATTGGTAGTTTGCTTTGCTACACGGCTAATTTGACGTTAGTTGAACACACACACTCCTTCAGCCTGGAGCATATCACACCCACACGTGATATCAGTGAGCATTGATCAGCCATTTTGTTTGTAGTCTTCCTTTGTCCATGCCATGCAGCGTGGCACTTTGAACCCTAGCAACCGTTTGCTTTTGTTTTTACACACACACACACCTGTATATAGTACATGTTAGTTAGATAGTGTGTTTTCATTTCGTGTTCAATAAAAGACTTTTGAACCTTCATGCTGTCTATTTTATATTTTACAAGAGTGAATGTTGCCAACCTCTACTCTGTCAAGGACCTCAAAACCCTTCGACCATTACAGCTGTTATGGTAATTATGGTTATAGTTATTAAGTTAATTACTGTATTAATCAGTTACAAACTGACAGTTTAGTACCTTTTTCTGAGACTGAATCTGTTACACTACAAAGTCTGGCAATCATTTGTGAGCCTCTAAATGCTCGGCCACATTTGTACTTATTTCTATCTCATTTGTTATCATTCCTCTTTGTACAAAAATGAAATAATTACCAGCCTTCAACTGAAAACAAAGTATGTATACAAAATGTGGATTAATCTTTGGTAGCTGTTTGTGCAGTTGTGTGCTTTAAAGAGTTCAGACGTTTTTTCCTAATGTGGGTACATAATGATTGTTCCGCCTTGTGTTGGTTGTACATGCATTCATGTTTGTGCATGTGTATCTGTGCATGTGGGTGAACATGTCTGTGCGTAGAAATATCTTGAATCACCTCAGGTGTGTTTGGAGCATATTTTCAGGAGAGCTGGAGATAAATCATCTGAATCTGTGCTGACATCAAAACCCCTGAAGCACTAATAAGCAGTGGTCTCAAACAAATGCGAACAGGCAGCGAGACGGCCACTATGTGGGCTTCAATCACCATTGCTGATGTCTTACTCTGTGTGTGTGTTTTACAGGTATCTGGGCTGTCGAGAGAAGCGATAAGGAGATGGAGGGGGACAAAAGAATGTAGAGAGGAGACAAAGGCAGAAAAACCTAGGCAAGGCAAAAATACTGATAGAACGCTACAGTCAGGAAGATTTGCCACTTTTTCTGATATGCTGCTGTAAGTGCCACATCTTTCATGATCTGATGTAACTATTTAAAATCTCAAACATGAGCCCTTTCACAAACCAATGTGAAATTCCATTTATCTTATTTATTGATGAAGGTGAAGCATAGTTACCTTGTGAGGTAATAAGTACTATGTGTATATGTTGAAAGCTCCTTCTATGAAACTAAAATCAAAGGTCTAATTCAGGTCAAATCCATTCAATGAACTTAAAGTTAAAGTTGCATGTGACTTATGCTCCTTTACATGAATGATGAGCTCTTCATTTCAAATTGAATGAATCTGATGGAGAGGTGGTTTATCGGAGTCATCCTTCTGAATTTGGTGGTGAGTGGATAACACAAAAATGTCAGAAGTTACTGAGGAGCGAGTAAGAAATGAATCAGGAACGACTTGACAGTTAATGAATCGTTAATAATATACTATATATCAGTCAGTCATTAAATATGCAGACAGATTTAACCAAAGTAAAAGCAGTTTTTGCAGACCAAAACTAATAGAAAAACTCAAGAACATGTTAGCAATGATCTATTAACCAGCACAAAAGCTGCTACAACAGGTAACCTGGAACTATAAAGACTTTTGAAGGTTGGTGATACACCAACATTTTGACTGTATGGCAGAGAATATGACCCTCGGTTTTGACACTGACATCATATTTGCTGCACGCTCAGTAGATATAAGCCTTCTGGCATAAAGCTTGGTCATTGTAACCTAGCCTTGTAGCTGCAGCACCTAGTGTTTGTTAAGGATAATTCACAACATCAGATTAGAGTTCTATATCAGTATCAGTTTCTTAATGTTTTTGGACCCATAAAAAATATGAGATTTTGCCCACATATACTCTGAAGGAGCATATATCAGTACTTTGGAGAAGCATGGTTTTGGACAACTGATTTTTACTCAGAGAAACAACCACATTACACCAATCCTTGCTTCTCTTAACTGTATAAATATCACATGATATTGTCTTTTTATGGTAATAATGAGAAAAATTGATGAAGATGTCAAATATTATGCATCTTATTAAGTAGCTGTCTACCAGCTGAGCTCACGTAAGCTAACGGACAAGCTTCTCACCTCTGAATGTCTGGAAACCTCCATGAAAATTATAAGGATACTGATGTAATGTGCTCAAATGAATAACTAACTGTTATTTACTGTTTGGGCCAACTGAAAGTCGTTATTGACTGCTCTGTCGCTGTAACGCAAGCAGCTGGAAAATAATGCTTGCAGAGAGCTAATGCTAGAGTTTTTCAACATACTCACACTGTTAGTCTGTATGGAAGATAGAAAAGATAAAAGATAGAATTCTTGTTAAAATAACAAAATGTACAGAATGCATTTCTTTTACAAAGCAACTTGGCTGAGTGTGCAGATATCAGCTTATAAGGCACATTTCCAAGTAATAGCCAGCAGTTTAATTTTGCTAAATGATACAGTTTATGCAATCTGACACTGTAATGCCAGCTAGCAGCAATTATCTGTGATTGTATGGCATAGTTAAGACATTTTCTCCTATTTGATTGCATATTGTTAATCAGTTTTCATATTACTTCATTATTTCACATTACTTTCCTTGCCAGATTTTCTTCCTACAATCTTATATGCTGTAGTCCTTGGCTTTGGTTTGGTTCAGGCTAACACGTCAGTATACCTTCTATACCCTCTGTCCATTTATCCAAAATACTCATATTTTCATTTCCCTCTCTTCCAACAGGACAGATATGCAAAGGAAATAAGTGCATATTCCAGTGGTTTAACTGCTGCAGGACTAAGAAAACCCCAAGCAAAACAGTCTGCCTTCATAAAGATGTGCCACCCTAAAGAGTAGTCAGTGCTGAGGAGCAGTCACAACAAATTAACAAATGATTTGTCTTGTTCCTTTCTATCCTCAGTTGGGCTGTAATTGCTGCTAACAGTTCCATAGTGTAGAAATGCAAGGCTCTGGCCTGTTATTCTCTTTAATTGTTTTTTTTATTGCAGTTACTTGTTACTTGGGTTGTTGCATTTTTATCTCGTGTTTGCTACTTTTGTTCTGGATATATCTTTATAGACTGTGACGTTGCACTAACAACAACAGTTACGTCCAGGTAGAAAACTGGCTGCTGATTTGCATTGTGGAGATATGTGAAATCAGCAAACTTGTTTATTTCTTTTGTCATTTGCAGCCTTAACTGTGACATTTAAATATACATAGTAATCACTCTCTCTCTCCCAACCCAACCGGTCGAGGCAGATGGCCGCCCACCATTGAGTCTGGTTCTGCTGTTAAAAGGCAGTTTTTCTCTCGCCACTGTCGCCAAGTGCAAATTAATCAAGGACGGTATCAAATCAAATCAAATCAAATTTTATTTGTATAGCCCAAATTCACAAATCACAGTTTGCCTCAGAGGGCTTTACAATCTGTACAGAGACGACACCCTCTGTCCTTCGACCCTCGATTCGAGTGAGGAAAAACTTGCCCCAAAAAAAGGCCCTTTTAACAGGGAAAAAAAAATGTGGAAGAAACCTCAGGGAGAGCCACAGAGGAGGGATCCCTCTCCCAGGACGGACAGACGTGCAATAGATGTCGCATGTACAGAGCAGATCAACGAGATCACAATGTATTCGATTATAAGCGATGGTTGACAGGAGTGAAAGTACATAAAGATGTATTACAGCAATAATGATGAAATGCACATGGAAATGTGATTACTAGTGATAACAGTAGTAGTGATTAATGGTAAGGATGGTATGTAGTAATGCAGTACGATAATAGTAGTGTAACGTATGTAACAGAGATGTGACTAATATTAGCGACAGTAGTGGTGGGTGTTAGGCAGGGTCATGGCAGTAGGCGCATCCACGATCAGGCAGGGCCATAGCAGTAGGCGCATCCACGATCAGGCAGGGCCATAGCAGTGGGCGCATCCACGATCAGGCAGGGCCATAGCAGTGGGCGCATCCACGATCCACGACCCGGGCGCGGCCAGGATCCAAGGGAGCCTGTAGGACTAGAAAGCACAAGGACTCCGGGGAAGAAGTAAGTCAGTGACATGCAGAGATGGGGCATGTATACAGGCATAATGTATACAGATGGAGAGGAGAGGAGAGGAGAGGGGAGGAGAGAGAAGCTCAGTGTGTCATTGTCCCCCGGACTAGGCCTATAGCAGCATAACTAAGAGCTGGTCCAGGACAGGCCTGGGCCTGTCCTGGACCAGCCCTAACTATAAGCTCTATCGAAGAGGAAGGTCTTAAGTCTACTCTTAAAGGTAGAGAGGGTGTCCGCCTCCCGGACCAAAACAGGAAGATGGTTCCACAGAAGAGGAGCTTGATAGCTGAAGGCTCTGGCTCCCATTCTACTTTTGGAGACTTTAGGAACTACAAGTAATCCTGCGTTCTGGGAGCGTAATGCTCTAGTTGGGTGATAGGGTAATATGAGCTCCTGGAGATATGATGGTGCCTGACCATTAACAGCTTTGTAAGTGAGGAGAAGGATTTTAAACTCTATTCTTGATTTTACAGGGAGCCAGTGCAGAGAGGCCAATACAGGAGTAATATGATCTCTTTTCTTAGTTCCTGTCAGTACACGTGCTGCAGCATTCTGGACCAGCTGGAGACTCTTTAGAGACTTGTTAGGGCAGCCTGATAGAGAATTACAGTAGTCCAGTCTGGAAGTAACAAATGCATGGACTAGCTTTTCTGCGTCTTTTTGAGACAGGATGGGCCTGATTTTTGCAATGTTACGTAGATGAAAAAATGCAGACCTTGAAATTTGTTTTATGTGGGAGTTGAAGGACATATCTTGATCAAAGATAACTCCCAGATTCCTGACGGTGGTGCTGGAGGCCAAGTTAATGCCATCCAAACTCGCTATATCATTAGATAATGCATCTCTAAGGTGTTTAGGACCAAGTACTATAACTTCGGTTTTATCTGAGTTTAACAGCAGAAAATTGCAGGTCATCCAGGTCTTAATGTCCTTGAGACATGCATGGAGTTTAGTAAGCTGATTAGTTTCATTTGGCTTTATTGATAGGTATAACTGTGTATCATCTGCATAACAATGAAAGTTTATGGAGTGTTTCCGAATTATATTTCCTAGAGGGAGCATATATAAGGTGAATAGTATGGGTCCAAGCACGGAGCCTTGAGGAACACCATGACTAACCTTGGTATACAGGGATGACTCATCGTTAACATGTACAAACTGAAATCGATCCGATAAATAGGACTCAAACCAGTTTAATGCGGGTCCTTTAATGCCAATTAAGTGTTCCAGTCTCTGTAGTAGAATGTGATGATCAATGGTATCAAATGCAGCACTAAGATCTAGTAAGACCAGGACAGAGACAAGTCCTTTGTCAGAAGCGATCAGGAGGTCATTTGTAACTTTCACCAGTGCCGTTTCTGTGCTATGATGTGCTCTAAAACCTGATTGAAAATCCTCATATAAACTATTTTTATGAAGGAAGTCACATAGCTGGTTGGCGACTGCTTTCTCAAGGATCTTGGAGAGGAAAGGGAGGTTGGATATAGGTCTATCGTTGGCTAAAGCTTCTGGATCAAGATTAGGCTTTTTAAGGAGCGGTCTAATTACAGCTAGTTTAAAGGATTGTGGTACGTATCCTGTTAATAGAGACAGGTTGATCATTTCTAGTAAAGATGTGCTAATTAAAGGTAAAGTTTCTTTCAGCAACCTAGTTGGGATGGGGTCTAGGAGACAAGTTGTTGGTCTAGATAAAGAAACCATCGAAGTTAGTTGGTGGAGGTCGATGGGAGAGAAGCAGTCTAAATATAAGTCAGAATTTACAACTGTTTCTGAGGTTCCTGTGTTTAAAGATACAATAGTGCCAGTTGAGGGCAAGCGATGATGGATTTTGTCTCTAATAGTTAAAATTTTATCATTAAAGAAGCTCATGAAGTCATTACTACTGAGCGTTGTAGGAATACATGGTTCAGTAGAGCTGTGACTTTCTGTCAGCCTGGCTACAGTGCTGAAAAGAAACCTGGTGTTGTTTTTGTTTTCCTCTATTAATGACGAGTAATAGCTTGCTCTGGCATTGCGGAGGGCCTTCCTATATATTTTAAGGCTATCTTTCCAGGCTAAGCGGGATTCTTCCAAGTTGGTGGAACGCCATTTCCTTTCAAATTTCCGTGATGTTTGCTTCAATTTGCGGGTATCCGAGTTATACCAGGGTGCTAACCTCCTGTGCTTTATAGGTTTCCTTTTCAGGGGGGCAATAGAGTCCAGTGTTGTTCGCAATGAGCCTGCAGTGCTATCAACAAGATGATCGATTTGTGAGGAACTGAGGTTAGTGGAGGAGTCCTCTATTATATTAAGACATGGCATTGAGTTTAGTGCCAGCGGTATAATTTCCTTAAATTTAGCTACAGCACTATCAGATAGACATCTAGTGAAGGAGTTTTTGCCTAATGGTGTGTAGTCCAGTAATAGAACTTCAAAAGTTATTAAGTGATGGTCTGATAAAAGAGGATTCTGTGGAGAAACTGTTAGATTTTCAATCTCGATACCATAAGCTAGAACAAGGTCAAGGGTGTGGTCAAAACAGTGAGTTGGTTTATGTACACACTGAGAGAAGCCAATAGACTCTAATAATGAGATAAATGCAGTACTAAGGCTATCATTAACGACATCCACATGAATATTAAAATCACCTACAATAATTACTTTATCTGATTTGAGGACTAGACTTGATAAAAACTCAGAGAATTCAGATAAAAATTCTGAGTAAGGACCAGGTGCTCGATACACTACAACAAATAGAACTGGCTGTAAAGTTTTCCACGTTGGATGTGAAAGACTCAGAACAAGGCTTTCAAATGAGTTATAATTTCATTTAGGTTTAGGAATGATTGACAGACTTAAGTCATAAATAGCTGCAACACCACCTCCTCGGCCGGAGCCTCGAGGAATGTGAGTATTAATGTGACTGGGTGGAGTGGATTCATTCAGGCTGACATATTCTTCAGGATGCAGCCAAGTTTCAGTAAGACAGAATAAATCAATATTACAGTCTGAAATTAAGTCATTTACTAGTACAGCTTTCGATGACAGGGATCTGATATTTAGGAGTCCGCATTTAATTCTCTTGTCTTGTTTTGAGATTGCAGAGTTGCTGTTAATTTTTATTAGATTTTCATGCACGACTCCTCTTCTGTGGACTTTTGATTTGATTAATTTAATTAATTTAGGTGGTCGGGGGGCAGACACAGTCTCAATGAAGTTTTGGGTGTGCAACTGATCTAATGGAAGCTCAGAGAAGCGTGTAAGACTGCAGCTCTGCCTCCTGGTCTCAACTCTGGGTTGTCAGGCTGGTTGTTGGCTAATGAAATGGGTTAAATTTCTAGAGATGAGAGCCGCTCCGTCCAAAGTGGGATGGATGCCGTCTCTCCTAATGAGACCAGGTTTTCCCCAGAAAGTCCGCCAATTATCAACAAAGCCCACATCGTTTGCTGGACACCACCTCGACAGCCAGCGGTTGAATGATGACATGCGGCTGAACATGTCATCACTGGTTAGGTTTGGCAGGGGCCCAGAGAAAACTACGGAGTCCGACATTGTTTTGGCATAGTTACACACCGACTCAACATTAATCTTAGTGACTTCCGACTGGCGTAGCCGGGAGTCATTACCGCCGACATGTATTATGATCTTACTATATTTACGTTTAGCTTTAGCCAGCAGTTTCAGGTTTGATTCGATGTCGCCCGCTCTGGCCCCTGGGATGCATTTCACTATGGTCGCTGGTGCCGCTAACTTCACGTTTCGTACTATGGCGCTGCCAATAACCAGAGTTGGTTTCTCAGCGGGTGTGTCGCTGAGTGGGGAAAATTTGTTTGAAACGTGAAGCGGCAGGTGGTGTAACGTGGGCTTTGATTTGGTATTATGCTTCCTTCGTTCAGTCACCCAGCCGCCCTGCTGTCCCGGCTGCTCGGGAGTTGCCGAGGGACGGCTAGCTGAAGCTACAGTTGCTCGGTCCGCACTAGCTAAGTGGCTAACTGCAGCAGTTACAGTCGGAGTTTCCATGCTGCGGAGCCGAGCCTCCAACTCACTGAGCCTCGCCTCCAACGCTACAAATAAACTACACTTAATACATGTACCAGTATCACTAAGGGAGGCAGAGGTGTAACTGAACATCTGGCACACTGAGCAAGAGAAAAGAGGAGAGCGAGAGGGAGGGAGAGAAGCCATCGCTAGCTGATAGTGGCTAAGCTAGGACACGATAGATTAGCCAGCAGAGCTAAGAGAGCTACAAACAGCAGCAAGCCCGGCGACCAAGCTATAAACACAGAGTATTGTTGAATGCCTTAGTGGACCAGCAAGTGCCCGATCACAAGCGGGATCTCGGTCGCTGCAGAAGGAATACAACAATAATCTGCTCGGACGAGCCGGAGCAGCACAGTTACGCTATCAGTCAGTAACACAACAACAGGAAATGACGCAATGACGCAACACGCTTACCGTAGTACGTAGCAGCATGGTTTAGACCTGCTCAATTTGGAAAGTGTCATGAGATGACTTCTGTTGTGAATTGCCTTTACAAATAAAGATTGATTGATTGATTGATTGATTGATACAACAAAGTGATACGACCTATCTGATGTTTCTACTGTGCTTATTTTATTTGCTGTGATGCTTTCCTAGCATGTTTGATATCTACACAACAGCACATCTCAGGGTAACTGCTAGTTGTGGGTAAAGTCAAAGTGTCATTTTCTGTAGTCTGTGGCCAAACAGATAAATTAGGTCTCCACCTAACCTTAGTGAGATGATTAGATATTAGATGCTAGTTTTGTTATTTGTTTGTTAAGACATGACAGCATCAAAAATGCATTTTAGATGAATTAGATGTATGCACTTTGAAAATAGCATCATTAAAAAAAGACTACGATATTGTATGTATTCTAATACAGAAATCATAGTTACTGTAAACAAACATTGTGTTAGGTCTATACTGAAGTTTGTTGTGGGCTCGTTCATGCATGTTGTGTAGAATTCCAGCGTGTTGTGTGTAGATTCTGTTGTGATATGGACTCAACCATCAGCAAACTGGAGCACACCTGCGTAGAACAGGTGTTTTACTGTCTCTATGTGTCAGCCCTGTGATGAACTGGCAACCTGTCCAGGCTGTACTCCATCACACGCCCAATGTCAGCTGCTGGGATCGGCTCTAGGTCCTGCACATGATAAGTGATTACAGATACGGATGGGTGGATGACTGCATTGTGCTTCATAGTATTTGTTGGACAATTTGTGAATAAATTATTCAACTCGAGTTATGTCTGCCCTTGGGTAATTTCAACTGCCTACCCCTTGTTGGACAGACACACACAAGTCGTAGGCTCTTCCTTCTAAGTGTTCTGACAACAACCTCTTCTCTGTCCACACAATGACAAAGACCGGACACCCTTCTCTTTACAGATAAACGTCAGGGAAAAAAAGTGTAGCACTGAACTCAATGAGGGCACAAACCTGTCACTATTATTATGAGTGCTAAAGTGTAAATGCACTGGCACTAGGCACTGTCAACCAAATTCAGTGAATAAGTTACTCTTAAAAATTGTATTCTGATGCTTCTTGAGGTCTTTATATTTTATACTTTATACAGCAGCATGGCCTTTCTCATACATTTGGCACCTGTGGTGTAAGAGTATTGTCTGGTTATCAATGAATCCCAAATGCCGGAACTCCTACATCGTAACTGTTATGCTCCATAAATGCTCCATAAACCCTGAACTGCAGGTTGAGCTCCACATGGCAACACGCAAGGTGATGATTCAAGGGCCCCAAGCTGAGCACAATGCAGATTAAGAGGACTCTTTATATGCTCTATATTCACAGGGTCAATTTATCAGGATGCCTTGAAATCTGTGCATCTCACCACACTGCTTGCATTACTCACTGCCATTCACTAACAATCACACAGGTTGAGTACAGTGTAAAAATGGCCATGGGTGTCTGTTGGCTCCTGCGTTAGGCTTGTCACCAGTCAGATTCAATTGCCTGTATCTTAGTCTTGGTTGGATGGGCTCCAGTGCCCATCCAATTAAATGGGGTATTACTGGGTACTATTTCATATCAAGAAAGAGCAGTGCCTGTGTAAGAATACCATTTAATTTTTACAATGAATTGTATTAATTTGGCCAATTACACTCAAATAGAGAACTGGAATATAATGATAAGGAGATGTCACAGTACAGGAACTGCTGAGCTGCTCTGTGAGCTAAAGCTTACTGCTACAATATCCTGCATGCTTACCATAACAGAACAGTAGGACAAGTTTCAAATCCGTCTGACCTCTACACAGTGTGTTCTTGCTCTATTACTTTTGATTGTGGTCCTCTAAGAAATGTGTTTATCCTTTCAATAATCCATCCAACTGTCCCTTTATTTTAAGTCCAAGCAGCTAGCCATCTAACTTAGCCATACAGTATATCATCCATCCAACCATCTATCATAATCCGTCCAGCCATCCATCCATCTATCTAGCCATATATTATCTATCCATTCATTCATCTACGCAGCCATCCATTTATACAGCCATTCATCCATCCATATATTATCCATCCATCCATTCATATATCACCTGTTCATTCATCCTTCTATTTATGATCATCAATCCATCCAGCATTCATCCATCTATCCAGCCGTATATCATCTATCCATTCATCCATCTTTGAAGCCATCCATCCAGTCATCTATCATCAACAAGCCTAACTTCATTCATTCAGCCCATAATCTATCTAGCCATATATTATCCATTTAGTCACCCATCCATCTATAATCCATCCTTCCATCCATCCATCTATACATCCATCCATGGATACCATTTATCCAGCCATAAAGAATTCATCCAACCATCTATACATATATTACCCCTCATCCATCCATAGATATCAATCATCCAGCCATTCATCCACCCAACGACAACCTTTTGTGCATCATCCCTGTCATCATCCATACATCAATCCATTCATACATCTATTTATAAATCCATCATCCATCCCCAGAGTTGAACTTGTGAACAAGTACAGCTAATGGATGCACAGATCCTCTGCAATCCCTCATCACTTCCTTGTACCTGTGCTTTTTATGTGACTGCTCCTGTACAGTAATGCTAATCTGTTGACCTTCATTTGGAATGCAATTCATTTCGGGATAAAAAAAACAGTGCCAGTGGGAGGGGAGGGAGAAGGATAGAGGGTCACACAGACAGAGGAGGAAGATGATGGATTTGTATGTATAGATGAAAACATCAATGAAGGCATCCATTCTTCAGACGATGTGAAGATTAGATAATCTCTTTGTTTCCTAACCCCCTCCCAATCCCTCGTTGAATCTCTGTCGTCAACACATCAATTTCATTCTATTGGATCTGCTTTATGGCCACGCCAGTTGAAAAACAAACTGCCAAAAGCAGCAAAACAAAACTTATCAACATTTTTTGCCCATAAATTGCATCTGCTGTCCTGTGTAGAACTTTCAATCCCTCCACCCACGCAACACACACACACACACACACACACACACACACACCCATCAGCCAATCCATCTTCTACAGAGATAGATTGTTCTGTAGAAAAAGGGTTTTTTAATTCAAGAGGGACAGAGCCTGTTCGGAGATTAAAGGGCCATTTCACTGAGAAACAGTCACATTAAAGTCATATTAAGCGAAGGGTTCCTCTCCGTTGGACAGGTGAGAAATGGATTCCATCCATCTTTCATGCTGAAACACGGTCATGCCAACAGATTTCTTTTAATGTTTCATCAGGCTTCCTCTCTGTCTCTGTCACAACCTGTCTCTGACTCTGCTTGGTGTCCTGATGTCTCTCTTATGTCTCCTCTCTCATCTTTACAGTAAAACATCTCCATGCTGACATGTCTTTATCTTTTGTGAGTTGACCATATTGGGAAATGACACATCTGATGTTGGGCTGCACAGCCTGGTGTTTGCACGAGTGCATTGTTGATACATTAAAGGGACTTCATCAAACATTTGCCACAAAGTTTCAAGCTCAGCATTGTCTAACATATCTCTGTGCTGTAGCATCAGGCACGGTCACAACAAGCAGTGTCACAATAAAATTCATCCACACATCTTCACATGTATGGTGCTAGATCCTGTGGTGATAAAGGGACCACTCGCAGGGCAAACGGGTAGATCAGTCATTAAGGGGATGAAATGTTAACATTTGATTAACTCCTGTCTCATTAAACACGTTCTCACTCCCAACTGCACTGAATGAATGTATGAGCCAAAACTGAGTCCTCGCCCACTGTTTGTACAGCAAAGAGATGCCATCTCTGTAGCCGTGCATGCAGACAAACACAAACAGTTTCTTTCCAAACTCGTGGCCTTAATTCACTCTGTCTCTCCATTTGGTTGTTACTCAGAGGGAGTGTGTGTGTGTGTGTGTGTGTGTGTGTGTGTGTGTGTGTGTGTGTGTGTGTGTGTGTGTGTGCGTGCGTGTGCGTGTGCGTGCGTGCGTGTGTGTGTGTATTACTCAGTTACTGTGTTTGAGCCAGCATGGAGAGGCACATCTAATATTCTATATAAACAACACTCTCTTCCTCTCTCAGTTGCTATCTCCTCTGTTTTCTCATTCTCTCTCTGTTGTGTCTCTGTCTCTCTTCCTCTTTCTCTTTCATCCAGCTTGCTCTTCTCCCGATGTTTCGTCACACCAGGTCTGCCTCTCCACAAAGCCATTCTGCATCCACTCACTGTTTACTTTGATCGCTGTGTGTGTGAGAGGGTGTGTGTTTCTGTGCACTGGCCATGCATGTCTAAGCGTTCTTGTATTCCAAACATTTATACTTCTTCACAGGGTCAGTTAAGCTTTAGGATTTGGGGTATAGAGTTAAGATTGCATTCTGTATTAGTTTGTATTTTACTGAATGAAGTGAGGTTATGTAAGCAAGGTTATATCTTATCTTTTGAATAAAAGAAAGTCACTTCCTTGAATTTTATTTTCAAGGGGTGTGACTGACGTGGTAGAGCATGCTTGAGAGGCTGTCTGACCCCTTCCCAGACATTCCTGCCACAACCGATCAATACAAACCGCTATGGGTCACTGCAAAATATCATGGCAAACTATCTATGAAAAAAAAAATATTGCGGCTGACAGTAACAGAGGAAGGTTGTAATGTGACTGAAACAAATCTTGCAATGATAGAAAATACCTGTGGTTGTTTTCTCTCTTGAGTTAAAGTGATTAACTGATTAGATAAATGTTATACAGCGGCTACCCTGGATGTTTTTGGTGCAAGAGAGGAATTCCACCTTGTATTTATGGCTAAATATATTAAGGACATCATAGGATATAGTAGCTAAAGGTGGGGTGAGGGATTCTGGAGAAACAGATATTTGTTGAGTCTCATTCCCAGGTCGCCTGTACTCAATGACATGTGACTCAGACTCAACAATAAATAATAGAGCACAACACCTGATCCTGTCTGAATGTAATGTCACTTCAGTCAGCTCCAGATCGTGTCGAAGTCTACAAGTTTGGCAGATTAACAAGAAAAATAGGGAGTGTGAAATTTGAAATAAGCGAGTTTACCAGATCTTAACTGTCGATGGTCACGTTGCATTTTGGGTAATGTAGCCAAGGTTCTGACAAGGAAGAATGATGTGAGGAAATACTTTTAGACTGTCCATTCTGAGTCTAACAGTGTCACAGGAGTGGGATGCTAAACTGGTGGAGTACTCTTGTAATTGTAATGAAAAGCTCACAGTTAAAACTCTGCACGCACTGTTCTCCTAGTTTGACTTCCATGTGGGTGCTTGCATATGCCCTTTGGTGCTTTATCATCCGGGCATACATGGAATTGGCATTTTATTCCCAGCCTTAAAAGTAAATGTCATGAAATCTGTATTGACACATCCATCTGTCCCTCCGCCCTCTATTTTTGTCTTTGCAGGGTCAGAGGTAGCTAGAGCCTATCCCTGTATGCATTGTGCGACAGGCAACACACACAAACACATTTACACCTATCGTAAAGTCGTAAAGCAGACAGGAGGTATGCATGACCTTAAAATGTATACAACGTGTCTCCTACAACCTAACTTTTAATCCAGTGTATGTTCTAACTTGTGATTGAGTTTCCTCTCTAAGTCCAATGTGTTTTTTCCAAAATCCAGCTGACAATCAAGCGTGTGTGCTCCACAGAGCGATGCGAACAGAATGAGCTGATATCAGTCATCTGGGGTGTAATCTTAAATCTCTCCTCAGTCTGTTCAGTGCTGTAGTGCATCCTCATCCTAACCAGATTATCTGTCCGCAGCAGTGATGTGTGTTGATCTATTCTGTGGCAGCCAATTCATTCTAACTGTGTCACACTATCAAATTACTGTACAACACATTACCTCCAGGGAGTCAGCCACCCACCCACACACACACACACACATATACAAATATACACAAACTTTACAGACACATCAGATGGTAGGATAAAGCCAATACACAGGCAGCCACAGTGATTGTTATCAGAGGAGACAAGGAGGAGGGAAGCAGAATCCAAATCATAACTACATCTCCTTCCATCTCTTCTCTCTCTGTCATTTCCTGCTCCTCTGTCACATACATCAAGATGCAACTCCGTACTGTGCAATTTGCATAAAAGCTTGTTTAAAATATATATGAAAAAAGTGGGAATCTAATGACGTGGGTTACAAGTGTTGAGAAAGTATCAGCTTTAAGAACTTCAAACAGCCTGGTTTATAACTTGACTTCACTATATCCACTGGGGTTGTCCCATGGGTTTCTCTTAGACCATAACAGGACCACGCATCCCCTCAGAAGACTTATCAAATGACAGTTGAGCTGTTCTACATTTGTCTCAGTATGTAGAGCGTGACCTCACACACAGCAGACCAGCTCAATTAAACAGATACTTTAGCTGGCGGGTTATCAAGAAGAGAAAAGTGCTTGTAGCTACTGATAATTTCCCTGAGAGGTCTCAAGTCAAAGATACAGCAGCCTTAATCCACAGCAGGAGAGATTAGACGATCGCAGATATGTCTGTTGAGGTCTTGGACAAATGGATGTAGACAGAGCTTTCAAAGTGGTGCTCTATCACTGACATCCAGTGCCTGCATTATGTTGTTGAGTTGCTTAGTGCCCACTGTTCACTAAACAGCTGATTTCCTCAAATAAAGCCTAGTTATAATGCAAGTGTTCTACATGAATGGGTGTCGACATAAGTGTGTTGACCATTATACCAGCGTGTGCCACTTGTAATAAATAAATACAAACAGTAGGTATAAACTTCAATGTACCTGTGTGGCAATTTGCTTTCGAGACAGTAGTCAAACAGAAAATCAAAATCACTCATACTGTTACCATAGAGCAGTGTTATAGTTAGTTTTAAAAGGTAGTAGCAGATGGAACAAAGGATATCGAGGGTTGTGAATGCTAGGCCTTAGCTATATTGGCATTGAAAATGTTTGAGAACAAGATTTTAGTGTCATCGTCCACAGCATGATATAAGTCATTTCTGTTTTAGCAAGACTGACAAAAGGGAGGCAAACATGTGGTATTAACTGCTGTAATTACAAGGACCAGCCAAATTTACTGTGGGCCATCCAAAATGTAAATCCTGGTGCCATCCCTGCTCAAAGCTACGAAATAAATAAAAGTAGCTGTCAGTGGTGTCAGTCGATTAAATTGAGTGAACAATGTGAGCAAAACGCTAGCTATGTCATTATAGACATTTTGCAGGTGAAGTGCTGCTGATGCCCTTTTGAAAGCAGTACTTTGTTGATGCAGAGGTTGACAAGTGTCTGTTGAAACCCAGCCTTGACTTTTGTGCAACAACAGATTCACACTGACATCCTCTGTCTATGGCTATAAAGATATGGAAATGAATATAGGGGTCTGTGGAAAATGCTATAGGAAACGAGCAAGTTACATTTTCGCAATGCAGAGCCATTTAGCTGTAAATCATATCTTAATTGTTAATTTGCTAATTTTACTGCAAACTTTAGGTGTGCAGCGTAGGTTGTAAAACAGGACAAAAAAAGTTAAACAAAGACTGTCTGGGAGCATCAAATCAGGAGCACCACTAAACACCCAGAGTACTGAAATGTTCGGAAATAGCATTGAGGGGTTTAGCTGCTGTGAAGTGTTAACACTGGAGGAGAGTGTCACGTGCAGAGCCAGACCTTCTGGAGGAATAAACACCCAAGTCACATCAGATTCTGCTCTGAGCTGGAGCTGTTTTTAAACTGGATGATAGCTCAGAGGTTACTTTTTAACTTTTTAGATAAAAAAGGTGAATTATCTTCACTCCTGTTTATCAACCTGACTGTAGCAGCAATCCGTGGAGGTGACCTCCATTGTCAGGTACAATGTTACAGAGAGCAGAGGGGGAAAGACAAGAGGGAACCTGCATCTCTGGTGAGTGCTGAGTTTAGTGAAGGCCTGAATTCAAAGACACAGATACATCATTCATGCCGTTGCTTATTAGCTTGCGACTAATGTAATGTATGTACAGTAAATTTATATGGCACTTTGAGGCAAATAAACACTGGCACGAATAAAGACAAATGATCCCGCAGTGCACGGATGAGGTAATGTTTTAAAGTCCACAAATGTAACTTCTATCCCAGAAGTTACAGTGACACATGACCACATGAATGGCACTGTTGCCTTCGGTAAAGTTGTGGATTGTTGGACATGTTGAGGATTGTTGGAAACATCTGGAATAATGTAGGTACACAACTCAACAAAATAACAATGGGTTTTTAGACATTTTAATTCAGAAATCTCACATATTATATATTTGAAACTAATGACACACATCAGTAAAATGAGCACACACATTAATAAGAGACGTTGATGGTAAACTTCTAACGTGACATCATAACATGGTGTTGCCGACTTTTAATCTTGTTTAATCTGCTTCCTGTGACTTCCTCAACTTTATGGAATCGAGGCACATTTTCACCTGAGAGTAAAAACTCCCCTTACTTTGTGTGACACTGACATAAAGACAAGTGGAGACATGCACCAGTTCACACATATTTTTGTACCTCTGCTTCTGGCAGCTTTGTGCCCATACCACTGGAGCTGAACAAAAACCTCTGAGGCAGGAAGATCACCTTCATCTAACATAGCATAGCTGTGGATGGTTCTCTGAGCTCTGACTGTAAAAGAAACGTTCGACCAGCTTCATGCAAACTGGGAGGGATGTACATGTTTATTTCCATATCAAGCGAGGACACGAGATGCAGCCGGAATTCTTAATGGTAGAGTAAGTCTTAGGTGCACATTGATGCCTAGGGAATGTGATCTGAATCAGACAAACATTAATAGAACTGGACTTTAATTGCTAGGTCTGAATGTGTCTAAGAGACGGACACAGTTGGAGAGCAGCATTAGAGGACGAAACATAACAGGACAAGTGATATCAGAGATGGGTGAAGAGGTAGAGAAAAGATTAGAGTGTTCCTCCAAACCTCTGCAGGAGGACCCCTGCTGGGTCTCTCGCTGTGACATCAGCCTTGTTAAAATTTACCTTTTTACCATGTTAAACACACTCACACACCATATCAAGTCTCTCACGGCATGTCTTATGCAACCCCCGGGTGTTGTCTGCCAATTGAATTATGCAGAGTGGAGTGCAATCGACTTCAGTGCTCCTCTCAAAGTTACATATACTGGAGGACACACGCAGCCTCTCTCATTCCCTCGCCAACTAAATCACATGTGGTTATGCATATCTAAGCTCCTCTCTACGTCTCCTCTGTTGTTAGTAGTCACTGTTTGATGTAGAGTTGCTGGAAATCATTTTCAATCTGCTCTCTGTAACGATATCAAAGCACAATCAAGAATTTATTTGACCATGAAAAGTCTGTATATATTCAGGTTCCTCCTCCCTCCTCCTCTCACCATATTTCATTATTCAACATAAAGATCTGGGACGCTTAATATAACAGGAGAGGTTATGTCAGGAATGAATCAGTTAAATGGTTTGCAGCACGAACAGTCGGGAAAATATATTTACATTTACTTATGGTTTGCAGATTTAATATTTTTCAATATACATAGCTCATTTTCTGTTCTTTATATATGTTCACTGATATGTAACCTGTATATGTTACGTATTGTGCACATTTTTCACACGATTTTCACTCAAAGTCATGTCACAAGCTGTAAAAGAAAAATCAAGGTGAGCCTCTCGATTCTTATAAAGGTCTGCAGTGGGATGAAAGAAGGAACTGTTTCCAAAGAGAGACACCAAGAAACTCTTAATTTAAAGATGTCACCGTGGGCTCTTCATTTTTTCACTCGCAGCCCGCAGATTTCTTTTTGTATTTTGACCTGTGCCGAGTTTCACGCGTTCGTCCACACCGATAAGCAGTGTGCCTTCTTGTCCTCCTCTCTGCTGCAAGTGAGGTTGTGAGGCGGTCAAACCTGACTGACTGCATCTGGTGCTCTTGCATCATTTAACAGCAATTGCAGCCCAAATCAGACACAACAAACAGGAATACAAGTAGGAGTGCAGATAAAAGTTCATTAGGGTGAACTTTGCTCCATGACGCAACCATTTCTGGTCGCTGCTGCAAGTAGCATTTAGCTAATTTAAGACTAGATGACATTGCTGAAGCTCAGTTAAACAGCAATATTCCAAGTCACAACTGAATACAAAGACGCTTACTTCAGTTTGCATCACAGACGTTTAATGAAGCAGACTCTTGCATCATGTGCAGGTGTGTCCGAGACTTTTCACCGAAAACATGGTCTGGTTTTACAGGAAACAGCCGGGTCCCACACTTTCCACCAGAACAGGACCTGAATATATAACACCTCTGCACCTTCACTTGAAGGATAAGTTCACCTCAGATGAAACTTCAGTCATGATCTACTGATCTTAATACAAATAATGGATTTGGAGTCCACAAAACATTCCTGGTGCTTCACAGCAAAACAGTGTTGCAGCATTCGCCTGAACAACTGAAGCAGATGGAGACTTGTTTTGAAATGTATAAGTCTCCAGAAGCCTCAAGATCACAAATTGATTTAAAAAGATGTTACTTACAACAAATATAGCTTGTGCACCCACATCAGACGGGGTGCATTCACTTACAGCTTAGCAGCTACACTAAAACAGTGTAGAAAACAGTGTAAATAAATAAAGTCTTTCTAATCAATTTTGGATCTGTAGGCTTCTGAAGACTTCACACCGGACGATGCTGTGTGGAGACAAAAACGTATGCATGCTTTTATAACCTCAAGGCTTGACTATTGCAATGCTCTCCTGTTTGGTCAACCTAACAAAGCTGTTGGCCACCTACAACTTGTTCAGAACGCAGCAGCCCGACCTGACAGTGAGCACATGTAACACCTACTGTAAAGTCATTACAGTGGTTGTCTATCAGTTTTAGAACTGATTTCAAGATCTTCCTGCAAGTTTTTAAATCACTGAATGTCTTGGCTCCGGCCTATCTCTCACACATGCTTTTCAGATATGTACCGAGCAGATCCCTCAGATCCTCTGCAGCTGGTCGACACATGAGGAGTCTGCCTTTAACACTGTGGCCCTAGTCTCTGGACCAGTCTGCCTGAGGATCTCAGAGACTCCACCTCTGTGGACATTTTTAAAAGAAACCTTAAGACGTATATTTATTGCTTTACTGTTGTTAAAGTTTTTATTGCTTTATTGCTTCATTATGTAATTTTTACGTTAAACTAAGTTTCTATTTACTGCTGTCTATTCTTGTCTTTACGTTTTGCCTGTATCGTTTTTAGCTTGCTCTGTGAAACACTTTGGGTGCTATGATGCTTGATTTGATTTTTTTTCCAGTTGTTTTTTTTTTTCACATTTTAAGTCCGCAGCTACTTTAGTTGTTTAGGAGAATGATGCAATATGGTTTTGCTATGAAGCTCCAGAAATGTTACCATACCTGACTTTCCATTGGCATGAGGGTAAGATAATGACTGGGAACTTGAATGAATACATGTAATATAACTTATATAGTGCTGTATAACCTGTACTATTTGTATATTGTGTTATTGCTACACTTCGACATCAGTAAAGCACATGAACACAGCTTAATGTCATTTTAATGCAACATTTAAGGTTAATTTAAGTAACCACTTAACCTTAATCTACAGTAAAAAAATATAAATTAGTACATTTCATATTTACTATATATGCATAATTGAACTCAGTTCCTCCTAATGACATGTGGGACCCTATGTGGCCCGGCACAATTTCACTGTTGATGATGTTAATTATTAATATTATTGGGGATGGAGAGAAGGTCTCCCTTTTGTAATTTAAGACAATTATAAGTACATTATTATAAAGATGACTGCCTACTGCTTTAATAATGCTGAAATAAGTCATGTGCGCTCTGTTTGCATGATTATATCTGTGTTATTTTATGAAATAAGGGTAATGAAACACTTTATTCATTTTAATACATTTTTATTTAGCTTCTCCATGTCTTTTTATTCGATGAATTCACCTGAATGTGTTTTATTCCTATTGAAAATGTTTCCAACAGTCTTACTTATGTTGTAAAACCTGCAGAAACTCTGTTTTGAGAAGTGAATTTCTATATGACAGGAAGAGAATCAGTGCTGTCTTCTTTATTACATCTCTTATTTTCTTTATTACATCTCTTATTTTCTTTCTGATGCTCTTTTCCCCGAGCTTTGGAGTTTGTTTTGGAAGTTTCTGGTTTAAACGCAGGAAGAACATTAGGTAAAAACATTTTTCTCTCTCTTGCTGTTGTGGAGTGGGTTTTGCTGTGTTTTGCTGATTTAAATTCAGCTCCAACAGAAGGATTTTCACTGTTTTTATTTGCTGTTTTTCTTTCCATCCACTCTCCTCTCATCATGGAGGAGTCTTGCTCTAAAGGAGCTTATTTAAATTTGTATAACAGCAGGACTCACTGATTTGTTTTGCTTTCTAAGTTTCCATTCAGTCTTCTTCTGTCTCTCTCTGTCTCTGCCTCCACCCACCTTCGTCTCCACTCTCTTCTGGGATTTCAGCCTCGCTGAGACTTTTTTTTTTAAGCCAAGAGAGGGAATGATGGCATTTGTTGTGTGTATCAAGAGTAATATGCACAAAATTGGTTGGACCATTGGCCACCTATTGGTTTGCCTGACTGTAGGCAGACTGAGAATTGGCCTCTGAGCCTGACTATTACTTACATTTTCTTCTTCTTCCATCCTGAGTGATCAGGATTAAACTTAATATATTGGATTTAATGCCGAATTTACAAGAATGTTTGAATGATTTAGAATTTGCTGTCGTCTTTTGATGAAGTTTGTTAAGTCTCTCCTTACACCGCAACTCTTAAAATCACACAATTTGTGAGGGAGTCAAGGGATATGGTGGTTGTAATGTAATGGTTAGTTGAAACAGATAGTGAGTTCAGAAACATCTGCTGCAAACATTTTCCAGTTAACATGTAATTTACTTAACCCAGACCAGCTCCGAAAGTGGTCTGAATGATTGGATCTCAGTGCATCTTGGATGCATTCACAGCTCTACTTTGAGCTGTCCAGTAGTGATCGGATCACTCTGGATGCATGTTGATACCAGGTCTGACCATCTTTAAAGTAGCAGCAAGGCTGACTGATGGCTCAGTCCAGCTGGAAGATTCTTGAGGGACCGAGCAAGTTCTAGCACCAGCAGGCTAATCTTCTGACAAGTTTACTGTTTTCTAACAATTACAAGCTGTGTACATGCTGTTATGGCAATGCTATCTTATAGACCCTGCAGGTTGTGTTTTTGAGGATGTTGTTTCATTGGTTTGAATTTTCTTTTTACTACCATGGCATTGAGATGTGATTTCTGCTGCCAGACATTCAAAATAGAGTTGGTGGAAATCTTTAGCTGGGAGACAGACCAACACGTTACAGAATTTTTTGGAAAGATTCAGTGTACTGCGAAAACATTCATTCATTTTTGTAATTAAATGAAATGTAAAAAATAGGGGAAAAAATGAATTCCCATCTGGCTATAATATCTGAGTCCAATTTGGCAGATTACCTCTTCGCTGCCAGTGGCCAGGGGGCAACATCGGAGTCATCATCCCATCATGGCAGCCTGGACCCATGTGAGGGTTATTAGCTACAGTACATGATGACTTCTATCGACCTGTGAACTGATCACCTCAGACGTGGCTCTCTGATACAACCTCGTCCTACCCTCTTAGTCAGCCATCCAGCAATCTAGTCAGTCTGTACGGTATACAAATAATCTGAGAGCACTGAAGAATTACAGGCTTCTTGTTGAGCCCGTAGCCCCAAAAGAGCTCAGACCCAGACCTCTCGTCAGTGTTATTCTCACCCCCTCTCTCCTTTATGCAGCTCTGAGGGAGTGGGGTTTTAGGCAGAGAGACTCAGATGGCTAAGTGAGGATAATACTGTCATTAAAGAGAGGGAGCGGCAAGAAAGAGCAGGAGATGTGGACAGAAAGTGGGAAGGGAGGGAGGGATAAAGCAGAGAGAGGGAGAGCGGAATCAAAAGAAGGCATTCATGGAAGTCTTAGCGGGAGAAAGAATCTTTTTTTTATTATTTGGGTTTTAGCAAAATCCACTGATGTCTGCATTGCCTTGAAGTGTTGGATTTTTGCCCCTGCAAGAATATTTTGGTTTGTTAGTAAGCACCTTTGTGTATCACAACAACAAAAGACATTTGACAATGAAAGAAGTTAGAAGGATGGAGAGGGAAAAAGAGAGGAGGATGAGAAGAGGAGTGGGAGAGAGGAAAAGATTCACACGTTGCATTGGCTGGTGAGATTGGCTCGTCTGCAACCCAAGGATAACCCCTACACTTCTTTTATGGCGGCTGTGTGCGTCCTTACTTTGAGGGATCATTGAAGTTCTTGGCTCAGTCTCATCATTCAGGCACCTCACTCTCCTATGTCGTTAAACCTCCAAGATTTATATCAATCATATTTGGTGTTTCTAAACTAATTAATAAGAAGGTCAGAACTGTCACATCTCAAGTCCTGCAAGGACTTCTTACATGGCCTGGTGCTATGACTTTAATTGGCACCGCTTTCTTAATGGTTGCTCTCACTGTTCATACTGACTGCCTTGTTGTTTTTCCAAATAGATTCGTTATGTAAAACTCATGTTACCAACTGTTGCTTCAACAGTCAAATGTCTCAGCATGAGTACACATTTTTCATTAAAGATTAAACATTTTTCAGCCGACACGTCTTTGCCTCAGTTCATGCCAGGAGCAAATGTGCTTTTGTTCACTTCATCTTGTGTTTTTTCATTAAATGAATAGTTCAGCTTCTGGGGAAAAACATTTAATTGCTTTCTTGCTGAGAGCTAGATGAGATGATAGACATCACTCCCATGTATATACATCAAATATCTGTGATGGTTTGCAAAAAAAAGACCCAAATGTGGAGTTTTACTAACAAAGCGGGATCCCCCAAAAAAACACAAAACCTGAGAATGAAAAGGCAGGCAACTAAAAGCAAGAATCCAAGAGCATGAAACCAAACTGAATACAAACGACACAAGGAACACAAGCAGAAATCAAATGTGAAACATGAGGAGCAAAACTATGGCTTTGGAACAGATGTGAAGAATACATAAGTATGGAGATTAGGGCAAACAAAAAGAAGGGAAAAAACACAAAGAAGGGAAGAAACAGGAGGATAGAACCTTCAGAATAAAACAGGAAACAACTAAACTAAAACCTCAGGCTATACAACCAGCAGTTGGTTATCTTAGCCTAGCATAAAGACTAGAAATTGGATAACAGGACGTTTTAGATTAATGGGGGTTGTTAGGATGGCCGTGTGATGGCTGGATATTTGAAGCAGGAGTCTGAGGCAGAGGTTTGGTGCAGACCAAAAGCGGGTATTTATTTTCACCAACATTTAACACACATCAGAACAACATTACAACCAGCTGCACGGAGTCCTGGCAGTATAGGGGAATCTGCGCCACACCTGACAGCAAACTAACACAATGAACACAAATACATCAAAATACACCTAGATTATACTAATATAAAGTATTCTACCTGATCTTATTTTATCTAACACTATACCAGTCAATCCTAGCAATCCTGACAAACAAACTAAAGTCCCAGACACCCCTACACCAATCAACAGGTGGTATCTCCTGGAACCTTTAAAGTTGTGCTTCGTTGCCCTGGGGACTCTTTTGCCCAGAACACCCTGAAGAGGCGACACAACAGGTGGGTGAACTTGCATTCAAACATGACACACAGTGAGCCACAAATCAGTGAACTAACATGTTGTATGTAGTGCTTTATACCATTACTGCATTATGTTTAACTAACTGAGACAAACTGAATGTGTGTTTGTCTTACAGGAAACCTTTCACCACTGAGGAGGTATCTACTTAAACAGCATCAGCAAAATGTAACAATTTCAATAAAACAATTCAATCGTCTGGTTTAGTGTCTTATTCTATTATTAACTGTTAACACATTGTGCTACACAAAGTTGTAATGACAGGACCTTCATTACAGGGGTTATATGCTGGACTATTTATACACAATAGTATTATCATCGTCAAAAAGTTGCCAGGCAGGCAACTTAGTTTGTTGTAAACTTCCGGTAATCTTTGCTCACACATAGTGCTGCATAACACCACAATTTGATTCATTGATTTTTGAGCTCTAGAGGTATCTACAGGATACATTTGTTCTGTGTTCTCACACAATAATGGAAGTGCCATCAAGAACAGTTTAAGTATCTTGCACAAGGACACGTTAACATGTAGCTGGAGCTGGGGATTGAACCACAAATGCTCAAATTAATGGGAAACCCACTCAAAGTCACAGCCGCCCCATTTGTTGTGCTTAATGTCATCAATTACTCCTTCAGTAAAAGTTCATCCGTGTTAATATTTTGGAGTTATTGATAATGCTTCACTTTTGATGGATCATTGCTCAGTTCCTAGCATAGGGCCCGGAAGATAGGGGCTCAGCTACTTCTTGTGTGGCTACTAGACGGACTCAAATCATCTGCTTTTGCAGTAAAGAAGCAAGGCAGGGTCCAATAGTAGTGTAACCTTCTTTTCTTGTATAGTAGCGTGCCGTATTCCAGTCTCTTCTGGCTGTGGATAAATAGTGGGCTACACTTCTCGTTCTCAGTCTTCTTTTAATAAATACCAACACGGCAGAACAGTACAAATATCTCTGACCTCAATGTCGGGGTTCACAACATAACAACTTCTACCTTCATCAAACAAGGTGGAGCAACACGTCACCCACATACCTGTGCCCACCAAAACAAAAGCATGAACGAACCAATCAATCCAAACACTGTACATAAAACACCCAAATCAAAGTGCTGCAAATGACAATGAAATAATGTAACAATAATATAATAATAATATATAAATATAATACTAATGTATTTATCAGTAACTTAAGTAATACAAATAATATACATAACAAACATATATAAATTATAATAATATATAAAAATAACCCAAAATATAAAGTGTACAGTAATTACGGTTACAGTAGCAACAAAAAAAATAAGATGAAACATACCTGTGCTCAGCAGAGGATTCCACAAATGGCATTCAAGGGTGAAAAGTTACTTTGACTAACATACCAATTTTGTTAATAAGGACATAGTGATTTTAGGGGAAAATTTAAATGTTTGGCGATCAAGTGAGTTAATCAATGCCCTCAATATGACAACAATAAACTGTATTTGTCACATTTATGCAAAAATGTCCCCAAGCGCAAGACACACAGAGGCAGGCAGGTAAGAAACAAAAAGCGAGCTTTAAAACTGATAACCAAAGTCCAAATCCAAGTAACAAGAGGGCAGGAAATGAAAGAACTGGCAACATAGCAAAGTAATACGAAAAACTAAGGATGAACCAGAAAACCAAGAGGAACATATGAGGACCAGGAAACAGGCACAGGAGCACAGGAGATGCATTGACAAAAACAGACGAACCAACCAAGAGTGAGGGAACAACACAGGTTTAAATACAAACTACACTATTGCGGGGACGAGGTGCAGGTGGAGAGACACTGGGAACAGAGCAGTGCTAACGAGGCTGATGTGTGACAGTTGTGGGGGAAAATCAGGCTGAGGAGGCGCACAGGAACACAGGAGGGAAAAGGAAGACTGCAAACTACAAAAAAAAAAAAACATTGAACCATGACAGTATTCATCTCACTTTTTGGAGGAAAAAAAAGGAAATCAGCTTAAACCCATGAGGTAAAATAGTGTTTGCTAACTCTGAGTCATTGCTAGAATTGGGACATTATTCAACAAGTAAAAGACATGTAGGGACCAGTTTAACTACTTCTTTCTAGGGAGCATGAATATCCTGAGAAAATGTAATGGCAAATCGTCCCACAGACATCGACTTTTAAGCCCTGCTGCTTTCCTGATGAAACTGTCCTTTTTCAGTGAGTCATTTATCCTTAAATAAAATGTCTCACACCTTTCCATTAGTGTCATACAATTCCATTCAGAGAAATCTCCAAAATCCATCTATAATTATTAAGGTGATAATAGCAATTTCTTCATAATAAGTAACATTTCTCTGCCCACCTTCCTGTCTGGGCAGAACCATTTCTCACATTGCTTTATTGGCATGAATATTGAATGTTCTGTCTCTGTGGGTATCCTTTCTCCTGTATAAGGACTGTAATTCCCTATTGACAGAGTCTGCAAAGGTAGAAGCCATTAGCAGTCTTGCTGTATGCTGTGTGTGTGTATTTGTGTGTGCATTCCTGAGAGTTGAAGGTCAGGGAAAGGAGAGGCAAACACCATCACACTTGTCAATCAGAACATGATGGAGAGGCAGAGAGAGAGAGAGACGTGGCTGACAGGCAGAGAGGACGTGATGTACTGAAAGCATTAGAAAAATGGAGACGGAGGGAAAGAAGCAAAGACGCAAAATTGAGAGGAAAAAGAAACAGGAATCAGTTCAGACAATGAATAATTGAACCAGCACCGAGCTTACTTTGCTTTTCGGAAGAACTGCTTTAAAAGGGACATCCCCACAGACACACCCAAACACCCCGCACACTGTAACCCAGATTTATTCCTCTGATCTGGGTGTCTGAGTGTGTGTTTCAGTGCTTTTACCGCCTCTCTCACTGCCAGTTCATCAAAAAAGACTTTTAAAGGCGGCCAAGTCACTTGTGAGTATGAGCAAATACTCAGCAGGAACTAACCAAGGGCCACAGTCATATACCCGTCTCCCATGTTGCTTTTAAGCCTCCAAATATCAGATACACTTGGGGTGAATGTGGACAGAAGCTGAGCTGAGCAGGTTAGAATTCATTACTGCCTGTTCTTGATATGTGAGATTTATATTTCTTTCTGCGGTTTGACAACTAACTCTAACATTTGGGCTGCTTCTGCCTTCATTTGCCATTATATCATAATGTGCACTGGGATAAAGGCAGAAGCAGTTGTTTTTACTGAGGAGTAAGAGGAAATAAATGAATCAGTCTGAAACTGTAACTTTAAATCTTACATTTTTGCTGTGATATAATCCTCTTATCTCATGCAAATGAGAACTCACACTTCATGGGACTTAATGTGACTGTGCAGAAAGTCAAAAAGCAGAGATCACATTCAAATGGAGCAAGCATTTATCATCAACACAAATGCATTGTGTGACTCCTGAGTATTTGAGTTTATTTATGGGTAATCTTGGTGAAAGCTAGTGTCGCGCTATGCTTGCAAACTGCTAGCCCAATGTCTACCAACACTGATGTATAATCACAATTTTGCAGCTGACAGATGCAGAGAGACCTGGTGGCCTGAGGGCGGCCATAACGCCTCATGTGGACACACAAACACACACACACACACCTGTTTAGGAATGATAAGTGATACATCTATGTAATGACTGGCTATTATATACCTCTGTCATTGTAATAGGATGAACACCGTAATGTCTGTCTGTGTGTAGGCGCTACTTAACGGTATATAAAGTAGTTCAAATGTGTTAATGTATCGTAATAATGTGATATTATAACCCTCTGAAAGGGACATTATTTAGTAAAGTACATATTTTGATTAGAGTAGATTAAAGCAACATTATGTAGAAATTGGCATTTTGTGCGATTTGGCGTGCCCCACAGTTTCTGAGTGCAACACCACTGTTGTAAATACAAATCTCAGGTCTGTAACAATGTGTCAGACATAATGTGATACTACAAACAGAGCTCATTGTATCATATCAATATAATGTCTTGAAAACTTGTATCTTTGAAGTAAATATGTATGTAATGCCAAAGTCCTTAAAGGCAAGTCTTGCCACTCGTCCGCCATCTTGGCAACACCCCCCAGGCAGTTATTGCTGGCTAATAAGACCAGACCCCTATCTAAATGAATGGTGGAGAGAGCCAAACTGGTCACCAAGACAAAAAAATGCATGTGTATAATTGTTAGTCAAGTCTGATAGGAAAAGCTTACGTTTGGTAACTTTCCCCCAAAATAAGGTTTAAAACACCTTTTTTCAGCAGGTTATACTTCTACTGCGCATGTGCACGGTTTCACGAAACCAACTACTTGGTTTAGTACCTTGTCCTCTATCTAGCCTTTAACGCACACACAGAGTTGATTAATGACTCCGGGGCTTCCAAACAGATAGCCTCAACATCCGCCACATTCCTTAACCCACAAAAGCAGAAGCAACCTGTCACAGTTAAATCATAGCTCAGAATGTGTAGCTGCACAGACACCTCAAGAGCGTTTGAACAAATGCAAGTTTCAAATTGGTTGAAACTGTTGTGAATCTCAACTGTCAATGCAACAACTTGATTGGCTGATATCTTTATGGTTTTGTCTCCAATAAAGCAGATGCCATGTCAAACAACCGCCATCCCTCCCCTCAGCTTTCTCAAAATGTGCACAAAAACATGGGTAGAGTATGGACAGAAGGCTATGTTCGTAGCCATATCGAACTTTGAGCATAAATGAGCCTTTTTCGATCACTTGTCTGAACCACTAGTGAATTGTGTCTGTATGTAGGAGAAAACTAAAATTACTCTTAAACTTTAGAACAAGTCTGTTTGTACGAGTGACAAGGTCCATTCAGGCTTTCATAAGGAACAAATGTAAATGTTAACTTTGACTCAACATGATGACTTTAAAGTGAAATGTTCCAAAACAAATTTCTTGAATGAGTTTTTAATTCTACAAACTGTATTATGTAGACCTCTGTGCTACCACTTTCCCCATGGACACAGCAATGGGTCAGGACAAACCAACTGTTAATGTATAAATGACCTAAGAGAGCTGTGTGTTTGTGGGTCTAAAGGCATGACTGATGGAAAGATGGCTGGAATACTTTGTATGTGAGTTGTGAAGCATGTCTGAAGAAGCTGTTCTCAAACTACAGCTTGCTGCTTCAGGGTGAGTGAAATTACTCAGGCAGCAGCACCATCACAAAGACCTGCAGGGCTGAGTCTGGCTAGATGTCCAACAGAGAGGTGCAGTGATACAAAAACCCTGACTGGTTGCTCTGAAGATGAAAGCCTAAAATAAAGGCAGTGCTGTAGCTACTTCGTGTCATAAACGGTTGTTGGGATGTTGGGATGTTAGATTTGTCTTTGCACGGATAGGGATGCTCTTCTGAAAACCTGTCTCTCTTTGATACCTACTGATGTCATCATCTTCCAAGAGCAGAGCACACCCAGGGGCTGTGTTTGCATGATGTGATTGGACACTGCTGGAGACTTCTCTAGTGTGTCTTGAGGTGTTCACCTCATAGCGGGATCCAATCTCCTGGCAGTTCAGCGAAGGAATTTCTAAGGGAGCATCACTTGCTTGTAACAAGCTTAAACAGGCATCTGAATGACTGTTACTGTATGTTCATTATGTAGGACAAAGAGTCTTCTTCAAACATACTGTATGTATAAAATGTAAAACCACATTGTTTTTAATTGGATTATACCAAACACTGGCGACCTCATAGCAGAACAGCCAGTGATGTCTGTGCATTAAAAAGGGTAACACAACACTCCTGAGACTGTTACTGAAGATAACAGCTGTATTACCATTGTTCAGAAGCTTACATTAGTCAGCAGTTTAGGACTAAATGAATGCATTCATTCCTCTCTACAAAATCCAAATGTGTACAGATAAAAAATCTCTCTCTACTATTTAAAGAAAATTGACATAACAGGTAACCAATCTGCATTTGAAAGGCAGTCATATGGCTGTCATCTAATGCAGTTCTCTGTCACATTTAAATAATTTTAATTACAGCTGGGAGATGTAGGGGAGACTGAAAGGACCAAAATAAAAACTAAATAAATGTCTCAACAAAATAATTAATGTACCTCACATGGGCCAAAATAGTATTAATTTAAAGAACTGTTAAATTATAAAACAAAGGCAAATTAAAGCAAAATATCAATGTGCGTTACATTTTTTTAATTCATTTATGCCTCCATTTATTTCTTACATAGTTTTGGTACATTTAATGGCATATTAATGTATTTATTTATTGAACCATTTATTTATTTATATTATTATTTTGGTTATTTTGGCACTTTAAGTCGTCAGTAGGATTTTTTTGGACCAATGCTGTCATCTTCCTTGTTAAATTAAAATAACAGCTCACGCCTGAATTGCAGAGCAATGCTCTTTATAAAAGATTACTTTAATCACATTTCTGGAATATTAGACACCTCACAGTGAAAAAAGACGGACAAGATGTCAACATGTCATGCAACAAGGGTTTTAGGCTGAATTCAAACCCAGAGTATGACAGTAGCTAAGCCCCAAGGTCACCCTGGAAGAGATTTGTACCCTTTCATTTTCAGCCTGTCACATGCCACTGGGTTTGAATGAAACCCTGTATACTCCTGGGCTTTCACCGCACATAGTTTGTCACCATTGCAGCATACAGAGTGCAGTGCTCTCAATAGGAGACCACTGGTGTAATTATAACGCTGGCCAAAGGACCACCCTTCCACTAGAAACAACTTAGCAACCAAAGATACATTTTTCCAACATTTCCAAAACAACCCAGATGATTAAACAAAACCAAAACCAAAAAAAAAAAAAAGCAGAAGCAGAAGCAGAAACAAACGTGATCCATCTTCTACTTTTCCAGTTAAGACAAAGAGTGGAAGAAGCACAAGCTTCCCTCTTTCTGATTCAGCAGAAAACATTTACAATAACCTGTCATCTGGCCTTCAGAATAGTCTTGATGTACTTTATCATAACTACCATCTCACCCTCGACATGAACATTTGCAGCTAAAAATACACAATATCTGTGAGGATGTAGCCTACTTATAGGCACAGTTGGTTTGCTGGTTTTACTAGTCATTCTACAACACAGTGCTGCATATTGAAACAGACTGTGGCTGGGGTAGGTGCTGTCTTCAAGTATCCTTTGGGCTCTCTGCAGAAACCTCACTTCACCAATATCAGCATACGGGTACCAATGATGTTCTGGGTGGTTTTAATCACCTGTTGCAGAGCCTTCCTGTCCTGGGTCGTGCACAAACCCTTCCAGTTTGTGAAGTTTCCAGTCAGAATGCTTTCTTTGGCTCCTCTCTAAAAGCTGACAAGAACTGGCACCGGAATTTACCCCTCCAAATTTTCCCTAAGAAGAGCCTTTTCTGTGCTAATGCTAATGCAAATCTAAGCATGATTTATTTGTCTGCAATTGGAAAAACTACAGTATAATTTAATTTGGGTAATTACATCAGTGAAGTTCAGAAAGTTCCCTTGTGGCCCCTTGTGGACTGAATGAATTGTGTGTTTTGACTGCCCTCAGCAATTGCAGATGTCCCAAAAATGTGCCTGCAAAGTCTGCAAGACTGGTAAAATCTGGACATTTGGACGCAGCCCACCATTGCCATCTATGCAGTCATACTATAAGTGTGAATAAAGACATTCACCTATCACAGAATTTCAACTTTATTTCAGGCTGGGCTGTCATTGATTAGTTGCGTTGGTACAATGTGGGACAGCTCATGGGAAAGGACAACACCATCAATGAGATGTACACAATGGTTAATTGAGGTGGAATATGAGTATGATGTTGAAGAAGGTAACTGAGTATGAGTGCAATGTTGATGAAGTGTTGAGCGGCTGCAGCATGGGGAAGGATTCTTCAGGGATCAAGCTCCTGGGCTGGCAGACCCCCCAAAAGCTCCCTCAAAGACAGAGATACGACTGGGCATTGTGCAGATCTTGGAAATGGGAGTGGATGTAGTATTGGTAGGCTCTAACCCTGTGCTCAGGGACCCTTAGACTTGAGGACTTTGAGGCTGCTCCAATACGGTAGGAGTGGCTGAGAATAAGCTGGGGGGAATCCCAGACAAAGTTAGAACTGGCCTAAATTTGGAAAGAGACTAGGATCGGGATCAGCTACCAGATTATGTGATGACCGGGGCATTTAGAGATTTTCTAAATTGTATATGATGTGTAAGCGACTCGTATGGGCTTAGGTGTGTGTACATTACAGGAATTGGATTGCCAATTTGGTTGGTTTTGCTAGATCTAGTGTGTAGGCCAGGCAGTTTTTTGAGATGTAGCAAAGGTCAGACACGGGAGGGATGGAGATAGGATTGAATTTAGCAGACAGTGTGGTGAACTCTGAGTACCGAAGGAAACCAAAGAAGGCCGGTGGGAATGTTGATTCCGGAGTATGGGCTAGATGGCAATGTAAGAGGCTAGAAAGTAGGGTATTGCAGTGGCAGTACCAGAGATTGGGAGTCGACATTATTGAAGTGAATGGGAATGGATTTTCTTGACCATTTGTGTCCCCACAGGGGTTCAACGATTACGATGGGGGTCAATTTTGAAAAACTGAAGAAGATGGTTGAAGAGGTTTTTGAAAGAACTGGCAGAAGGGGCAGCATCAGTGAAAGGCTGAATATTGTGTGGGTTAGACAGTCGATCTTCATAGAGGAAGGTGAAGCCGTTCCAGTTTGCATTTTGCATTTGCAGAAGGCATTTCCAGTAGGGGTGTGCATCCAGATACATGAAGTTATTGCAGATGGATCGACCTCCTAACTGATGTACCTTTTTGTCCATGCCTAGGGGTAAGGGTATGGAGGTGTCAAAGCTTGTGGCTTTTGGAATAACATTTGGTGATGGATTAGTGGAGGAGAGGTGAGTGAAGGGAGAAGTTCATGCAGTGGCGACATGCAGGTGAGCCACATATGGCAGATGAAACTTGAAGCAGCGAAGGTGTGGCAGTGCAACTGTAGTCAAGGCATCCCGACAAGGTGTCCTAAATTGTTGAAGCTGTGCTGCTGCGTTGGGGGTGAACTGAACGTGTAGGAACATGTGCCTTCGAAATGGAGGACCAGTTCAAGGACCAGAGTCAGGTAATCATCAAACTCTTGGCCACGAGCTGGGTAAGCTGGACAGAAAATATCTCTATATAGAGAGAAACCTCTAAGACTGTGAGCGCTTTAGAACAAGTTGGGATTTTAGCATGCATGATGAGTATGCCGTCGTGGCTGTCAATCAGTCTTGGTTGAGAAGTTTGGTTGAGGGAGGGAAAGAGTAATTCAGCTAGGTCGATGTATTTACTGGTGAGGACTTGATGTCGAAGGTATGCCGAGATGGGAGAGGGTTGAGGAGGAAGTTGCTAGATGGATCTCTGAAGCCAAGGAAAACCAAATGTTTCTTGTCGGTGAGATAGGTGCGTATGGAGGAACTGTAGATGGTGCGAGTGCCAACCCGGTGGCAGTATGAAGCAGGAGAGGTTGCTGTAGAGGAGAGATGAAGGGGAGGGGAACTGGCTGTAAAACACCCTTTGTCCAACTGTATGCATACATACATACAGTAGGTACTTTGTAAAGGGACGCTGCATAATGTACTAATAGTAAAAAGAAAAGTATGCAGTTTGGAAAACACCCTATGTCCCAATTGTATGCATACTACATGCAACAGTACATACTTTGTAAGGGGGGCTTGCAGTACATACTAGAGTAAAAATGAAAAGTATGCAATTTTGGAACATGCCCATGAAGGTTATTACAACAAAGAAATGGTAATGGGGAGAGGAACTGGCAACCCGGTGCCAATAGTGCGGGATGGAGATTGTTGCAAAGAGGATATATTAGGGAGAGGAACTAGCAACCCGGTGCCAGTACAGTTAGGGAGGAGATGTTGGAAGGATGAGATGTGTTGTGTGAACCTGGCAACCAGGTACCATTGATCACATTTGATGTGGTGTGACTTGGAATGAGTTATTGGAGGGAATGGGGGGTAGTGTGGAGCAGAGCTGGCAACCCAGGAAGCGCTACGGAGAGCGTGATGATGTCACATTTGATCGCACTCCTGCCACCTGTCTATCTGAGTGTAGAAGAGTGTGTATGGAGTTGGAAGAGTTTTACTTTGTTACCAGAGCGGTGATGGATGATCCTTATTTTGACGCTCTCTGGAGGCCCGCCACCGTTCACTCTGACAGAAGTGTATCGTCAGGAAATTTGAATGGAGCATGTGAGCGGGACGGGCTGCCCTGACTGCGTAGTGGAGATGCATCCAGGTCGTCTGCCTCAGGAAGCAAATAGGACTTGCAGAGGAAGGAATTGCCTTGTTGTTCGCTCCTCTGGTGGTAGCTGGCCAAGGTGGAACGATCCATGGGTGAGTCCAAGTTTTTTAATGACTTGAGGCTGCAATGTCATTTTCTTATGAGTGATAGGGTTCAATGTCCCATGCATGAGAAATGATAAAGGCGGGCATTAAACATGGTGAGGTTAATATAGGCACATGACAGGAAGGGGAGCGATCAAGGTGTAGTCCTGTTCCTGTACTTCAGCTAAAACTTTTATCTCCATTTATAAGAATTTCTAGTTTCTGCCACAAGCATCACACTAGCTTTGCAAGTCAATGTAATGTGCTCAACATGCACATTAAAACATACATCAATTTGTAGTCAATGACTAAATGCAGAGGTATGAACTTAGTTCTCCTGAGGAAGAGGATTTTGACAATTCAATCCTTGCAGGAATGTTTGAATCAACACTTTGCCTAAGCATGTTGTTGCTGTATGTTTTAATAGCTTTAGCCAAAGCAATTACCCTTTAGATATTGTCAAGGGTAGGTATGTTCAGTTTCGTTCAGATGACAGTGTTTTTAAAGTGGAATCAGTATTTAACTTGGTTTTCCTAGAATGGCAACTGCAGCATAGTAAGGAAGGGTGTAATTAAGACCAGCAACAAAACAAAGATAAAAACCACATTGACTGATTGAACAAATGTGAGGTTGTATCACCCAAAAGCTTTTGTAATTATCTTACACATTGTCCATGTGCCACAGAGATTAGTGAAGAAGTGGTGAGACAAGACATTTGTTTTTCTCTGCACAATTGTTAGAAGACAGCTATTTCCAAAAGAACAATGTGTAAACAGAAGTAAAAATATAATAATATGGGTGACATGGTTCATCTGCGTTTCTTTTGCGACTTTTAATTATTTCAAGATTCTTATTGACCATGATCATAGGTCCCCTTTTGCCATTGCATTAACAAACAGGTGTTTGTTTGTATCTTTGACATTGCTTTTCTGACAGTAATTGAAAAATTAGGTCTGATGCTCAAAAAAAGTGCCTCAGACTCAAACGGGCATTGAATGACCAAAGTCTTGGCTTGCTGCCTTGAATCCTAGATTTTTCACTTCCCCCTTGCTCTATCCTGAACTTGGACCAAATCACCTTCAAACTGTAGACTGCGCCTCACCCAGCTGTGATGGATATAGCTGTCTACTGCCTAACTGACTGATGTCTCTGTGTACGTGTGACCCTGTACAAATCGTGTGAGACAGCTGGGTGGCTTCCAAGTCATCCGATGTTGATTATCTAAACCCTGATCTGTGTTACAAGTAGTTTATTTGAACTGCTCAACCATGTGTCACTAGCTGACAGTTTAAGACAGACTTTTTTCAAATGTATTTAAAAAATTAGACCATTTGTCTGTATCAAAACTGACGTTTGTTATCCATGACTTTATTATTTGTTGACTGGACTATTGAAAGTCCCTGGATACAACAGCAAAAATCCTGTTTACAGCTGATTAAAAATTCAAGTGCTAGAGCTATTACTGGAACAAAGACAAAAGAGCATATTTCACTGCCCCTGGCATTTCTGCACTAACTACCCTCTGTTTTCAGGAACTGATTCCAAATCATACTGATTTCTTTTAAAGGCTTGAGGGGCCTTATGTTCCCACTCTTTCCATGAGATTCTCAGATGTTTTTTTTCTAATTAATGCAACATGTAGACTTCAGCAAAAAGGTGGCACAGCCTTTGCTTTCCGGCTTCTTAGACATAAAATAAACAGAAAAAATGTATTGTAATCGTAAACCTGTTGACTTCATCCAAGGTTGTGGTGCAGGCAAACCCCGGTCAGCAAATAGGGCCACTTAGCTCTGTGGCATGCTGGTTGCAACAGCCAGAGATAGCTACAGTAAACAGATACAAGTCCAGTATACTGAGCATTAGTTAGCAGTTATGCTGCCCTCTTTAGTTTTTGAGCTACCTTTGAATGCTGGCAATTTCTTAAGAAATTACAACAATTAAAACCCACCATTTTAAAAGAGCTCTTTAGTGATTGTTTAAATTTGTTGCTGAGTCTGTTAGCTCATGTAGAATAAATCATTATGTATAATGTAGAAAATGTACAGTGTTGATGTTCACCTTGTCACCCCTGCAGGGAAAATATAAACTCATAAAACACAGCACAGCAGGGAGTGACAATAATAACTTGCTGCCCTAGGGGAACAGAGACAGAGCCTACTGGTGGATGTGGGGGTGGAAGTAGGGATTTTCAAATGTGAGCACAAGCAGTAGTGACTGTAGTGTTATGACAGCAAAGTTTTAATGTCGGTGGTATGGCAGCTGCCAAGCAGAAAAAAGTTTCTGTTTTGTTTTCATCTGACCTACTATAAAGCACTTTGTTTTTCTCAACTGTTATAGAAATGAAGTTCAAAATCATTCATGTTATAATTGAGAAGTTATTTTAGGTTAGTAGTGTCTAGTGTCTAGTTAGTATTGAGAGATTTAAGCCTTGGGGTTGTCAAATCTTTGACCAGCTGACATATGAATTACAGCGCAAGTTAAGGCAAAACACAGCATTCACTGATTACAATCACCTGTTTCATTCATGCTCAGCGACCAGCAGACAAGGAACATCCAGTCATACTTAACACAGCCATTACAGCATGATACTTTTCATTATTACTTTGGGGATATGTTGATGCCATTGGCTGCCTACCTTCACCAGCCCAACCTCCTCCTTGTTATGTTTTATATTTTATTTAGCTCAGGGTTCATGTCCATATAATACTAACCACAGTGGTGTTAGTAGATTAGATAAAAAAATAAAAGATACTAGATGTCATCAAGGTATTGCACTATAGATAGATCTTACAATCTAGCTATCACTTTCGGCCTTTATACATAATGTGCTGGACAGCATGAAGGCAAAAATGTGTGCATGACAGTCACCAAAAGTCAAATAAAGTATTAATGGAGACAGCTGTCCACATCTTACCTGCCCCACAAAAAGCCCAAGAATAGGAATTCACTGTCTATGCTAATGCAAATTCATCCAGCAGAACGTGACTTCTACGATGACTGTTCTCAGCTGAATGATGGATACAGCTGTCTCACTGAATGACTCCCATGTGTGCGTACGCGTCACTTGTTATGTGTACTGCGTATTTTTTTCTCAGAGTTTGTGACTGTACCAGGCTCAAGATGAAGGATACATTTCCATCTAAGTGACTTTTGTGTGTTACAGTATGTGTGTGCACTGGTATTAGTTTGTTTGGGTGTTTGGTTTGTGTGACTCTGCAGTGGTGAAATATGATGGATGTGTATGACAGATGTCTCTGTGATGGATGGCTGGTATTTCACTGGTGTAGATGCAGCAGGCAGCCAGACTTGACTCAGTGACTTCCTCTGGGCAAAAATAATATATTAGAATTCAGCTGAGGTTGAATAAAGATACAGTAAAAGTTTTAATGATCCTTGAGTGATAACTGGGTCACATAATGGCAAATAGCAATTGGATACAGCAAAGGAAACTCAGAACAGAGAATATCAATTTCCATTTGCACACTAATGTATATAAATAAGAAACATATGAATGAAGTTTTGAGTTACAGCATGAATAGAATCAAAGGCCATCACAGTGAACATTTGTAATTTCTGTGTGCCTAAGAAGGGAAAATAACTAGGTAGAGTAGGTAGAATCAACAACTGCTGTTTAAAGAGCAACTTAACTGAAGCTGATTTTTTTTTTTTTTTTTTTTTTTTACTTCTCGCCTTGCTGCAATGATGTACAATTGTGCTGCAGGGTGTGACAGTGCACTGTGACATTACTGTTAGGTGTGGATACATGGGCAACTAAGCACAAGTGCAAGGTAAACTGCTTTCCAGACTGGTGTTAAAGGTACCCAGTGGAGCTTCTGACCACTAGTAGTGCTAAGGAGTAAGTTTGTCAAAAGTATCAATACCTTGATTCGTTTTTTTTTATTACCAATGTGTTGTTATGGGTTCAGTGACTTCTTCTGTCCCAGAAATGTTTAATTTTTGAAAATCACAAAATCTCTATTCAGGTGAAAAATATTCATTTTAAATTTGATTCCTGTTAATATTCTAAAACTATCAACATAGGGGGGATGTTTGTTCAGTACAAGTTTTAACCAGATCCAGTAGATAAAAGCAATTGGTGAGGCTGTGAATACACATACAAAGACAAGAAAGTTTTTTGTTTTTTTTAAAGTAGAATAATTATGGATTTTGCAAGGTCCCATTAGCTGAACAGAAGTTTTGCATGACTTTTTTAAAGAAAATCTATGACACGACTTTCATCTTGCTTTACTGTAGTATCAAAAGAGGTGTTGAGTAGCATTTTTTATACCAGTATTGTATCGAAGTTTAAAATTCTTGTATTGTGATAAACTTAAAATTATGGAATTACACTTTGACATGTCTATCTGTATCTTGCTCACATCAAACCCAATACCAGCAGTTTTACACTATTCCACTGATAGACAGTTGGTAGGCGTGAGATGCAGAGAGGCACTGGCAAAGAAGCCTGGGAGATAGCAAACATGGATGTAAATAATGAACGATTTAAAATCATAAGATTTGCAAATGATTCATGTGGAAGGAAATGCATTCATTGGTCAGACAGCAGGGGTACACACAGTGTGTTTTGGTGAGTAGTACTGAATTTAAACAGAACTTTATTTCCAAGAAAAATGTCCAAGGTAACTTTATTTACTCTTAATATTACTAACCAATCACTAGATACACAGATAAACATTATACAATCATATGTCACTTTGTGCTGCAGGTTAGACCTATCACATTGTGATAATTTAATTTTTAAAAGGTGCGATATGTAAGAACTGACCACCTGTTGAATTCATACTCAAACAAATAGGGAGGAACATATCAAAGTAACCACTAACTGCCGCCCCCATTAGCTAGTTAGCTTAGTTAGCCATGTAGCTAGCTGTCTGGACTGGGATCTCAAAGCACCCGAGAACTGTAGGTTATTTACACTGCTAACACAGGATATTTGGATCAGGGCAGGCTGGGGCTGCCTGGTTAGCATGCGAAACATGCTTTCCAACACAATACATAGAAGTCATAGCATTTAAATTATTAGTCCTTCACATCCTGTTGATAATTTTAGGTTTGAATGTTTTCAACCAAAGTTCTTACAAATTGCACCTTTATGCTGCTAATGCTAATTGAGGATATTATTTTTATTGTCATTTCATTTTTGGTAAGTGAGTAATAAGGCTTTAATTTCAAAGTGTATGAGCAGAACAAATGTTCACTGACTGACTTGTTGACTGGCTATTCAACCGTAGCTAGCACTAACAGTAGAGGCATGAGCTAAAATTAAGGCCAAAAGAAAGAACCCACAATAGACATGCATATGTGTGCATATCAACATATCATGTTTGGCATTTGCCAAACATTTGCTATTATTTTGCCACTTTTTAAATCTTGTTTTGTGTCTGAGCTGGGTCACTCATCCAAATTATTACTTGGATTGAATGTGGCCAATATGTCAAAAGGCTACTACAGCACATCTCAAGCATCAAGAACCCAGAGTCCATAGAACACTCGGAACAAACATTTGATTGTATTGTGCCGAAAGAAACTATTTCTATTTGGGCAAACAGACAAACACGACACATAAAATAACAGAGTACGACATGGGAAGTAGCAGAGAGTCCTGAGGGAATGGGATGTGATGAAGGGTAAGCAGCGAGTGCTCACAGAGGGAGGAGGATGTGACAGGCACAAGTTACAATAGGAATGAAAAAGAAAAGAGCAGTGGGAGAGAAACAAAAATTAATGGAAAGACAGAGACAAAGAGCAAGTCAGCCAGTCAGACAAGAGAAGAAAAAGGGTAAACAGAGCGTCTGAAAACCAAGTAAGAGGGAGGAAAGAGAATCAATCTGCCATCGCAGGCTGCCACAGCCACTGACTGATTACAGCTGCCTGCAAAACAGCCTGTGGTGTGTGTGTGTGTGTGTGTGTGTGTGTGTGTGTTTGTGTGTGTGTATGTATCGATTAGCCCTAAACCTTTGACTGTTACAGCGTGAGGTGTCCATGACTTACCCAATCACTGATGAAAAGGACCCTGCTCACTTCCTAGTCTTCTTCTTCTCCTCTTACTACACACATACACAAGCCTGCAATCACACACACACACACACACACACACACACACACACACACACACACACACAAGCTCACACACACATACAAACACACACAGGTTTTTCATGATAGCAAGACAGTGAGTTTTCAGTCTGCTGGATTGCTGCCAATTGTTTGACTCGATTGTCATTAACAGAACCCAGGGGGGAGAGAGAGGGCGAGAGATACTGTACTCTAGTGTACTGCAGAGGAAAGGAGTGATGAAACGCTGCAGAAAAAGCCAAAGGAACAAAATACTGGATAATAGAGTGTTTCTCTTGCATTCACTGGTACTTTAAGCTAGGTTTTTGGGGCTCCTTGATGAGTGTAAAAAAAACAGGGAATTAGGAGCATCTGCAATTCCAAAGCACGTTCTTAAAAGAATAATAAATCCAATAATTTAAAATAAAGACCACAGGGTGTGTTTGTGTCCACCAATGAGGCATGTGTCAGAAAAATAAGAATGTCAACAAGTTTTTGGTGTCATTTGATGAGACGGTGACATTGGTTATGTTGCCTTCATAAGATTTGTGTTATTTTATTATTTTCTTGTCAACAAATCCCATTCAAAAGACTCACACCAACATTATGATAGGCTGTCGTTTCATAATTTCCAACCCTCCTCCTCTGTGGTGCCTAGCCCCAAGTCCATTTTTCTTATACTGTATTATTTTAATCATTTTCTTCTTTTTTGAAGCCTTGTTTATTTCCTAAACCAGCTGGTCAAGGCTGGTTTAGGCAATACTGAAAATTGTGTGTTAATTGGGGATTATTTTTAGCAGTGGATTATTAAACATAAGGGTTAGGGTTAGGGTTAAGCAAACATCACGGAAATTTGAAAGGAAATGGCGTTCCACCAACTTGGAAGAATCCCGCTTAGCCTGGAAAGATAGCCTTAAAATATATAGGAAGGCCCTCCGCAATGCCAGAGCAAGCTATTACTCGTCATTAATAGAGGAAAACAAAAACAACACCAGGTTTCTTTTCAGCACTGTAGCCAGGCTGACAGAAAGTCACAGCTCTACTGAACCATGTATTCCTACAACGCTCAGTAGTAATGACTTCATGAACTTCTTTAATGATAAAATTTTAACTATTAGAGACAAAATCCATCATCGCTTGCCCTCAACTGGCACTATTGTATCTTTAAACACAGGAACCTCAGAAACAGTTGTAAATTCTGACTTATATTTAGACTGCTTCTCTCCCATTGACCTCCACCAACTAACTTCGATGGTTTCTTCATCTAGACCAACAACTTGTCTCCTAGACCCCATCCCAACTAGGTTGCTGAAAGAAACTTGACCTTTAATTAGCACATCTTTACTAGAAATGATCAACCTGTCTCTATTAACAGGATACGTACCACAATCCTTTAAACTAGCTGTAATTAGACCGCTCCTTAAAAAGCCTAATCTTGATCCAGAAACTTTAGCCAACTATAGACCTATATCCAACCTCCCTTTCCTCTCCAAGATCCTTGAGAAAGCAGTCGCCAACCAGCTATGTGACTTTCTTCATAAAAATAGTTTATATGAG
Source organism: Pagrus pagrus (assembly GCF_965226575.1). Classification (NCBI taxonomy): domain Eukaryota; kingdom Metazoa; phylum Chordata; class Actinopteri; order Spariformes; family Sparidae; genus Pagrus; species Pagrus pagrus. The sequence continues at coordinate 7,923,017 of NC_140202.1, forward strand.
GATTTTCAATCAGGTTTTAGAGCACATCATAGCACAGAGACGGCACTGGTGAAAGTTACAAATGACCTCCTAATCGCTTCTGACAAAGGACTTGTCTCTGTCCTGGTCTTACTAGATCTTAGTGCTGCATTTGATACCATTGATCATCACATTCTACTACAGAGACTGGAACACTTAATTGGCATTAAAGGACCCGCATTAAACTGGTTTAAGTCCTATTTATCGGATGGACTTCAGTTTGTACATGTTAATGATGAGTCATCCCTGTATACCAAGGTTAGTCATGGTGTTCCTCAAGGCTCCGTGCTTGGACCCATACTATTCACCTTATATATGCTCCCTCTAGGAAATATAATTCGGAAAAACTCCATAAACTTTCATTGTTATGCAGATGATACACAGTTATACCTATCAATAAAGCCAAATGAAACTAATCAGCTTACTAAACTCCATGCATGTCTCAAGGACATTAAGACCTGGATGACCTGCAATTTTCTGCTGTTAAACTCGGATAAAACCGAAGTTATAGTACTTGGTCCTAAACACCTTAGAGATGCATTATCTAATGATATAGCGAGTTTGGATGGCATTAACTTGGCCTCCAGCACCACCGTCAGGAATCTGGGGGTTATCTTTGATCAAGATATGTCCTTCAACTCCCACATAAAACAAATTTCAAGGTCTGCATTTTTTCATCTACGTAACATTGCAAAAATCAGGCCCATCCTGTCTCAAAAAGACGCAGAAAAGCTAGTCCATGCATTTGTTACTTCCAGCCTGGACTATTGTAATTCTCTATTATCAGGCTGCCCTAACAAGTCTCTAAAGAGTCTCCAGCTGGTCCAGAATGCTGCAGCACGTGTACTGACAGGAACTAAGAAAAGAGATCATATTACTCCTGTACTGGCCTCTCTGCACTGGCTCCCTGTAAAATCAAGAATAGAGTTTAAAATCCTTCTCCTCACTTACAAAGCTGTCAATGGTCAGGCACCATCATATCTCCAGGAGCTCATATTACCCTATCACCCAACTAGAGCATTACGCTCCCAGAACGCAGGATTACTTGTAGTTCCTAAAGTCTCCAAAAGTAGAATGGGAGCCAGAGCCTTCAGTTATCAAGCTCCTCTTCTGTGGAACCATCTTCCTGTTTTGGTCCGGGAGGCGGACACCCTCTCTACCTTTAAGAGTAGACTTAAGACCTTTCTCTTCGATAGAGCTTATAGTTAGGGCTGGTCCAGGACAGGCCCAGGCCTGTCCTGGACGAGCTCTTAGTTATGCTGCTATAGGCCTAGTCCGGGGGACAATGACACACTGAGCTTCTCTCTCCTCCCCTCTCCTCTCCTCTCCATCTGTATACATTATGCCTGTATACATGCCCCATCTCTGCATGTCACTGACTTACTTCTTCCCCGGAGTCCTTGTGCTTTCTAGTCCTACAGGCTCCCTTGGATCCTGGCCGCGCCCGGGTCGTGGATCGTGGATGCGCCCACTGCTATGGCCCTGCCTGATCGTGGATGCGCCCACTGCTATGGCCCTGCCTGATCGTGGATGCGCCTACTGCTATGGCCCTGCCTGATCGTGGATGCACCTACTGCCATGACCCTGCCTGACACCCACCACTACTGTCGCTAATATTAGTCACATCTCTGTTACATACGTTCCACTACTATTATCGTACTGCATTGCTACATACCATCCTTACCATTGATCACTACTACTGTTATCACTAGTAATCACATTTCCATGTGCATTTCATCATTATTGCTGTAATACATCTTTGTGTACTTTCACTCCTGTCAACCATCGCTTATAATTGAATACATTGTGATCTCGTTGATCTGCTCTGTACATGCGACATCTATTGCACGTCTGTCCGTCCTGGGAGAGGGATCCCTCCTCTGTGGCTCTCCCTGAGGTTTCTTCCGCATTTTTTTTCCCTGTTAAAAGGGCCTTTTTTTTGGGGCAAGTTTTTCCTCACTCGAATCGAGGGTCGAAGGACAGAGGGTGTCGTCTCTGTACAGATTGTAAAGCCCTCTGAGGCAAACTGTGATTTGTGAATTTGGGCTATACAAATAAAATTTGATTTGATTTGATTTGATTTGAAATACAATACTGTAGTGCGTTCCTTGTTTTTGTTCCGAAAATAGTGTTGACAGATTACTTTGTTTTTGCCAAATAAGGGATGAGTAGTGTGCCTAAATTCCCCTAGAACCCCAGCCGGGTGGAAGTCAGAAGTAGAAGCCCCGCCTGGTTTTGGAGATAGAGAAACTCATGTTATTGTGACTCGTATGAGGAAAATTGACAGGTGTCTAAAAGTGTGAGGAAAAGGCCCATTGGTGTAAAACAAGAAGGGATAAGACGTCAAAACTAAGTGTATAAAAAAGACTGTATTTGTCATATACTCTGGTTCCATACTCTGCAGACTGTGGTGCATCTTTCTTTGTTATGTTTGACTTATCTCCATATTTGTATTTTATTATTGGTAAAAAGTTATTCCACAACATAGTTGGCGTCCACAAACAGGGTCACAGTGACTTAAGGGTTGTTTTTAGGCTTACAAGTGCAGTATCCATTCAAAACAAGGAGCTGATTGGTTGGTCTATGTTGCTGCTGACACTGACATTTGTGAAAATATCAAACATGATTGATATTAACGAGTTAAAATCTGGATGATTACATCAATACTTCCTGAGCCAGGGCACAACAACCAATGAGAGAGGCAACCCAGGAGCACAGTGCTGCCAAGCAACGGTAAACATCAGAGAGGCATAGAGAGGAATAACACTGTTCACAGAAACTTTAAATCTTTTAACCTTCTGCTTTTGTTTTTTGTCACTGCAATGCATTACTACAGCAAATTGTTGCACCATGCTAATCTGTATTTTGTTTACGTCTGCTTCCCCATGAGATCACGTGAGGTGGTGCATTGCCCTCTGTTAGATAACCTCATTCTGTGATGTGCCATTCTTTTAAAATCTTGTCGTGAGTGCATGTTTAAGATTAGAGAGAAAAATCTGAGGAGTTTGTCTTTATGTGTGTGACAGAAGCTGATTTCAAAATCAGTTAGGATTTTCACCCAAAAATTCCACTGGATGCATGTGCATTGCGTTCCAGCTCCGGTACGGTTTTGCGCCATTGTTCGTCGCCTGGCTGTGTTTTGAGTGGTTAAAGGACAGCTGGAGTTGCGAGACCGAGGAATTCAGCAATAATTACATATTATGTAGTGTTCCCAACCAAAGAATTAGAAGTGCTTGTATTTGTCTCTTTTTTGAGATTTTTGTGCTGGCGTCAACATGGAGTGTTGACTGGATATTATGTTGTTGTTTCATGTATGACTTCTTGTCTGACTTCTCTGTGCTGAATTCGGCTAATTGCTACATCATGCTCCGGCATCCAGCAGCAATGGAAGTCCTGCGTATCTGCTCCGGACGGCTCTGGACTGTTGGAGCCGGGACAGAGCATATACACAGCGCAGCGGAGCCAGTGGAAGGTAACACAACTAGAGTGACAGAGCCGTGACGGAGCCGGACCGAACGCGTATCTGGTGGAATCTAGGGGTCAATCCTGTAGTGTGAGCCCAGCTTCAGTCTGCTGAGCCATGATGCCAGAGCGCTGAAGCCACACCCCCACTGCAGCACAGAGCAGTGTTGGCTGCTCATTCAAAATGTTTTCATATTGAATGTCTCACTTTGCTCCAAATTGCACCAAATCAACCTGCACTTTCTTGATTTGTGAAAAAAACAAACTCTCCATGTGTGAAGTTCTGGAGATAATGCGAAGGACAAACAGACAGACAGAGATTCCTTATTTAATTGTTCAATTTTTTTCATAATCTGTTCTGTTATCGCCTGTCACCATCCTCAGACTGAGGATCAAACATGAACAGACATAAGCCTCTTTAGGAGACACAATGAGGAATAATAAGACAGGAATAGCCACTTTTCAAACAAATTATCCTCACATACGTATAAATTCAAACACACACTGGAAACAGATTTTCACACACCTGGACAGGAGCGACACACATTAAAAAAAAAAGAGTAACAGCAAATGCACATGTCAGATTTAATGAATAAGTGTGATACAGACTCCAACACACAAGCATGACTAAATACCTCTGTTGTTGTATTTCAGTCTTTATGACAGTCTGTTTGTTACACCACCCACTGCATACAAAAAACAGCTTTGTGTGCTTTGTCAGTTTTTATAGCCGTGTGTGTTGCCTAATTACCCATGTAAATGTGCGTGTTTGCCTTGAGAAATTGGACTAAAACATGGATTAAATTAAAGGGAATGAAGGAGAGTTTATTACTAAAACTACTGCTGGCAGAAATACAAACTACTCTCTTCTACCCTTTCTGCTCGGTCTGGCCCATTAATTGATTCACTACACACCAATAAAAACACTAGGCATATTTTGTTAATTTGCCCATTCTGTCTTATTTTTTCTTTGCAACTGCCTGCAAGTGCATCTTATTTTGCTCTTCTCATTTGCATTCTGCTTTTTTTCTTCGATTTTCTTGCAATGCTCTTTTATGTTCTGCATTCTTTTTTGTTGTTGCCTCTTTCTTTTTGGTATTTGTAACATTTTGTTGATAAGTGAAGGGAGACAAAAGAATTGCTCAATTTTAATTATTAATTGTATAAGTGCTGGTATTGGATGTTATGTCTAACTGCCAGTGATGAATAATAATAATAATAATTATAACAATAATAGTGATACAAAACTTTTATTTATATAGCACCTTTAAAAGCAGAGTTTACAAAGTGCTTTGCCAATTAAGCAAAAGCAGGAAACAATATTACAGAATAAATACAGTCAAGTCAAACACACGGAAGTCTAGTCTAAGGTGAGTTAAAATAAAATTAAAATGTAAAAACACAAAAACTAAATATGAGTCATTACAAGTAAAAGGAATACAAGTGATAAAACAGGCAAAAATCACATACAAGTTAGAGAGAAAGAAGAAAAAATAAATAAAAGTAAATTAATATAAAGAAAAATAAATGCAAAGATCAAAATAATTAAAAGAATAAAAACAATAACGGACGATTAGAAGACGACGTCACATCAGAGGGATTAAGAACAGATAAAAAAGATTATGGGCAGAAACTGGAATAAAGGACAATACATAGATTACAGATAACAAATAAAAGCAGTGAAGGACAGTAAGAAAAAAGACATCACAAGGGAGGAATTAAAAACAGATAAAATAGTCTAAGAACAGTAAAAGGAATGAAAGATGACAGGATGGAAATTAAGTAAAAAAAGTCCAAAGTCGAGGGGCCCTGACGTCAAAAGCACGGTCACCCTTAGTTGTGAGTCTTGACTTTGGAACGATCAGAAGGGTCCCATCCGAGGATTTAAGGCTGCAAGTAGGCTCATATAGGTTCAGCATTTCTATTATGTAACTTGGGGCAAGACCAATGCGAGCTTTAAAAGTTATCAATAAAATCGCAAAATAATTTCATTATTCTAAAGGGAGCCAGTGAAGAGATGCTTACAGTAGATAGGAGTGATGTGATATTAGCTGTGTTCGAAATCATCCACTCATTCACTCACTCCCTATCCCCTACATCGTGTATATGATATAGTGCACTACATCATGTACACGATGTAGGGTACGACGGGAGGAGAATTCGGACACTACACGGTAATTTTCTGAACGTGGTTACATCAGCAGATGCGCCAGATACTCATATGACGTAACCAGAGCAGCCACTAACAGCTGCTAACTGTAGCTACTGTTGGCTTGTTATCTCAGTTAGCTGTGCAGCTTGCGGTCCAGCATGGGAGCACGCGGACCCGGGCAGTGTTGGTGTTCACACTGCAAGCAGCAGGTTTGGACTTGGACGGGGCTAGCTGGTTAGCATGCAAACTTGAGTAGATATCTCTGCGACACAGTACATAGACATCATGATGTCTCATTCTGGTGATGGTTTTAGTTAAATTTTGAATGTATTCAACTCAAATTCTTATACATGCACCTTAAAGTCAGCTGGCTAACATGAACAATTTTTCTCTCTAAGTTGCTCATAATCCGATATCATGTGAATGCAGCATTTTGCTAAAAATGTCTAAGCGTGAGTGTTCTTTGATTAATTAATAGGCCATCCTGTTTGAATGTGTCATGCATTGTTTACTACATCCATAGTGCTACTGCAGCATGTAAGGAGTGGACTGGACAGCACTTCTTCAGTACACTTGTAACAGATTGCGTCCACCCTGAATTATAACAGCCTGCTGGGCTGAGGTCAGTCTGGTCTGACACCACAGAAAAAAGGCAACTGCGAGATGTAGAGTTTACTGCCAAAATAACCAGCTGCCTTGAGATATGTGTTGCTCTGTGGGAGTGTGTCTGAAGCCACTTGCTTCTTCACTTTGAAGGGGATTCTCAGTGTGGCTCCTCTTTATCTTTCTGTTCGTATAGAAACTCTTGCAGGCTGATGGGCTAGGCCTTAAATATCTCAACAAGATATCATCACCCATTATTTGTCGCCTCAATTACAACTAATGGCATCACTGAGGGACAGAGGAACACAAAAAGCTTTCCTCTGAGTCATAAATCAATTTCTGAGACGGAATGATTTACTCAACATGAAAATAATTCAAGTCTGGAAAAAAATATTTGCGGACAGCTAATCAAGCAGCAGCAGAGCCATTCAAATGATTTCTGCTCAGTGTTTAGCTGAATCATTAGAACCAACACTGCAGTATGAGAGCATGAAAACACAACCACTGCACTTCAGATGACCAACACTAACACTGAAATAAATATTAGCTGTACAAAACAACAGGCTAAAATGTTTTGTTAATTACAAATTCATCAAGTTAGACTTGTTCTTATCAGACGCATTAAGGAAACATTCATTTTGAATTGCAGTGTTGTATAAACAGCACCTGACAGTTTTTTCTTGCATGGATGTTTAACAGTTTAGAGGCAGTTTCCTGAAGTTTGAGTTACAGTGTAGGAAAAGACTGTAGCATTTACATGTATTCCTTCTTCATTGACTACAAAGTGAACATTTTGTACAGCTGATATTGCAAATATTTTGCTGCCACAGGCGTGAATTAGAGTATTTTTGTTTTTACTGTCTAACAAGACTAAAAGTCTTCATCCAGATTCCTCTCTGCTTGGGCTAAATGCTAAGGGCAGCATGATAACATGCTTGTAACGATAATGCTAACATGCTAGCGTTAAAAGAGCTACATTATATGTAAAAATTTTACTTTTAAACAATTAAAACTGAACCAATATTCTCAACAGAGTTTGAATTTTGAAGCAATAATAGTTTTGACATCATGTCAAAAAGTCCATGCATCGTGTTTGAGCGATATCTACTGAAGTTGGCAAGCTAACCAGCTAGCCTCTGCCCATCCTGCCTCATAATTGAGTTAGTGTGGCATCCAGTCTGCCCTCAGTCCAACATAGAGGGTGAAGAAAAAACAACAGAGGGCGTGGAACCATGTTGGCAGCAAAGAAAGAAGTGACAGAAATGGAAGCAAAACAAAAGCTAGCCTAACATCGGCATTTCCACAGCTGGAGACAGCTCTTGGCAAGTAAACGTACATACCTTTAGAGGTACACCTTTAAGCAGGGATAATGTTAATAACAGGTTCACTATCATACACTTTAAACAAATGTGTTGTTAACTGACATAATTTATGTTATTAACAAGCTAATACGTTGTGTTCTACAAATGATGCATTGTTTGACTTCGATGAATGAACTCACATATTGTGAGCGCCTAATGAAACATTACTTTTGAAAAACTACCACCACAGATGTCCACACAGCAGGAAACCAAAGATAAATGTCTGCACTGGATTTGGATTGGGAATGAGAAGCTTACTTTGTTGAGTGTTGTTATGATGTGACTGGGAGGTGAACTGGGACTAGTGAGTGTTTTGTTAGGTTACACTGACAACCTACATACAAAGCTAGCAAATGTAACATGACATGTAGAAATGGAAAGCTTGCTCTGTGTGAATCAGCTAATTAACAAGCATAGGCACAAAACAAGGTAATGTTAATTTCAGTGTGTTCACCATCCTGCTATAACTCAGCATGTGAAGTAGCTGCATGAAAAAGAAGGGAATATTGTTGAAAACTATTGCTTTTTGTCTCAATCAGTGACATAACCACACCCCACTCATTTAAATAGAAGAAAGCAAGTTTCCTGAAACAAAAAACGCGTGTGCTTATGCAAGCTTAAACCGACCATAAATGCTTGCTTGAAATATATTAATATATATAAATATGAAGGTAAAGTAAAGCCCTCAAGTGATTTACTTGGTGCCATTATATCTGAAGTGTCCTGTTCTAATGATTGCAGAGCTCTCATAAAGAACAGTTCCATTTTTATCTGAGATTAAACCACCACTTGAGACACAGTGAATTACCACAAGAAACTTGAACACTCAGACACATTTGCTGTATGTACAAGTTGCTGTTGCCCTTGCTACCTTGAGCCCCAAATTGGTACTGAATTAAGCATTGGATATTGAAAAACACTTTGAGATAAGAAGGCCCCCCAAAAAGGTAAATGGAAACCAAAAGAACATAAGAAACTAAATTAAGGTATTTATATTCATTCTCTGTACTAAAATCGGTGACTGTTTTCTGACCACATTACGTATTTATTTGCAAAGAACAGCTGATAACATCTTTTTGAGTGTCTTATTAACCCCAGGCAGTGCTGAGCTGTATTGTCATCACAGGCCTCCTCCGTGGCCTGAAATAAAGGGATAGTTGCTTGTGTTTGTTATCTTTAACTTCCAGGTTGAGAGAAGCCCTAAGTTCAGGAATAAAGTTTGGTAAAGGAAAGATGAACTGTGAAGGTGCTGCAAACTGCACTCTGCAGAAAATGGCAATTATTGTGAGAGCATCTCGCAGAAAGTGTGCTGCATAGTCACTTAACAAATGCAATTCAAGGTAAAATCATCTCTTTTTTGCTATATTGTTTAATAATAACCTGTAAGTTAGCATGTGTTTTAATGCAGTAATGACGCTGGATCTGAGAAATGGACTTGCGATTCAGTGTTACTTGGTACGTTTGCGCACCAATTAAAAGGTGACACTGACCGACATAACAAGAAGACCAAAACCAACAATGTCTTAGTCAGTCTCTCAATACTTTTGAGTTTCCTAACACCTGTTACCCTTAGCCCCAAGCTCCTTATTACTGACTGGTCACAAAAGGTCTCCTTGTTATGTGGAGGCTCATTTGAATAACACTGCCACAATCTGTGTATCTCAACCCACAGCTTGAGAAGTACCTTTGGCAAAAGTCCCCATTTTTTTCTTTCAGGCACCAGTCTCGCTAGTGCTAGCATCATGTCGAAGAACGGTTAAGTACAGCTGCTCTGTTGTTGGCAGCACAGACCTTCCGGATTAACTGACTGTGAAACTACTGAATTGTGTGCTCGGGTGATTTAACAAGCTCAAGGATATGTGGACTTTAATACACACACCATTATCAACGAGGGCCAGTGATGTTACAAGCTCATGAATGGATCGATACTGGCTGTCTGTGAACTGACTTAGAAGCTGTAAGTTTTGCCATTTTGTATGTTGTTTTACTGATTATTATTAAGTTTAGCCTGTTGAATCAGGTGTTAGCATGTTGCCCAGTCCTAGTCTGTGGCTATGTTGGACTAATGTTGTAAAATTGAGGAACATACAAGAGAAACTGTGAGAATGCTACGTCTCATTTCAAGCCAAATAAACAACAATTAGTAGAATGGATGCTGGTAACTGTTTGTCTTGTTTTTTGTGTTTAAAGTTTTATACTGTTGCACTCGCTCAGTTAGCATTTGCTTTGTTGCTACACCAAGCCCGATTTGCTTGACCAAACCGCAGGAATTTTTTTTGCTTGGTAACTGTGTCAAACATTGATTAGCACCCAGCAGTGAGCTTGGTAACACCGTACAGAAAAGGGAGAAAGCTGGTCAGTGAAGCTGCAGCTACAGTAATATGGTTTATAGACCCTTTCTAATTTCTGCAGTGTTGAACTTTTGGTTGTTGTGGTGTTATTTATGGTTGATGTGCAGTCAGCTGGAATCTAAAAACACCAGCAGAGCTGACCGGAGACACGGTGAGTCTCAGGTCAGTGTGACCTGACCAATCAGAGCAGAATGGGCTTTTCAGGAAAGGGGCCTTCACAGCATGAAACACCAATTCTTGTAGTCACCCAAAATAACAGTATGAACCTGGAAATGTGCATTAAATGTCTGCTGATATTGCATCTGTGATTTACTCCTGGGCACCATGTTGTTTAATTTGATGGTTTCATGGCTTTAAGCGGCAGTGGACCTCTAACTATTGTGTTGTCCAGGGTGCCTTGTAATGTTTGCACAATCTCAATAAGCCTCTCATCTTCAAACATGAACATTACAAGTAACCAATAAAAGGGCAGTTGTCCTCTGTGCTTTAGTAATATTGAATACTATTTACATATTCTTTCCTGGAAAATCATTCGAAAAAAAAAGTCTCTCTCCTGGTCACATAGACAATCAAATAAGTTCCACAGACTGCATGCTGCCAGTGATTCAGGGTCAGGTTGCTTAGTAAGTCAATAACGTGTTTGCAGCGCTTGTTTGTTGCTTGTTCAAAATGTCGAAGGACTGGCAAGATCATAGCAACGCTTGATTTGATTTTGCATTTCACTACTCAGCGATGTATGGTTAATGCATTTATCGATGGATAAATGTCTGTTAAGCTCTCACCTGCTGCACCTGTGATCGTGATGTTAATTATTCAATCATCCTAATTGATCATCAACTATATTCGTTGTATCCTGTGTAGAAGAGAAACCTATTGTCTGAATGATTCTTTTTCTTTTGTGCCCTTGAGCACTTAACCCCTATTTTATTCTTAGGCTGCTGTAAAGAAAAAACAAAACAATCTTTTACAAACTCATAGTCATATTTATTCTCCTGTCACTGTCACTGTGTGTGTTTGAGACCTTGCTGTGTGTCACAAAGTGCTGTAAATAAAATATGGTGCTTATGCTAATGCCAGCAAAACAGTCTAGAACACAAAAGCACACGACAAAAACACCCAGCAACACAATGGGTGTGTCTAGGGTAGAGGGCCCTGTATTCCCTTATCTGTAAACACATGCATACCCAAATGCACATTATTCCTTCAATAAAAGGCTAAATAATGGACAAGCTGTAAACACACACTCACACACACATACCTTTTTGGTAGTGGGCCAGACACTGTATTCTCTGTATTCAAACTGACAAATGACAAAATAATTATGTGCTTGGTGAACGGGCGAACAATGGTCTTTCTCATCTTTAAACACACACTACACACACAAGCATGCTTACAAAAGACTGAAAGCTAAAAGCCCTTTGGTCACACTCCCAGTAGGCAGCACTTAAAGGTGCTATTTGTAAGAAAAGTTGATTTTTTTGTCTCATTCCCAACTCATCAAAAACTGACACTTTGGGATGGTGGCCGACCCGTCCTACATCTCAAACAATTTGGGAAACCCATTATCTGCTGAGTTGGGATTGAGTCTCAAAAATGAATTTTACTTACAAATAGCACCTTCAACTCAGACAAAAACATACATGCATTACCACACTATGCACTACAGTGAAGTTAGGCATGATACTGCAATGTAATCACACTGCTTCTATTTTTGTTTCATCACAAAGAATTTGCAATTATCTCCTGAGAGTGAAGTAATACAGGTCATTGTATCTGTGCCAAAGCAGCCCAGAGTATTAAATCCTTTAAAACAACAATTTTGGAGAAAATGTGCAGCTGAAAAGAAAAAAACCTGATGCTATTTTTCTCAGCCAATCAAGTTAACATTGCATTGTGTGTTTGTATGTGTGTGTGCATTGTTGCTATGAAGAAGCAGCATTGTCTCTCAGTGGTTTAAATTATTAACATTCACCAGGCCGACTGTTTTGAGAGACAGAGGACATCAAATAAACAACAGCAGAAAGAGGTGATATAGAGAGAATATAGAGACATCCCTTCCCACAAAGCCCAGTAAGCTGTTCGGTCTCACCAGAGCATGCCAACGGAGTCAAATCAGCACAGGAAGCAAAGTAAACAAAGTCTGTGCAAAACCGAAAATGACTATAAAGAACTTGGTGCAAACAGTGTGAAAAAACGAAAATGGTGTGAATTTGATTATCTAACTCACATTCTCATTCACATTCTCTTTGAATAGATTTTTTTATTTTTTATAAAAAATAACAGTAGAATCTGTGTGTAATGTTACATCATAGCTTCTTTGAGTGTACACAACAGTGCATGTCATCTACACCTCCGCCCATGTCACGCAATTGTCGGCACATTGACGCTTTGGAATTACATAGCAATGGAGGCGGCAAAAAGTGTACCCTCCTATGCGTCATATTGGCAGACCAAAACAGACCCCCAATTTGCCGCGGTCTGTCTAAATTCGCGGACCTAGCTGCAAAAAGGACAGCCAAATTGGCGGGTTGCTGTCCAGTATAACAACGGCTACTGTCTATCACGGACTAACTAACATGAATCAGATCAGCAGTAGAAGAGTTGCCGATGGCTTCGCAGCCTCCACCGACCACGTGGGGGAGTACGTCACCATTTTGCATGGAGGATACGTCGAGTCAATCATCATCATTTGAGGGCCACTTCTGCTCAAAATATCTTAATCCTCTGAATCTCCCTCTAAATCTAAAGTAAATAAATTGACACAGATATGTAACTACTGTACGTTAACATAGATATGCAGCAGCCATATATGAGCAACAGGCTTTAATTAATGTCACATTTTTCAATGTAGACTAAGAGAGACTAACGTTACATCATAGATTTTTTTTTCATAAAGTGATTCCCCACTCAATGAAATATCTTCGACGCATTACTCTGGCGATAGGGTTAGAAAATATGGGCTAACGTTAAATCTTTGCCCACGCTTTAGGATCCTCCCTCCCCAGGGAATATGCACAAACATTAATGGTTTCTAAGAGTGACATTAAAACAATGTAACGGGACGCAACAGGAGTAATCCTGGCCAGTTCAGCCACAGAGCAGCACATCGTCCATGTAAATAGAACAGATTCCAATGATGTAATCCACTAAATCACACGTTTCCAGATCTTGTGTCTTGATATCAAAGCTAGCTTTTCAACTCAAATTAAAGACTGAACTGCACATCTCTAAAGTTACTCTATTGTACTAACAATACAAAGCCCAAGTTTCACTGTAACTTATCACCGCGACAGTGGGAGAGAGAGAGGGCCCTAATGTTCAGTTCAACAATTCTAAAAGTTAATGCAAATGTTCAATTTCAACAGTGTTACAATTACAAAAAAAGGTTGATCTGATAGATCACTATGGAAAGGTGACATTATATGGAAGTCTGATAATTATTTATGAATGGTATAACAAATACCTATCAAACCAGATTAAGAACTTTGGAAGTAGTCCCTTATAGTTGCTTTTTCTAAAAAACAAAGTAGATTTTTGAGTCTCATTCCCTACTTATTTTCCATGTTTATACTGCGTATTATTGGGAAATTATTATGGGGAACTATATTACCTGGACAACCACCACAAGTTCTGTCATCAGCATCTAACTGAGGCAATATTGGTAACCTTATGTGTAACACATATGAAGTGAAAGCATGGTCCTTTTGTTGCTTAATTATGTTTTATTCAGGCCATCTCAAGCCGCGGGAGCCAGTCAAGGCTTTGCGAGCATCAATGGACAATGACCTCAGGAACCAATTTATCCTGAATGATTCAGACACCCATTTTAACTTTGCAGCAGAGCACCTTTGGGTCCCATGCTGGTCTCTGAAAAGCGCTATATGTCAAGAAGAGACAGTGGCTATCCTCTGTAACCCAGCACCATCCAGCAATTTGCTGGAGCAATGTGACACAAAATCCCATTTCCCACTCAACAGTGGTTAACAGGATGGAAGGCTCGCTCTCCCTCCCTCTTTGCCTCTGTCTACCTTCCTCTGGCTCTCCCTCTCGTTCTCTGGATCTCTAACTTTTGCTTTGAATTGCTTTCAAGCCTGCTTTTTCCACCAAATCTCATCCCCTTTCTCTACCTGCAGTCTATGCTCTCTTTCTCCATCACATACTTTTCTTTTTCTGCTCTTCTTTCTCTCTTCTGTTTCGTCGTCTTCCTTTACCTCACTCAGCCTTGCTTTCAAATACATCCTCATTCTTAAGATAATCCCCTTCCTCTGTGCTCAACCTTCACTATTATCCTGTCCTTCTGCCTGTGTCCTTTCTCTCGCCTCACCTTACCTTTTATCATACTTCCACACAAAGCCAGCTAAATCTAAAAATGCTGTTTACATGTGAAAATGATATGTCTACACTTTCTCAGAATGTTTTCATAGAGATCTCCATGTCCACCTAATCAATAAGGAAGGAGCTGGATGCCTCCTTTCATGTCCTCGTTTGCAAGATTACAAGGTACATTTCTTGTCATTTTTTCTAAAACACAAGGGTTTACAAAAACAGAACTATGTTTGAGTCCCCGTGCTACATCTAAACAGGGTGTCGGTGATGAATTTAGGAGTCTCACAGGCTGTGATAGAAGCTGCTCTGTAGTCTGGCGATATAGCAGATACTTCCGTATCTTTTGCCAGATGGCAGCAGGGTGAGCAGAGTGGCACACAGCCAGAGTATTCTGTTGAGTCTCAGGTGGCTAAATATTCATGTAGTGTACCAGGAAATCAGCATCACCCTGGTTCCCCTCGACAAAAAGCCTATGGGATTTTTCAATTGGATCTTGGATTATTGCAGCGATGGAGCTCCGTGCCAAAAATGCATACTTATTTCTGGGTTTAAGGATTCAAATCCTTTGGCATGCTGTAAGCCATAGTCGTAGGCAGGCCCCCACTGCTGAAGAGAAGAAAACAACCATTTTATGGTCGAGAAGTTGACTGACTAAATTAAGGTAAATACTGGTTAATAGCAACACCAGGATTGTGTGACTGGCCATGTTGACATGTTCATCTTGGAGTCATATTCGTTCATATTTGAACTCTTTACAGTTTTGCATCACTCAGTCGTCCTTATCCCGTCTCCAACAACCTCAAAATGCTGCTGCCAGAATTTTAACAAGGTAAAACGAGGGACCACATCACTCCCTTCCTCCTCTCACTGCACTAGACCTCTGCTAGCTATTCAGTTGATTTTGAAATACTAAAGTTTGTCGCCGGGTTGGTTTCGCTCCTTGTATTCCTGTTGAAATATCAAACTGTCAGTGACCTGAGATATTTTGAGCAAAGACTTTTGTTCTAACATCCTGGATTAAATATTAAGGGGACAGTGTTTACTCTCTCACTTCAACTTAAAATGCACTCTTACTTGTCAACTTGTTTCAAACCTAACCAGCACAGGAACTCCCTCTGAAGCTCCTGTAGCTGCTTGTCATCTCTACATCTCATGCACGTGTGACAATGTTGTGCATAAGGTGCTACTGTATAGAAAGTTGAGTTGGTTTAGAGATCAAGAACAGTATTGTTGTCTCATTCTTTTCCAAAAGTCCCATATTTCAACAATAACATGTGAGATTGTCTTTTTCACATTTATCCACTCTGAAGAGCATTTTTAAAAATGCTAGGTAGTCTGAGGTGGAAATAAATGCCAGCTTAGTGTGGATGGTTGTCCTGTGCGGAGAGAGAAAGATTCATTTTCACATTTATCCAGCTCAGTCTGGATTTAGCACCTCTCTTTCCCTTCTCTTTCCTTTCCTTCGTGCCTCCCACCCTTCCTCACAATGAGAAACCCCACGAGTAAAAGTGCTGAATGTTGTTTGAGCAATCGCAGCTTTTCACTGTGTGTGTGTCTGAGTGTGTCTGTGTGGAGGAGAGAGAGTTGAGGCATTGGAAAGAGGCATCTGAGCAGGCCCATACGGAATCAAAGCCTTTTAGACAGCTTGTACAGATAGCTGTGAGGGTCGCTAAGTGTGTGTGTGCACGTGTGTGTCCGTGTGTGTGTGTTTGAGAGAGAGAGCACTAAGGGTCTGTCAGGAGAATTCCAGGCATTTTAAAAATAGCCTGCTCATACCTCCAAGACACACACGTATACACACACACAAACAGCGAATCATATAGACACAATTGTTGTGTGTGGATTATTATTATTTTTTTTGTGACTCACATATGCAACAACACAAACATTCAGTACATGCATGTGAAATATTGCCCATACCACAGATGTTTCAGATGCTTTGTGAGAACGTGATGATAAACAGATAGATAGATAGATCAGTATAATATTTTGCAGTGCAGTAAGCTAAAAGTAACTGCATTAATAAGATGACATCTTTAATCGAAACTGTCTTTGAATCTCAATGATTCATGTACCTGCTTCTCAGGCACTTTGTGATGAATTTCACTGGGAAAAGGAAGCACAGTGAAATATTGGACCTTGAGGCGATCCCAACCCAAACTATATTTTTTAATAAAGACAAATGGAATGAGTCATAAAAATCCACTGTGATACGTATTACCTTTCTCACCATGATTCAGGGTTCAGAGTTTTTTTTTATTCTTGGAAATAGAGATCCAGGCTCATTAAAACAGAGTCAAATGCAATAGAACGTCCATAAAAAATGTTTCTGCAACAAAGCAGGCCACCAATTTCACATCCCAATCCATACACATAAGTACTATTTCAGTAGTGAACAAACTCAGCATCTGTTCTGTTAAATGATAATTCATCTTCTCAAAACAAATGCAGCCTGTGTCTTACAGTATCTGTAACATACTGATCTGCAATTGAAACAGTAGGATTTTGAAACAAACAGATTGGTTAGACAGAATTTTAAAGAGTGTGTGTGTGTGTGTGTGTGTGTGTGTGTGTGTGTGTTCCTTTTATTAAGAAATTGTGAGGATAGAACAATAGAATGACCACTGGCCGGGTTATTATTTTCGCTGGCAAAGATCCAAAGTCATAAATGAGCTTGTGCCAGAAGTAAATGGAACAAAAACTCAAAGGTGTGCTCATAATAGGAGCAGACCTAGGTTAAATTATGATCACAGTATAGTCGCTCATCATTCTAATGATTTAGTGGACATCAGCCCCTTCTCAACCCATCTGCCACAATTAACACCTTCTGCTCGTCCCTCACCAACACATTTTCTAGAACCGACATTTTTTTCTTTATGCCATCTGCAGTCTCCTTCTCTTTAGGGAAAACAATTATCTCTGACCATGCTATTGAATCCACTGGTAGCACACTTTTATCAGCTGGCCAAAAACCAAACGTTTTGGAATCGGTCCAGCTGATCGCCTCAGCTAGCAGCCGTGATACAGCTGCGGTGGCTGCAACGTAATCCTTTGGGCCAACAGTGATCGTCAAAGTTATGTCCACATAAAGTGTTTGATTTAGCTTCTGATGGGCTGAGGTTGATTTTGTGGGTTAGGCTTAGGGTAAGGGTTTTTTAGGTTTTTTTTAGGGATTTTAGTGTCTGAAACGTCAGTCTCACTCAAGCAAAAGTCTAACTCTAAAACCTCGCAAGAGGTGAATTATTGCAGGAAGAAGATGGTGAAAACGTGAGTAAGAGTTAGACTGAGCAGGACGTTTCCCAGGGAGTTTATATAGAGGAACTGCCAGCAATTAAGTTGCCCTTGTCTGCTATAGCTTTGGAGCCATGGAACTTTTAAAAGTGGACAGTAAGTATTTGTTCTTGGCTCTTTGGCTTTTTGACATTTGATCATTGAATTGTGTTAATTAATATGCTGAAAGCTGATCCCAAAGCTTTTATATTAACTATTTATTTATCTTCATTTACAACCTGCCTTGGGCATCAGACAAGTGGTTTCTCCCATTCATAAAGTTGAGCATGACTTCCCTGAGTTCAGAATAAGTTGCTAGCTATGTTTGTATGCAGATGACAAACTGATGTTTGCCTCTGAACTAAAGATATTCCTTCCACCACTTTTAAGTGCATCTATTAAATCGCTGAGGTCTCATTTAATAAGTTGGACTGAGCTTAACCAGTGCATCTTCCCTGTGCTACACAATATTAGTGTTATCTGTGACCAGACATTGAGCCATCATCAAATGTTTGTGTCTCAACATTTTCATCTAGGATGTATCTAGGCTTGATGATGGTCTAATTTGATTCCTTTCAAATTGACACAGAGAGATGGTTCATCATATCAAAACGAGGAGCTCTCTGTGAAATAAATCAGAAAACTCTATGATCTTTGTACCAGGCTTGCCATCAATTAAACTCCTCCCCTAAGGAACACTCACACCCTTGCAGGTTTTTCTTTTTTTACACTTATCATTTCCGTCGATCTGACAATGGCTCAGTTGCAAGTTTGTGCAGGGTTGACCTCTTTTACTGAAGGTTGAAACTAACATTACAGGATCTGTAACAGGAGCACAAGCTCAAACACTCCCTGATGTGTACACATGATATTTTAAGCTAGGCCATGGAAGCACCATATTACATTTTAATGCAGAATTACTACACATTTAATCAAACATTTGCCTTTGGTGAAGGTGTTTTTTGGGAGAGATCATTGAACAGATTGTCAGATAAAGAATAAAACAAGATTCTTATTCTCTTGTTCAAGTTTCTTTTTTAGATGAAATTGAACAGCTACTTCAACTTTGAAGTGGGCTTTGTTGTAAATGTCTCAATGAAGAGGCAAGCTGCCTTACATTTCAAGATTCTTGATCAAGGTTAATTCAGTACTTTCAACATTGTATCCCAATATTTATTTAATAACCATTTAGTACATTACTGCACAACCTGTCAACATTACAGATGATTCATTTTATCACTACTGTACAGCAATCTACCACAGTTTAGTTTATATTATATTAAATGTTATAGTCCTTTATGTACATTATTTGTTATTACTGTATTTTTTTACTTATTTTAATTATTTTAATTAATGTACTGTATCTATGTGAGCATGAGTCCTGCTAGAATGTACTAGAGGTAACGTTTTTTTAACGATTTCATTTTGTTTTATGTTGTTGGTTTTTCAGTGTTCTTCCTGTATATCAAGTTTAAAAAGTAATTAAGATATAAAACATCAACTTTAGAAGCTGTGCTGCCAAAGCAGTGGTTGGTGTTTCTGTGTGTCACTGTAAATGTGTGCTTGCGTTTCACAGCTCTTGGTAGTTCTCTGTCAGTACATATGTGTTTTTTTCTGTGTGTGTGTGTGTGTGTGTGTGTGTGTGTGTGTGTGTGGGAGTGTGTATGTCAGGATGACTTTGTACATGCATGCAAAGGTTTCTGTGTATGTGTCTGTGACTCCAGGGTGAACTGGGTTTTATTTTGCTCTTCCTAACAAGCACCACCTGCAGCTATGTTTTCCCCTGTGTCCTACTGTGTGTCTGTGTGTGTCAAATGCAATAACACAAACCCTGTACCATCAATGATGACAATTCGACAATTTTGTTTTTTCTGAGGATGCATCGCTAATACTGTCATTACAGTCACTAGTGTTGGATATGACGTTTCTGCCCTTACACCCTTGCTCTGATCACATTTGGGTCAAAAGAGGAGCAAACTATACAGAAGGTGTGTAACTGATGATTGACAATATACAAGCCCTTAAACTGGTGCTGAACCAAGGGAAGCTAACAATTATGTGGACAAAATTATTTCCCACCTAATTAAAAGTCTCCATGCGGGGAGTAGAAATTTTCTGTTTTTGTGTTTGGTATCTCTGTTGAGACTGTAGTATCTGTCTCAGAGATGACGTGCACGTCGTCAACCTATAGTTGCATGCAAAATATTTTTACTCATACATCAATATCATAGGCATATACAGTACATTGACAGTGAAAGCAGCTTATTACGACCCATATTGATGTTTCTTATAAAGTGGTGATCTACAGTGGCTGTAGTAGGCCTAATTATTATTAAGTAAACAAGGAAGTCAGGTCAAGTAGTATAAAGGGCGAGAAGTTGACAGAGTGAGAGAGGAGTAGTGAGGTTAAAGCACAGGGCTTTCACACAAGAGACCGCTGTTTGTGTCCAGTGTGAAACCGAAAGTAAATGGTGAATTATTGTAACTTGCTAACCTAGTGAACATGACATAAAGAACATAACATAACTGCTGTTATGAACGTAGCATAGGTACGATTGTAACTGAAGTTACATAAGTATTATAGTTATTCTATCCCCAAATATGATGCTTTCCTAAACCTAACCAAGGAGTTTTGTTGCCTAAACATTACCAAACTGTCCCCATAGGTCAGTTATGGCTGTCGCTTGTATGCTGCGACAGATTGTTTCTTTATGTACCAAAGTGAGGAATCAGATTGAATGTTTTTGACATAAATGTTTATATTCAGATAATTTATTGAAAAAAAACATTCACATTTCTTCTCACTTCGTTAGCAGCCTTAAGCATATTTGGCTGATTCTGAGGATGAACATAGTTGAAATATCACACTGCAACTGTGATAACAAGCCTTAACTCCTGAGGATAAGAAGAGAATTGCTGTCTTTCGTGTGACTTTGCATTCTGTTTTGAATGTCTGAGCAAAACATTCATTCATAACCATCCAAAAAGTCATACAAACCCTTTGTGGCTCTAAAGGGAGCTGTGTGCTGCCTGACAAATATCCTCAAGTGAGTAAGGAAGTATTGATCTTACCAGATGTCTGTAGCCCTCTTTTCATCTATCCTATACAATAGCCACTAATATAATACACCCTAAATCTCTGACCGTACAGTTTACAGTCGACTTGCATTGTGGATAATGTGGGTGCCCAGTTTTGACAAGGAACAAGAATGTGTGCAAAGAAAAAGATGCTCTGGTTCTGCTGCATTAATTTTATCTTATCTTTTTTTAAACTCATCTTAACTCTGACAGTGGTATAGAAGTGCAATGCTAAATCAGTGCAGAGCCCCTTGTAATATTCATTAGCCAAACCTCCATCCCAGCATGCCCTGCCCCGATTCTAGCTTATGCTTAAAGCTTAGAGACCAAATAAAAACCATACATGCTCTGTATATCCTCAGTATTTACATGCTGTGTGAATCCATTTGATGTGAGTAGGCCGTCTGAATGAGTTTTGTTGAGGTTTACACATTGTAACACGCAATGTATTACCCTCGGCAAACATACAGCACAGCAGCATGGGAAATATAAGTACAGTGCATTAAAGTATATGTCATGATTTGAATGAATTTATTTAACTTGAATTTATCCTACAGTGAGTGTAGCCAGTGTGTAGCCTGTATCCAATTTATCAGCTCTGTCTAATACACACACACACACACACACACCTCGAATACCCTTGTGCCTGTTTTTCTTTGATGCACTGTGACGCACTTCTGTGTGTATTAACCCGGTATATGTGTGTTTTTCAGTTTGTGTTTGGGTGTGTGTGCCCTCACTTTTCTGTCCCTCTTCATCTAACTGCTTGTGGCACACTCTCTGTGTGTGCCGATGTCTCAGACTGTGTGGGTGTGTGTTGTTACGTCTGCCTATGTCTGACTTGTTGTGACATACTAGTCACATGTTTGTATGTGTGTTTGTGTGTGTGTGTGTGTGTGTGTGTGTGTGTGTGTGTGTGTGTGTGTGTGTGTGTGTGTCTGTGCGTGCAGCAGCCTGTCTGTGTCTGATCCTTCTACACTGTGTTAATTTATGAAGTCTGGGATAATTTGGCTGTACGTGCCAACTCCCTCATCGAGAGGATTGATAATTAAATCTCCCGGAAATAACAATGGCACAGACGAACACACCAAACCAGGTTAGAGAGATCTGAGAAAGTGAGAGGGTGAGCACGGAGAAATAAACAGTGAATGCAGGAGCGAAGACAAGAGTAGCAGTTTGGTGGAGAAAAGAATGGAGGATAAAAAAAGACAATTAGGATATGAAAGAAATATGTGGAGAAAAAAGGGCAATAAAAGGAGATTGACAGGTGGCAGTGGTGAGTTCAGGTGACTGAGATAAAACAGGAAAGAGACACAAGGAGAGAAAGTGGAGCGAGAGAGAGAGAGATGAGTGGGAGGATCATGGGAGAGTTGGAGACAGAGAGAGGGGGTTTAAAATGCCAGGAGACAGTGTGCGGTAAATAAAAAGCTCTTTATGGCCGGCTGAGCGATTTAGTGGATTATCCCTTTACAAAGGTCAATGCCGGTTTGGCACACGACCAAAACAACAACAACAGAACGGAAAACAAGAAAAAAAAAAACCCAACTGACTCGGGCTGTAAATGGCATGACCAGTAAACAAATGTGACAACAATGACAGCGGCTTAACAGACGCCGACGTAAAGAAGTGAAAAATGAAGCAAAAGCAAATTATAATGGACTATTTGAAATGACAAATAACAAGCTTAAAAAGTTTTAAAAATCCCAAAACACGAGCTTCAGCTGCTGATGAAAATGGAGAGTAATGCAACTGGACACAAAAGGAAATACAGAGGGCTTATGACAGCTTGTGGATGTTTTACTAGAAGATTTGCATAATATGTGATGTAACTATGAGTGGATGTGAGCCAGAATGCACCAGAATGCCAATCGGAGACAAAAAAAAATATGGAATAGCATTCCCACTGAGATGTTGGTAATTTTGGAAAATTTGAAATGGTCACACATATGCACAGATGCAAAGGGAACTCAATTTGCTGGTTTGTAGTCCATTTGAAGGGTCAACAACACACAAGTCTTTGCTGTTGGTTGTGGCTGCTGCTTTGCTGGTCAAAGTTCACCGGTGTTGAACTCAGGAAGCACATGTTTAATTCTCCCCCTCACTCACATAGAATGGAAGTGAACAGAAATTATTTTTCACAAACTGCTCAGTGACAGAAGAAAAGAAAACCCAAAAGAAAGAAGATCTCCTGTGTTGCGGGGTCCGTTAGACACCAGACTTCTGCCATCGGCGCCGACTCATCTAGTTACAAAACTGAACTAATTATTATAAGTTGTGAAAGTGATAAGACCTCAAATGAGAAGCTG
The DNA here is from genome assembly GCF_965226575.1 of Pagrus pagrus. NCBI lineage: Eukaryota > Metazoa > Chordata > Actinopteri > Spariformes > Sparidae > Pagrus > Pagrus pagrus. Next base: position 7,945,944 of record NC_140202.1, read on the forward strand.
ACACACTCACTTCATAATGAATTATATAATGAGAATGTGAGTTAGTCAACCTCTTTTGTTGAAGCAACACACTGGCCTGATTATTTTTTACTGTTTTACTGGTAATCTATGATTCTCAGGCCTAACAACATATCTGATAGAGAAAATGAGTTGGCGTTTTTTACAGAGTAGATTTGATACTGTACACAGACAAGGAAAAGTGATGAAATTGGATAAGCACAGTTGTGGACCATGATCATTCAGCCGTCATTTTCCTCTAGCATCAGGCTCGATGGTGGTGCTGCTGTTTTCCAGATTGCGAGCCGTAGAGAAGAGATTGATCAGCAACTGAAAAGACAATGGACACTGAAAAATCTGTAGGAACTTAAAGTAAAACATCATATTTGATGACCTATTAGCTTCTGTTAGACGACAGCTAACGTTAGAATTCAACCACTTCCAAGCTAACATTACTGTGTGATAATTTTACATGTTACGATGGGAAAGGCATGAATCAGTTCCAAAATATCAGCCCATATATTAGACACAGTTATTTAAGCCGGGAAGTGAAACACACTGGATTCAATCAAACTGTAATGGTACCTAGGAAGTGGTTGAATGCTTAAATTAGCGAATGGATTATCAAATATGTAGTTATTCCTTAAAATATGGCCCAAATTCCCTCCAGATTTTCTTTGTACAATAACTGTTCAGCTATTTAACCGGTAAGTGATGAAGTGATGTTTATACGACCTGCAGCACAGCAGCATAACGTTATCCCAGCATTCAAGCTCCCCATCCTGAGCATGACGTCAGAGGAAAATGGCCACCATGTGAATACGGTCAATTCAGCAGCAAGTATTTAAAATTTCAATCTATTAAGTCAAGTCTGATGTTATTCAATTCTTTTTTTATTTGGAGTTTGAATTGGTTCAACTCATCTTGGATTTTTCACAGAGACTGTGCTTTTAGTCTCACAGTCTATTGTACAGTCTGTAGTTTAACCAAGATGTTCACCCTACTCATAAAGTACTGGAAACAGTGTTAACCCCCTGATTGAAAAGGTGACTGCTACTATTAGAGTGGGTTTTTGATCAAACAGAGTATCCTCAGAAAGAAAAAGTCTAGAGTGCTCAGGAGGTTCACACAAAATGTGATGAAGATGCTTTCTGATATAGAACACTCCACTTTTCTCTCTTTCCATCCCTACTCCATCCACCTTTACATTTTTGCCTCAAGGTCTACATGTGACTGTTATAAAGAGTACTATGTTGAACTAATTGAAAATACTCCTAATAGAAAAATCTAAGACACTCATCTGGAGAAAAAGGTTAAAAAGCCTTTATTTAGATGGCTATTTCAGAGTGAAGAAGGCTGATTGTGCTGCTACTCAGCTCACTTTTAACATGCATTGCCAATGTCTTTAAGAATTTCAGCATTAAGCAAGGTCTAAATGTGGCTATATAACGACCACATGTAGACCTTGAAGCAAAAATGTAAAGGGGGAGGGAGTAGGGATGGAAAGAGAGAGAGGAGTGGAGGTTCGAGAGAACAGAAAAAAGAGAAAGGGCAGGTAAGAATAAGTAGAGGAGGATCAGTGAACACATTTTAATCAGAACTAAATGAGGGAGAATGAGTGGGCAATAAAGGAGGAGACAGAAAGGGATTAAAGTGGAGAGAGACGACGAGAGAGAGAGACAGAGGCGGGTCATTAAGAAGTCTCTAGTGGAATAAAATGAGGCATTATCATTTTAATGCATGACTTAATATTGCTGCTTGTGAAATGTGTGGGAGGCACACATACATACACATGTAGCCTACATATCTCACTCTCTTAGTCACTCATTGCCTTTATTTTTTATTTTTTGTCCTCACCTCTCTTTTATTCCATATAAGGCTTTCTTTAGCAGTGATAGTCTGATATTGTATTAAACATGGGAGACCTGGCCAACAGTAGCACATCAGAAGAATACACAGATTACATAAGCTGTAACAGACAAAAAGAAAAGAAAAGAAAAGAAAAGAAAAGAAAAGAAAGGACTAAATGTTGGCCTGATTCCACAGCGTTCAACATTCAACACTTGTTGATTGCCAAGGCTTCCTGCAGGCTACCACACACTTTGGTAAAGGTCAAACCTAACTTCAAACTATATTTCAATCCACATGTCTGAATAGTAACACATGAACTGGACTTTACTGTTACATTTGTCCTTTTTGTCATGGTTTTCATATAAAGGCTCTCATGTCACAGTAAATTTGATGTGAATGTAAATAAATAATGATAATGATAATCCATTTTCCCTATTCTTCCTCTTTGTTTATATCAAATCCTTGTTTTTCCTGCTGCTGATTGAACACAACAAACCTTTTTATGGGCCAATCTTTTAAAGACGGAAAATATGCCTTCCTCCATGGGTAGGGTGTGGCATAAAAATCCAACTCCAGGCATGCGAGTAGGCTAGCTGGATAAATATAGAAATCCTTTCATAAATATGAGCAAGGTCAATTAAAAAAAGACTACAAGTCTAGAGCCATGCTGCTTGCTCTGTAGGGCCATACTTAGCCTTACAATGAAGCTTTGATGCTAACATATTGTAGTTTAGCATGATGTTGGCATGCTAACATTTGTTAGGTGGCACTTAACACAAACTTAACCTTGGGATGATGGAAATGTCATTAGTATTGCAGATATTTGTTCACAAACCAAAGTATTCGACAAATTAAAAAGTTGACCTGAGGAAGAAATTTTTTTCTTAGCCACAAATGACCGCCATAATGACCTCAAAATGTATTGAAATCGACCCCAACATGAGTTTTCACAGTTGTAAATAACACAGGACAAAACGTGAGTTTGTTTAATCATTTGGCCACGTCCAGTGACCACGTGCCCGGTGGCAGACAAAATTGTAAAATGATAGCAAATTTATAGGGAACCAATGTATATAACAATTACATTGTGCATTCAACATTTACTTGATAATGATACATTAGTTATTAGTTTTACATTTCCTTTAAATGTATCAAATAAATTAGCAGCTATTTATTCACTGCATCTTGGAAAATAGCAGAATATTATTATTGAATCATATTGGAGTCATTTTGAATAAATGTTGAGGTAATGATTGTGGTAATTTGGGGGTTAGTTAAAAGAAAATTCAAATATGACACTTGGTATTTATCAGCTACTTATCATGGAATTTGTTACCAACACGTTTACCTCCTGGTGGAGCTTAGTTATTAGGGTTCATTCTCTGTGTACCAACAACATCTCTACCCAGTTTCATGGCAATCCATCCAATAGTTCTCAGTGCTGGTGGTGCTAGAAGGAAAGTCAAGGCATCAAAAGTCAAAAAGATGTATCCACTGGGGACCATGATTCCTTTACAAAATTGACCTGACAATCCATCCATCGCTAACACTCTTAGACACCCTGTCCCTCAATCTTCTTTCAGCCGGGCTTGGAGTGGATGAGAAACAAGTTTGTCTTTGATTGAAGGTGTGCATCTGACATTTACCCCATGGGTCATGAAACATTTAATGTAAGGCACCAGGGGAGGTAAACTGTCAGCATGCAATCCTGTGTTCTGATTTGCTTAATGTAATTGCTATTTAAGCAGAAGGTTTGAGTTGTATGAAAACACTGTGACCTCCTCTGACATTTAAAAGAAACATAAGCGTTTTGTGTGGATGTGATGATTTTCAGGCGCCCGGCTACTACTGGTCTTAAGGGCAGAGATACCTTAATTTTATAAATAATCTGAATTAAATGTGACAATGCATTAACATGAGTGAACTCTGTGACATTTAAAATGAGTGAGTCACCCTCTCTCTCTCTCTCTCTCTCTCACACCCACACATGCAGAGAACACATAGGATTAAGCTCAAGGGCAAAATGTGCATACTCACAGACCTACGTGCTAATATTAGATATTGTTGCATTTGAACAAGATATCTGCCACAACTTTGGGTAACTGTCCTGACAAAAAGCAATTCTGTTCTTGTAATAATACGAGTCGGGAGCCCTGTGCCTCGATCATCCCTGGAGCCATTTGATGGCACAAAGAGTAAAAACAGAATATGTCACTGCTGACTGAGGTTACGAGCAAGCCCACCCTCTCCTCCCCAGCATCCTGTCAACAGCTGAATCAAAGTGAAAACTATGGTATTTTATTGATTTACCTGCACAAGCCTTTCAGGTGTTGTAGGCAGTGTCTCACTCCTTCCCCTGTGCCCTCACCCTGTCCACTCTGCCTCTGTCCACTGGTGTATTCACAAGGAGAGAAGTGGACTGTGCATCGATGCTAACTTGTCACACACCCCAAACTTTCTGATGATCAAAGTGAGACAGCAAAGAAACACCGAGGAAAGATCTCACCAGTTGGAATTCTCTGCTGGCTGTGGTTTCATCTCGGAATGTCTTTTGTAATACAAATTCATAACCACACGCTTTAAGTGATACTTCAACGGAAGTCTGTCATCTTTGTACCCCCCTGTAGACTTCAAGTTTGGATTCATTGTACTTACAAAAGATTTCAATAGTGACAAGTTTCACAGCAGCAGAAAAGCATCAAAACATTCGGTACTCCTTGAACCACTTCTGCAGCGTGACTCACTTTGTGCTGCCAAGAAGTCAGTTCTGGAATGCACTTCAAGGTTGTGTTGAAAAGGCCTCCCTGGATTATTTTGGGAAATTACTTGCAGGGAATGATTGGGTGATACTTGGATCGTTTGGGAGTAGAATTGGGTCAGAGCTAAAATGCAAAAGATACTCAGGGTAAGAAGAAGAGGTATATCCAAGCAGAGAGCGCAGTGATCATGTCTGAATGATGGTATATGCACAGCATTTTCACTGGAGGCGGAAACTGTTTGAAAAGTTGTCTGTAAAAGTGATAACTGCTTTGATTTGGATGGATCAGCGCATAGAAAACAAACTCTCTTCATCAACTTCAATTAAATCTAATGCTGGATTCAGACGAAATGATGTCAGCCAGAGAATAGCCATAGGGCGTCAGGAATGAAGACAGAATTGATCTTTTTATCCCTTGTAGAATATCATAGTGGATGACAACCAATGCCACATCTTGGACAAACTCCACAGCACAGAGCACTCACAGTACAAATGTAAACTGCCAAAGCGAAAGAAGCGAAACTCTCACTTGTGGTGAAACTGTGAAATGGAGGAAAGGCCACAGTCTTTTTCTTTCCGAAAAAAAGACAGCCATCATACATACTTCTTCGGAAGCCATTGTTTGATTACATTCTTGTTTCTGAAAGTCGCCCCCCCGATATCATCGCACAGGTCATGAAAGACAATAAGCTATGATTGATAGGAGACCACTGTGTAATCACGTCTCATTGCCAAGTCATGGCAACAAACTATGACTGATCAGCTCACGCAGTGACCATCTTAACAGACAGAGATATTGTTTAGTCTGAACCTGATAAAAGTTTGCCAAATTTCAATAAAGCACTGAAGAATGCACATTTACAGTGATGGTAACATAGTTAGTATATATTCACTTTTTTGCCAGTGTGGATGCCATTAACCAGCATCCTTAATGAGCAAGCAGTAAAGGTCGTAAAGCAAGGACTGTCACAAGACCTCACCTGGCGAGACAGAACCAGATCAGATCATCTGATTACTATAGTTGTGTCCTGAAAATAACTTTTCTATGTGGTGTATCTGATGTCCTAATGGACATAGAACATCATAATTAATGTTGTCCCAAATAAATAGACAGCGACAAAAAACGCCTCTGGAGTGAGCTGTCATGGTTGAGTGGGTTAAGTATAGAACTCTCATTCAGGAGACTGGGGTTGGTATCCTGCTTGGAACATATTACACTGTTCACGTTACTTTTATACATACTGGGTTGGGTTTAAAAAAAAATAAATGAAGAATGACTTCTCCCATGTGCATGTTCTTTTCTTAACGTGTCATATTGCATTCACATTATACGTTCATGAGAGAAGTGGACTGTGATGATATGGTGACAAAACATGATGTTTATGAGGAGAAGCTGCGACATCTCCAGCTGTGATGATACTTTCCTCACCATGACCAAGTGGTTTTTGTGCCTAAACCTAACCAGACCGTCAGGGTCGTGTTATCACAACATGAAAAAGGAAATTGAACAACATAAAGTTGCAGCATAAACAAATGTAAAGTTTCAAGATATCCATCGTTTGCTGAAATGTACATTGCCAACATTTATACTGGTGATTGGGTTGGTTATTCTACATGACCAAAGTGGATCCTGTTGTGCCTTATACCTACTCCACTAGAGCTTCTTTCACTGCTGAAAAAGTTCTACCCACAAGTACAGTAATTTCTGTGGGGAAAAAAAAGTCAAGTGTAGAGTAATCAGTACCTGAGAGTCAGATTTAGCATCTACCCACATCCATCTTTCCCTTGCTTATTCTTCACCCATGAAGTGGCTGTGCTGCAGAAAGGCAGACAGTCCATAATCGTAATACATTCTACTGAAGTGTGGGTGGGTGAGTAATTGCATGGGTTAGTGTGCATGTTTGCAGTGTAAGTGGGGGGTTTCAGGGACATGAATTTATCAATGATAAACTAGATGTAACTGTTGGCAAAAGACACAGACATATACACACACTTGTACACGCAGTGTAAAATAAGTCTATTATGTTGGCAATGATAGCTTTGCTCTACACTCTTGGCTTCTGTTCGGGGCCAAAAGAGCTGTTATTACGGCGTGGGAGATAACAGTAACACACACAAACACACAGGGTGAATATGGGAATATAGAGTAGACAATTGTTGAGGTCAGCAGGATCCAGGCTGTTGTAATGGAATGGTGGGAAATGTAGGGGCCTATAGATATGTGAGGAGCAGAGACCTATAGATTCAGACGTGATCAATACAGAATGCTTGTTCTCATTCTCTATCAGACAAACATTTGATGTTTTTTGTTTTTTTTTTTACAAAGAAGCACAATCCTCACAAGACTGTTATGACAAAACGGGTCCAAAGTAGGTCTGAAGTAAATTACACCCCAAATGCTGTCGTTCTTAACCAACACAGGCAGCAGCATGATGCATCACCAATAAACAGCAGCAGTCACCAGAAAAGCCATGCACATCATTTTTTCATGCATTTATAGTTCACACTCTGTCACACACTGTGTTTTGGAAAAACATTTTTTTTTCTCCTGTGATGACTGTGACGCACCATATCAGTGGTTTCCAACACTTTTTGCTAATGAAGATAGGTCCATTTTAGAGTTTGCTGCCATGCTAGCAGCTCTGTGAGGGTGTAATGTGTGCTTAATGCTAAATAGCACATTAACATGCTGATAGTAACAAAGCTAACATAAAGATGCAAAGCAGGTATAATGTTTACATTGTTTGTCATCTTAGCTCAGCGTGCTAGCTAACATATGCTAATTGGCACCGAGCAAACAGTTCAGCAGAGGCCGATGGGCAGTATAAAAGGAAGTACAAACGTAAGAGGAAGTATACAAGTATTGGACAAATGCTTGACCCATATGGCACCAGATGTAAAGTCAAGGGATCATCAGAGACAAAAAAGTTGTATGCAGGGGGACATGAATGTCTGTATCAAAGGACATGGGAATTCAGTCAATAGTTGTTCAGAACTTTCACCAAAACCTCAATTGGCAACTTCAAGGTGGCACTCAATGAAAGTCAGGAAATCATCAAACTCAGTTGGACACATTATATGAGATCCATGAATGTCTGGACATATAACTTTGTAATATAATGTAGGTAAAGTAAATCCTTTAGCCTGCTAATGGTGCTAGAGGAATAGTAAGGGGATCACTAAATTCTAGACTTCATCAACAATTCTAGACTTCGACAACAATGTCAACACTGTAATATCTTCCCCAGATTTCCCAGAAATCGATCCAACAATTGCGATATTTCAGTAAAAAACAACAATGTCAACCTCTTGGTGGTGCTCTTGGTCAGGGGATCCCCAAAGGCAGTAGGAGTCATCCTCCGGTAAGCATGTTTGTGCCAAATTTCATGACAATGCATCCAAAAGCTGTTGACATATTTCCGACAGAAACAAAATGGTGGACCAGCCAAGCCATCTCTAGGGCATGCTGCTAGCATGATTAAAAATGTGAAGCTACCTTGTAATATAATATCTATTTGTTTACCCTACTTGGTGTGTGCATGGCAGTTCAATTTAAGAGTGAGTTTTAGATCTGAATACATTTTAGAGGTCTGCACTGATAAAAGCAAACAGTATTTTAAATGAAAGATTGTTGAAAAGTTTGAAAAATAAATAAATAAAAGCATCCTTTTGTTATCCTCTCACACCTATTAGATTCACCTCATGACTCCTTGCAGCTATCCTGACCCCAAGGATGGGAACCACTGCACCAAATGATCAGGGCTGATAGTGAGTCCATTCTGATCCATTCACGTATCAGTAACAACTCGGGAACCTGAGGCTTCCCAGCAGCAGAATGGAACCCTTCAAATACAATTATAAATAAATAATTAAAAATAAATAAATAAATACAGAATACACATAATTTACTCCCAGTCTGATTCAAGTAGTAGGTCAGGTCGCAGATGCCGGAACAGGGTGGATTCATGAAGACCTAAACTGTCAATATCAAAATTACAATGATACATTGATTATAAAACATACAGATAATTTTGTCCTTGTTCCACTATTACACACAATTAGGCCTGTAACACATATATTTGTCATTCTCGACTCATCTGCCAATTTTTTTCTTGATAAATCTGGTCTATTAAATTTCAGAAAATAGTAAAAATATGCCAGAGCCCAAGGCAATGTCTTCAATTTGCTTGTTTTGTCTGACAATTAAACCATAATACAAAGATCTGCCTGAAATTAAGATCTTTATGCAGTTAGCCATGATGCATTGTAAAGCTGTAGGAGGCTGAATCTCTATAACAGACTTAGCACAACCCATACAGTCAAAACAGCAACATATGAGGGAAATACACCAGGTTGAAATAAAACAAAAATGTCCTTAATATCACAGCAATTTCACATCTTTATCATGACGGATATGTTAATAATGCAACAGGCTAGACCATTTGCTCATTGCTGTGTTTTGTGCATGTGAGCATTAAACAGAGGAAGCAAGGGAGAAGAAAAATAAAGGCGTAAGACTGGGAAATTTGATGCTGAAATAGCTATGGGCTCAGGTCAGGATTTGGCAAGAACATTTTGTTAGATATCAGGCCAGGTCAGACTGGGGCTGAAATTTCATGCCGTACACTACTGCAATGCACTAAGAATTCATCTCTAATATCATAGAAACAGGCTTGTAATAAATTGTAAGAAAATGATTTCAGGCGAGTGGCTCTGACAGCATGCTGAGTTTGTTCGTGCTTATCAGAAGTGTTTACAATCATAATGCCTCAGAGTAATTTAAGGCATTCAGGCTTTACCTTTTTCATGTCAACAAGCTGTGGACATAACAGCTTATTGAAGATTATTACTCACACGTTTCTCCATAGTCCAGAGGATATGCGAAAAAATCATTCCTGAACATTATCAGAGATGGAGCCATCGCAAAAACACCCTGTGGTGGCCATGGTGGTCATTTTACTTTCTGCCGTAACTGAATGATGTATTTTGCATCATATCTCCTGAAGCAAGCATGATAACACAGAAAGCTTGATGTCTACCCCTTTGTTTTGATGGTCAAGGATTACAATGATACCATCTACTACATCATAAATTATGTTACACTGTGAGAAGTAAACTAGAGACCATCTTACAATAGGAAAATATCAGCCATGCCCATTAATGTGTTAATGAGTACTCAGTAGTCATTACTACATCATTACATGAGTTCTCAGTAATCGTAGGTCAGACCTCACCCATCTTCAAACTTGGCCTTCATTTTGATTTTAACTACACACCTGCAACGTTTCATGACTGCATCTTACACAGTTAAGGTGCTATCACATTGACAAAATATGTTCACAGACAGACTGTATCACCTGGCAAAGTACTCAAAACAGCTTCTGTGACTGATTCCCACTACAGTAGGTGTACACACACACACACACACACACACACACACGCACACACACACACAAATAGATTCCCAAGGTGAAAACATCCAGCCACGCTGTCATGTAATCACAGTATCTGAGAACCTTGGACAGACTTTCCAATAATATCATATCTGCATACATGTTGTGTAGAACATTTTGTGAATTTATCCTGACAATAAAGTGACTATACATTTAACATTTAATATGAACTTGGCAACTTAGCAGAAAGCAACTACAAACAACTTTAATTTTCTGTTGATTCTGGCCCCTGTGGAATGTTTAACATCTTGATCTTGCTAGACCCTTTCAATATTGTTCATACTGTTTTTAGTTTTTAAAGACAGCTATTTGCAGAATGCATAGCAATGGGATAATGTATCTCATTTGTGGCTAAGACTAATATATATGTATGCAAAATATGATATGTATTGAAACTGGTCTACCTTTACAGGTACTCGAGCTGAGCCATGTGTGAGCCTGTGGCATCATTCTCGTTTCTCTCCCTTAAGGAGGGTGGCTGTGGCTCAGGGGTAGAGCCAGTGTCTTGTTATCAGAAGGTCACTGGTTTGATTCCCCTGGTCTGCATGTTGAAGTGTCCTTGAGCAAGATACTGAAACCCAAACTGCTCCTGATGTGCTTGTGAGCTCCTTGCATGGCAGCCACCATCAGTGTGTGTATACATTTCTGTAAGTCACTTTGGACATAAATGTTAACTGGAGCTGTGTTGGATGGCTTCAGCGGGTTTTTTAGAAAAGCGGCCCCCTCCCTCAATGTCTCATTGATTTAGGCCCATGACATCTTTGAGGGGCTTAACAATGGCTCAACACCTGCTTCAGGTAAAACAGTGAAGGTTGTACCTGAACCAGCGTCCACGTACGACCTTCACTGTACACCACTTGATGTTGTTAATATGACGATAGTAAAACAAATTAAACTTTTGTTTAATTTACCATTTATATTTGATACATGTTAGCCTGCAGCCAACAGACTGGGTTGCTCGGTAATAGTAATTTTGTTGAGACAGCTGATGTAAACCACAGTCCTGATCACATACTTGTCTAGGAGGAAGAGGGCTGATTCAGGATTGGTTTAGGATTCTTTCAAATCCTACAACTCTTTGACAAAAAACGGTAGGTGTGATCCCATTGCAAGATGGTCTCCAGTTGGCCCTAACCTTATTTTTATTTCAACCACACACTTGCCACACTCAAGTAGCTAAAGTCATATTGGGGGCAGTGGTAGCGTAATCCCTGGACCAATAGTACTTACCCCTGCCCCATTACAACCACTGAGGTGCCCTTGAACAAGGCCCTTAACCCTGACTGCTCCAGTGGCCGGCAGATGAGACTGTGGTTGTACTGGCGAGCTTTCAATTGTGAATGGGTTCCTGAAAAAGAGAGCACCACTCTCAGAGAAAGTCCCCTAAATAAATGAAGGAAATTGAACTTTTAAAACTCTTCACAACATGCATGCAACTGACATGGTATTACAAAGTCTCACTTAGCTTCTCAGATACTGTTATTTTTTCTCATAAGGTCAATGAATTCACCATTAACTGTTCACCTGAACAATTTATGATGTTGTACACAGCATCATTTTAATCCACGACCATCAAAACATGGGGGTAGACATCACATTTTGCACGTTATCATGTTTGGTTCAGGGGATATGATGCAAAATACATAATGCAGTTATGGTGGAAAGTAAAAATGGCCACCATGGCCACTACATGGCATTTTTATGATGGTTCCATCTCTGAGAATGTTTAGGGCCCTAAGCTGTACAAGTGAACCAAGTTTCATGCTTTTATGAACAAAAGGTTCACCTCAAATGTGTCACATATCATCCGGATTACCAAAGAAATTCATTTGACTTACAGACTCCACATGTAAATTCTAGGAATGTATGTATAGATGTATGTATGTATGATGTAGCCAATCACTGACAAGTAATTGTAGTTGTTCATAATATAAATCAGCCCTATGATGGAAAAAAGGGAAAAAGAGGAATAAGGCCTTTGTGAAAAACTATTACAGAATCAAGCATTTAATATAGCAAGCTGTTTGCCTAACAAAACAGTCACAAGTGGGTGGTTACTACTGCTAACAACAGATGAATATTTGCATAACATTGCAAGAGAGTTGATGGGATGCTTGGGAATAGGTGAAAGAAGATAAAGAGTGAGCATCCATAGAAATGTGGAAACACAATAACCACAGGAAGAGTTGTAATAGTCATGAGCATCATAATGACTCGAAAAATGTAATCAAATAAAAAGTAATTATATCACTTTACTGCTTACTGAGGCAAAAATAAATTAGATGAATCACTCTTAATTTTGTTACTCAGCCCAACTCTGTAGGTGCCTTTAAAAAACTCAAGTGTCACTAACAATATGGATTGAAGCAAGGACTTGACAGGGACTTACTTTGAATAAAACCACATGGTTGCTGAATGTAAATAAGACTACTTTGTAATTTTAAATTTCTTCTCTTTTAGTGGAAGCCATTCTCTTCCCATCATCTACCACCCCTGCCACAAGCTAATACGTCCTGATCCCTTCTTTCCATTAAACACAGAAAGACAAAACCCTAAACGCACAGTATGTAAACTTCTGCCGCTAGGGGTCTCTCTATCAAAACAAAACATGAGGTGTTTGCCGAACGTTGTGTAGGGAGGGCTGTAGGAAGCGGGGGGACATGAGCCAGACAAGACTAGAGCCGGCTAGCTCAGCAGGAAAGAGTCCGTTGTAGAGCCAGTCCTTCTGGAGGAATAAACACCCATAGTCACATTTGATTCTGCTCAAATCCAGGTACACTTACCATTGAGAGAAGAGCTCAGAGATTACTTTTTAACTTTTGGGATTAAAGTGTGGATTTATCTTCACTCCTGTTTATCAACCTGACTGCAGCAGCGATTTATGAGTCTGTGGTGGCCAGTGCTCTTCTGTTTGCTGTTGTGTGCTGGGGAAGCAGACTGAGAGTAGCAGACGCCAACAGACTCAACAAGCTGATCAGGAAGGCCAGTGACGTTGTGGAGGTGGAGCTGGACACTTTGACAGCAGTGTCTGACAGGAGGACGCTGTCAAAGTTGCAAGCGATACTGCTGTATGACTTTCACCCTCTCCACAATGCTCTGGTCAAACAGAGGAGCACCTTCAGCGAGAGATTAATTGCTCCAAAATGCACCACTGAGCGCCACAGGAAGACATTCCTACCTGTGGCCATTAAACTTTACAACTCCTCCCTCTGATGTTTGGACTCAAATGGCTATATATATTTATATATGTATATATATGTACATCTGCCATACCATATATATATTTATATTGCACTGTATATTTGTAAATATTTGGAGTGGTCATTGAACAGTTAAGATTGTCTATTTTTTTTTTATTTATCTTATTTTATTACTTTATTTTATTGTCTACTTTACTATGTTATCTATATCTTTATCTCTTGTTTCCATTCAGGCTATATTTCTATTTCTACTTTGCACGGAGCATCTGGAACAAAATAATTTCCCCCCGGGGATTAATAAAGTATTCTGATTCTGATTCTGATGATCTGCACAAGGGGAAAGAGAAGAGAGAGAACCAAAGTCTGGTGAGTGCTGAGTTTAGTGATTGACCTGACTGCAAACGCATTGGTACACACACCTAGCCCCCTGCCTGCTAGCTTACAGCTAATGTACAGTAAAGTAATCAGGGGCAAATAATCACTGAAACCCACTTTCCTGGTGGTAAATACAACTACTGACAACAGTTGCTAATTAAAATGTATTTGTTGTGACTCGTGCACAAATGTTTAAGGATGAGATCATTTTAATTTTTTTTACCTTGAATAAAAATTGCGAATTTATCTGGGTTTGAGCATTATTGGAAACATCTGGGACAGAGTATACAACTCAACAAAATATATAACAAAGGTCTCGGCATGTTTAGAGATTTAAATGAACAATTCTTACATATTATATATTTAAAATGAGTTGTGACTGTCCATTTGCACAACAGGACAGTGAGAAAGCAGCTGTAATTTTTTCTTAAAATGTGTAGAGCAAAGGTTCAAAGATTTTTTTTCAGGACTTTGTAGAATCCTCAACTAGTCTTACTTGAACAAAAACTTCATCTTCCTAGTCAAATCAGTCACAGAGTAAAAGCTAATGACCTTGAAATTGTAATATTTCATTGATCATTAAAGGGAAATTCTTTTAGGCATTCAATCTGTGTTAGTTTCTGCTTTCCGTGTGATCCACCTCATGGTGACATAACCTCCCTAACTTGGACATTTTTAGAACATTTCTAGCAAGGTGAAAAAGAGCCATGCTTGATAGAGATGCATAAGTGCAGGAAAAGCAGATAAGCAGGATAAGAAGCTCTTCCCTCCCACATTTTCATCATAAACTCCATGGACAAATGTGAATGACTTGGATACTAATGCTGGCTTATGAATAATTCCCCTCAAAAGGTCTCCTATGCCTATTGAATTACTGATTAGTGCTGAGTAGTGAGGCTTTTCCTTTGTTTATAGTAACTTAAGTGCACAGAGACATAATGCTCTTATAAAATTGATAAGTAATAGCAAAGGAAATAAGGAAAGCACCAAAATTTGTGAGGGAAAGAGCTAAAATGATGGAGTGGTAAATTTGTTGGCAGTTGCAATATACAACGAATGTATAAAAAAGAAATGTATTTCCATCTGACAACATCATTATCTTTTGACATTAAAGTGTGGTTATTCTAAACAAGGGCAGTAACAGGTTGAAGGTTACACATGTAAAAATGGTTCAACCTCTCCATCCAAGGGCATTTTCCATATATCCATATGTCATTGTCACCAACTGCTTATGCACTTCCTCTGCAGATTGTTAACTGTAACCTGGCTGAAGATGAGCACCATTCCTACGAGGCATCATTGCGGTGGGACCTTATGCAGAGGAATCAGTATAACGGCCTGGACTGCTGATTCCTAGAGCCCTGGAGACTCCTTCTCCCAGAGTAACAGTTGTCTTTTCTGCGAGCATCATTAGTGCAGCCTGAGAAACTACCGCTAGGCACAGGAATGGAGTCCTATAAAGTACATTTAGACAGAATGCAAAACACGTTATATCTTAAGTGAAACATTTCTACTCATGCTGGGAAACCATAATCAACCCCAAGCCACCACCACAGGGTGGTGGCTGTAGTAGCAAAATGTATAATTTGCATTTAACCACACATATTGTTACCTTGCATTACCTTGCACGTTTTATTTCACATATTGACCTACAGTATAACCTTATGGTTTATTACATCTTTTAGCACTGTGAATTTTGACCTGGCCTAACTATAAACAGTTTGACTTACCTTTATACAGTGACCTCGCTGATTTATGTGAAAGCGTTTGTGCACAGTAGCACTCTGTGATCCCTGGATGCATGTCTGGTGTTGTGGGTACAGCCAAGGCTGTCTGGCCAGCTGGATATTGTTTTGTGAAAATCTCCCTTTCTCAAAGTATCTCTGAGTGGGCTATAAACTGTAACTTTGTCTGTGACTCTTTGTCAGTCTCTGCCAGGGTTTGCTTGGTGGATGAGGCTGGCCTTTCAGCTGAAATTGGTTAACCCTTTTTGCTCTTTGCTTTTACCACTTTATTAAATGACACAGAGACAACCTTGTGTGAATCATCTATTATTTGTTCACTTTTAAAAAAGAATTTCCACAACAGTGACACCATGTAGCTGCTTTGGCTGAGTCTGGTCAAGCGCCATGAACTAAGCCCCGGCCTCCAGACACTCACCGACAAGCCCCCCCCAAGTCTGGCTCCAGTTTCCCCATACCAGACGAGGTACTCGATCCCTTTTGCTTGCCAATTCATAGGGTCTTCAAATTGTTCCTAGTCTGGGCCCTCCCCTGAGACCAATTCGCCTTGGGAGCCCCTACCAGGAGCTACTGGCGCCGGAAGCATAGCTCCCATGATCACAGGAGCACACACACCCCTCCACCACAGTAAGGTGGAGATTATTTGGTGGTTTGCAAATCTTTGTTGCATTCTGGCCTGGGAATGCCTTGGGATCCCCTTGGAGGAGCTGGAAAGCATTGCTGGGGAGAGGGACGTCTGGAATACCCTGCTTAGCCTGCTGCCACAGCGACCTCACCCCGGATAAGCAGAAGAAGATGGATGGATGGATGGATGGATGGATGGATGGATGAATAAAGGAAAGAACTGAATTTCCCGGTCAGTTCTGAGATCACTCTGTGTTTGAGCTGTCCTACACACGCGCATTTTGAAACACAATTTGTGTGTATGTTGCCAGTAAGTCACAGGTAACTTCTAAGCTACACTGGCTGGTTGGGGGCAAATAAACACAGACTGCACCAGCAGTCAAGTTGTTAAATTCATTCCAACAATGCAGGGGTGCATTTTGAAGGTGTAGATCAAAGTGTTCCAGACAAGTCCAGTTGTTGATCCATGATTCAGTTTAGTTTAAGTTTGGTTTAACAGTCTTTCAACTTGAGGTAATTTTAACATTGATATTTGCATAAATTGAGCTGAGATGGCATCTAATTATAAACCTTAATGTAAAATATTAAGTCGGGCTAAAGCAAACCTGTTTTCTACTTCTACTACCAGAAACAGCTATCAAAACAGACACAGCAGTCAAAAATGGACAGACTACCCAAATGTCAAAATAAAGTGTCTCATTGACAAAGTGATAGATGTAAGAAACACATTTAGTGAAGAATAAATACGGTAGTTGTATATGTGAGGATACCTTCAGCCAATGGGTGGTGTTGTTTTGTTTTTTGCCACCTTGATGTAACAATTAAGTATTGAATATTTTGATACATTTTGGGATTTTATTTCAACATTGGACATATTTACCAGCTTCCGCAGCATCAGCTGGTAATGTATTCGCTTTGTGATTTGGGGACTAATGAAACTTCACTAATGAAACTTCACTTCAGGTGTGTAGTTGAGATAAAAATAAAGGATGGGTGTGGTCTCATGTAATGTAATCACTACTGAGTAGTCATGGGTCAGAATATGAACATGTTGGACGAGGGCACGTCAATAAACTATGGGCAAAAGTTCCTTACTTAAAGTGTTTGAAAGAATAAATGGAATACAAAGTTGTATCCATTTCCAAAAAATTCTCCGATCCGTGACTCAAAACCATGTTACAATCTGAACCATACATTTTGATATCTGTTGCACACCTAATGTTGAATGAACTAGAAAGGTGTTTAATTCTGTCAAGACTAAATAGTTAATGGACAATAGCTTACCCTGCTCAAGGTTCAGCTGTGGTGCACACATTCCTCTTCCATAAATCAGGTAAACCTTCACTGGCCCCATTAAAAATATCATTAAGCAGCTGGCAGGGTGCTGAATGCCGCCTGCACTCACCAACTGCAGATTTCTTCCACCACAAAGTTTTTTATAGAACCCCCCAGATTTTCCAGCTCACCAAGACAAAACCTCTGTCGGCAACTATAACTGCCTTACACAGAGGCTGTTCCTTTCATACAAACACACACACACATCAACCTGTTCTTGCGGAAACAAAATGATCAGTGAGGGTTACCGCTGGCTCACAGGTGCTTTTATGCGGTGCACTGCCTTCCCACAGATGGTTTGTCTTCTGGCCACGTGATGTCCCTGGACATAACCAAGTGGAGAGAACATACATGTTCAGGAATAATGAGGAGTAAAAATCCGAAGTTTTCACACTGCAGCTGTATCTTGCGGCTTTGTAATGCTGATTGAATTAGTAATGCTTTCTTTGAATAATTTCACAGACTTTGTGTTGCCTTTTGAATTAGTAATGCGGTCTCCCCATGACTTGTTATGTGTCGTAAATTAAAGCATTTTTCATTTTATCCCTTAGAAATTCTCTTTGGTTTCAGCAATGTTTTGGTTGTCTTTGTTCTTTCCTTGTTTAGTTGTTTGCTGCTATGTCTTTCTTTCCTCCCTCTTCTATGCTTCCAGTAATTCTGCATGGCGAGGCCTCTTCACCTTTCACATTGATGTAACACTCCTACTTGAATTAAATGGTTAAAACAAATATTCCCTGCTGAGCTCAAATGGTTCCAAGTGGATTTTGGTTGCAGATCAAAGGATGATAGAAACTTTTCAAGGTTATCTTGATACAGCACTCACTATGTTGAATTGTTGGGAATTCAGAGACCATTACTCCAAAAAGGTAAAATAGAGCAAAAATGAAAAGAATGAGTGAGAAGGCAGAGGGAGTCTAACAGGAATGGTCTCTGCGGCGTCTGTAAGCTTGAAGCCGAGGCAGCTGCTGTGTCGGTTGAGAGCAAACAGTGTCCTAATAGGATCATGTGAAGACTCAACCTGTCAACCACTGAATACTACAGAGAGGGAACACACACACACACACACACGCACACTTCGCAAGAAGAGACAAGACCTCTGGAGAGTAAAATAAACTGGTTGTTTAAAGTCGTGTTTTAACTCCAACACCATTTGATTTCTGCAGCAAACTGGACCTACATTTGCTCCTTGTGCCCCCACAAGGCAGAAACAGCATCACACTCTCAACTTGAGTAACCTGACTGCTGGGAATGCAAATGATTTCCTTTATCTTGTTGTTTCAATTTAACAGTGCAGGAGCCTGTTTCACACTTGAGTGCTCAGTTCGAATTTTGCTATAGAGACTCTGATTAGTGAGATCAGAGTACAGGCATCAGGAAAGGGAGGCAGATGAACATGACAGAGATTTAAGAAGAGGTTTGGAGATAAATAAGTCAAGTTAAATGTTTAAAACAAAGAGGAAGGTAGGTTGAAGGCTAAATCAACTTAAAACACATATGGTAGGTAGTGTAGAAACCTTCTGCTGCACTGCTCTCAGTGGCTGCACTCCATCCAATGGTAAAGCAGCTGATGTTGAATCTCTACCCACTCATGATCTAACTGCAGCAGATGGTAAGGAAACACTTTTTGTTTATGAGGTGGTCTTGTTATAATATTGCGAAAACAAGGTGAAACAGGGATAGGTTGATACATATCAGTGATGGGAAAAAATCCTACAAAGAATCAATTTTGGCATTTTCCTTCACCTCCTGTTTAGCAGTCTGAATATCAAATCCAAGAATGCACTGGCTAAAATTATGAACATAAGCAGAAAATCATAGGTGTAGAGTAGCCTGCCTTGCTGTACAACAGACAGGTGGGGAAGAGGGCAAATTCCGTCTTTGAAGACTGCACTCAACCTCTGCAGAAGGAGTTTCAAGCCCTTTCTTCTGGCACCTGCCTCAGATTCCCAGATACAAGCATGCATTCATCCCCGCAGTCATTACCCTCCTCAGTGCAAGGATAAAGCAGGTAGCTGCCTGGTCTTGAAGGACAGTTAATGGAAAAGTTTATTGATGTACTTTGATTGTGAAGCTATTATGGTCATACTTTCTGCGTGGTTGTGCTGAAAATGCTGCAGTTGCTCGACCATTTTGCTGGTTTTGTTGATGCATGTTACATCAGCTGTGTTCTTTCATGTGTGTTGGTCTCTTTCTATGTTGTACTCTATGTGGCACAGCCAATAGCTCTATGGGGACAAATAAAGTTGAACTTGAAAGTTGAACTTGAACATTGCAAACAGAAGTGTCGACAGAAGAAGCTATTTCACAAACTTTTTCAAATTCAAGAATGTAGTAATATCAACTTTTAAACCAACACCTCCTACAAGTTATAATCCTAAAGATTTTCATGAAATCTATTCTGTTTTTTGATATTACTTACATTTATTTATTTTATTTTTATTTTTTTACAGCAATAGCCATTAAGTGTATCAAAATTCTTTACTTACTGCACTTTAATGCATCACCCTCTAGTCATAAGCACCTGAAGCTGGGGGATATATTAAATTCATTTGACTAATTTTAATTTTTGCTTTTGCAGGATGGGTAAAATATCTACATTATGAAAATCGAGTTATTATAACATGCCCAAAAAGTTACACATAGATCCACAGTTGTTGTTGGTGGCTAACTAGCTTGGGCTATCTTCCAGATTCTGACAAGAAGAATCAATTAGAAACAAAACATAAAACATATTCTACACACTAATACAAGCACTTGGTTTTTGATTTTTTGATGAGGTATCATCTCTGGTTATGAGAAACTGACTGAACTAGTGTAAACAAACTAAATTAACAAACTCTCTTTGTGTTTCATGACTGAATAAATTGAATAATCAAACTGACATTAAAGGACAACATTCAAATTTTTTTTATTTGCCGGACCCTGCCACCGTTCTAGCTTCATATAGTGTTCTGGGGACCTTATTTACCCCTGAGAATAGCTTGTTTATTCAGTTATGGATCCAGAAATTATTTCTGAGTTTGTATTATTACTAGGGCTGTCAATTGATTCAAATATCTAATCACCATTAATCACAAGATTGACCATAGTTAACTAGTGAGTCATCTTAAATTAAAGGATAACTACCGTTTTTTACAACCTGGACCTTATTTCTGGCAAAATATATGGTCATTTACTCACCCAGATAACTTTGGTGTCATTTGGCGTCGTTCGGACGAAATTAGATCCAGTGTAGCGGCGATATATCCATATAATGGGAGAGACGGGGCAGCAACACACAGCCTCTATATAACGCATTATCTGCCACGAAACTAGTTCATTTCATCAATATTTTGTTACGAAATGCTAGCGCTATTAGCCTCTGAGTCCGGGCTCGTCTATTGTCAACATCCGGGGTCTGTAGGCTGATCTACTACCTCTGACCTGGAAGATGTCGTCTCTGAGCTGCGCGCGCACCCGCGACAGCGCGGCTTGTTTACCTGTAGCTGCTACTGCTAGTTTGACCCCGGATGTTGATAACGGACGAGCCCGGACTCAGAGGGGAATAGCGCTAGCATTTCATAACAAAATATTGATGAAATGAACTAGTTTCGTGGCAGATAATGCGTTATATAGAGGCTGTGTGTCGCTGCCCCGTCTCTCCCATTATATGGATATATCGCCGCTACACTGGATCTAATTTCGTCCGAACGACGCCGAATGACACCAAAGTTATCTGGGTGAGTAAATGATCATATATTTTGCCAGAAATAAGGTCCAGGTTGTAAAAAACGGTAGTTATCCTTTAACTGCACATTTTTTATCCGTTCTAAATGTACCTTTAAGGGTAACTTTTCAAGTTTGTTAATACTCTTACCAACATGGGAGTGGACAAATATGCTTGCTTTATGCAAATGTATGTTTATTATTACTGCAACAATCCAAAACAATGACAAATACTGTCTCCAGATATTATTATATTATAATATCCTCCAGAAGGTACTGCATGCCAAAAAATATGCTGAAAACATAACGTGGCAAACTGAAGCCCAACAAGCAACAACAGATGGTCATACTGACCTGAACGTAACATTCCTCAGTAATACTAACACAATGCAGTGTCCAACCTTACACTTGTAAAGGTTAACTAAATAATGGTAATCGGCCTGCAAGCTGCAGCCACCAATTTAGCTATCGCTGTTGAAAGTTTGTCGCATGTAGAGTCTGTGTTGCAAACTTGCCGATCAGAAGACCTTTTTCTTTATCCATTTCTGCTCAAATGTGCGTGTGTTAATCATGCGTTAAAAAAATGAATGGTGTTAAGAGGAATTGCATTAAAGTGTTAATAACACGTTAAGTTATTAGCACTAATTATTACCTCATTAATATTGTAAATATTACAATTCTGAGTTATAGTGCCCTTTTAAGCTGGATGAGTGTGCTCTACTTAGGCATCAAGTACTGACAGTCAGTAGCTGTATGTGACAACTCATAGTTTTTTTTATATGATTGACAACAGTCTAGTCAGAAGGGGAAAGGGTTAAACAGTTTTTGCACATTTAAACCTAAAATATGATGTTTTAACCATGTATTGGACTGCAAAACATCACTGTAGCACAACTACAGGTACATAACTCACCAATCTGTGATGAAATCAAAACTGCTGAAATAATTATTTGAATAATTAATGTTAATAAATAATGTTTCTTCAGGACAAACTGACACTTAAAAGCAATTTAATTAAAGCTTTTCAGAATAATATAATTATGAGGCAGTTCCAAAAAATCCGAAAACTGATCCTAATGTTTTATTAGCTATCAGTGTGCCTCTGTAGACGAACTGTATACCTTGCTTATTGTATTTAAATCGATTGACATTTTTTAGGGAGATTGAGTGACAACTCTGCCTGTGTCTTCGCACATACCGACCTCTTCTGCATGATTGGCCGCTGTGGGACCTCATCCGAGCCCGGCTATTGATTGTGGATCGGTTTAATGAAAGTGACATTTCAACCCAACAGTCCAGCTTATGTCATACACTCCCCAGGGCAGGGCAGGAGTGAAGTGGAGAAACAGGAAGTAATTGTTGGATGTGATTAGCTGACCAATTTGTCCTGTATCCTAAAAAGCCGAAAGATAGCTAACTGCCTTCCCTTGGTTTGAACCATCATATATGAAAACATGACATATAAACAACATATAAATTATGCAATAAACCTTGGGGCTAAGATGCAGCAGCAGCACATAGAATTTAAATGTCTTTTGTGTGTGTGTGTGTGTGTGTGTGTGTGTGTGTGTGTGTGTGTGTGTGTCTTCATTAAAACCATCCATATAAATAGTTTGAAAGGGCTTTTGTGACTCATATTAGTCTTGCACAATCCAGTCTCAGCCATCAGTGTTAAATTAGTGACACAGCGCAAGATACAGTACATTGCATTTTGTTGAGTAAGAACTGAGATGTAATGTTGTGGTTTAATGTCCATCTTTTTAAAATTTTGACCTTTTACTTTCACTTTACTTTCACATATTTAACATTATATTTTACACTCTGGGATTCAATATGAAGACACATCATCAATCCCAGTTTTCTCACAATCTGATAAGTCACTTGAGATTTCTGGTTTGATGGATGCATGGACCAATGGACATAGACTGATTTATAGCATTTCAAATAGGATGTGGCACCAAAATGAAATTTGAGATATCTTTTTTGTCCATGGCTTCTGCTTATACAATTAGTTTCTTTCATGTATGAGTTCACAACAGGTTGGAACATATGTTTCCATATGTCAGAGAATTTCAGACTTGTTTGGTAAAGCATGAATAAACCCCAAATTACCCCACACTACCAGCCTTAAAATGCTTGCTGGATATGTAAGTGTGACTGGAATATGTGTTTCATCCTGAATCTATCAGGTGTCCGAGGCAGAGCAACCCTTTAGGTCGACTATGAAAGCAGGTTTTTACAACCCATATTTACGTTTCTAGTTAGGCGGTGACCTCTAGTGTAGTAATTACTGAGGCTGCAAAGGGGTTTGTGAGGAGCAGTAGTTTAAAGAGCAAAACAATCTGTACAGGGAGGGATGGTTGGGATTAATTCAAGAGAGCCGGTATGTTTGTAAGGGAAATTACAAAAGTACGCAGTTATTTTAAGCCAACCCACAATGTTTTCCTTAACCTAACATAGTAGTTTTTGTGCAACCATACAACACAGGTCTGGTATGTGTGTTGCTGTTACTCTGCTAAGGTCATGTCATTTTGGGAAACAGTGATAATAGACATATTCAGTCAACG
This sequence comes from Pagrus pagrus, assembly GCF_965226575.1. NCBI lineage: Eukaryota > Metazoa > Chordata > Actinopteri > Spariformes > Sparidae > Pagrus > Pagrus pagrus. The sequence goes on from NC_140202.1 coordinate 7,969,551, forward strand.
CCCTGATTCCACCATGCACGTCTCTATGGCCTTGCTACGAGACTTGGTTTTGTTCTATCCTTCATGCGCTTCATTCCCCGCTGGGAGTGCTTCAGAGGCAGTGCCATGCCTGCCTGATATTGATTACTTGCTCTAATTGTGTTTATTTCATCATTTATCCTTGACTTTTGTGTTTCTACCATGGGTGAGTGGACTGCGTAGTTAAGTGGTTTCTTCATTTGTCTGTGCCTGTGTTTATTGTCCTTTCCAACTTTTTTTTTGCTGTAGATTCCGAGTATACACAGGATGTTTTATTTTGAAAACTGACCAAATGCCTTATGCCGTTCCTGTGTCCGATTCCCTGCCTGGCTCGCTCTGCTCTGCCACTTAACGAGGCTTCTGTTTGCTTGTGTCAAAAATAAATCAGGTAAGAACGGAGAAGAGCGGCGAGCCACCTTTAGGATGCTTCTGAAACGTGCTTTGGAATGGCTGGCAGACCCACGAGCATTCCCGGATAGTAAAATTGTTGCAGCCCAGATCTGGCCCACACCAGAAACATCTGGGCCACATACCGTTTGTACTCTGGTCTATACGGTTCGCTCTTGGCTCACATCTGACCATGCTGAACATGTGTGTTGTGGCTCTGACCGCCCAAGTGCAGTATGTGGGCTGGATGAGTTTGTCTAGTACAATTTTGCTATCTGGGTTGTCAGGAATGGCCGCAATCAGCCCTGGAGGCTGCATCGCAGATGTGCCCTGTGGAATCTTGGGGTAAGATAACCAAACCTTAACCATAATGTTGTCACACCAAACAGAATAACCTTTTTGCATAGACAATTTAGTTGTCCCAACGCTAAGCGCAATGGCCCCGCTCACACTAAAACACAAATTTTACTATTTAGGACTAGCCACACAAAGGTAATATTTAAGCTTCATCAAGGTTTTTAAGCTCTACTTCTTGGTTTTTGTCACAAGAGAAAGGGATTCAAGAATGAGGACTGAGTACTTGTTTTGACAGATGCACCACCTGATAAAGAGCACCAACAGCTGTTCCCTAAACTTTTCTGTCTCCCACGCAGTAGAGGAGACAGTCCCCAACTCAGTCAGTGAACAGAATGAACACTGGCATGGCGGCAATGTCATCATTGTTAAATTGGGAGCTTTGCAGGCATCCTCAAAGTTATTGTTATAACATAGACACAAGCAGTAGTGGCAACACTAATGGAAATTGTATTCAATTAATAATTATTATTATTTCTTGGGTCCAGAGGTGCTGTTTGGCTAATCCTTGCCTGTTAAGTGTTTACCAGAACTTATGAGCATGTGGTAAACACAGAGCATGAGGCAGACAGAGGACATGCTGCTCCATCACAGCAGTATATGCAGTATGTAAGATATATGTTCCTGCCTTAAAGATAAAGCCTTGCTTTTCTCAGGTTGTGGAAATTGCTCTTCACGAGTCAAAATACAGAAATACAACAAATCCAAACTGGATATTTGGATTTTGTGACTATTGGACTCACTTCTAGTCCCCATCTGCCAACTTAACAACCATTTTATGCAGTTTTTTACGCAGGCTGTTTAAACTGGCACCTGTCTCAGTGTGAAATGCAGTTGTAAAATGTGATGAGCCAAAACCAACTGTCGGGTGTTATTTGATTTGTCCACTTATCTATCCATACATAAGGTCCATTTTTAAATCTATTATTCCAACAGGCTGTACATTTCATTCATTCCATTCATTGGTTCTCCAGATCTTTCAACAGAGGTCACGACGCAACTTTAAACCTCTAAATATATTAAGTCCTGTGTGTGCTGAGCTGTTTTTTTCCTTGAAATACAGGGGTTTTGTCAATTCCTGTAAGTGTGTGTGTGTGTGTGTGTGTGTGTGTGTGTGAGAGAGAGAGAGAGAGAGAAAGAGAGAGAGAGAGAGAGAGTGTGTGTGTGTGTGTGTGTGTGTGTGTGTGTGTGTGTGTGTGTGTGTGTGCGTGTGTCTGTATGTGTGTGTGTGCTGTAATCTGCTGAGCCATCAAGAACACTGGACTGTTTTTCTTCCAGTACTGTGTTTATGTAAATTCAGTTTTAATTTTCCCCAGCAGCACAAATTGCTATACACAGTAATGAGACCCAGATTTCTGGAGGTGCAACAAATTTAACAACCTGAATCTTTTCATAATCTTTCATATTCAACTCTGTGCTTTGCCAAACTGATTGTTTTCATTGTGTGAATGTAACACTGCCAAATGTGTTGTGCGTATTGTTTGTACCATAACCTGTTAATTAAACAGCCGTGCTTTTAATTAACATTTTAATTTGACCATGGAGCTCACTTTAAACGTGCCAGTATTAAAAAGCAAGTTGGCCCAGAAAACCTGATGGGCTCTTGATATGACGAACTGGATGTCCCTTTATGGGATGAATGTGGCACCAAAATTCTATGCTCATAAACATTCACATCTCACAGGTAGTGTGTGTGACACTTAATGCGACCAGTGGGTAAAAGTAGTAGAATGCCTTGGTGTGTTTTGTTAGTATGAATTTGATGTATGGAAATAAAAGCTGTAGTATGTCATTCTTTCACTCACTGTCTTATATTTGATATAGAAACAGTTCATTTTAAAGATGGGAGTGTACTCTTCTACTAATACTAATGGTAATAATAATACATGTTACATGTTAATTTGAAAGGAAAAAAAAGTAAAATTATTCATTATTGTTTTATAATGACTTAGAATGACTTGTTTATCAACTGTAAAATACTATCTTGCTTTTAAAATGTCATTTATAAGGTATTTTTAATGAAAGTGAAGCTTTATCTGCAGAAAACGTTTCTTAGTAATGTTCCCTATGAGCTAGAATGGCACTGACCTACCTTTTGTGTTGCATCTAAATGGACTACAATGTTCCTTTTGGGCAAGTAGGTAAAAATAGGTTGGGAATAACAGGTCTGCAGATGTCCCTGCAAATTACTGCTGTCTGTGTGTACTTACTGCAAGTTTCCACATTCTGACATTTTTGTGACTGTAGCAAACTGTGTAAAGTATAAGTAGAATTTCTTTAAAAATCCACCTGAGCTTTACAGGAAGTGCACACTGTATACACTAATACTGATCCACAATGGGTGGTATGATAAAGAGCAATCAGCATGCATAGTGCACCAGAGGCACTATGAGAACAAATGAACTTGAATTTTCAAAACAGTATGGAGCAATTTTTTTTTACCTTTAAATTCTTCTGAAGTTGTTTGTTTTGTTTTCAGAACTATGATGTAAAATTAAATTGAAAATAATTCGGTATGCACTGTATGTGTCATGGTCTCAACAGTTGGATGACATTATGAGCGGACCATTCATGTTTTTCATTTATTCTGAGAAGGGGGAGCAGTAATATCAGTTTTATCTTTCTGCAAGGACACCCCCTTGCAGACACCGGGCCGGCCGGTACGTTTCCCAGTCAGATGCAAATTAAAGCAGGGTTGATAATCCTACACGCTTCAAACTACGACACTCTACCTCCCCCTCTTGCATCAATTTTGCACATGAAGGGTTCTGCAATTAAGTTAGCACTACGACATTATATGCAACATCCCGTTCGACTTAATATATTGATAATGTGTGCTGACAAACAGTTTGCATAGTATGACATATTATGACTTTCAGAATGCTATTATTGTTGTCAAATGGTTGTGGGTTGGTTAGGTGTAGGCAAAAAAATTACTTGGTTAGGCTTTGGAAAACATCCTACTTGGCCTTAAAATTACTAATACATTACGACAGTGATGTCACATATGGAGCGACATCAGTCAATTATTCGTGTGCATTTACTTCCATCACATAAACTAAAAACAGATCACTTTTAACTCTTGGTCACAAACAGGATGTGAACCCTGGTGTCCGGAGAGAAAATCCTGATTGACCAACACAACCATCCCCTGAGTCAAACTCTCACACTCTTTATACTACTGCACTAGAGGAGCAGTAGTGACACTAGACAGGAAACTATAGCATCAAACTTTAAAGCATTGGGTCATTGGCTGCTGTATTTGACGCATTGTTAACGAGAATGGGCTGGAACATTATATTGTTTTAGATCAGTGAAGTTTAATTTTCACGCAGCTTTTGTGCCATCCAGAGGTCTCCATACAAATAAAGTCACATGAACCTGTTGGAACATAAAATCACAAGGGAAAAAAGAGCCAAATCAAAATACTGTAGCTGGCATGCAGGAGAAACTGAACCCCCAACCTCCAATGATGTTGCCCAGTGGTTCTTGCTAGAAGACTGGGCTAGCACTGTGCATTTGTAAAAACTGACTGAATGTAAGCAGGACGAATCTGTAAAAGACCCAAGTAACTTTCCCAGACTAAGAAAAATATGTAGTTTATACCACTGATGATGTGCACTTGAGGGTGAACTGCATTTACTGACTGTCGGCTCATTAAAACCACATCGCAGTAAGTATTCTGTATATGCTGCCAGCCTCTTTAAATAAAATCAGAGCACGCTGAATTGATTTTCTTAATGGTACAAATGGATGGGTGCCACACTCACTCCAGTGAAAGTGATGTCTACTTAACGAGAGAACATTAAAACCCTGACATTTTGGCCAAGGAGGGCTGCAGGAATATATACTAAAACAAAGAGACACAGTCAAGATAGAGACATTAAGTCAATTGTTGGTGATATGCCAATCAGGAAGAGGACTAGAGAGGACAGTGAATCAGAGAGTGTTTTTTTACTTGCCAAGAGTGAACATTTTGGCATTTCAGCATGACAAACTTGTGAAAATGGATTACACCCTTTGTCTCAATCCAGAGTCCTCACAATGTCAACAAGATGTCTTGTCATGTGAAACAACATACCCAGGACTAGCCTGTGGCATAGGCAGTATAGACAAATGCTAGGGGCACAATCCTCCATAGGGGCGCCACAAATGAGGGAAGGAAAAAAACCCATCAAAATTAATTGACTTTTATAATTTTTTACTAATACTATTTTATTACTGTGCCTAAAAAGCCCACAACAAAAAAACTACGTAACCTGTTAAATAGGCCTTATTTTCTAATTTTCCTGCCGCGTCAAACAGCACATCACCCCCTGTTAATTAGACCTACCCAGCGCCATCAACACACTGGAGTTACCTGTGACTTAAACGTGACATGAACAACAGCTGATCAGCAGTCATGTCAAAAAGACCAGATCCCTTTTTTTCACACAGAGCTTCTCACGATGATCCAATATCTCACCAAGAAGCAAAGGTCAGTGAAAAAGTCCAGAGACTAAAAACAGATCAGAACTTAGTTTTTTCTTTTTCCTTTCCCATTAATCATCACGTCGACCCAGACTTATCTGATGTCCCTGTCCATAAAAATGTATATAAAGTACTTCAAACTAGCTCCATCTCCAGCAGCGACAACGATTACATGCTGCTTACAAATTGATGCTTCATTATTAACAATCCTTATTATGTCATATATAATAACATATCAGTCAGATGTGGCTCAGGTGCTATTACTGGCTGGGTTTCACCAGCAGCAGCTTTATTTATTAATATAATGTAACACTCCATGGTCACGATTACTCCTGTCTTCAGATGCATTTTGAAACATTTTGTTCCCACACCTGCAGATCCTTGGCCACCTGCTGACACCCTTCCAGAGATGCAACAGCAAGTGCTTTTGTCCTGCTCACCTCAGACAAGCCCAGTGATGCAGCAACAGCTTCTACTACATTAACAGTCGGTGAGTATATGAACATGATTGGTGTTCGATGGCAATCGTCTGAGATGCAAGGGGGCACCAAATTGGTCAGAGTCTGAATATACCTTACATATTTCCACACGACTCAGCCTTACCTATTTGCTTTCTCCAGAAACGTTGGGATCTCCAATAGAGTATATATGTGAAATAGACAGCCTAGTCATTAAATTCTACAATTTAAGGAAGTTTCGATTCATCTTTGTAAGTGTTGTTATAATTGTTTGATAATTATGGTTTGAGGCGGACAGGTAATAGTAATTAGTGGTAGATACAGTGACATCAGTGGAGTAATTGTACGAACTGTGTGGTTGGATTTGATGATTGCATCTGCATTATATACAAAAATAAACCAAGTAGTTTTAGCACCTAACCTGGCCAAACTACAACCATTTGACTACGTTAAAAGGTCACAAGTTGTCATAATGTGAACTGTTTGTCAGCAAGCTTTATTTTGACAGTCTAACCCGACTGTGCATATTATGTATCATTGCTAACTTGACCTCAGAGCAATTTATGTGCAAAGCTGATACCAGAGGAGTAGGTCCAGCATCATAGCTTAAGGCCACTGACCAAGCTGCTGTAGTTAATAAGCTGGGAGTAAGAATGTGTTGAAATTTAAAAATATAGCATGTAAATACCATTAGCCTACACTCCATTCTGTATTCTCTGAAGATGGGAAGGAGCAGCTAGAAACAGCACAGGTAAAGCTGCCATTTAAGGAGTGGAAGGCAGGCATTCAAGCCCCATTTGGGGCAGCTCTTCAATACACGCAGGTGATATTCAAGCACAGCATAGAAAAATAAGTCAAGTTATGACTGTAAGAGCTTCAGTGCTACATTCACACCTGCCCAATCTTTACTAATGGGTAAAAAGGCAGCACACCAAAGGGCTTTAGCAGTAGGCCATGCCTAGAGCTGTGTACCCCACTCACTGTGGAGCCAGCAAACCAAAGTGGTCCAGACACTGCCCACTGTTTGTAGACACCACTCTGCGGTGCCAAAAGGTGTGTTAACAGCAGACCCCAGCACCCCTATGGCACCCAAAGGACTGTCCCTAGTGATGGTGTCCCTGAAATCACAGTCCTGCCATGTTGGGTCTGGCCATATTACGGCAACAGGCCATGAGGAGCAGGATCCCAATGCTGACAAAAAGAAAACATTCATTTTCATGTCATTTTCTGCTGTTAGCTAAAAGGCTTTAAGCAACATAAAATCAGCAGGCAGTTCTACTGAAAACATTTTAAATTTGGGGTTTTCAGCGTTTTGAGAGGTTGAAGTGAGGATGGAGAGGAAGTGAAAGAGAGGGCAAAAGAATGAAATCAAGTCACAAACGGACCAGGAAGAAAATGGAAGAAAAACACAAAGAAGACAAAATATGACGGTCTAACATTCATACACACATCCACAGAGTAGCATAATTACAAATAAATTAGAGCAAATGTGAAAATGCCACTTTTCTGTGGCGTGTGCATTAACATAATATCTTCATGCTTCAGCAGGGTCTGCAGATAAACTCTAATCGTGCTTTAATTCTCCTGCCTTTGAATCCTTAAAGGGCCACTTCAGTGAGAGCAAAGGGCTGATTTATTATGCACATCATAGATTCTCCAATTTGCTGAGCCCAGGACCCTGCACGACAAAACAGAGGCTCTCATGCAGAGACCCTAGACCATTGAAATCTGCTGGTGTTATTGTCATCATGAGAGGACCCAGTGGAGCCCTGAATCAAAGCTCAAGGAGCACAGACATTACATTCCTTTTAAAATTCCAGTAATGATGCAAGCTCCCTCACATTTACAGACATGATAGGTTTGTATGAGTCCTGGACAGTCAAATTGTCAGCATACACATTTGGTAAGACCTCCTTGCCGCCCAGAAAATGCAGAAGTAGAAGCTAATTGCGGGATGAAAATTGAGATGTTGTCTCTTTTCCACAAAAACAGGGCCATCAGTCTGTTGGTTGAACAGAAATAAAAAAGACATCAGTATATCTGTGGTGTTCGTTTTGATAATAAAATAAATCTAAAGCGGACACATAACTTTTAAAATTCCCCTGTGCTAGCGTTTCCTTATGGTATTACTCATGGTACCGCTGTCGCAAAGCCAACATTAGCAACATGGCTACCACTATCGGCACTGCTACTGTCCAAAGCATTAATTAATTGTATTCATAAATATGCAGGTTTTGTTACTTCCTCATCTAGTTTTGCCAGTTTTAGATTTAAAGTGGGATGTTTTAAAGGGACATATTGCTTAAATGGCTAAATCATGGTTAAAAAGGGGGGGATAACATCTTGTGCTTTTTTTTACAGGCAGCTCAGTTACCAGGATGAAATGTTGGCTGTTAACGTTTCTGGAAACCACTGATATGTTCACATTTGTGCATGTCGTAGGATGCGTGCCATATCACCTTCACATTACATGTTTTCCATCTGACCTTTATGTTTTGTGGGGGCTGGGGGGGTCCTCCTGTACATACCACCAGCATGGTGTTTTACAGTGTGAGAGTAAGAGGAAAGCTTAATATATACTCGTTAGGAGCACGATGACTATGGGCTTTAATGAGACTCATTACAGGGGGAGACAGAGCGGAGGGGGGTTGATATCTCAACCCTCTTTTGTTCGCTTCACAATGACACTCATTCACATTGTTCAACTGATTACACCTCGTCTGTGAGCAACAGAGTGAGGCAGAGAGAGAGGGCGAGTGAGAAAGAGAGGGAGGGAGGAAGAGAGAGGGAAAGTTGTGGAAATTGACGAAGAGAGAGAAGTTACAGAGAAAGTGCTGGAAGTACCAGACTGAAGACATCATTTATCAGAATTATAGGGAAGAATTACCCTGTACACTCTCTCCTTCAGTCACAGACACACACACACACACACACACACACACACACACTCTGATCCAAACGGGGTCCCAATAAGCTGCTCAACCAGCCTTAGTGTAAAGTTGTAAAGAGGGACTAATGTGCGTGCGTGCACATGTGTGTGTGCGCATGTGTGCGTGTCACTTTGTCTCCCTGCAGTACAGTGGCATTGAGATTATGGAGTTATTTGTGTGTGAGTACTATTCAGTCGAACAGAATAGATTTGAGAGCAAAACTATCGACACTGCAATTAAAAAATGTATTCAACGGGTAAAATACATTAATTAAATCAATTCAAACCCAAAAGTTTTTCTCGCTGTTGAGCTGCATCTTGTGGGCGGGACCTACGCTTAAAGACATGTCTCTATAGGCCAGTGCCGATCGGAGTGACAGCTTGGCAGTACCCACTCTTGAGGTCCATGGATCAGACAGCGGGAGCGGAGCATGGATGCATAATCAATGCACAGGTATGTTAACACATAACTTCAGTCTTAGTAATAGCAAGACTGTTATGTTTGAACTGGAGCATGTAGATTGCTATTGTTTAACGATCTGTGATATTGTCATGGGTTGACAAAATTCATATTATTCTGTCAGCCTGTAGCTGCTAGGTTAACGTTAGCTAGTCACTCGCTCCTCATAGGTACATTGCAAACAAAACTTTTGGGTTTGCATAATACATTCTGTATCACAAATGTTTTTACTTGCAATAATTAATGTTTTGATTGCAGTGTGGAAAGTTTTGCTCTCAAATCTATTCTATTTATTGCATAATAAAGACACAGAAATAACTCCATATGAGAGCAGCAATTCAGACTGTAAATGCTATTCTTCCCAGCAGGCAGTGAGCTAGTGGCCTGTTAGCACTTCCTCAAGAGTTGTTTTCAACTTAGAGCGGGGAAGCAACGAACAATAGAGAAACAGACGAACAAGACATGAAAAATGAGGTTGGGGGAGATCATTTAGTCCAGAGGCACTGTCATTTAAATTATGCATAGAGATTGAGATTTCAACATCTTTAAAAATCCTTACAGTTCATTTTGAAAATTGTTCATCAGTCATTCCTCATTCCTACATCAAGAACAGGTGATCTAAGACATTTGCCAAATAAAATGTGTTTTATTCATATGAGCAGTGGAGTAACATTTGTGCTTTGAACCAAACTTGAGTGTGAATCGGATAAAGTGTATTCTACAGCTCCTGACAAAGTGATGGATGAGGCACTGGTATTGATCCATAGTGCTATCAACCTCTACAGATACATCAAGGACATTTTGTGATATTGGACAGTAAAAGCTCTTTATTTCCCCATTGAATGTGCCACTGTGACATGAAAGTACCTTCTTGCTTTCATTTCACTGTCTGCAACAGCAAGTAAGTGCAAATCAAAAAGCCACGACTGCCCGACGTGATTCATTACAGAGAATGATTGCTTTTAATTTCAGGTTATTTGTCAGATTACTTCGGGGATTATCATTTATTTTCCATAGTAGTGGCAACTTTCTGCTGCTGAGCCAAAGATGAGTGGAAAGTATACTGACAACAGTTTACTAATGACAACAGGGAGGCAGGGGAGTATGTAGGAGCAGCTCTGAGTAAAACTAATGTTCCTTGTCGTCAATGTGACCTCGCAAAACACATTTTTTAAGAATTCATGCTAGGATTTTACACAAATGTCTAAAAGGATAAAATGAGTTAAAAAAACAAACAAAAAAAAACTGTGACATCATAATATTCTGCTAAAAATGTTCTGGCCATTATTCAATGCCATAGCAACAGCAACTTGACTGGTGTGTGGAGGCATACGACCGGCAATTCTAGTTTTTCAACAAAAAGCTATTGTCAGTAGCTTCTTGTTAATATGGCTTTTCATTGGAAAATTTAACAAAAAAATTACCAGAATGTCATAAATGTGTTTCTGCAAGTGAGACAGTTTTAAATGTGCTTCACAAGCCTAGTGAATAGTTGACATAGACATTTCATTCAAAACCACAAATAACATCCTCACTGACACTGATGGAAAATTCATCAATCACCAAACTCAGTGGGTACAACACTTCATGGCAGTCCATACCATAGCGGTTGTGATATTTCAGTTACAGTGGAGGACTGACCAACTAACCGACCAGCGTTGCCATTCTCACAACTGCACTTTTTTGCATGAATATAAGAATAATCTGTAATATACTGGTGGTCTTCACCACTACGTATTGTATTGCTCAGAAAAGTGAAAACTCTGATGAAATATGCTTCTTGCTTACAGGTATATTTGATTTATTAACATTGAAAATCCATAAAATATTGAATAGCAGCTACATGTCTTCCTGTCAGCCGTGTTGGCAAAATAATAAATACTCTTCAGAGGGTCCCACCGTGGGACCCAGGCTCATTTAAACACATAACTGTGTTTAAACCATGCGGGGAGCCAGCTCAGTTGGGTCCATGGCCCATTTTATGTCCCAAACTCAAGTGTAATGAGCTCAGTGCATTAGAATACATGGAGAGCAGTTATTTAAAGTGTTGCCGTGTTCATTGCTTAAACATATCATGCAGCTAAGCTGCAGTGGCTTTGTACTTGTTAGAGGCCTGAACCACTTTACATTTACATTTCAGGCAATCATTGGAGACTTTTATCCTGAACAACTGAGGGCAACAGAAAATCAGCTTCAAATCCTGGATCCCACTTTGGACAACTGCTATACTTTTGACCCATAATGCATAAAAGAGTTTGCTCTAATGCTGGTTACTGCTGACACCTCCTGCAGGTATTCAAGAGTCACCAAGAAGAGTGACAAATGAACAAGAGCTCTGCATTACTAAGATAAAGCTTTATCTACAGTATCATCTGTAATTTCATCTCAAATATGCTCTTATTGTATTATATTGCATATCATTTAGCTGCCCTACTTACATCAAGATGTTCAGTTATATTCTTATCTATGGCATTTTTTTATACCTCTGCTGTAACACAGCTGCCCCCCCCGGGCAATCTCTACATTTTCAGAAAAATTGTATCTTAAGGTGGTCGATGAAGGAGAATTTATACATAAGTAAATAGTGGTTAGTAATATTCAGATATTATCTGGAAGGTTTTCCTCAAAGAGGTGCAAGAAGATGGTTGGATATCCGTATCAAATACAGTTAATTTAAAACAGAGTGTGGAAGACAAAGTCATGCCTTGTAAGGTTGACACACATTGTGAAATAGAAATGTGCCTAATTCAGTCTTCACTCTAACTTCCTAGTTTAGTTTGTGGGGTTAATGGTTGTATATTAATAATGAATAATTTGTACATCGATTGTTTAGTATTTCCACCATGTGGAAGCTGGTCCCATATACAGTACTATACTTGAGAAAGATTACACTCCAACACCCTCAGCGACATAGAAAGCAACAGCTCGTCCGGCATAATCCAAGTCTGCACAAGACTCCAAACTGATTTGAAAAGATGTCATTTACACCCTCGGCATGTGGTCGAGCTTGTGCACCCACTAATGCTTTTAGTTTAGCAGCTACAGTGAAGATTTTGGCTTTAAAACTGGTGTAAAAAATGTTCTGCTGCTGGAACCACAAAGAACAGTCTGAACATGTTCCATATCATATGTGACTTTATACTGCAATACAAGAAAAGCCTAGTGTTTCTTATTTTATGGCTTCAATATGGACTGCTGGTGAGGATGCTGACGTTCTGCAACATACATGCAGCTTTAGACTCACTCTTGTAGTCCTATACCATGAAGCCATCAAGACCCCTTTTACAACATTTTTTTCCAGACTAGAATCTTGTAGTCAGCTGGAAACATTAAAAAGTCAGCTGAAATCAAAAACCCGTTGATATTAAACGACATATGTGGTGTGTGTGAACAGAAAGCTTGACAGGCAAAACAATAGCAATTACCACTATTGCCATTCCATATTTTAAGGAATTTGCAAGTGTTTTAGCAGCATACTGTAAATGTTCAGGTTGCAGTTTGTCCTTCTGAGGCTTTTGTCTCCCTGTGACCCACCTTTGGCCACCGACAAAGTGTTTGACAACCACAGCAGATTCAGTTTGGTAGTGCTTAGCAGTCAGAGGAATAAGTGTGTGCCTCGTAGAGTGTGTGATGTTGTCGGCTTCCAAAGCTCTAGCCTGAGTTCGCACAGCGAGACTCAGTGAGACACAGAAATTGTGCGGGAATGTGTGTGTGTGTGTGTGTGTCTGTCAATGTGCTTTATGTTAGTTTCGCTCTGCTGAGCACCGCTCTAGTTTCGTACAAGTCTGTCGTCTCCTTTGTCTGAGTCGTCTTTCTTTCTCCCCGTTTATTTTCCCATGACTTATCTCTGTTTTGTTCATTTTTTTTTTTCCTCTACTCTCACATGTATCCCTTCTCATCCTCTTTCCTCCTTTCCTTGAAAATTAAAGGCTGCAGGGTCAGGTCACAGTGTACAAACCAGGTCAGCTATCTGTGCTGCTGAGGAAAACACTCAAGTCACTGCAGTGTCAGCTGATATCACAGTTTACAGGTCATGTACTGTTTGGGAAGTACAGTACATCTTTGCCAAACAGGTCAGAGTGGATTAGAAATGTCATAGTTGTCCACGAAAAGACAAACCCAATGAGCAGCAGCAGTGGGTTCTTTTGTTTAGTTCTTTTAAAAAACATGTATTTATTGCTTTTATACATTTAACAGTCAACACATACACAACTGAAGCTTCCCTCAAAAATGAATATGGCAGTATACAAAGCTATAACAGAAGAGAAAAAAGAGAATGAAATAAAATGAATAACAAAAAATAATAATAATCATCTATTTATTTATTTGAAAATCAAGTAAATCAAAAAATAAAAGAGTATGTATATGAATACGGAGTGTGTTGGTCAGAGTATGGCACACATTCCTCACAATACATATGATATTTTCATAACTTCACACTTCCAGTGCCTCTTTAAAGCACAATTTTAAATGAATTCCAATCATCTGGCTTGGAAAAGACAGGTCAACCATTTTTCTTTTTCTATTAGATAGAGAACAACTGTCTGGATGAATGCTTAATATTCACAGTTTAGGACTCACAGGTATCAGGGAAGACATCATTTGAGAGATATCTATCATCACTGAACTCGGGAGTCTTTGAATCTTCTCACATTCAGCAGCAGTGTTTGAACCAAAACAGACACTGACAGATCCTGCTGTACGTCGCTGCACAGTGACAGGGGGTAAGCCAGGGGCCACAAAGTAGTTATTTGAGTTTATAGAGAGATGGGTTCTTTGAATTTTGTCAAACAATATTAGAATAGCAAAGGTACAGAGAGGTGGATGTCCAGAATGTCCGAAATTCGAGCACCAGAGAAATAGAAGATCTGAGCATCCAGCAGTGAGAGATGAAGGGTGATTATGGTTTATTTTAACCATATTTTCCTGGATTCTGAGAGTCTACAGTCTATGCCAACTTCACACTCAACACCTCTGAGGTAGACTTATTGCCTTTATTTTGACAGTGTAACCACACTTATTTATTATTGCAGACCTGACCACAGAATGAGAACATGTTATTATACAGTTTGGCTGAGGCTGGGTTAAATATGGTGCTGCTCTGGTGGAACCTTTCTTTGAGTGTCACCGTTTCCATTTCCCTCTTCATCATGCAGTCATCTCTGTCTCTCAGGGTCATGCTTCCTTGGCCTTTCCTCTGACCTGTGGATGTGACATAGCAGAGGGGAGGTAAAAGGCTACAGTGTCAACAGTGTTAACATCCCTGAAGTGAGAACGGACCTCTTGTGGATTGTAATGTTGTCAGTTTGACCTTTTCAGAAGCTTCACCCCCACGCTTTGATGTAGTTGTTGACATGTGGATCCCAGGGTGTCCAAACTGCTGCTCCTCAGTGGACTGATGGCTCTCTGATTGCAGTGCCTGGTCCTGCTGAGAGGTTAAAGAGCCGTCCTTAGACGTCCTGGAGCTGGATTGCTGGAGGCTACGGCACAGTCTGTTGATGCTGCACGTCAACATTCATTATCTTGGTGATGTAGGTTAGTTGACTGTAATAGGCTTCCTCTGAGCGTCAATCATCATGGGTTGGGAAGTCCAAAATTGACAGTTGAGCCTCCAGCTAGCTCTTGTTTTGTACCAGAGGATGTGTTTGACATTTTTGAGTGGACTTGATTAAATGAGTGATTAATTGCAGGAAAGAAGTTCCTGATTAATTTTCAGGTTGATCGAAAAAATGAATTAATCACTTTTTCAGCCACATTCTAATTTCAATAATGCAGGCTCATCATTGACATAGAAACAAGTCAATCAAATATATCAAAATATGTTTTTCTCCTTGTTACACTGAAAAAGATGAAAGGTGGCAGGCACATGATAAGTTAATTCATTGATTAGCCAGTTGACATGAGTAAATTAAATGTTGACAATTGTTGCTGATCAATTATTCCAACATGTTCTCACTCCCCGACTCGTCAAACACAGCAGCTCGGTCGGTGGTGCTAAGCTTCAAACTACGAAGCCTTCGTTGCATGCTATGAGCTAAGTATGATTAGCATGTTGAATAAACAAGATTAAAACATTTGTCGGTGTCTGTTCTTTACTTACAGCTGACTGCGACTCTGTTTGTTAAGCTGAGTTCTCTACTCTTCAAACACAGAAGGCAGCTCAACAAACATGGGCTCTTACCTTTAGCAGAGCCTGAGGTGACATTGAGTCATCGGGGAATGTACGGTTTCCAATAGCAGTAATTAAGACGCAAAGCGATCACCAGCCAAGAAGAAGTGGAAATTGTCGATATTACACTTTGGATTTCAAACAGATTAAATATGTGAGAAGTTAGCAGAGGAAATGTTTAGTGGATATTTTTACCTTTGGACAAAGCCAGGTTAGTTGTCTTTGTGCTAATCTAAGCCAATGCTTGATGCGGCTATACACATATAAAAGATGTATTGATCTTCTTTTCTTATTCTTGACTCACATGAAGGTCTTAATGCTGTTTGAGAGGAACTTCTCCAGTGAGAAAAGGTTCCCTATTGTAAAAGTTTTGACTTCTTGTAGCTGTTTTAACACATGCAAATGTCAGATTTAAAGATCCTGAACATTACCTCAAAAATATTTAAGCTCTTGGATAGATTCAAGCCCATTCTTTAAACGTTCTTATCAGTTAAACCCTACTCCTGCTCGGGCGGTATGAAAGTTCACGCCAAGTATCACCTTGAACTTCAGTCTGCGCTCCCTCTCAACTCGCTGACTGCGTTCATTTGAACGCTTTGAGATGGATTTTCAAAATCTTCACTGCTGGCTGAGCTCTCTCCCTCATTGCTTTAAATCCACATTCATCACAAGCTAAATTAACTGCAGAGGATTCACCCTGTCCATTTAGATTGTTTAGTCGTAATGACAGAGTATTAACAGATGCTCTGGCTGAGAAGAGGAAGAGAGGGGGCGAAGATAGTTTCCAAAGAGCCCTGTTTTATTAATGTTAACACGGTGACTGGGCAGAATGATCAGTCTCCTTCAAGCATACATAATTACTATAGTACCCAGAGAAAGAAAGCTGGATATAAAGAGCAGGGAAGGAGAGGGAAAAAGGTCCGGACAGGTGCAGCGAGGTGAACAGCGCTGGGGAAATGAGGCTCCATTAAGTTTGTCATCAGCAATACGCCACCGAGGTCACTGCAGAAGATGACACTCGCTACTTCTGCCCCCTCCCTCTCCCTCTCCGCTCGCCGTCCCTGTCTGGCCTAATTGTTTGCGTCTCTCCATCTCATATTCTAATCCTGTCTCTCACCCTCCCATCATTTCTCTATTTAAAAGCCTCTCTATCCATAAGGGCGATTAAAGTGGAATGGAGCGTGTACTCAGCCAGCTCCCTTCCCCAATTCTTCCCCCTCCCCGTCTTCGTATTTAATATGCATGACTCAAACCATTAAGGTGAATGGAGCACCGTACTCAATCTATCTCCCTGTCCGTTACGGCCACACAATGAGGAATAATTTGAATCTTTGGGGGAGGGGGTATCAAACTCGCCTTATCTGATCATGTAAAGGAAATGATTTTTTATGTATAAAGCAGTGAAGATAACAGTAAAAGGAAAACGGCAGAATGAAAATTTAAAGTAGTATTACTCTGATATGACGACAAGGTTTAGGAGTGTTCAAATTAAAACGTAGTGGGCGACAAATTTTATATTATCCAATAATGTAAAAGAAAAATTAAATCCTTTTAGGACGTAGATAGAGAGTAGGAATGCAATAAAACAGATAACGGCACTCAAATAAATTAATATGACACCAGCATAATGAAATGAATATTCTGTAATGAATTCATTTTGTAAAGGTGTTGAATTTCCAACATATATTGTTTCATTGAGAATGAAAATATCCATGTATGGGGCCCCATTTGATTAGAACGATACCTTAAAGTCTCGATGGCTTCTCTCTGTAAAAAAGTCCAGTAACAAACAGAGATGCACAGGGGAAACCAACTCAGGATATGTTGGATACTAAAAAAAACAAAAAAAAAAACAGGAAGAGTTGCAGGCAGAGACGAGTCATCTACTGTAGGACACAGGGAGAACAGGAAGAGGCAAAGGACAGGATGTCATATACTGCAGGGTTGATGTGCAGGTGTACAGATAGTCCCAATCATGGTGCATGTCCACAGGGGTTTTGTTTGGAAGCTTCCCAGCTTTGCGCCTACAGACTACACCCACGCCACGCAAAAACGTACCGGCTGCACCCAATTGGAGGAATGCCGCTCATGGGCCGTGTGCTTTTAGGATTTCAAACGGGACCAGTATGCCGGCTCATTTGGAAACTTTCTCTCTTATGGCAAAAATAACTCAGTAAAATGTGTCTCTTAGGTGAGAGCTCCCTGAGGTGCCATGCCACGCCAGATGCCCCTGATTTGCATAAAGCAGCCCTAAATCATCTTTATGCAAATGAGGAGTGGGCAACGCGACGTCCTGCTACCAGAATACACAGGGCGGACACACAAACTCACAGAGAGAGAAGACAAGCAGGAAACACAACGAGAGCAAAGATATGAGAAACACATGGGAAAAACTAGTGACAAAGCTGTAGCAATGACAACAATCCACGGATATATTTGTTGGGAGAGTAATTCTGATAACAGGAAATGCTGCTCTTATTCCTGCTACATATGGCCTCCAAAAAGAAGCAATCACATCTACATTTTGCTCAAAGATTGAATACCTGGGTTTGAGATCTGACATTTACTTGGAATTCTTGGCAAAGTAAATTCCTGTTCTTGTAAAGCTACCTGACGAAAGTGAGATTAAATGTAACAAAGTCCTCTTTAAACGTTATCACTCTTCCCTTGCAATTTTCGTGGCTAAACACTCGAACAACTTAGAAAGGCTATTATTTGCTATTAATGCCTTTAATGCTAAAACTCACAGCTTGGAGCCACAGTACTTTTTCAGTGTGCAGAAAATATGAATTAAAAATTACAGACATTTCAACCAGTGCTATACTCAGACATGCTGGCCTCCATACACGAACCAGAGTGCAGAATCGAACAGGTGGAGCATCAAGAGTGAGGGATGAGCCCGGCATCTGTAGGAGCAGTTCCACAGGTTACAGACAGTACTGATGAACACTGACACCTTCGTGCAGGAGACCAATGTTCAAGTTGCAGACCAAAAAACAATGTTAGTTTTTCTTAACCACATCCTCTCCTCTTTTTTCTTAAGTGTCTCAGTTGTGGAGCCTTAAACTGATTTTTTGGCAACTCGTGGGCAGCTGAAAACCTGAAAAACACAACACTAAGCTTGTTATCACCTTTTAAGACCATATGGCAAATCTGCTATCAGACACCCACCAGTTACAGAATAATAGTCATTCATTTGGAGTTGTGCTTGTGTCTTGATAAGTCCAATATTCACTCTCCTTTAAGCTCCATGTTTCTTTCTTCCTGAGGGAATTCTCAGCTAAATGCTCCTCTATGCTCACGAGCTAGTCGCTCACTCTGTTCGGTGGCCTAATGTTACAACTAAGCATCCAGAAACAATGCTCCTGTTTCTTAAACCATGTGACAGATTTTCTCTTTCCCAGCTTCCTTTAAAATCATTGGATTATTGTTGTTTATTCAGTTTAACCAAGATTATTAAGTGAGCGTCATAAACCGACACCAAGCCAAACTTTTAATCTGTCCTCCTGTCTGCTGCTGGTAGCCGTCATGTCAGGGCTATTCGCCACGACCCTCCTCCAGCCCGTTCACCTCCAGCGACCCAGGTCTGAGCTCAGCAGAAGCCTGCTCCTCTGATCTGATCTCAGCCTGTCTCTAGTCACCAACACCACCGCTGTCCAGACTCCACACACATGCTGCTGTACATCTTTGGCTTAATCAGGTTAAAGATCTTAATATTTTCCTAAACTCAAATAAATGCAGTCACAGATTTTTGTCCTGGCTGAAGCTTTATTCTGATGAACCCCTAGCTGCAGGCTAACACTCATCAAATGTCCTGTACGTGTTTCCATTAAGATAATTCAATTTAGATCTAAAACGAGATGGGACGTGGGAAAGGAGGGGGAATGGAGAGCAGAGAGAACAGTGTGGGGGGGGAGAAGAAAAGGAAAGAAATGAGGAGAGTTGGAAATAGATGTAAATGTAGAATGAAGAGGATGAAGAACAGACAGGAAAGAAGAGAAAGAGCGAGGGAGGGAGAAAGATGAATAGACAGACATGTTGGTCCACAGAGAGAGAGACACAGATAATAAATGATTGTAAATGATCCTTTATTACTGTGCAGAGTGCAGCACTCAGCATTCTGTAAACTGATGAGCCATGGAAGGTGGTGTGTGTGTGTGTGTGTGTGTGTGTGTGTGTGTGTGTGTGTGTGTGTGTGTGTGTGTGTGCGATCCTCTGAGAGAAGGCAGTGCTCACATTTATTCTTCAGCCCCTGTAGGTTCCTGTCCTGCCTGCTGCAATTACTTTGCCTTTTTGTTTCTTCGTGTGTGTCTGTGTGTGTGTGTGTGTGTGTCAGTGTGTAGGAGAGAGAGAGAGAGAGAGAGAGAGAGAGAGAGAGAGAGTCTTTCTGTATGCAAAATGGATTCAAATTTTTGATATTTTTCAAACAATATTAGGTATCTTATAAGTGTCGTAAGTGGAGTTACGACTGCTGCTGAGAATCAAAATGTCTCATTGTTTCTTTTTCCAGTCTGGCATTTTAATTCTGCACTTGTTAAAATCACACCAGGGAGTCTGCAGTGATGCTGCATTATATTTCATCTGAATGTTCCAGAAATGCTCGGTGGCGTTGCATTAAAGAGACTTGTCATGCAGGTTTCGTTCCCTGGACTGAGGCCAGGCACAGTTTTACTGTTTTCACCATTAACCTGCTTCCAGACAATTTAAAGCCACGTGGGACGTCTTTGCAGGTTAGAGATGGGTTTTTTCCTTTAGTCAGCACTCATGTAGTACCCGTTCAAAACTTGCTGCTCAGCACAGGCTATCTTGTAATGTGAGAGGTTTACAGATCCAGTCTTAAGCCTCCTGAACTGCTCACACACTCCTCGGGGTCACCTTGATAATATCAAACATGTTTGATATTTGTTCTGCTTTGAGAATGAAGTGAGGATTAGCCTCTTAATGCGAAGGTCTTTTTTTTTGTTTAAAGAGATTGCAAGGCTGGAACAGCACTAGCACAGCAGAACTACATCAATACAGTCATTAAAAGGCCACTATGTAGTTTTGGAGAAGAAATTCAAACTATTTTAATATACTACTATAATATTAATGAGGTAATAATACAAAGTCAGAAATCTTTATATTTTCCATAAGTGAATAAACCAGCTGTTCTCAGAGGGGAACACTCAGAACACTGTTTGAAGCCAGAAAGGTGGCAGGGTCCGCCACATATAAACAAAGTAAAACAGTATCAATTGTGTTGTCCTGTAAGGTCAGTTTGTCTGTTCAGTTTATTCAGTCATGAACACAAAGAGAGTTTGATTATTTAGTTTAAGGCAGAAAAAAAAGATCTTTCTCTTCTCATTAAAATGTCTTAGTGCATAATGCACCTTTGAGTTGCTCATAACATGACAAAAACCAACACCTGCCCATCATGTAACTGAACAAAAACTAAACACATTCAATAAAACAACACAGTGGCTTGACTTAGTGGGAGAAATGTCAATGTTAGCATGTGATCAATGCTTTGGCTCTGGCCATCAGTGTGACTGCCAGATCAGGGCCTGATCGAGGTGTGTCCATGCGTCAGCAGCTGTCTTTTGTGACACTGGTTCAGTGCTGGACTGCATGCGATGTCTGGACTATAGTGGACTAATGGCATCCTGACCAGAGAATAAAGTCTCACTTTTTTTAAACGCTGGTATTGCTAGAAGTTACTGCATGTGGTATATAGCACCTTTAATTTATGCTGTGTGACATAAGTTATATACACTGTGTAAGTTGGCTTCAGCACACAAGTTAAAATAAATTAACGTTGACTTTTGGTCTATGACTTTCTCGCTCTTTATCGGAGCACGTCACCTTACACTTTTAAAACATTTTTCTTCCTGATAATCGTGCTTAAAGTCTCATGTAAAAAGTTGATTGTGGACAGCAATAGATGATACGCGAAAAAGTAGAAAACGCTTGTGGTGACGTGGAATGACTTCAGACATCGTGCTGTTATTCATACATCATTTGGTGGCACCGGTTACCTGATTAGTCTCTGACTGCTGAGGGTAGAAATGTTTCACCCACTAGACAGGTCTCCTCTTTGGCCCCTGTCATACTTGATAGGCTACAACTTGCTGATTTTACAGATAACACATGAACTACACATAGGTTCAGATTGTTTTGAGAACACATTGAATTTTGACTTTATCAAATCATTCTTACAATTTGAAGTTGTTTGTTATACTTGGCTGTTTGGCTTGCAAATACAAATCAGTCAGTCTGGCTTTCTGATATATTCTTTTGACTTTAGCTCAAAGGAAAAATCATGGACTCGTTTTATTTTTTTTTTAAATGAACTCAATCTTCCATTTGCATATATTGAAGACAAGACAGTCTTCACATAGACTCAAAAATCTTCAGTTATGAGATGATTGTAACTGGAGACGTGTGTTCTTCTGGCTCAGCCCTGCTTCTCAGAGCGGCTCCACATCACTTTATCAATGACTGTGTTAGTGGCTGATCTCACATCAGCTTAACAGAATAAGCTACCACAGGCCTCTCTTTAAACCCAGCAAACAGGAATCTGATCTATCACTTTTAGAGCTGCCTTCATTCTGCTTCCGGAGGCCACACACACACACACACACACACACACACACACACACACACACATGCACGAAGGGAAGGCAGTGGATAAGTGGGCAGACATCAGCTTCGCATGTCCTCTGGCTAACAAGCATAACAGATTGCTCTGAACAGACAGAGTGTGTGTGTGTGTGTGTGTGTGTGTGTGTGTGTGTGTGTGTGTGTGTGTGTGTGTGTGTGTGTGTTTGTGTGTGTGTGTGTGTATGTGCGTCTCAGCTTAGCCCCCCATAGTGTCACTGATACAGAGTAGTTGACAGTGAATACAGGCTGGCTTTGTGGACACTGTGACAGGACCCAGGATGATTTTACAGGATTATCTTACTTCTGTGACAGTTGGAGACTTTCCAAAGTTTTGACTAGATTTGCCAACAAGAACAAGCCTCTCTGGAGGCTCTGAAACAAAAGAGAGACAAGAGTAGTATAGTCTGGGACGTGAACAGAGTATTTGTTTCCTTCACAAAGAAATGTAGGACATAAACAGAACGACTCAATGACTTACAAAGGAGGTGGTGGAAATATTATGCAAAGCTGAGACAACTGAGCTGCTGCTGTTGCACATACAGTATATTCTGACCTGTAGTCTATACCTCTAAATAATTCTGTATTATGACATGGTTCAATATTATTTCTAGCCAACATGACTGAAGTAATGTTATAGTAAAGTAATTGTTTTAAGCATTCATAGAAAGTTCTACAATGTCACGTACGTATTGCAATGAATTGTGGGTAATCCAAGCGGACTCTGGAAGTCTGCAGAAAGTCCGGTTGAGGGCCCTTATAGACTGGATGAAATGTGAGTTTGGACAGCACTCGAGACTTGTGGACTTCACGCAAACGCGCCCAGAGTCTGCAAGCGCGGGAAGTCCAGACATTTGGATGCAGCCATACTTAACTTATATAAAAGTAACAATACCACCTTGTAAAAACTACTCTGTTACAAGTAAAAGTCTTTCATTCAAAATTTGCGATAGGTAAAAGTGCAAAAGTTATATCAGCTGAATGTCCAGCAAGGAATGTCTGCCTGTCTGTCTGTCTGTCTGCCTGTCTGTCTGTATGGTCCTTGCATATCTTGAGAAGCATTTATCTGATTTACTTGTGGCAGGTTTGTTGCTGATTAAGCAAGTAAGTGCAGTCACGAATTTATGCTCTAAAAACAGAAAAGGAGAAAACATGCTTACAGCAGGCCTAGATTGTAGTCGGCACGCCACCAGATTGGAGATGTGGCGTGAGTACCAGTGTACATTTAAGTTTGAGCACACCACATAACCTATTTAGTGAATGATTATGATATTTGTCTCCGACCAGCTGATAACAGCAACACTCTGAAGGCTCTAATATACTCTACAACAGTGGCAGACGTCAGGAACCATTCTATTTACTACACTGGGTATGGACATGGATGTCCACTGAGACATCTGTTGATAACAGAACTCATCTCACATGGTCTTTTGCAGACCATTGCAGCCATGTTAATGCTGTAAGCATAATGTCAGCTAAAGGCAGTACAAAAACACAAGTGCTAGTTTTGGAAAATAGCCAGAAGGCAAACAGCACCATCACACTGAAAAGACAATGTGCTTTTCAATGGAAACCTCATATCTTGATGTTATTTCCTTTCATTCATGGCAGCATGGAAATTCATGAAGTCAAAATAATGCATGTGCAACTGGTGAATCATGTAATTTTATATTTACATTCCCCAACCAAAACTTTACTGTACACTGAGTCTCCTTTAACTCAACTCAGGTTGGTTTCCAGGGGTTCAGATCAATGTCAGCCTCCTGTATGAATGCACCTGTGCAAGTCCAGCATTTCATTATGTATTTATGGAGGAAAGTCTAATCCATATGAAACACAGCAGAGTTCGGACCCTGTATTTCATTGTGAAGGCTGTGTATTTGTGATACTCCTGGGCAGTAAACACTACCAGTATCGATGGGACTGTCTATGCCGACCTTATTTTCACCCATGGGTGCTACATTATGCTCCCACATCAGCCTACGGAGTTGTTTACCACTTCGAAACGCCACTCAACCTGAGAACAGTCAGCGTAACCCCGACACCCTGCGCCTGCTGGGAGACTGTCAAGTTTATCCTCTGACGCACACACACATACACACACACACACACATACACACACACACACAGGGGAGTGTCTTAAAACCCTGAGACAGGGCGGTTTAGACTGAGTTGACCCTTTAAGAAGCTGTAGAATAAAAAGACAAGACACACACACACACTCTCACATATAAACGCAGTCACACCAGTTGCCAGACACGAGGCACCATGTGTTCTCATGATGTCTGTTAATGCTGTTAATTCCTCAAGAAAATCCTTTGTAGTTTGATTAACCCTGACATGACACACAGGTCAAGGCTAAATAGCAACAGTGCAGGTGTGTGTGTGTGTGTGCGTTTGTGTAGGTGTGTTTTCTTGCTGTTCAATCTATCCTAGACTCTATATCTGCTCCCTGTTGACTAAAACATTATCACATCTCCCATTTGTTTCAACTTGCAAGAAACCTAATTTTATATAGACACCACTTTCAAACATTTTCCAATATACTGGTAGCTGACTCCTTGATTACACTCTCATGTCTGTAAGATAAATGTGCCGCTATCAGATAAAAAGCGTGATTGAGCATAAAGGAAGCAGGGTCACAGGAGGTAAGTGTTTTTTACAGCTTGGTTTCTGAATGTATCTGACAAGGTTACAGCGTAACTATTAGTGAGTTTTAAGGTGCTGGTAGGCTGCCTGTCTTTAGAGACATTTATTTCCTAGCTGATAGTATATATAAATAGTTATATCCTCGGAAAGTATAAATCACACTTAATTTCTGAGGAGAAGAAGTAGGGATTGTTTTTATGTTAATTGTGTTAATTGGGTGGTAAGGGTTTAGAAGTACCTTCAATGATTCCATAAGCTGTGTGTCACAGACACTGCTGCAGCTCTAACTGCTGACCCTGTTGGTAAGCGGGCCAAATTAGCAGGTGCTTTCAGAGCACCAGCATGATTTCGACCCTTTCACCCCCCCTTCACTTCTTCAAACCCACAGTTTGAAAAGCTCTGCAATAAATAAATACTAATAAAACAATTAGTCCCATGTGTAAATGTGCTGTGTGGTAAACCTGCAGTCTGACAAAGGAGACTATTTTTTTCCTTTTCCTTGTGTGTGTGTGTGTGTGTGTGTGTGTGTGTGTGTGTGTGTGTTCGTGTGTGTGTGAGAGAGAGAGAGGGAGAGAGAGGCCGTGAGTTAATTAAAGTTAATAGAGTTAATTCATTTTCTAACCTCAGTAACCTTACAATCCGGCTGCACGGAATTAACCTCATACATCCTCAGCCTATGCATACACTCACATTACACACACTCACATTACACACACTCGCACTGTGTGCAGACAGAATACAATCTTGAACTTGAACCAGCAGTCCTATTAATACCTTCATGGTAATCTCATGTGGTCTGATATTTAATCTGACCTTTGACCTGTCCTCTGTAGCTGATCAGTAGTGTGACACTCCTCTCTGTGACACTGTGGGACTGCAAACCAGGCAGGAGGACATGTAAACTAAGTGCGCACACACACACACACGTGCGCACGCGCACACGCACGCACGCACGCACACACACACACACACACACACACACACACACACACACACACACACACACACACACACACACACACACACACACACACACAGGCTCTCTTTTATTCAGCTCTATTGAAGTGTTCGGAGCAGTGGACCCTCATTATCATCATCACGGAACATTATCCTTTCCTGTTATAACTTGTGACATGAATAAGATGCATGTTCAGTGTAAAAACAATACTGATCCATTCCTTTAACTGAAAGCTTGACACAAGAAAGAATATCAGTCACCCTGCTTCCTGAATCATTGTATTATTTCTCTGTCTCAGCCTCTCAGTCTCATTCACTGTCTTTGTGGAGGTGAATTGTGTTTGTGAAAGAGCTCAGTGAGGTGGCTCCTGGTGATTACTGGGTTCCGACCTCAGACAGCTCAGCCTTGATTAACATTAAAGTGAAGCACCTTTCCTGAATTGAAGGTCAACAACAACACAAAAACTAAAACGGATTTCCAGGATACTCGGATGGAGGATGGTTCTCAGCCCAGAACAGACCCCATTACCTTTTGGTGCAGATTCAGATTAAGGGATGGACCCAGGATTGTTTTCTTCCTTTCTTTAACATTGCAAAATAGGTTTTTTTTTTAAATGTTCCTTTTTTTTCTCAGGATTTAATGCATGGATCTTGATGAAAAAAATCTGGCATATTGAATTGACTGGTGACTATGACTGAGTGCAATTTGATGCAAATCTAGATCTAATGGATTTAAATATTTTTTTTTATTTTGATTGAATTAAAGGTGACTGTTGGGCCTTGGCAGAGGTATGTTCTCTACCTAGTGTCATTCTATTTTTCATTATGTGATATTTTAAGTCGACATATATTTCCATTTTCCTCATTATTATACATTACATTACATGTTGAAATTGACAGATGTGCTTTGTTTAGTCTCCACAGTTGCTTGACTCTTAGTCATATATATCACATCATCATTTAAACTTCAACAATCTGGTGCTCATACTGTACAGTTTCATGGTTGATAGACGCCAGCTTAATATTATGGTATAGCCTTAAAACACGTTGTTCTGTAAAAATAAAGGAGGGCATCTACAGTAAGTTCAGGGGGTTATCTGAGAGGGACTTGTTGATATTATGGCTGGGACAGTAATAGATGTCTCAGAACCACAGTGTCCACCTGTTAGGTCGATAAACCACGTTGTTATTATTAACATATGGCGTAACGTGAAATAAAGTAAAGTACAAACCAAATAACCTTCTATTGATCGATCATAGCCGCTGCTTCACCAATCTGTTTTAATATTTATTTCTATCATTATTGCAATGGTTAAAAGCATTTTTTGAGCTGGGCTTCACTGTGATTGGCTCAGCTGTTTCAGAGCACTGGAAGCAGTGATGTAACTGGCCGAGAGTGTATGTATTAATAAACACACTCTCTGATCTATATTCACCTTCACTCAGCCCTTTTGCACTTTGCTGCACATGCATAAACCAAGTAGAGCGTTGAGACACCCACACAGTCAATGTGCCCAAGACCTACAGCTTTGCACTTTACACTCATTGAGCCTGCGTGATGAATATACGGCCCGAAAGTAGTAGTTTCAGATGGCAAAGTCAAAGGAGAAGGTAGAGGACTCTTAGGATTCAGGAGCTACAGGGCTGTGGTGTTTGCTGCAGGCAGACTTTCAGGTTATCACAATGGCCTCAGTTCTGCACAGGTTCACCCAGTGCTCATTTTCCATGTCAACATGACCACCAATCAGACAGGATTACAAGTGTTTTGATTTAATTAGCTTTTCACCACTTTGATCCATTCTGTTTGTTCCAGCCATTTGTGGCAGTCATTACCCCACTGTTGTGTGTGCGTGTTCATTCATAAGTTTAAAAGTGTGTCAAGCCCACACGATTATTAAAGCAGGGTGAGATCTGGCTTATTAGTTAAACAGCTTGAAAAGTACATGCGGGGGCAATTTGTGTGCGTGTGTGTGTGTGTGTGTGTGTGTGTGTGTATAAGGCACCAGACTTTTATGCCTCAAGTGCTTTACTGTCACTCAAACTTGTATCACGGTGAAAACTTAATGTAAATTTGGATTAAAAGGGTTGAAATCAAAAGCTTGTCAGTCAAAAAACAGAAAAAAAAAACTAAGAAACATCTCCGAAGATCAATTCAAATCAATCCCAAGTATTCTCACATGATGCACAGGTTTGTCTTTGATCAAAAACTACGAGGCTGTGGTGTCAAATTGGATTAAAAAGTATTAAATTGTCTTGTTTAATGCCCAAACAGGGGATCAGGGCTTTCCCTCTTCTTTGATGAAGGAATCAGCGTCTGGTGTGTTTTGCATTCACTGATTTAAGCTGTGGTGGCATTCTGGGAAATCAGAGTGACTGCCTGATGAGGATTCACTGTCACAAAGTTGAAATTAAGTCGTAGCAGCTTCATTCTGGTGGGAGGGAACAAGAAAGGAAGTCTTTGCTTTTGTACTGCAAGTCTAGTGTGTGATCCATACAGCAGAGCTGCAATACCCAGCAGCCTCTAACAGTATCGGTGTGCTTAGTTACCTGAGGTGGTTTTATACTGATACAGTATATACTCAATGTTTGGTAAGGCTGTCCCAGAGGACTTGCTGTGCAGTGATGAAGTTACAACAAACCCCAGGGGACAAATCACTAATCAGACAGTCATGGGCAACTGGTTATATTAACTCCAATTTAGTTACATCTGTTACATTTCAATCGTCCACAGTGAGGACCAAGCAAGAGGTAAATCTCCAAGGCTGGAAGATACCAAGGGTGTGTGTCAATTTTAGCAGCTAGTGTAGCGTATCTGCAAGATCTGTCGATCTTACAGTGAAATAAACGTCTGCATTATTGTTGATGCAACTGTGGCCGTTTGGTCAAAATGTTGACAGTGTGGATGATATTTTCAGTTGTTGGTTTCACTGAGTTAATCTGTTTATTGATCAGTTTGGAAGCTTGCTGTGTGCTGAACTGAAGTCATGTTGTTGTTGCTAGATTACTGAGCGCTTTGGCCTCTGCTTTTTCACAGTGGTAAGCCTGTAGAGATGGCCAATAATGCCACAGAGACAGCTGTGACAAACAACACTAGCTACAATATGTAACTTTCAGGAGAGAGATGTTTTTTTTTAATGGAAAGGACAGGCCAGCCGGGCTGACACTTCCTTTCATATACTGATACCATATGAGGTATATCGCTGCAACGACTTACAACGATATAACACACTGTAGTGTACAACCTGGACCTTGACCACCATGTGCCCTATGAGCACAGGCATGTGTGCTTTTACACAAGGATTCAAGAGCAGGGAAATTCTCCTGCATACAAAATTATATTGACAGTTACAAGGTTTTAATATAGCATCATTTGCTATATGACTGCGCATGTCTGTCTACATGGGAGACTCTGTGGGCAGCATGTTTTATGTGGGAGGCATGTATAACAACAACACACGCCGCTTTGTCACAGACAGAGGGGATTTTATGTAGCTCAGAAACAGAACACGTCTCGCCCAAAGCAAGAGACAACTGAGCCAGTACTCCACTGTTATAATCTTTTCAAGAGACACAGTCTGGAGCTGTTCTTTTCACTTCGAATGGGATAATGACTTTGTGGATTGAGTTTGTTAGCTACAACCTTTACACCCAAGTGACTTTTATTTGAGAGCCACAATCACAGCAATGAAGCAGAAAATATACAGTTCACCCTTAGTACTGTCATTTGTTCTTAAAGTTGGACCATCTCTGTCATCTGCTTCCTAGTCTTGTCAGTGCTGGAGACCATCTTTTGTTGACATCAGAGGTTTAAATCTAGGGTTATTTAGTGATTTGGACTTTGTTGAAGCAATGTTGCTGTGTTCTCAGATTTCAACAACCTTTGAAGAGACAGTTTTAATAAAACTGATAGAAATGATGGCCAAAACAACAAAGACTATCAATGTATGCAGCCCTGAAACTGACAAAATGTAATAAAAGGCTATCAGACAAGTACAAAATGAGCCTGCATACATCAATAAATAATGCCTATCTAAACAATTAAAGGTATAATTTGAAATAAAACTGATGCTGGTGAGATTGAAGGAGAGGAGCTTACAAAGTGGTATTAGCCTACTGGACAGGACAGACTGTGGCTAGCTGGTTAGCATACTAACTTCGTAGATACTGTATCTCTGTAACATAATACATAGATGTCTTTGACATGATGAAAACACTGTTGTTTCTTCACATGTTGAAAATGTTAGTTCATTTTTTGAATGTTTTAAAGTAAAAGTCTGCCATAGGTTACAAATTGCTCCTTTAAAATGGAGTGTAAAATGAGTGAAGCCTATAAAACAAATGCTTTTGGTAATGATACTCTCGCAACAATAGCTCACCGACCATTTTAGCAGCAAACACTAGCTATCTTGGGTTTAATCTATAATTTCAACTAACTTTGTTCACGTTTGCTTGCCAGCTTCAATGCTTTAGCTCAGTGTTGTAATTAAGAGCAGTTAAACTGAAACCAAGTCTTGATTGCTACCTGTGTGCATTGAGATTCAGAAGACTATGACTTTTAAGGGGTTGAGACCAGGTCAGGACCAAGATCAAGGTAGGGCAAGACCAGGAGCAGAGCAGTTGGATCCCACACTGCATGACAATAAAATCTGGAACATTCAAACATACCACAGGCACTAATCAAATTGATCTGAAAGATCCAAATTCCCATTAAAACATCATGAAACAATAAAGGTTCATTAACATCTTAGCTTCAGCTTCAGCTGAAAGGATGGTGCTCAGCATGTTCAACCCAGTGAGCTAGCTTTATGCTCCATATCAAGCTAAATGAGAATGTGAGCACTTCCGTACTTTGATTCATTATCACCTTAAGACAACCATCAGAACAAGGGTAAATGTAACTGTTTGACATTAGAACGTTAAAATGTATTTATTGCTAGTCAGGTGTCCATATTCAAAGTTGATTGAATGGTCTCATAGGCCTATACTATATCAGAAATTTTCAAAGAAAACTTTCCACAGAGAGACCTTCATGATTGGATTTTAATCTTATTACAGAGTTTCAACAGCGAATTCAATTACTCCATTTTTTAATTTATGTGATACCATAATTATTAAGAAGCGAGTACATACTGAAAATTTACAGATGTAATCTCAGGACTCAATTTTCCATTACCTGAAGCCTGATTAATTCATTTAAAGTGCCACTGAAGAGTAGACCTTACCTCACCCATTTTTCTCTTCTTTCTCCCATAGACCGTCTCCAATAAAAAAAAATGGAAGTGTTTAATAAATGGGATCTTTTTTAATGCATTGGACTGAATAAGTACGGCTGTTTAGAAAGCTATTGTTCTGAGGCCACATTATACCTACATACATGAGAGGCTGGTTTGTCAGAATAGTCCCTTATCAGCTGTACATGTTTTACATTCTAAGGTACAGTAATTGGACCTTATATGTGTAAAGATATATTAAAACTCCATCTTTTAATGTAGACCAAGTGTGCCTGGTCTCCCAAAAGTGAAGAAACTTACAACAATTAAAGAATTGTGCAAGACCAGTTACAGGTTGTAACAAATGTTAATAATATAATAATAATAAACAAGTCTTCATAAAACAAAACAGTTTGTCATCTTCCTCCTTTCCAGAACTCAGTGCCTACATTACCCACAATGCAGCTTTGCCATTGAGTGACATCACTAAAGACAATTCATTAGATTACATGCAGCTTCCTCTATAAGAGGAGATTTATAAAACAGAAAAAGGGGTATGTGTGGATTTATTAATCTGGCCAAAAGAATGTTTATGCATATAATTCTTCATACACTTCATTTTAGTTGTGAATCTTCAGAGTTTTATGCATCTGCCCCCTGGAGCAGAGTATCTATGTATCCATCTTTGCACTGTTTTTGTCCCTCTCCACTTGTATTTTGTATTCTGACTCTATCCCTCTCTACTGCTTCCGTGTGACTGTGGACATCTAAATGTACATAACTCTCTATCTGTTCGCCTCCCTGGCTTACTATCCTCTGTTTTCTGCTTGAGTTGACCTTCTTCTAAATTGCTCCTTCCTGCTGTTGAAGGTGGACCCCTTTAGCTCGACAGTGGATCAATTTGGAGTTGCCGCACAATGTCCATACACTGTCATGTTTTACAGTAGAATATCCAGAAGGCCGGTCAGATAATGACCCTTCTCTTTGTGCTTTCTGACAGTGGTAGATGTGAAACATCAATATCCTCCATTCAGCCATTTTTAATAAGAAATACTTCTGGGTGTTCCATCTCTTGAGGTACTGAACAGCTGAAGAAAAGGAAGGAACATTTTATTGGTGCATTAAAGACAGTAGCCATTATACAGATTGTATGTAGGATCAGTATATCTCCATCTATTCATGTGACCATTATTATGTGGTACAATATTTCTGTATGCACACATAACCTCTCTTCTTTGTTATACCTCCTTTGGCTGGCAGATGATTTCATTGATTAAATCCCACACCATTTGCCACTGGCTGCAGATTTGTGGTGCTGTTTGTTCTCATTGTGGTGGTGTTCAGACAATTTGCATCCCATGATTTCCTAGGGAAGTGGTTTCTTTATTTGTTGAACTGCTGTTATAGTACGTCACTAGGATTGGCTCAGCTTTTTTAGAGCGATGGTATCAAAAATGACTGGCTGATGCTGCATTCACATGGATCCAGCAAGACGATGGATGACAAACCATCATTTTGGTGGTTGAGAGCAGAACGGTAAAATCAGCTGAGGCTGGCAGAGAACGGCAGTAACAGTAACAGCAGACGGCATTGCTTTCCACAGTTAAAATATTTTAACTTTGTGCCATCTTCTGCGATGGAATTTACAACCAGATGTGTCACAGCTCCCTCACACAAGGAGAAATCATGGGTGGTCTGGACAACAATAAGCTGTAATAACATAAAATAATAGACACAAAACAATTTTAATTAATACATCTTGTTCCTTCCTTTAAAACAATACACATAACCATAGAAACAAAACATCAGGCCATGTTTGGCTTTGCCACACTGCCAGACCGCCAGACTATTTTTCCAGTACTGTACAGAAGGTGTTGTCTGAAACACTGTTGATGCAGCATAACTGCCACAGCCACTGATCTATGTTGAGCTTCACCCAGCCCTTTTGCACTTAACACTGCTGCACATACAAATGTGCTTAATAGTAAGTGTGCTCGGAGACGCTCACACAGTCTGTGTATCCAATACGTATAGCATTGTGTTTGCTGTCGCTCCATGGCTTTTAAATGCCTTCTTCTGGGATTTTGCCACACACCACTTAATAGTGGGAGTCATGACACGTTTTAAAGCAGACAAGTCCATTTTAAGTCTCAAGGGCTCATTTTGGCTTCATGTTTTCTCTTTTAAGACCAAATTTATTTAAGTTCAAAAGGAGAAGAAACAGCAACTTATATAGTAAACAACTCCCAAACTGAGTAAAAACCAAAGATAAATACATCAAATATTTGTCCTTAACGCGCCCAACACTTACCAGGTGGTTGCTCTGAAATCCCCCACTGTGGGGCCATTATATTGCCGCTGCAGCACACCACCTTGACTACACTACAATAGCTAAAGGCCTGTATTTCACCATATTACACTCTATTGCAACAGAATCAAGCCTAACCGTGAAAAGAATAAATGTTGTGCAGTGACTTGACTTTGGTGGACTCAAAGCACGGCAGCTTGGCTGTGTGTGTGTGTGTGTGTGTGTTTTGAGTCCTCCACTGAACTGGAACTGTATTCACATGAGGAACTCCGTCTCTCTCAGACACATAAATGCACGCTATCACCCTTTACGCTAAGCTCACATTAGCATACAGTATATTTTCTGCCACAAGACATAATCACCTCTCATATATCTTTCTACCTTTGATGTCACGTGTACGTATGAGGACATGCATATTTCCTGCGTGTGTGTGACTGCCTTTGTGAATCTGTGCAGAAGCCTCCAGGTTGATATATAACCATTCAGGCATTCTAATCATGGGTAATGTGGCACCATTAACATTTGCATGCTAACCTGTCATCTTCTAGTGAGCATGCTTGAGTTACTGAACCCACCCTGTGTGTTCCATCTTAAAGTGCTACAGACGGCACAGAATTACAGATTATGTGTGTGAGTGATTATTCTCTGTGTGGGTTTGCGTGTGTGAGAGTGTGGGTGTTTGTCTTCACCTGTTCTGTCCAATGTTATAAGATGTTCTTGAGATTCTGACCCGCACAGGTGTGATGTGCTTTGTAATAATGACTTAGAGTTATGCTTCACTGGGTGACCTTTGAATGTGTCACTGTGCGAAGACAGTACTGTGTGTGTGTGTGTGTGTGTGTGTGTGTGTGTAAGCTACAGGCTCCCAACTGCGCAAAGCAGCAGGTGAACAAACCTGGTGAGAGTATAAAACATGACATCAAAGGGAAGAAATTTTACATCTCTGCAGTTTAAAATGTCTTTTTTTATATATGGGTATATATGTTTTTGTGTGTTTTATTCATAAAATTAGACTGTCTGATCTCCTTTAAAAGTAAGGTGTTCCTTTTTGTATTTGTCAGTGCCATTTTGCTCATTTTGATGCCTTGTTATAGTTGTTTTTCAGGAGATTCCTGTAGTTCACTTTTAGGCACTTTCTGTGAGAGCAGTAAACCATTTGTATGAAAGAGATGAAATGGTTAAGTGGTTTGGAATCTTACAGATACATCAGCAGATATTCTAAGTTAAAAAGTACTCTACCTCTTTTTATTTATTAAATTCATGCTACAAAGGGGTATGAATAATAACATGGATTGGAGTCAGTTGCACCAGCTCTCCATAAGACATTTTACTGTACACTTATAAAGTCAATTGATAACCCCTGTAACCCGCCTCTGGAAACTTCTGAACAATAATAAAACAAAACATTGTTGAGTTGAAATGAAGACAGATCCTCTAACTTTATGAAGTATTTGTCTTCAGACACACAATTTGCTGAGATGTAATCTGTTTGTAATATAAGAGGAAGTATCCATGAATGTTGGTCCACTTTGATATCTCAGGACAGCAGCCCATGATTGGTGTTCGTCAAATCAGGTGCAGCCAGTGAGTGTTTGCGTGGTTGATGGAGAGTGTGGCCTGTTTTGGTCAGGCGTACAAAGCTGGGAAGCGTTGTGTGGCCTTGTGTCAAAAGATGTCCCCATGGACACAAACCTTCACTCTCTGTCAGTTTGTCTGTTTGTGTCCTTGCGCCCCCTGTGTTCCAGTGCCTGTTCCCCGGCCCTTCAGTGTTTCCTTTGTTCCTGGTTTGTTCCTTGTGGTTTTCTGGTTCGTCCTTGTT
Source organism: Pagrus pagrus (assembly GCF_965226575.1). Lineage (NCBI taxonomy): Eukaryota > Metazoa > Chordata > Actinopteri > Spariformes > Sparidae > Pagrus > Pagrus pagrus. Next base: position 8,004,375 of record NC_140202.1, read on the forward strand.
CTCAATTTCTCATCAGTTTTTTTCCGAAGACTTTTGGATTTTTCATTAAAGCTCTCTTTTTGTTTTCAACCTGCCCCTGTGTGCCCTGTGTTTGGGTCCTTTATTATTTATTTCCTGTTATTTGAAACTAGCTGGTAGTTACTAAGAACACAGGAAAATAACAAATGTCAAGAAATTGAATTGCCAGTATCGTCTTTAATCTCTTCAAATGAAAGGAGTCAAAAACACTTTCTCCCTAAAGTCCTGTAGAAATGAAAGAAATACGTGTTACTTCCTAGCATTCACTCTTTACAAAAAATGTTAATTTTCAAGTTGAATTCAAACTTCACATTTCGACCAGGACAGCTGTCAGCAGATTAAAAGAGACACAAAGCACACTGCAGAGAATAGATAATAAGGCTGATTGACATTAATAATCATTTATAAAAAGACATAGCATCTGAATTTTCAGCTGCAGCAGGAGCAAAAGAGTTGTTTAGCCCACCATTCCAGAAAGGGATCTGACCTCACAGGCTATCGTCTTTGCTCTCTTAATCCTCTACAAGACTGAATGAAAGGGAGGGAGATACAGAGCTAATGTGACCTCCTGATTTTAGCAATTACTAATGGTGGTAAATTGTATGTTGCTAGTTGATCAAACCATGTTGCAGATTTTAGTTCCAAAAAGTTGTGACGCTGTGTAAAACATTAATAAAACAATGTGACAATTTGCTAGTCCTTTTCGACAAAGTACTCGATTGTATGAACATTACAAAGTCAATATATGTAATGTTTTGCTTCATTAACTTCATTGATTTTTTAGGATAGGGGCAACAGAAGAACACATTTCACAGGTTTAGCTTGTTTTTAATTGCACAATCTGCAGATAGAGGACAGGAAGTGATGTATGCATTGGCCACGTGTGGCTAATATGTAGCTAGCTTTCTACCTGTGCAACTGAACAACAATACATAGCAACTAATCTTCCTCCATCTTGTCCATTCTGCTCTTCACTTCAGCCTTCCATCTGAAGTTCACGCATCATTGGAACCACGTTACTGCAAAAAACCTTTTAGTAACAGGTGATAGTATGATTTAGGATTAAAAGGGAACCCTCGAAGGGCTCAGTCATTCACAAGCAAGGGTGGGGTGAGGTTCACCTCTTTGTCAATTACATGATTGTATAAAGGATTAGTTAAATGAGGAACACTTGGTAAATCCATCTAAATTTGAGTAATATTATTGAGGCTGGTTTTAGTAGCATGAGTTTACAGCTTATTATTTTAGAAACTATACATCTATAAGATGTATTCAAGAAAGCAGAGAGCAAAAGGCTGTTTGTTCAGACTCTAGATTGGGGGCACAAAGGTAATAGACCTATTTGGCTTCCTGCTGCAGAGGTCTTTTCACTGTCTTCACATGGGTTTATTATTTTCTCTATTCACAGGAATTGGAGGTCAGTTCCAATGTTCACTGAAAAGCCTTTTCTATGAGACATGTTAATCAATGCATTTCACTGAAATGTATCTTGTGATTATTAATGTGACATGGAAATAAAAATAAAAAAAACAAGTAAATTACATTTTTTTATTGTGCTAGTGGGCAGAGCCTTCACCTTCTAGGACTGTCCTTCAGCAATTTATTGCAATACAAAATAAGCTGTGACAACTGTAAAGAAACAAAGCATTCACAGGATCTGAATTGTATAGATGCCCTTCGTGGCCAGCACAATAAAATAGCTAATGCCATGATAACATAATGATAAATGCAATCAATTACCAAATACATAGAGGATGTTTGCCTCAATCACTTATTGCATCGGTGACAGATCCTTCATGGTAAGAAACTTGCCATGCTATCCAAAGCTGCTGGTGATGAGGTCTGGCAGGAGAAGGTGTTTATGTCATATAGATTGCACTGTATGACATAAGCGATGAGAGAAAAGGGCTTAAAACGATTCTTCTGATAGAATCTGTTGTTTTGTTTCATGGTGCAGTTGCTGCTAATGGTTTTGTTTTGTTGGCTGTGGACTGTGGTCCGTGTTACAGCATTTGGCCCAAGAGCAGAGCAGTTTAAATTCTCCTGCTCATTAAAGTTAAAACGCTTCGTCAGTGGATCCCACTCTGACCCCACACCCACTTCACAGAAATACAAAATGCTCTATTAAAGGTCAAAGGAAATGTTTTATCCTCCCACAATAAGTGTCCTATTAAAGACTTTTATGAAACTGGTGGGAAAATACTGTGCTTATCAGAGAAGATCCAGCAGCTGCATAACGAATAAACTAACAGCCATATCAGCACCAACAAAGGATGCAGAATTTCATTGGCTTCTACCCATGAAATGCAAAATGCGACCCAAAAGATGAATGTAGCAACCAGAACAAATGAAGGCATCCAGCTTGCCAAGGTGCTATTTTTGTCTGAAGGGGGGTTTAAAACATTGAGGACGAGGAACAAAGCCATCTTTAAGTCTGCATAGTAATAGATTAAATTATGTACACCTCTGTTTGAGGCTGTCCTCCTGCAGGAAATACTAACACTCTCTGCTAACGACTTTCAAAAAAATTCCCAGTGTGAAATGTAGACACTCAAACACATTCATCTTGTATAGCTTATGTACACTACACTTGCTTTTTAATCAGTGCTGGCCTCAGCCCACCTTTATTTCTCCCGTTAATTTATTCAGATAGTAGCACTGTACAAAGTGCTGTCGGTTATAAAGTAGGCCAATCTGTTCTTTCCTTTCTGGTTTGTTCCCATTTTAGAACAAAGTGGGTGGGAAAAGTGAGTTGACAGAAATGATGAACTGTAGGAATCCGTCTTAGCTGTTTGCTTCTCAGATATGCCAAGCTGTGGATTCAGCAAGCTGATGATACTCACTGTATGTCTTGAAAGAAAACTGTTGAACTCTTGAAGGAGACCTGTTATGCTTTTAATGTTATTTTTTCCATTCCTTCAGTGTTTTACATATGTTTTTGTGCACGTTAAAGCTCTTGAAAGTAAAAAAAGGACACCACCAGACAGCACCAACAGAAGCTCCTCTCTCCCACAGAAAACACTGCTCCTGAAACGTGCCGCCTTTAATTCTGTGACTTTGTGACATCACACTTCACCACCATCTTACACATTTGCATAATTTGTGCCTAGCAGCTTGTTTGGCATGTAAGAATTGTTTAGCACAGCTGCTCCGTTGTTGTTAGCACTGCTGGGTCAAGCAGCCTTGATAATGGAAGGTGGAGGGGATGGCAGTGGAACTACAGGTAAGAAGGCTGCCAAGCCAGTGCAGCAGTTCGATACTGTGTTTCAACATTTGTAAGTGTGAAACCACCGGATAATTTTATCCCTAAAATTATCCAGACAATTTCCAGCTGTTTGTGGCAACAAAAGCTGGATATTTTTGATGAGAAGTCAGGACATCTCCAGGTAAAACATGATCTTTTCCTAACCACAACCAAGTGTTTTTTTATTCTGGAGACTGGGTTGTGAAAGAAAATGGCCAATGATAACAGCATTGAGAAGACTAATGGAAAGGACAAATGTAATGAATACAATAACTTCACACTAAAAAAACCTTATAATGATTGGTTTATATGAAGCACCTTGCATACCCAGAATGTGGTTCAGATTGCTTTACCAAATAAAGTTAGAAGAGCAAAGAAAGAAAGGCAGAAAGAAAAGAAAGGCAATACAACTTGAAAAGGCAAGATTTTCTGAAGAAAATGTACCAGTGCTTGCTGCTGAGAATTTACAGTTGGAATATTTGAAACCATCAAAACACTTGAAGAAGTTATATTGAAGTAGTAGCTGGAAAACAAATACTGACAGTAGTCAGTATGGCAGTTAAAATGGATGTGCTGACAGAACTTTCAGTTTCAATGAGAGCACTTTAAAGTATAAAAAAGAAGACCTGAGTCAAGTCGAACTGTCAGGTGGAGTTAAAATGAAATACTAAGACATTGCTCCTTGTATGCTCTCACACTTGGTGCTCCTCCCCAGTCGACAGAAGTAACTTCAGTTCCAACTGCTACTATAAGTCGATGCCAATAAAAGTGCAACGATTTGTGTGCATAGGCTATTAATTTAATAGTACAAACAATTGTTTCCATTTGTTTGAATGAAGCTGGAAAAACTATGCCATGTGTTTGGCTCTGTAACATATTAAAGGTGGAAAATGTAAAAGTTGGCCACCTGCTGGATTCATACTCAAAACAAACAGTGGACAGCATATCACCAGAGTAACTGCTAACAGCAGCTAACTGTGGCTGATGTTAGCTATAGTTTAGTTAGCAGTGCAGGTAGTGGTTGGGACTGTGAGCCTAGGATGTTGGTGTTTCCACCGCTAGCAAGAGACTGGCTGGTGCTACCTGGTTAGCATGCTATTTTCAGTGGATTTCTCTGTAACACAATACATGTACATGTCATAATGTCAAAACCTTAACTTATTCACATTCTGTTGATAATTTTAATACTTGAAAGTAAAACCCTTCCATATTGAACCTTCAAAGTCCATAACTCTTAATTTTTTTACTATTTTGTCCAACCACAAAACAATTTGTTCCTAGCAAATTGGCTTTCATTTTCACTCAAACTAGGCATCATCTATTCGAAGAAGTGTTTACAACAAAAAGAGCTATGGTCGAGTTAAACCCAACCTGATGAGGTGTCAGTTGTTACAATTTGAAATGGACAGTCTTCTGGGACTGATAAATAAAACCGCAATAATCTTTCTACCTTTACAGTTTGTGGACAAACTCTGTGCTTTTATTGTGTGAAAATTCCCCATCCATCTGTTGTCTAAAGGCAGCGTTTCCTCAGCCTCTGGGTGTGTGTCTTGTTGTGTTTGGGTCACTTGGCCTGCTTGGACTGTTTGGAGTGTTTGCACAGCTTCAGCTGCCTGGAAAAGAGCAGCAGCATGTCAGAGCTATATGGATTACTGGGAGCACCTTGCCAACTTCGCCATCAGGACCATCAGACTCGCTTTCTGGGTTCATTTCCTCCAACTGTGCCTACACTGTCACATCCAGCAACACAGACACAGTGACACTGTGTATACCTCCTCTGCAACTAAAAAATACATGTGTTTCTTCTTTTTAGGTGTATAACCTGCTACGTAAGTGATTGGCAGCAGCTCATTTTAAAGTTCATTGGCTAAAAATGGAAACAGCACTTCTTTCTTCTCATAATAAAAGAGTGGGAGGCCTAGTGTTTCTGTACCTACAATCTCCTCTATACGATTGGGCCTTTAATCAGAAATTATATAACTTACTAATCTGTAGCTGTAGGTACCTAATGAAATGTAACTAGCTACAAAGAGCTCTATTCAAAAAGTGCTTTAAGTGCAAGGTCAGTAAAGAAATTATGGTCTCAATTATACTCATTCTCGGTGGCAATTATGAGAAATAGTGTCCCATTAATGTGGTTATAAGGTCTAAAGACAGATATAATTTAGGGCGAGTTAGAAGACTTGAGTGTCCCAGTGTACCCTTCAGATGTCTCTGGGGGAATTACTGACATTTCATACCAAGGTCAGTGAACTGTACCTTTAAATAAAGCCCACTGACCAATAAAAAAACAAAATGCATGGAGTGCTGCTTGGGTGTAGGAAAAGCCCACTGACCTTTGTATGCTGCACTCATTAAAGAACTGTGGGTACTGAAGCTTTTTGTTGTTTTTTTGTTAAATCCAGAACATCAGGTATCACCAAATTTTGGACTTTAAATTTTTTTATATACTGTAAAAATGTAAGCGCAAACTTTAAAAGTCTTACATGGTCAGGCGCGTACAGGCCCTACATTACTGAATTGTTCCTATGAACCTTCATGTAACCTGAGATCTTCAAGCAGTGGCCTCTGATCAAGGCGTTTTCAGGCAATCATTCAACAAAGAGGAAGAAGTTTTGTGTTGTTTTTAGTATGGATTAAAGAGATTAGTTATAACTATAGCTCACTATAACATGTTAATTAGCAAGTTAAGGTGGGACTGAATGTGTCAGCTTTGGGCAAAGGTTACAAAATATAGGCTAGCTTGTACAATTACTGTAGTTTGCAGTTAAAATTAATGATTGATTTGTGTCCATTTTTTTCAGTTTTTTCTTTGGTAAACCGTTTCTTTCAGTCCACCAACAGCTACACATTGCATTTCAGGTTCTTTCTCCTCTTCTTCTTGTTAAAAGTGAATCCTCTTTATCTCCTCCCTAAGCTAAACTCTAGCTAAATTGTCTTGCTCGACCTCAGCTTTATAGGATTTCTGAGAAGGCTTATTGAAATCCTTGGAACTCAAACAGCTTCCTGTGCCACTGGGCATGCCGCTGCACTGGAGCTTTAGGTGTGTTTTATTCAATTGTTTTGCAGTCTGTTTGGTCATGTAGTGTGTCCCCAGGTTTAATGTCTTTTTTTCCATCTGCTTCATGGATAATGGCTTCAAATTGTCAGAGGCAGCAATTACTATCAGAGCTAAAGAGAGACATAGGTATATGGGAAAAAAAGGGGTGAAATGGGATATAAAAAGGTGTAATTGCATCCTGGATGGATTGATAGATGGTTGGAAGGAGGGAAGAAAGGAGTCATTCTCAATAAAAGTGGAAAGAACAGAGGAAGGTATAAAGGAAGATACAAAGAATTGAATGAAGGGGGGAAGAACAAGGACGTGGGTAGATAAAATTGAAAGGAGTGTAAGAGCAGAGGGAAAAGGAAAACCTAATTCTAACCTGAACCTTTAAACCAAGTCTTAACCCATAAAACAGTCCTTTGAAGTAGAGAAGACTAAGCAAAATGTCCTAACAATAAGTACATTTCCTTGCTACAATGGTTTGGAACTGGAATTGAAAGGACAGAAAAGTAAATGTCCTCACAATGCAAAAGTGTTCTCACTACAAGGGTTAACGACAAATTATAAAAAAAGATTCTAAAATGTCCTCACAATGCAGACATGTCCTCACTGTTATAAAATCAGGTCTCTGACAGGAAATGTGGATAAACTGGAGCTGACTGTACAGGAATTTGAGGTAAACCATCAAGAAGATATGATAATATGGAGGAGAAGAGAAACAGGTGATGAAAATGTTGAAATTAATTGAATCAAGTGAAAGAGACACTCATTTATGGTAGAGAAGAGAAAGGAGAAGAGGAGAAGAGGACAACAGGACGACAGTCGACAGAAAAGATGAAATGAAAATAAGGGGAAGGGGGGTGAAACAAATTACATCCATCTGCCTCAGTAGCCCTCACTCTCCTTCAGTTTCTACTTCCAGTGCTTTTTCCCTGGTGAGTTTTGGTTGCTTGTAATCAAGGACTTAAAGCTTATTGTGCTGCTGCACTCACTAAAAGTACACAGTAGCAGTTGTGATTAGTTTACATTTTAGATGCAAGTATAGAAGCATTAACTCATTAGGTCAACCATAGGGAGAATAATGCTGCATTTTGTTTCACTTGTATATTACTTTCTTATATTCAATATATGAGTGGTGTCAAGGCTTCTACAACCTCTCTCTTCTTTCTAAATATGTGTTGTGAATAAATGAGCTCTTACCAAGGCTTCAAGAAGAAAAGAACATGTATATATTCAAAACAAATGTATTTTATTTCAAAGAACACCTTCTTTTCCAAGGTAAGACCAATATTATGTTTTTTATTCAGCACCCATGTGATTCAAATTACAATAGAAACTGGACCATTTTTCAGTATACTTTCATTGTATGGGGGTTGATGATTTTTTCTTAAAACACGCAAAGCAAGGTTTCGTTAAGTTCAATGCTCCTGTCAGTATAAATGTATAACTTTAGTCAGTCTTTACAAATCCATTATACAGTTCTAAATACTATCTCAAGTTTCTATACTTCTATACTTTTGAAGGAATGCAGGAATGGTAAAGGTCTGGCTGCACCCTTTATCATATGGTACAGGGGGAAGAAGAAGCAGAAAAGGTGACGGCTTTTTTACATTTGTATGGTTAATGATCAGGTTAGGGTTTGGGTAATGGGACCAGTTTTATAATGTTGTCATCTTAACTACAGTTACTGTGAAGCAGTGCAATGAAAATATTTGGTGTAGAATTGAAGATAATTTGCTCATGATGTTTGACCAGAAGTTTTGGACTCAGGTTTTGCCAGTAGTCATGGGAGCAATCATCTATTGGGGCAGGCAGTGTGAAGAGTTTTAACATTACATGCCATGGAGGAAGTATTTCATATTTGTTGCCGATAAAAATTAGGGTATCTTTAGTCTATTTGTCAGTCAAATGTTCAGTATTTTGAGAAAAGAATCTTACCCCAAGGTCCACTTGTTTGCTTTTTTTTGGCGCTTTGACCACATCCCGGTCGAGTTTGATTAGCTGTTTTGGAGAAAGGTCAGAGATCTAGTGTCTGCTCAAAGGTGGCCTCCGTCAGATATTTCCTTGGTCATCCAGGTCAATGATCTTTGACTTCTGCTTGTTCACAAACAAGCTGATGTGTGATGTTTTTCTCTGATGTTCATTCACTGAGTGCGTCTTTAAAAATATAAAGAAATCTTATTGTGATGAATAGTTTGTGATCAGTGACTCTTTGTGACTTGGACTAGATGTTCCAACAAGTCCGACCATTAGATTGAGACCCACTACGATGCCTTTGTGGTCTTCATTGATTTGGCAGCATCCAAAGTTCTAAACTTACATTACCTGATGTCACTACTGGCAGTTACTGATCTCAGCCCTCTAATGGCTGATGGCTGTATTCAGGGTGGTCCCTGAGGACTTAAAAGCTGCAGTTGCAGCCTTCTCTACACGGCTTGTTTGATGACTGATTCTGACAACTGATGACTGACTTTAATGGAAAAAAGACTTAAGCACCATCTCTTAGCGCTTGATGAAGATGTAATGCACATTTCAAACTCAACCAGCTGGGAAATGCTACTCTTGGCTCAACTACAAATATCCAAAGCCTTTTCTTAATGTTTGTATGCATGTATGGGATGGCTGTAGGATGGCAATTCATGCTCATTTTCATGCAAATGTATTTCCCGTTATGGTAGTATATGTGTTTCTCTATGGTTTTTCTTTAAGTATACTCAAAGCTTGAGGACTTGTACGAGCATATAACAGGGAAACAAGTAATATCAACTAATGTTCATTTATATTCCGATGAAGTTTACCACTGACCATTTCCTGATGCAATTAGTGGGACACAGTTAGTACGCAGTGTAGTGTAGTGATGCACACCACTTTAGACTAAGTCAAGTAAATTATTGACCCGAGTTAATACAGTAAATATACTGTAATTCATTATGCCGCAGTCGCCTGTAAGTGCATGTTGTTGCATAATGCAGCAAGATGATGAAAGAGGAGACCAGCATACTAAACAGTGCTCCCGTCTTCATACGACTCCGATTAACAAACACGGTGAGTGTTTGCTACTGCTACTGCCAGCAAATACTGTAGGTTTAGAATATGACTTCACCTCAATTATTGTAAATAAGATGTGGCACTCATATTTGCCTCCTAATGAATGGACTACTTGTATGGTTATCCTCAATATCAAAGAGAATATTGGTGTGTGTTTAAACGTAGCCAAGGACTTATTTCACATGAGCTCTGTTCCTCCTCTCATTGCTTCTGCTTTCTCTTCTATTCCCTCTCTCCCTCCATCTTTCTCTTTTCTCTTAATGGGAATCATCTATCACAATGAAGCCTGTGCCTGCTTTTACACACACACATACGCACACACACACGCACACGCACACACACTTACACTTAACTCTCTGGTGGTACAGCAGAGTTTGAAAAGAATGTATGTGTAGCCTTACCATTTCCTCTGTGTAATGCCTGCTACTGCGTGTTTCCCATCTGTCAGCAGTGCATTGTGTGTTATGGAGAATGAGCTACAGGCAACTCCATTTACAGTGGAGCTTCCCTCTTTTTGTCAATCTCACACACAAATTTACAGTATACACTGACAAACATGCACATACTCAGCTTTAATAATTCTGTAGAAAGGGGAAGTGTTATGGAGTTAGACCTTCGAGTGGGTAGCCCTGTTGTAACAAAGCCAAGTCAAGCCGAGCCAGTATGTGTGTGGAATAGCCCCCATGGAACTCTGATGCAAATTTCCTTGCCATGCAATGTTCATTTGCGTGTGTGTGTGTGTGTGTGTGTGTGTGTATATAGATATATATATGTATATATATAATGTATATGTATGTATGTATGTTGAATTTATGTAATTAGTAGATTTGTTTAAAGCAACATAAAAATACATGTGTTGTTCACAGCTGTTTTTAACTGTATGAAAAGTTTCTCCATTTTAATAAATCCCTGCAGCCACCTGAAGGCTGCGTTTGATTTGAGAAGTGCTACATCAGAGTGCACTGTGTTTACCTTGATTGAATTTAGGTTGATGGAATGTTATAAGCAGGTTTACCAAGTTATTTATATTTATCGTCATTGTACTAATAAACTGTTGTGTTCACATCTTGATTCACTGTGATTGGCTTGGTTCTCTCAGAGCAATGACTTAGTAATTAGTAATAACCACGCTCTCTGATTTCTATCACCTTCCCGCAAACCTTTTGCATTTGTCCCACTGCTGACCATACAGTGCCTATAACAAGTATTCACCCCCTTAATTGTTTACTCTTTTATTGCTTTTATAAATTGAATCATTGTCACTGCTGGTTGAGTGTTTGTGCAGGCTGGTTATTCACACCCTTTCCCTGTCTCTCTTTGAGATTACCAGAGGAAGCTGATTGCAGTAACAGCCAGATCAGGAGGACCTGGTTTCAGTGCTCTGGAGGATATAAAAGTCTGGCCTCTAACTGCGCAGGCGCTTTCTTGTCTCTTGCTCTCCTGCTCATGCACCTTCTGTTTTTGTTTAAACTATTGTATGTTACCACCCCATCCCTCCACACATCCACATTTACACCACTGATGCCACTGACACACATACCTCATTTAGCTGTTTATTGTTTAGTTTCCTATGTTGATTATAATAAATTATGTCCATTTTGCACTCCACATCCTTTCCCATTTTTTTGTCATGGCCTATGGTCAGGTTATGACAATATACGGAAAATATACAAAACAAAAAATTTACAAAGAAAAAAAACTGCTAGTAATGTCAATTAACTAAAATATATATTGTAAAATAAGTGATTACGTAAATATTGACCCCCTTTAAAGTGACTTACCTAATTCAGCAGAGGTCTCAAGGGATTGTAGTATAAAGACATCCTGTGTCTGAAGGTCCAGTTACTGGTTAATCAGTATTCCTGGCTACAGTTAGACCATGAAGACAAAAGAACACTCCAAGTACCTCTGTGAAAAGGTTATCGAAAAGTATAAGTCAGGGGATGGATACAAAAACTTTTGCAAGTCACTGAACATCTCCCCGGAGCCCAGTTAAATCCATCATTAAGAAATGGAAAGAATATGGCACATGTATAAATCTTCCTAGAGCAGGCCATCCTCACAAACTGAGTGACCCTGCAAGAAGGAGACAAGTGAGGGAGGCCACCAAGACACCTACAACTACTCTGGAAGAGCAGCTTCAGCAGCTGAGATGGGAGAGACTCCGCATACAACAACTTTTGCCCAGGTTCTTCACCAGTCAAAGCTTTATGGGAGAGTGGACAAGAGGAAGTCACTGTTGAAGAAAGCTCATTAAATCTAAACTAGATGTAACCCACATGGTTACTAAACCCATTTATCTCATTTAAGTGTTAACCATGCCCACCACAAGGGGGCGCATCAGTCCTTGACTCATTGTCATGATCACGCAGTGTGTGCTCACTCTGAGCCGAAGCTGACGAGCCCTGGAACGAGTCTTGTGTAGTACGCTGGATAAGAGGAGACGTTTCACCGTGTGAGCCCTCTGAGAGAACTCCGATTGTTTTTTTTATTTGCCGGATTAGGAATTGATTCAGATTCCGAGCCCGTGGAGGTTCGGTGGCGAGCCAGGAAAGACGAGCGACTCGGACGGAGTGGAGCACGGTGTGGCCAGCTGTGGGATCCACTCCAGAGAACCCCAGACATCATCTCATTTCACTCGTTGACACAGATAAGAAAATAACACAAAAATCTATCCGGGTAGTAGTCATATGAACAGAACATTACACACACACCGCAGAACGGAACTGAACTCTTAACTTCTAATAAAGAAGAAGGGACACTTTTATTTGATTTTATTAAATTTTTTCCATGAAAGACCTCTATTTGTTTTGTATTTATTTGTTTTCAAACACTGCCAAACAAGTTGTTGTTGTGTGAGGCAATAAACTGTCAACTTTCAACTTCATGTTCCCTCATTTGAATAATTTAGGGGTCCAACTTTCCAAACCTAGAGAGATAGAGTGTAAGTGTCAATAGTGTTCTTCTAGTCAGGCTAAGGGCGCTACATAGAGTTCACCCAAAGGCATGTGGGAGACTCCAAGGTCAACTTGAAGAAGGTTATTTGGTCTGAAGAGACCAAAATGTAGCTTTTTGGCCATCAGACTAGACGCTATGTTTGGCCGACACCAAACACTGCACATCAGCACAAACACACCATCCCCACCGTGAAGCATGGTGGTGGCAGCATCATGCTGTCTGGATGCTTCTCAGCAGCAAGCCCTGGAAGCCTTGTAAAGGTGGAGGGTAAAATGAATGCAGCAAAATATAGGGAATTCCTGGAGGTTCAGTCGGCAAGAGAACTTCAACTTGGGAGAAGTTTTATTTTCCAGCAAGACAATGACCCAAAGCATACAGCAGAAGCTACACAGAAATGGTTTAACAACAACAAGGTGAATGGAGTCAAAGCCCAGACCTTAATCCAACACAGAATTTGTGGCTGGACTTGAAAAGGGCTGTTCACGCCCGATCCCCATGCAACCTGACAGAGCTTGAGCAGTTTTGCAAAGAAGAATGGAGTAAAATTGCAGTGTCCAGATGTGCAAGCCTGATTGAGAGCTACACACACAGATAATGCTATGATTGTGACATTTCTTTGTTGAAATGTTTTCACTTTGATATTAAAGTGATATATTTTTTGTTTTGTATATTTTTTGTATATTGACCATGATTCCATTTATACATGCAATAGAAGAGAAAAACAATTAAAGGGGTGAATACTTTCTTACAGGCACTGTACAACTTAAATCACATATGGAGACGCCCCCACACAGTTTGTGCACTGAAGATCACTTTTGTGACCGACTTATCAATTAGTGAGCAGACTTTCTTCCCTTCAGACAGAGCTATGCTAGCTGTTTCCCCCTGAAGAGATATTCTCATTTGCTTCCTCTACAAGAAATCAAATCACCATATTTTCTTAAATGTGCCATTATTTCTGTCAGGTAAGAAGGAGCCACCCTCCACGGATCAACAATTTCTTGCTAGGATAGAGCGGAATATGTGTGTGTGTGTGTGTGTGTGTGTGTGTGTGTGTGTGTGTTTTCATTCAGGCATGTTTGCATGTCTGTGTTCAGATGTGCACGTGTGTCAGTAATTAACTAAAAGGAAACCTATTTCTGAAAAGAGCCCAAAGGGAGTGATGTGCTCTAACAAAGAAGACAGACACATGTAAGAAATAACAGTGAAGAGAGGAAGTGGGAATAATAAAAACAGAGACGGCACTTTATTCAATATTATACGAGGACCGTTTGTACATTGTGAAGCTGTAATGTGTAATTAAATCACACAACCGTGCTCAGCCTGGCTGATTTTTGTTTGCTTCACATAGTCCTTAATTTGGGAGGAAACAAATCTGCACAAGTACTCATAAACACACACTCAATCTCTGTTGAGAGTTATTGTTAGGGTTTAGGGTTATACATGGTGGTATTATGATGATGATGATGATATAAGCATCCTTCCACACTGGAGGAGTAAAATAGTAATTACCATGAATTATAAATCATTATCCTGGCAGGATAATCATCAGTGTGCTTGGGCTGGAAGTGTCACATTCAAGGTCTGACCTCTAGGTGGAGACGAAGACGTTAGAGCGGCTTTAAAACATTAGTTTGGGTCTTTTGATGTGGGGTTGTATGAGGTACTTATCCTGAGCCAGTGTATTACCTGCAGTAGATGACCGTCAGCTCTCCCCCTGTGTGGAGAAGCGGCGCATAGTACCGACAGGAAGCAGAGCATTGTACTGCTAAACAGGGCCGATAACAAAACGTATTTCAGGCACCTAAAAGAAGGCCCACCGCAAAAAATATGTTTAGGTCTATATTTTGAACATTTTTTGGTGCTTTACATTGTTTTCAGACAGCTGCGCAATACAGTGCGCATGTGCACAAGAATATGGATTTTTTAAGGGTGAGGGAATGTAGTGCTAAGTATAGACTTAAATATATTTTTTAGGTGTGCCTTCTTTTGGGTGGCTAAAATACGTCTTGCTTTCTGTCCCATTTAGCAGAACAATGCTCTGGGGGGCAGCTGGTGGTCATCTACTGCAGGTAACACACTGACTAAGGATAAGTACCTCATGCAACCCCACATCAAAATACCCAAACTATTTTTTAAGTCTGGAGTTAGCTGGATGATGAACACTTCCACCAAGGCAAATTCTTTGATTTTGGAGTATGCTGATGTTTGCTCTCCTCGCCGATCAAATTGTTGGAAATGAATGATCTTTCTCAATAACAATCTGTCACATTCAAACAGCTCCCTCAACACACATGCAAAAAGCTACGAAAAACCGCCTCGTCTGATGGCGTCAAACAGGTTAAAAATACATGAACACTAAGTTTCAGCTTTGAGCTGTCAAGTCGTTGCGAAGGTTATTCCCATACGATGCAAGAGCAGCTTTAGTGTTTTTCAACTATAGAGAAGCTTTAAAGTTCTTCCCCTTGAACAACACAAGTTACACTGTAAAGCATTTCAAGCTTTAAAGGCAACAGAAACAGTGGATTTTGTGGAAAAGAGAGGATAACATCCGTGCAGGCTTTTTTTCTTTGGTGATTTTTTTGGGAGCCAAAACTTTGTGAGTTTGACGGCTGGGTGAGCATTCATAACCAAAGAGAATTGTTTTCTCTGGACCTTGACTATTGCATTTTGGAAGCTTGGCTCTTTAGAAAATACATTTATGTGCTTTTTTCTCAGTGTTTTCTTTGTATTTCTTTGGAAAACCTGACTAGACCGACCTGATTCTATCAAAACTCACTCTTCCCCCCACCCTGGCTAACACCTCCACTTCATGCATATGTAACGACAAGTATGTTGACATAAAAAAGATTTGTTAATCGATGCATTAATTATCCTAAATAATGACCTTATTAGCATAAGCGATTATGTTTAATACATCATGGTAATTATGGCAGGACATTAAGCAGCTCAAGTGCCTGTTAATTCATAGTCTTACATTTCATTAATGTTCACGTTTTATCAACACGAGCTGCAAACAGCTATGTCCAGGTTAGTGATGCAGTCACTATAATAATTAACCCGACTGTATGTGCTGATTTTTGTCTCTCTTTATAGTTCTGAAATCTAAAGCAGCTCAAGTACTGCCCTAATTCTAAACTATATTACTATTGAATAAACGTTTAGCCCTTGCCCATCAATGATTTGTTAAACGAACCAGTGTTAGTTTTCATTAATGAGAACAATGAAAAAAATGTTCATCAAACCGTTTTGACATTGATGAGCTAAAGATACTTTCATCTTTGATGAGAACAAATTCAGACTAAATGTACGTTTTCTTTTCATTAACAATACTGGACCAAAATGTTTTTGTTGGATTATTGTTACTGTTGGACAACAACATGATGGCTTCATCGAGATGGGTTTGGTCGGAAAAGAGTAAATCTATGGACACTCACCTGGCGAATGCAAGTCTGTATATCAAAATCATATACTATGTTCACCCATTTAATTCCAGGCATGTGGGATTTAGCCAGTTCTTAGAGCTTTTTTGCTGAAAACAGCTGCCTGTGACGGCCAAAAACAGACAGCAGACATTTCAAGAGTGATGAGACTGAACTGGAACAATGAAGTCACAAGCCAGAAAACCACAGACACTGTTCAGCCCCATAGAGCTGAGTGAAGCTGCAGAGCTGGGTGTTTATTCACAGTGATTCATCACTTTGAGTGACCCCTTTGAATAGAAGTGGTAACTCAAAGAAAGAAAAGCTTTTCCATTCACCATACATTAATGCTAATAATCATTTTGCAAAGTGAACGTGACGCTTTTTTGTGCCTCCAAACCCCAATGTGAGCCTGGACTTGATGGCTATTAAAGCCAGGATTGGCACTGACAAATGAGCCTGTATCTTGCTTGTTCCTTCCAGGTAGGTGGCCATCAACCACTTGATCCCACAGTTGACTTTAATTGGCCTGTCGAGCTAAAGCTGTAGGCGTTAATTATGTGTGACATTGATTGAGAGGGATAGAGTGCAAGGCAGTAAGTGAAAGGTAAAGGCAAGACACAATAAAAAAATATGGGTGCAGAGAGAAGAAGGAAGAGACTGAGGAGAAAAGAAAAGTGTGGAGAGAAAATAGAGAAGAAGGGCAGAAGATGGAGGAGGAGAGGAAACAGAGGCGATGAATGATGAGCAGAAAGAGTGACGGAAGCTGTCAACCAGCCGTGTCGTCGTCCTGACTCCTCAGAAACATGCACGTGCGCGCACACACATGCAGATTCTTCCAAGCTGGAGACTCCTCTACACTCTGAATTATTGGCAGCTGCACGGCTGATGTTACAGGGTATCTGTCTCTCTCACACACTCACACACACTGATCCATACTTATGCACACACACTGTCAGCTTGTGCAGTTTAATTGGTAGTGAATGTGTGCTGTGACTGACAGCTGATCTCTCCTCGTGACAGAGTTGGTTAACTGAGGTACCCGGGGGGAGGGATGAGAGTCTACTCCCCAATTGGTTAAGCTGTGGAAGTGTGCCATCAATCAATCAGTCAGACAGTCCGTGAGATGTATTTACATAGCATGAGCCAGTTGAAGACCTTTGTTGAGGGATTAGTTTTAATTTGTTAGCAGCTACATTTGATTTAAACCTATGGTGACTTTGACTGTCTCCACAGACACAGCTAGAAATGGCCCTGAGGTCGCCTTGAAAATATCCAGTGGTGTCGTAAATGATGCAACACAGAAGTGAACCGTGGTCACCGGCTTGGCAGCCCTCTCTTGCCTGTAGTTCCACCAACATCCCCTCCACCTCCTGATTTAAGGTCAGGTAATAAACATGCTGAAGGTGATATGACACGTTTTGTAGACATGTCAATATGGTACCTAGCCTGTGACACATGCAAATATGAACGCATCTGTGGTTCACATATGTCGTTCACTGCCAACATTTTATCCTCATGATTGGGCTTCTCACCATATATTCTGTTTGTCTTTTGATTTTGAGATTCTAATTTTGAGTACATTGCATCTGCATGTAAAGCAGACCTTTCAGGACCGCTGCCCCGGACTCCCTGCTGTAAATCACAGTCTGAGCTGGGATTTTAAATCCTATCATTTGAGCTTATCATATCTCAGTGGAATCTCCAGCTCACGCACCAAACCGTCTGTCTACCCTGCAGCTCATGAAAGAATCTATACCCACTCTTTTCTGTCTCATTTTTGTTCCTGTCCCACAGCTTTAACAACACCGGTTCATTACCTTTAAAAAATGCTCAGATTGTGGCTATGCACATGGAAGAAAAGTCTCATGTGTCCTTGCCTGCTGTGCCATCTGGATGGCCTGTACTTATCTGATAAAACAGGAGGTAACTGTAACAAAATGACTGGTTCCTCTCATCTCCCGCGGTCGCCTCCAGGCAAGAGACTGTGTTACTGCACGTGTGCGTGCATGTGTATGTTTGTGTGTGTGGAGGGGGGGGGGGGTCCAGGGCAGGACACTAATAGGCACTACTTTGTCCATGTATGTCCTTGTCCTAGTTTAGCAGAGAGACACAGAAAGAGAAAGAGCTAGGGAGTTACACATGGAGGGAGAGAGAGAACATCATTATGACCTGCCGCTGTACTTTGGGAACAAGATGTCTCTGAAGCAGTGTGACCCCCACACGCTCACACTCTCTCTCTCTCACACACACACACACACACACACACACACACACACACACACACACACACATGCACAGGCTATTACTGTGGTGTCTACAGTGGCTTCAATGTAAAAATATGAAGACAGGTTCATATCAGGTAAAATCTATAACCGTCAGCTTTTCATGAGAATGTGAGTTAAAGTCAAGTCAAATTTTTATTATATATATGTACATGCATTTGCGTCAAGGGGTGTTGCAATCTGTACTGCATATGACACACTCTGTCCTCATACCCTCAAAGTTACATAATGATGATGTTTTAATAATTAATAATCAGTGATGGTGGCGTAGCTCACCCTCAGTATGCTTCTTTCAATGCTATCAGTGCAAGTTGTCATGAAAGCGAAATTATTAAAGTATTGGTCAGTTTAACTCAGTATAATTGACTGCATTTATGGCTCTGGTATAAGTGCACTATACAGAAGGTAATGACAGAGTTGGATC
Source organism: Pagrus pagrus (assembly GCF_965226575.1). Taxonomy (NCBI): domain Eukaryota; kingdom Metazoa; phylum Chordata; class Actinopteri; order Spariformes; family Sparidae; genus Pagrus; species Pagrus pagrus. The sequence goes on from NC_140202.1 coordinate 8,022,820, forward strand.
CTGCCACTGCTGTTTGAAAGCATGTGAGCAAAGCTGTTAAGCTCTTTGGATTGAAGCTCTTTGTAAATAAAGTCCATTAACCCTTCAACAGGAAATCAAGTTATAGAGGAAATCAAAAAACAGGTGATAATCACTCCTTTAAAGCCCACCTTCAGTCGGTTACTCTTCCTGTCCAACAGTTAACGTTCTTTCCGGAACAGAGAATGGGGGGCGTGGTTAATAGTCCTACAAAGTTATTACCATCGCAACCAGACTGCCGGTCTAGCAAGATCAACATCACAAGCATGAATTAGCAATAGCAAAGATATTAGCATGGACAAGCCAAAACATTTGAGGGGGACTTGAAAGCAGACATGTCAGGACAAGGGACAGCTACAGTATACATCTAACACTTAAAGTAGACATTTCAAGAGTATGGACAGTTACAGTAGTCCTGTAGAGTTTGAAGCAGACATTTCAGGACCATGGACAGGTACAGTACACATGTAGCATGTAACACAGACATTTCAGGACCATGGACAGCTACAGAATACCTGTAGCGTGTGAAGTGGACGGTGTGGCTCATCAGTATTGCCAGGAATGGAATAAAAATACCAAAGTACACTGGAGGGGGGCTTTTAACAGTTGTGTTAGATCAGATAAAGATGTTTCTAACACAGAATCAATGTTGTTTTTCCTTTTTAAAGCTTAGCCATGATAATTTAATCACCCCAGTCAAGTGGTCATTATTGTAACCATGGTGAAAAAGGTCACCTAACACAGTCCTGTCACCACAATAAAATGTTGGCAGTTTAAGCAGCATTATGTAACTTTTTAAAAATGTTTTTATTACCTTAAAATAACTTTAGAATCATTTTGATGGTACAATATTTTGTAATAGGGTAATTGGTGTCAGCCACTCTGCCCCTATATCACTTGTTTCTGCACCATATAACTTCAGAGAGAGGGTAGGATCACAGCGTTACACACGTTAACATCAAGATACAAGTTTTCAAGACCTAACATTGTTATTACGCCATGAGTTTTGTTTGTAGTAAGCACCTACATAATGTCTGACAAACTGTTACAGACCTGGGATTTGTATTTATGACAGTGATGTTGCACTCAAAAACTGTGAAGGCAGTAAATCACACAAAAATGCCAATTTCTACATACTGTTGCTTTAAGGTTCCTGCAAACCACTGATACATTCACATCTGTATGTGTTATATGTACCACACTGACATTTAAATAATGTGTTATATCACAGTAACATTACATGTGTCAGACCTGACTGAGGAGCAGTTACAGGTGACAAGGCTGCCAAGTCAGTGAATGCAGTCGAGACTATCAACTTTCAACTATGTGTGACAAAGTGTGAAAAACTGGATATTTTTAAGACCTAATCAAATTAAAAGAAATTGACATTTACTTACCCTACCATTGTGAATTTGATGGCAACAAAATGTTGAAAACAAGTTTTGACAGGGGCTACAAAAGACTGGGAAACTTGTGGAGTGCTTCAAAAACACCTGTTTGGAACATTCCACAGGTAGACAGGCTCATTGGTAACAGGTGAAGGTTCTCAAAAGGCTCAGTAGTTCCCGAGCAAGGATAGGGCAAGGTTCACCACCTTATGATACACATGATTGTTGAAAGGATGTTACTTCATGGGCTCAGGAACACTTTGTAAAACTGTTGCCAGTAGAGTGTTCATTTGCAAATGATTGTGTTATGGGCTGAAGCGGGTGGGACCCGGAAGCACAGATGAGCAGGCGTCTTCAGGAGCAGAACAAAGTTTATTTAACAAAGAGTGTCTCAAAAAACAAAAATGATAAGCTACCAGCCCGGCAGCGTGGTGTCCTCAGGGCGAACGGAAAAACTCAGCCCCGCCTGCCAAGCCCTGTAGGAAAGGAGAGAAGGAGGCGGAGAAAACAGCAGACACTACACAAACAACCCTCACAGATTGCATTCTATTCATATTGACGTTTTACACTGTATCCCAACATTTTTGGAATCAGGGTTGTAGGAAGTGCATGATTTTTACATAGAGACCAACTTTGTCTGAATTTCATTAATAGTAAAATTACAGACCTGTAGAGGCTACTGGAAGTTTCAGTTTTAGTCTGACTTAAACCCTTTTTTTTTAATATGAGGAAAGTGTTTATTAATCCACCACACCGAGTTAGAGCGACATTCTGCCTGAGGGCTTTGATGCACACGTAAAAAGGTGACTTGAAAATCTGTTAAGAAAATCTCAATTCTCCAGGAAAATTCTTGCTGCACAAAGACGGTTACTTAGTGTGTGCAAACCCTGTACCCCTTCATTTCTGAATGTGATTAATTCCACTTCCACTTCCTGTGAATAAAAAAAATCACAGCTGAATAAAAATTTGATTCAACCAAAGTAGAGCGGTTCCCTTTCACACAGGCATTTCATTTCAGTGTCTTGATTGACTTTCAAGGTAGGTGGCAAAGCTTCAAAAAATTAAATTCTCTGTATCACTCACAGCCTCCTACACAGCCTGATATAATCCATCATAAACAACAAGTGTCGCACAGACAAGCAATGCTGTCACCTAATTAACACAGAAAGGTAATTGGATTAATTGCAGTAATTAGGATACTTAATTATGATCTCATCAAAAGCAGGACATTTTAAAAGAGCTATCAGTGGGACAGCCACTAAGAGAGGAGGAAAGAGAGTGACGGGGAGTAAAAATGGTCCTGGGCTCACAGTGCGGCATGAAGCTAAACGTTACTCAACATCACAGGATGTAAGCCGACCACAAACTGCAGCTTAATTACCAAGATGTTTAATTTACTTTCTCAAAGAAAAGCTTATTTTTCTTTAACAGCACTGATTGATTTCTAAATGTCTCTCAGGTCACACTTGTAAGGATAAATATTGATATTATTATGAGAAAATAGGGTCTGTGAAGAGTTCAGTGAAAGAAAATGAAGCATCGCCTTCACTGAGAACACTTTCACTGTCATTTCAAACAGTTTTAAATACACACTGCTCGACCCAACAGTGCTGTCAGAATGAATCCCCATCAATTCAGTTATTGTACTCATCTCCAGCGGCACAATTAAAAAGTACACGTAGCAGAGCACACGCAGATCTCATTAAAACACAAAGGACAAAGAATAAAGTGCATAGTAACATCTAAAGTACTGTGTGCTGGGAAGAGTGAATGGAGGGTTCCCAGGGTCACACACAGGCCCAGACTTCAATAAGCAGGTTTGAAGGTTGCACTTCTGGTTGTTCCTGCGACGAGGGCGGCTGCTCTCTCTGAGCAGAATATGTGCCGGGTGAGTATTTTCCTGGCCTTCTGACGGATATGATCATTGTATATGTGCAGAGACCTTGGAGCACTGATTCCCATTTAGCCCAGGAGGGGACCTCTACAATAAGAGGGAGGTATGTGAAAAGACTGTAAAACTGCTAATTGAAGCTAACAGAAGCTCTGATAGCAAGAAAACATTATGATTCCCCACTGTCTCAGTGGCAGAGGACTTTTGTAACACTTTATAATAACGATCCTCCAAAAATGGTAAATTAATAGTGAATTAAACTTTAGTTAATAGTTATTTCACTGTTAAAAAACAATGCAATCCTTTATAAACTATTTATAACCGTAATCCACAGCTGTATTTTGTGCTTAGTGCTGATTAGCTAATGTTAACCTGCAAAAATGCTAATGTCATTAGGCTGACAATCAGACATTTTGCTTTGTTTCATTCATTCAGCCTGGTATCTGGTAAATGTTATCCAATCTCTTGTTGCAGCTGGGTTATCGTGTTTGTTTTGCCTGAACCAATCAGATGTGAGTGATGTGTCAGTCATGCTGACATCAGAAGCTTGGGTAGTAGGCCTAGTAGCCAGGAACAATTAACACCTTTCAACAGGTAAGTGTTAGTTGTCTTATAACACCCTGTACAGCTGCGTCAATCTCATTCGTGCTTCCAGGTGTTTTTTTATTCTTTTTTTTCCTGTTCGGTTTTTGATAGACTTTTTTTAGGCGGCTAGCATTTTAGCAATATACCTAATCCTGCTTACAAAACTCTGGCAGGTCAACACTGTGTCTCAAATTGGCACAGTCACACCATGAGAGCCAGACAGACAAACTCCCCTCAGCAGGCCACTAAATTGAAATGAGTTGCTGAAGCTTAATTTCCAACTATTTACTGGGTAACGTGCAGGTCAATCAGACTTATATTTGTCTCCAAATATAAAAGGAGTGACACTGGAAGTGAGTGGTGTGAAGACGTTATTATTAGGCCTCAATACACTGTGAAACTTAAAATAGTCTTGGTAATTTTGAGGTCTTAAGTAAAGTCATGTTGTCAGGTTTTACGGTGAATGCAATAAAGGAATTCAACTTTTAAAATGGGAAATCAACTTGATTTGAAAGTGTATTTAGAGGATGTACTTCAATTTACTGACCTGCAGAAGTCGGGCGGGAACTTGTTGGAAATGAAGCTGCAATAACGCACTTTAAACTCAAATAACCTGCCAGTAATACATTTTAAAAGCACAGTGATGGTTATTATAGAGATCACCTGACAAAGTGAATTCTGGGACGTCTCATGAAGGCCAAAGGAGTCTAAGAAAGGACATCAGGAACAGAGGCAGAGAAATGGGGAGCTCACATTAGCAGCAGTGTTTTTGCTGCAGGTCTCTGGCACGCAACGGGCTTTTACGGAAGGTGTCACAGTTGAGGAAGCGGGCAGTTGAATTATGTCACAAATGCACACATACACACACACACACACACACACACACACACACACACACATATGTCCACCCACACATACCATCACACCAAACTGACTGAGCAAATGAGACTTTCTCTCCCTCTCTCCACCACAGGCTTCCTACTGCCTGTGCCGTGATGAATATATCATCGGCCCATTTTCGGTGAACAACATGGCGGTTCCCACACGCTATGCGGCTCTGCCCTATCACTTTCACTTAGATGAACATGAGGTTAGGGCAGGACTGGTGGAGAATTTAAATACGGTGCGTGAGATAGAAAAGGGAGAGAGAGAGAGAAAAGAAGGGGATGCATGAGAAATCAGGGAGAGAGGGTGAGTGGGTGGTGGAAAGAAAATACATGGGGGAAAGGGAAGAGATGGAGGGAAAAGGAAGTGCTATCTGTATCTGCCTGATCAGTTTCGCTTAAGTTAAACGGGGCTGTGGTGAATGGGGAATAGCTCATGTTGCAATGAACAGAAGAAAGGTGGGTGAGGCTGAGGGGAGAGGGAGAGGGAGAGGAAGAAAGCATGAGAACACTGAAATGGAAGATGGTTAAATGTCTCCCATTTATTTTGGATTTAAACCACCCAGAAGCAGCATGTGTGCCAACGATCCACACCATCAAAACTTCTGTGCAAGACACAAAAGCATTGTAAATGTCATAAATGATACTCTGAATGACTTGACCTAATGATTATACCATGCTTATTACTTCTCTAAAAGGAATGCACAATATACACAGTAGGTTTTTTACAGTGTGTGTTTGTATAAATAAAGATTAATTTGTCATAACAACTCAACCTGTTGGATATAGATATTCTTGGAAACAGTGCCACAGCCTGCAGGAGACTCTCCCAAAGAGACTTACCAGTGAAAGTGCAGAAGGAAACTTAAGTTCTGTTCTAAATAATTATTGACTAATTTAGTATGACAGCTACCTGAGGAGAGCAGGGATTCTACCTCCCTGCATATATAGTAAATACAGTTTTATTTCATTTCTCACATTTTTGTTTTGGTAAATTTGAAACAATCTGAGAAATCAAAGTACGGCTGATCTGCTCCCAGGTCAGAGCCACGCTAAGAACATGAGCTGTAGGTAGACATTGCTACACTTTAACATGTGGTCGTTTGATTCTGTTCGAAATCTGGCTCATGTTGGCTGACGTGAAAGCCGTCAGTCAAACTAAAGACCAAACCACAAATCCAAGACCGCCTTAAAATGATCACTGTTGGGGTGGTTAGTCAAAAAAGTAATGTATTACACATTGTTACTTAAAAATATATATAATGCATTACCTTTTTACTCCCTGTAGAAATTAACATTACATTACTTCTGCATTACTCTGCATCACCTGAGATGAATTGTCACCTAATTGCCAGTTAAGAATGTAACATTAAACAGTATCAGTATGAACATCAGCCCCATCAGGACAAAGACAAACACGTTTTTTCTCTTTTTATGCTCCACAATAACATAATTGAATAAATGTTGTTAGCCTGCCTAACAAAGGCTGGTCCGAATATCAATAAATAAAATACTGTGAGACTGGCCCCCCTAACACCATGATGACAGAATTCAAAGCAGACAGAAAGGTTCATGTTTAAATGGAAGAACTGCACACAACAGGCCAAACACACTTAAACTCTTGACTCTCTTGAGTCACTCACTCACCAAACAGCGGCTTTATAGTGAACTTGTCCAGCTTATTTGACGTGTTTATCACTAAAGCAGTGTTTATTGCCGGTCAGGAGGAGTCTCTCATTGTATCTCAGACAGCCTGCTCCTCTGCAGAGTTGTCACTGCCCAGGCTTAAGAGCCTCTCCATGAGCACACTGACAGGGGAAGTCAAATGATTGTTGTCCAGGGGTGCAGGAAAAAGACACGTTTAACGATAATTTTCGATCTCCACTATATTCTTTTGTTGAAGTTATGTCACAATGACTTAATTGTTTGATTAGTTACTATAATATGATAATTGAGTTTAGAAGCAGTAACAAGTTAATCCACAACTAAACAAGCTAAACTACTACTGAAGTCATCTTCTGAGTCTGAACTCTTAAAGAAATGATCTAAATGGGCAGCTGTGGCTCAGGGGTAGAGCCAGCGTCTTGTTATCAGAAGGTCGCTGGTTCAAAGTGTCCCTGGGCAAGATACTGAACCCCAAACTGCTCCTGTTGTGATGGATGGCACCTTGCATGACAGCCACCGCCATCAGTGTATGAATTAGTGTAAGTCACTTTGGACAAAAGTGTCTGCTAAATGCCCTAAAATGTAAATCTAACAAACAATATGTGTAAGAGAAACGTACATTTATGCAAATCTAACCACGGTAGCGTCAGCATGTGAGTGACAGTTTCCCTCTGAGGAATGTGACAAAGAGCTCAAGGGTTCGACCTGGACTGCAAATTCCTCAGATCACAATCTGAGTGAGCATCTGTGGGACAAATCCAATCTCTGGATTTGGTAAACACAATATAAGTTATTTTTAGTTTAGGCGAAGATTGAACATCCAGCATTTTTTCTTCAGCATTGCTCCACACTTATACAAATATATTATATATTTATACAAATGACCACAGATACCCAAAAACCAGCACAGAGTGGCCCTTTAGGCCCAGGGAGCCATGACAACGACATGACTTTCTAGTGATAAGCCTGCTGCTATAGAGCCCCCTGTTGTAGTATGGTATGTGAGTGTGTTCAAGTACACTATATGCTCTCCTTTACTGAGCAGGAATATTTCCATACACTTAACCTAAACTTTTAAAAGTGAGGATTCACTTCAATACAAGTATGACACTTGTAGTATGACACAAGTGCGTACAGTATATGTATTTTGAACTGCTTGAACTGTATGTTAGAAGTTGTTCTGAGAGTTGATCATTAGCTTAATTAATGCCCTCAGATAGCTATAGTATAATGATACTTGTCCTCTCACTCGTAAGCAAGTGTCACTTACAAAAATGGCACCCAGGGGTAAAAAAGAGCTTCAAAACTCAAAGCTCAGTGTGTGAGGATTGCTGCTGCGCTGGCTGTGCTCACCACATCCAATGAGACGTGCTTGTGAGTATTTAAGCGGCATGAGAAATACCTGAGAATCACAATTACACACTGACAACTCTCTCTGTACTTTAGTATTTGTCACTGCTAACTGTTGTGTATGCCTGGGGAGGGTGTAGATAGTTCTACCAGCTCAGTTTGGTTAAGAAAGTCTGGTAATAACGGGAACCAAGTGGAGATTAACACTTTAACACTTTAGCGCATACCCCATCTGAAGCTTGAATGCATGTTGAGTGTGTAAATAACAGCTTTTCAAATCAATTTGGGATCTCAGGTATTCTGGAGACTAGGATAATGCTGGATGATCTTTATGGAGCACCATCTCCTTCAGTTGTTAAAGAGAATGCTGCAACACTGTTTGGCTGTGAAGCTCCACTAAGGTGAGCAGACAAAAACAATATTTTTGGGTCAACTTGTCCTTTAACTCTGACACACGGATTTCCCAGTAGGTGCAGATATGAATAAAACAAAGTCACACCTTCCGGTCTACTTACTTACAATGTTTGGCAGTTCTGTTACAGCTTGTGATGCTCGTGACTTCCTGGTTAAATCGGTTGGATGCAACAGGTTGACACATTACTGCAGCTTTTACCAACTAAGACTTCTTACGTTTTAATGGTGCAAGCTGATTTTGTAAAAAACAAAAAACCTACTATACTATATTTAATTATTTGGTGCAATTGTATGCAGATTGTAACCGATGCAAGAGGAGAGACCTAGCCTCCAACCAAGCCGGCGGTATTAAATCTGAACCCAGGCCTCTGCAATGATGGATGGGTGATTCTCCCCTGCACCACCTGCGTACACAGTTTTTGCTGTTTAATAAAGTTAACAGTCCGGGGGCTAGTGAGACACAGCTGTGTACCGCAGCAGACACACACCTGTACACAAACATTTCCTTCTTAAGTGCTGATCATCCACTCCAGTCATCTGCATGGAGCACACGCATGTGGTGACACTTTGCCTTCACACTGTTCAAGCAAACTTTACTCTCACCAGGAAAATAACACACAAACAGCCACTTTAATGCATCACCAGGCACACACACACACACACACACACACACATATCCACACCTCATGAATTTCCAGCATCAGCATACATTCTCATCATCATGGATTTAATAACTCTTCGGTGAGGGGAAGAGACACCTGATGTGCTGACAGCAGGCACATTAATACACACACACACACACACACACACACACACACACACACACACACACACACACACTCACCCACACACTGACATGCTGTCTCACAGTCACAGCAGCTCTTTAGTGCAGAGAGGACACACACTTGACACATGCACACACATACAAGGTAGAGAAGTGCAGATATGTTTCTTGAGGGGAATTCATGCGAAGTGGCAGGCCACCCTGCATATTTTCACTGCGCATGCAATGTGCTCTTACACACCCACGCACACACACACATGACCTGTCAAACATACACAACTTTAACACTCAGCACACACATGCTTTGCCATGACAAGACAACCACACGCACGGCAGGAAGGTTACATCTCTAAAATAACGTGAATGCACACAGAGGAACAACTGCTGCAATCAACACTCTCCGGAGACGTGTGTGTGTGTGTGTGTGTGTGTGTGTGTGTGTGTGTGTGTTGAGGAATCACTTGAAATCTACGTTTCTTGCTGACAAGGCTTTGTGTGTGTGTGTGTGTGTGTGTGTGTGTGTGTGTGTGTGTGTGTGTGTGTGTGTGTGTGTGTTGTGTGTGAGTGAAAAGTAGGCCAGCGAATGACGAGCTCCATTTTTCATTGCCATTACTTCAGAGACAGTAGGAACAGATGCCCCATTGGGACACGGACACACATACGTAGGCACAGACGTTGTCACACTCCGACACACACACACAAAAAACTGCCGACGCACAGACCTAAGTTGACCCCGTTCAATTTCAATTAAAATCACTCTCACACATATTTGTCAAGCATCGAGCTGAGCCTTTTCAATTCCACGTTGACTCACTCAGATGTGAACTTTGAAAAATGCTGCTCACACACAATAGCTTTAATTTGTCAATAGCTAGCATGCAGCGATCCATGTGTATTGGAAATTTGGTAAATTTATTAAAACTGCATTAAAATAGGTCAGATAAAGATAAAGACCGTGTAGAGACTGAAAAAAGACTACCCTCTATAAAAACATATTCAAATCAGCTATCTGAATTTGTATGTGGATCTGCATCAAATTGTGCTCACCAGCCACCTAAATACGTCAGATTTTTTTCATCCAAATCAATTCATTATCCTGAGAAATTAACGAAAATGTCGAAAAAATCTCTCACAATGTTAAAAAAAGTGAGAAAAAAAATATATAATCTGTCCCTTTATCCAGATCCACTTCAAAAGTGAATGGGGTTTAACCTGGGCTGAGTCCCATCGTCCATCCATCCAAGTTTCGTGGGAATACGTTTAGTATTTTTTGTTCAATTCTGCTGACAAACCAACCAGCTAATTAACCAACAAATGGACAGAGCTGAAAACATAACCTCTTTGGCGGACAATTAAAGCCACTGAACCACAAACATTTTGGCACCGTGCTAAACAGAAAAAGTTGCCTGTTTGGCAGCATAGAAACTCAAGGCTTCAGTCTAAGCTACAGAATATCATTAAACCAGTCCAACATGATCAGAGAGAATTAAAATGTTTAAAACAAACAATACACAAACAACAATGAACAGCAGGTTGATCTCAAATAACTGCAGCTGTGATTGTACGGTTTCTATTCACTCTACCAACACAGACTGACTTTGAACTCACAGTAATACATTCTGCTTCTGTGATTTGAAATTTTGTGTTTTATTTGTTCAGCATTACAACAATGTGTTGTTTCCAATATTTTCCCAAAGCTTTAATTACCTAAATGTGAATATAAATGTAACCTCAAGCTAGCCTGTTCATACAGTGAGCAGGCACCTTTTCACATTATTTGAAAAATGTTGCACGTAACACATAGTCCATGTGTTACGTGGAACATTTTTCAAATAAACACAACCACAACCACAGAGGCTGTTCCAGTCAGCCATCAAGCCCCACATCCAGTTTCATGTCAGTGCTTGAAGCATGCGTTAAACTGCTCGGATAAAAACAGAATGCCTGTCAGATGTGTTTTCACTCATCACAGTTACACCTCCTGCTACCCCCACTCTCCTGTCCAAATATCAAAACAGTGTTAATTGTCCTGATAGTATGATTTAAGACTTAAATGATCCAGATTGCTCAGTGGCCTTCAGTGTAACTAGCAGCTATTTTTGACACAGTTAGTTATCTCACGTTGTCACTTAAAGCTGTTTTGTCAGACTGTGATTAAACATAATGTGAAACAGCACGGCCCTTTAGCAATGTATTGTGTGAAAAAAAGTTTTTCTTTTAAATATGCAGAGCATCTTTTTCTTTTTTTTAAACTTTCCATAACTATTTTATCAGTTCAGCCAAAATACTGCTTACCAACTGAAATACACTTTGTTGCCCACTAATAATACGCAAATGAAAGCACAAGAGGTTGTGTCCGTAGCAGAGATCAGGAGTGCACAGTGCAGCATCTGGCTTAGCTCACTGATAACCATGATTTTTGTGCTTATATAATATCTTTTCAGCATTTTTCACATATGGACATAAAGCGGAAAACATAATTAACTCAACAATCATATTAAAACCCAGATGGTACCAACAGTACACTGACACAAACATACACATACAGTACATACTCAAGAGTCCATATTACACATTAGCCCAACACACAGACACACAGTAAATATGCTACTGTCAAAATCATGACTTCAACACCTGCAGCAGCAACTGTTTGTGTGATAAACAACAAATTACCTTTCACGCTAATGTGAACAAGCCAGCCGCGCATTGCGTTTGTTCACTCATACATCGTATACCACAAGAGTCCAATTAAGACTGCATTCTCACCAGTGGTGTAGTGGTATTTGTGTAAGTGGGGGCTGGCGCATTAAATCCCAAGACACTCCCCCACCACCAAAAAACATTGCTGGCAAGTGCATAGTGAGCAGTGGTGCCAGATGTTACTGTTACGCCCAACTGGGTTACTGTTGAGTGGGTAAAAATTGTTCTGGGCAGCTTGGGCTAATTTGATTGAAAGTTCCCTAGGTTGGCGAGGTTTGACTGTTTAAATGATCGACTGATGACCGACAAAACCAGATATAATTTCTGTTAATTACTACTTAAGCTTCTAAACTACTATTTAATTATGGTTCCAAAGTCATTATAAAAAAATATAAGTCCGCTTACATAAGTGAAAACTTTGTGAGAGGTTATCCAAGAGACTCAGAGAAAATTATTTCTCAGTAAAGAAACTGAGCTTTGCCATAAAACAGAAGACTGCAGGTAGATCTTCTGAAAGCTTTATCTTCTTCTTGCACTCTTATTCAGCCGTAGAACTTTATGGGGAGGCTCTGCGTGACCAAATTTCCTCCCAGCATGACATGACATGGCAACCAAATCTGTTTGCCACAGGATATCATGTAACCTAGTAGTATAAACAAGGTTGTTACTAAAACGTTTACTTCACCATTGTCATTTTACAGTTATTAATCTTACATAGCCACAAATGGATAACCTCATCACTATGCATGCTGCAAATAGCTACGTTAAAAAAGAAAAACAGCATTAAAAATATGTTGCCTATTTATTTCAGCTGCATTCAAAAAAAAAAACGACATACGCTTTAGACAGTAAAGGATCTTCAACAGCAGCCTGTGGTGCTCATGTCGCCTTTGTCCACAGGGGCTGCCAGAATCAACAAAAATAGAAGTCCCTTGTAGCTGCTTTAAATACCATTAACCAAAAGGTAACTTCTTTTATTGCAGTCTCATTTGCATTTTATTACATTGTACATGTATTTGTACTACTCACCTTCCACAATCTCTAAACTAAGGCTAATGTTATGATAAAAGTAATGTCAGCTGTTTAGAAAAGGCTTTAATTCAGAATCATAAAAGTATTAAGGTAACCATAAGTCAAAGAAAGGATGATATCCATCCACTGACTCTGCAGGTATGGTATGCCTACATGAACACCAGGAACGCTCTTAATTTCTATATAATTCTATATGTTAACAACTTTCAGCTAAACTGATTTTCTTGTGAGCATTCAGCTTTTTGTTCACTGTGTCATCACCCTGCAGCCAGTTGTGTGTCTTTAAGGATGAGGCTGCCTCTCTTGCTAAGATCTCCAGCTGAATATTTGTCCACAGCCTCACAAAGCTCAACACTGACAACCCTGAGCAGTTCCGCTTGGAACCTGGCAGCCTTTCTGCATGACTCCTCTACCACCATTGACAAAACAACAGGGACTCCTGCCCATACTGCCCAGAAACTTGGACTAATTCTAGACAACCAGCTGTTGTGTGGGGCTCACACTGCAGCCAAATCCTGATCCTGCAGGTTTGCACTCCACAAAAGCTGTCAAATCAGACACTTTCTCACCATGTATGCCGACCAGCTCAAGCTTTAGGGTTGGGCTCATGCTATTTCATTTTGTTGGAATTGCCAGCACTTCTTTTTCTGTACGTTGCAGTCGATGGGGAGCAGCTTGAAGACGGACGGGTACCAGCTGCTTTGAAAACCACAATGGCCTTTGAAAAGATCACATTTGCTGGCTCTGAAGAGGTAGCTCATTGTATAAAATCTGAAAGTTTAAGATGAAACAACCTGAAAGAAAATTGGGGAAGCAGTTGTGCAAAAGTGGCTTCTTTTGTGAAGTTTAATGGTTGGAGCATTGTGCCTAAGTACTGTTTGCTGAGTGAGATGGATCGAAACAAAGCAGCTTCTCATCATCAGCACAAAATGCAGTTGAAGCAGCGCTTTTACAACTAAAAGCAGAATAGTGTGAATCTGTGCCCTTAGACATCTCCCATCTGGTCTACTTAATTTCTCTTCCTGTGTTACTCATAAGCCCCGCACTCCATAGCTCATCTATGGTGTTAAATTCAAAGCTGAGGTATTTGCATACGAAGCCCAAAGTGATCTATGTGTGATATCCATTTTAAAGAAATGCACATTAGAAGAAGTAATTAGAGAAAACTGGGAAGCTGTCTCAGTCACTTCAAGCCAGAATCGAGTGTCATTACTTCAGCTGGGATGAGCAGTTAGAGACAGAGTTTTAGAGTTGGATTCAACTGGATGCTTCTTACTGAAGTACACCTTTGAGGTAGGCCGGGAACGTTGGAAAACAAAAGTTGATCATCTTTTGTGCTGCAGTTTTAACCAATTCAAACCTTCATTCTCTCCGACCCCCACTTATGTACCTTTGCTATGCAGGAAATGAACAGGACTTTTACCTCTGTGATCCAGAAGCACTGAAATAAATCCCTCTACTTCACATCTCTATTTGTCTTTTTTTAGGAGCGGAATAAGATGTTATGAATTGATTTTATGTTGTGTTTAGCTTAGCTAAGAATCAAGACTAGATGCTTGGAGAAAAAGAATAACCGGGGTCTGTTCTCTACCTACACCTCTACAACTGACTCAGTTATGCTGTAGTTTGTCATTTGCTTAAAGCTTTCAGGGAGGAACATAACCTGCATGCAGAGATGCTGCACTAAAAACCTGGGTAGAAGTAAATGGTTTGTCAAGAGATACATCGTTTTAACGCAAATTTCCCCAAAAAGCACACATTTCTGTTTAGGCCCAGGTTAAACAAACTAAATCCACTATTCTCAAATTGTGGTACAGTTGCGAGTAAAAGTTTGAGTAATTCTGCTGAATTTTATTTCAGGTGCTGAAACTGAAGCGTAATAGTAAAAGTAATTACGTAATAGTAAAAGTTTTGTCTTACCTGTAATATCTACAGTTGCAATCCAAATTATTCAACCCCCACTGCAAGTTAGGTTTATTGGCAAAATGTACAAACTAGCAGCTGTTAGCAATAAACAAATCAAGAAAGAACAATCTAAATAGCTCAACACAACTAATATTACAAGTGGTTTCTCCAAATTCAACACAAAATGCCACTTTTAATGACTACAGCAGTCTCAAAATTATTCAACCCCTTTATGACAAGCATCTTTAGTACTTAGTAGAGCACCCTTCTGCTGTTATGACCTGCTGTAAACATGATGCATAGCCAGAAACCAGCTTCTGGCAGTGTTCCTGAGGAATCTTAGCCCATTCCTCATGGGCAAAGGCCTTCAGCTCAATAATATTCTTGGGTTTGCGTGCTGCAACCGCCTTTTTCAAATCCGACCATAGATTTTCAATGGGGTTCAAGTCTGGCGACGGTGATGGCCACTCTCGTATCTTCCAGGACTTCTTCTGAAACCAAGCCTTGGTGGACTTTGAGGTATGCTTGGGATCATTGTCCTGTTGGAAGGTCCAATGACGCCCAAGATTTTGAGAGACACTCAAAATCTTGAGAGACACTGAACTAGATACATCGTGTAAATGAGTTGTTTTCATGAGTTAAGAAGCACATTTTTTCACTTTGGACACAGCCAGGTTAATTCCCCCCCGCCTTCAGACTTTGTTGTTAAGCTACACTTGACACATCCTGACTCTAGGCTGAACTTGAACTTGAGTTTGACAATTTGTGAAACATGTTTACTCACTGTCTTGCCTGGAATATGACAATGGATACAACTCTCAACTGACTAGCTCTTCTCCAAGAAGTCACTGTGCCTGGTTGTTGTTTGCCAATAAATTGCAAAACAATTTGTAGTTTTATAAGAAGCTATATCCTATCCTATATCCTTATGAAACTACAAATTGGGATTTCTACATTAATGTCTGTCTGCAGTATCTGTATTGTGTCTATTACGACATGTTCATTTGAGAGCTTTTAAGGTGTTGATTGAGGTATATTGTTTTAAGAAAGACTAGCTTCCCCCTGCCTCCAGTCTTTATGCTAAGGTAAGCTAATGGGTCCAGGCTCCAGTTCATTATTTAACACTCAGACATGATGATGACACCCATTTACCTTACAACAAAGCAAAATGTTCAACCATTCCTTTAAAACACTACAACATTCAGATATTTGAAACTTGGCACAAGCTAACGTCCGTTTAGATGCTCTGTGCTCTATCCAGGCAATAACATTATAACTTTAAACTCTGCATGGTACCTTTTTACCAGCGTTGGTGTGAAAAACTGTTACCGTTTGTGAGATGACCCTATTATAAACAACACATTTTGTCCGAGCCACAATGTGTAGTTTTGGAGTGTCTGAGTATTGACTCACCCACTTGGAAAAACAGGCTTAAATGAGAGCTACATTTTCCAGGCCTGTCTGCTGGGAATTGTTTTCTACTTCACAGTGTCATGGAGGGTATGGATAATGAAGAGGTATCTTCTAAACACCATCAGATAATTGGCTATGACTTGTGTTGAGGAAGCAAAAAGCTTATGTTTCGACAAAGCTATCCTTTTTTGAGGGAATGTGTGCGTTTGTGCTGCACAGGTACAAGCTTGGCCATGTGTTTAACTGCAGACATCGTTGCATGTGTGTGTGGAGATGGTGTCAGTCTCAAGGTCAGCCAGCCACATTGTCTAAGCATCCGAGGAGGCTCAGCAACACTGAGAATTAACTGCTATATTAACCAAGCGTGTGTGTGTGTGTGCGGATAATTGTGTTGGAGAGAGGGACAGACAGGGATGGAGTTAAACAGTTTGTGTGTAAAAAACTAATATTGTATTAATAACCCTTCAAGAGGGAGTCACACGTAGACCTCCATATGACAAAACAGCTCTAGATAAAAACCAACAAGATAAATGCCAGACATTCATTAAATCAGGGTCACAAAAGAGGATCATGAATAAAACACACACAGACTCCAGCAGAGGAAACTACACCAAGTAGGAATAAATCAGGTGAATTTAGTCAGTCAACGTGTTTCATTGTAAGAAACATTCAATTAGTTGGGTTATTCTGCACAAATATTTTAATATTTCTATAACACCATATGGCAAAGAAAAGGTAAAATAGCTTAACTATGCTGCCAACATATGGTTCACATGTGTATTCTGCCACTAATTTAGGCAAGTTAGACCCTTTAGTAAGGTGACGACCCAAAGACAGGTGAAGAAACAAAAGGCAAGTGAACTTGGGCATCCAAACTTCATTCTATTCTGGTGGGCTGGATCTGACCCAGATTTAGACCAGTTCTGGTTCATTCAGTTCCCTCTTGACTGACATCTGGCCTGGCTGTGGCCTGCTTATGGCTCAGATCTGGCAAACAGGAGCGAGTCATCATTGGATCACATCACTGGATATTTTTAAGCAGACCTCAGGACAATTTCAAGCCGTGTTTGTGGCAACATAAACAGGTAGTCTAAGCCTAAACATGATCTGTTCCTGACCCTAACCACGTGGTCTTAATGCCTAAACATAACCAGAGCATGAGCACAGCATTGTCAGAACATAAAATGGAAAATTGAACTTAGAAAAAGTTACAGTTTCAACCTATCCGTTGTTTGCAGAAATGTACATTGGCAACATTTATTCTGCCAACTATGTTGCAATGTTAATGTTGCCCTCTGTGGAACATGTATTGGTAGTAATAGGCAGCGTGTGCCAACATGCTCACCATGTCACCTTTATTAGGTTATTGTGTTAATGTTGTGTTCGCAGTTTGTTCCATAAGTGCTCAAAAATCAATTTAAACTGTTTTATGATAAATTCACAATATCTGCCAGAATGAGTGACTGTGCAGGAGACAGAAAAAATCTGATAATAAGACTGCAGTTAGTGCCGCTCTCCTCTCCCTCCCACCCCCTGTCTTCAACCTGGTTATACAACCAGAGGTCATTCCTCAATTCCAACCGTTAATATGTCTCTGTTCAGAGGAGGAAGGGAGGAAGAAGAAGAGAGAAAGCAGGAAGAGGGAGTGAGGCCAAGAGGTGAGGGGAGAATGAGGGAACATGCTGAAGAGAGGGGGGAAAGGTGGAGAGAGGGATTTCCAGATGAAAAGATTTATAACAAAAAGCAAGCAGGGAGGGAAGAGGAGAGCAGGAGGAATGGAGTGGAAGGGAAAGGAATAAGAAAGAAGGTGGAATATGAAAGTGAAGGAGTAGAAAAAAGGAATGAAGCAAACAGGAAAGGAGAGAAGAAAGAAGATAGAAAAGGTTGGAAAGAGATCGAAGAGAGAGAGAGAAAGGTATCAGTATGACTGTAGTCATGTGTAACTGCTGTGTGCTGCTGCTCAGTGAAGCTGCAGAGACATGATTATATTTAGAGCACACACACACACACACACACACACACACACACACACACACACACACACTCAATAACTCACTATTTAATCAGGTTGCCTCAATACAAGCATCAGAATTATTGTCCAATAGTAAATACACCCAAACACACACATGCATGCACACAAGCTGGCTTAACCTTCACCCAAAAAGGACTCATACACTCACTAACACACACATAAAAAACATGGAGAGGGCAGATGGGATTGTCTGATAGTGCCAGCAGTGATACATCCAAAGTAACAGTAGGTCAGTGCCAGGCCATTAAAAACGTGGAGACAACACCCATCGATGAGTGGAAAAACTGCAACCTAGAGGAACACAGAATTAGGTTCATATCAGTTCATTCATTGTTTTTTTCAAAAGTGTTATACTTTAGTAAGGCCATGTCTGCTGAAAAGCTGCAAAAATATCCTTAATATCCTAAAAAAAGGACCATTTCTTGACCTTATCCTAGTCCCTCTTTGAGTCCCCGTGATAGCAAGCAAACACCAGATTGCGTTTTTAAAGGAGACCCATGCTTTTGTTCCGTGTTACATACTGATACAATACACACTGTTCTTAAAACGCCCTGTCAGTAGTCCCGCCTTTAATTTCATGACTTCATGACATCATTCACCATTACACACCATTTCACACATTAGCATAATGTAATACTATATTCATGGAAGAAACCAAGCTAACTGGAAGCTTAAAAATAGAAATATGAGCAATATTTTGAGCATTAAAGCATGTAAACCAATTCTAGTAGTAAACCAAAATAAAATGATGAACCTGAAAATGAGCATAAGATGTCTCCTTTAAAAACTCTTGCCTATGAGGGATTGTCTTTGTGAAGGACGTTGTCTTCTGTTTTCCAGGTGTGCAATTGTAAATCCACCTGTCCTGTATTGGTATGTGGTGGCAAAACCAATCAGAACAACAGAAAAAAACAAAACAAAACAGCATTTTCTGAGTGTGCTTATATCTCCAAAATATCACTTAATCCTCCATATGTGACAAATGGAGTGGAGGCCACAGGTGACTCCTCATCCATAAGTGTTACCTCCCCCCTAATCAGGGAAGTTGCCATGAAGCCTGTAAAGGCATTGAAGTAATACTTAATACCAAAAAAATTGCACTTTCTTTATTCTTTGCTTTCATTTACAGTACCCATACGTGCTGGAAGCTTCCAAAGCTGGAGCAAAATGTCTGTTTCTTTACTGATATTAGAGAGTGATAATATTCTGATATCGTTATATTGCCTGATATTCTTATGAACACAGAATATACACATAAACTCACATTTTTTGCAATGATCCCTCACGTGTGGTTATTACACACTTTGGTAATGGAGGCCAGGTATTTTACACAGATTTTATTGACCTAAATGACATCAATGCACTGAAAAAATAAACTTCACTGGTAATTCAATAATTATAAATTACCCCAAGCATCTGTTTCTGCATCATCACGTCTAAAAAATATTTTTCATACCGCCGCATATCGAACAACACATAAGTTCTCATGTGTTCCTGAATGCAGCTTGGCCTGCCCCAATGCCAAAGGACCTGTGGTTTCCAAGTAATCCTGAAAGTGGTTGATTTCTCAGTACACTGTCCTGTCATCTGCTTGGCTTAGTGTCATAAGATACTGTATGTCTGTGGTGATTGCTAGCCTGCGTGTTATTTAATTAGAACCACTCTGCTACGTCTGCAGGAAAAAGCAAGACAAAAGCTTCAATCACATTTGGTGTGAACACACCTTTGGACTTGTCTGTGCTCTTCATTAACACTTAAAGAGGTAGATCATCGAGAGCATCTATCACCTGTTCATTTGTTTCGGAGGTCTTTTCTCATATTCTAGTCTTGACTTATAGCGCTGTGTGACTGGCACAGCAGACATCAACGCAGAGATCACTGCCTCACAAAATACATTTATCCATTAAAGAACTATATACGAGTGTAAATAAACAGGAGAGCTTCTCCGTCTACACACACGCACACACTTCAGTTACACCACTCAAGCTGTGAGAGACACATTGAGATGAAGAGCGGAGGAGGCATTTATGGTGTGTGTATCAGCGAGAGTGGAGAACGTGTTTGTCTGAACACATTTATCACAATTATAATCTATTTTGAATTACCCACGGGGCCCGTGTAGTTGCTGGTTTCGTGCTTGCCTCTCTTCAACTCATCCCTCTCACACACACACACCCGCACACACAAACTTTGTCGGGACTACAAAAACATACCTCTGAATCATTTTCTGTTATCATCAAAGTCACTATTTGAAACCATAGCGTGTCCAAACCTCTCTTCCTGTGAACTCACTTCCCTCCTCTGTTCCTCCTCTGCCAGCCCTCTCCAACGTCTGCTCTCCGCCATTTCAACTGTGTTTCGTGAGTCGCAAATCAATATGCTTTCTATTCTGCTTCATAAATTGAGAGAAATGGTAAAAGGCTGTTGGCAGCATAACAGAATTTGCAAGTGGGAAATGCAACATTTTAGTTTGAAGTATAGTTTGAAGAGTTGTTGAAAATTTGTTGGGAACTGTCAACTGTCTCTTTGAGCATGGTCCATTACCTTTCAGTTTATAGGACTGCAGCTAGTATAATGGGAAATACAGGGAGACGTACAATCAAGTTTATTTTCTTTTTGTCCCAATGCCAATCCAAGTTTTTAAATGTCAGGTATCTGCCAAAACACAGTCTAAAATACTTATATTTACCTAAACAGTTGTTAAAATATATATCTGCCACATTCAAATCACAGTTGTAGGCCACTAAATTCTTATTTTCAAGGAGCAACTTAATCCAAACACGGAAGATCCTGGTTCAAACTAGCAAAAACTAGTTAAACAGGCTGTTATAGATCTCATGTAGACAGCTGAATTGTTTCAAATATGTATCTGTTCTGTCTATCTGTTGTACTAGATCAAAAAACGGATCAAATTTATTACAGTTCATCTTCTGAGGACAATGTAATTAATACATACACATTTATTTTAGCAGGAAGTCCCATTAAGATCAAGATGTCTTTTTCCAAGACAGACCTGGCCGAGGTAGCAGCCGTACAAAATTACAACATAGTAAAATCCCACAAATGAAACATGATACAAAAGTCACAATAAAACGGAAGAACAGTTATTCAGACACAGTTACAAAGCCTCATACCTCCTTCACCACATTCCGAACGAAGCCCTTGTATTCATCAATAATGTAAATGTGTCTAATTTCAGATCTCTTTGCCAGTTATTCCATGATTAAGGTGCAGAGTCTGAAACTGCAGTTTTTTCCCAAATCTGTCGAGACCTGAGGTACATTAAAAAGCAATGACTTGGAGGAGTGTAGCTGGGACCTCGCAGAGCTTGGACAGAGAAGGGTTCAGAGGTAAGCATGGGTCTACCCAGTATCGCTTTATAGATAAAAATATACCAGTGCTGTTTTCCGGCTGTCATAATATTGCAATATTCACGATAACCGTGACATTAAAAAAATGAAATATTGTTCTAATAATTATGTGAAGATGTAAGGCCTTGTGCATCTCTTGTGTATGAGTCTGTCTGCTTGCCTTGTCACCAGTAATTGAGTAGATGATAGTATTTTTTCTTTTTGTAAGCTTTTTTTTTTTTTTTTTACAGTTATGCTTGCAGATCCTCTCCCCCTCCCTACATTTTAACACTGAGGTTGTTTCATCAGCCAAAAAAGAGCAAAACACAATAATAATAACTTAAAGATTGTAATAAGTAAAAGATAAATTACATTTTTTTTTTCAAGATATCATGATAATACTGTTATAGTGAATTCATTTGAGCACGACAATTGTGTAGTGCCCCCGTTAAGCATCCTAATTAGATGAGCAACATGTGTATTTAATAATAGCTCATTGTCTATACACATATATGAATAGAATAAATGTGTGTACCAAATTTTGAAGCAATCCACCCAATAGTTGTCAAGATTTTATTAATGCAAGGCGTGAATGTGAAAGATATAATCAACTTGATTGCGTGTGCAGGTGACCACATGTTCATATCTGGTTTGAATGAGGTCTGTCTTTTTTTCTGCTCGACTGACCTTCAACAAGAACACCTTACATAAAACACTTAAGCTTGATTAATATGTCTCTTTACTTCAGACTATTATTCTACCAGAATTCGTAACAGAGCGTTGTTCACTCGACAAACTGACTGAGAAATATAGCTCCTTGCTTTATATCTCCCCTTTCTTCATTTTTCACCCTCTCTGCCTCTTTACTTTTGCAGTCCCTCACTCCCTTTCCCGCTCTCCTTCTCATTCAACATCGCTCGCACACTTTTGAATAATTAAGATGTAATAAATCCCACTGTCACATCAGATATTCAGACTCTATCCGCCGCCTGTATGTGTTAGTGCTTTATATCCTCATTGTGGCTGTGAGGCTGTAGCAGAAAAAGCAGAGCGAGGCCTTGTGTATGTGTGCGTACAGAGATCCTCCACGGGGGCACTTTGGCATTGAAAGAAGCCTACTTTATTGATTGTCACACTTTTTAGAAATGCCAAGCTCTTCTGCCAAACAAAAATCCATGGCATGCCACTTCGTCAGCTGTTGTCGGAAATGTTTGCGGAATCCTTGCGGATGTGCGCAAATAGCAGTGGCTGCTGGATGAAAGCACTGAAATCCGCTCGAAATGCTTCAATCCAGCTTTTCTTCGGCTGTTGCAGGTGATTTTGTTTGGCCTTCGCATTCTTTACACTTGAGCACGTTTCCAGGGTGCACCTGAGCACACACAATACACACATCCCTCGCAGTTTGAGCTCATACAGTCATACATAAATGCCCAGGCTTTTGGTGGGGAAAAAAAACGGTCAAACCCCGTAACTGCTAATGCAACTAATCTTCATTTCACGCAAACACAAATACACACTCATGGAATGACTGTGGTGGAGAGATAACCCAAAAAGGATTAGCTATAACATGTTGAGCTGAAAAAAAGGAGCACCTTGGATGTGTGTGTGAGAGAGAAAGCGAGGGAAATAGTTTCAGGGGAGAGAAACAGTGTTTGTAGGCCAGCAGCACTTTCACACACCACTGCTGCAAGCAGTTAACCAAGAGCTATAATGGTACTGTCTCTTTCAAGAAAATATACAGTGCCCCAAACATTTTAGCACCAAACACAACAGAATCTGACCAGCCCAGCGTGTTGTGTGTGAAAACTAGTTACCATTGGTGGATGTCAGTCAGCCACAACAGTGAACAATAGCAAAGACCATTTTCTGTATAACATTTCAATCATACACCACATTTCCAAAATGTTAAATGGGTTGTTGGGTTGGCAAGACTCAGAAGAAGCGATTCCCAGTGTGAACAAATGGTAGAGGAAGCCAAGAAAAGAATGAGAAGAGTTCAGCCAGAACACCATCTGAAAGTTTGTCCTTTTTTTCTGCCAGGAAAGTTTTGCTGGAGTCCACAAAGGGACAGTCAGACAAAAGCTGGCCATTATTTAATATTTAATCTTTTGGGGCGTGTGTTGGAGGCTGCATCCAATTTGATGGACATTTTAAAATCTCATCTGTCAACATGTATTATTATCCCACTGAATACGATGAACATCAAGTTGCTTCATTATAATCCTACAGTAACCTCGGGGTCAGGACCTCAGGAGGAGTCACAAACAAAGGTTGCAGGAGATTCATGACAGATTTTCAAAGTTTGATGTTTGCCTGATGTGTGTATATTATGAATGCCATCCTCAGAGAGGTCCAACATTTATTTTCCTCTGACTTCATTTATTTTGCCTTTATTGGAAAATGAGAGGAGAGAGAGATGAGGAGTGACATGCAACAAAGGTCCCCAGCTGGATGCAAACTGGGTACAATAATCCCCATGGGCCACCAGGGGACTCCAGGTCACTTCCAATTTAAAATCCTCCACAGTGCTTACTTAGGAAAGGCTAGACCGGAACAGATTCACCCTGATGTTACTGGCAACTGTCACAAATCCTCTCAATTCCCACATGTTTTTTCCTCATATGTACAAGGAAACAAGGTCCCTAAATTAAAAAAATGAAAACATTGTCTGTCCATTCACTAGAGAGCGTCACACAGCAGTTTTTGATCTGATACCTCTATCAGCAGGACAATATCATTTCTCACTACCTTTCAAAACTGGTACAAATTACCACTGGAAAAATAAAAGTGTTATGATCAAGGTTGGTTTGGTAAAATATTGTAGCCATCATCCAATGATGACCATCAGGTGGAAATGGAAAAAAAAACTACGGCTTCATGTGTTAAACCAATGAAAACAAACCCCCTGGAGCTGACTTACAGCTGTAAAGATATTAGGGATATGAAGCAATTATTACCAATGTAGGCACTGAGGAAATCGCAGATGAAACTAACAAAATGCTTTTGAAACGGAGCATATCTTAAAAATGATACATAGTTAAAATAACTTGTGGCAGTTAGAGTTATAGTTAAAATATTTTGCTCATGTTTCCACACTTATAAATCTATTGGATCAATATGTTTTATGTGTTTAGTCAAATTTAATGCCGTAATGTATGATTATTTTTTTTAATCAATTACACAATTTCAATATTTATTATTTTGTTTTTATTTTGTAGTCTATTGACTTGCATAACATGAAGCATTTGAGGATGTCATCATACTAAGCAAAAAGCACTGGTGGACCATTTCTAATATAGAGTTCAGACCGACATTTTGTTGACTCATCCATTCTGCCCAATGTGAGACTACTACCTCCTTTTCTCCAATGGAGTGGTGCCCTATTTAGACCAGAGATTTGTGACAAGATAAGCTGAAAATTAATTGCTTTTTTTTTAATGAGAATAGTGATTGAGTTACTTGCTGCAGTTGCATTTATAGAAATGATTAAACAGTGAAAATTAAACGAGTGTGTGAAGGGAGCGTGTGGTTGAGCAAGTGAAGTTGTCAGTTTAGCAGTAGGCTGAATTTAAACTGTTAGGCCTTTCTCAAACAGTCACGGCTGATACTCTCCATTACAATTAGTAACTGACTTGACCAGCTGACTTTGCTACGAGGCACCGATTGGCTGGTGAACCATGTGACGTGCATCACTTTCTAGAATCAGCAACTGGTGACTTGACAAACTGAGTCGCAGATGAAACCATCAGCCGGTTTGAGTAGAGTTGAAACAGGCCAGTTCACACTGCTGCAACTTTCCCCTTCAACGTTCTAAAATGATTTTGTCTCATCAGAATCTTTGGTCCGAAGGTTTGTTCTGGTCACTTGAAAAGTAAACATTGCATTTTCAGCCTGATGTCCTTTGAGTGATGTCATGTAGCCTTGAACTGTTCTTACCCCAAGCTAGCAAGGTTTTGGGTTTGGGGACGATACTGTATATATAATATAGAAATTCTTATGTAATGTGGTGCATTGCAGGAGATCACTAAGCTGCAGCTGATCCGGATGATTCATCAGTCTCTATAACACTCCTCTTCTCTCTTTCTAATCGTGTTGGGACCAACACAAGCCATTAAGAACATGGAATATAAAAAGGAAAAATTGTGCAAAACAAATCAAATGCTTTAGAATAAATGAAAAGCACTAAAGCACATTCATGAAAATGAAACAACTCAATGACCCCATTATAGAGTGCATAGAATACAGCTGCAATTATGGAAATGTAGTGTTTCATTAACCTGTGGATGGCAAAGAGCAACTTATGCAAGATAATGTTTGGGGAATATTAAAAATGAATAACAGCACATATTGTTAGTTATGTGTGGCAGAGGTAAGCAGCAGAAGTGTTGACAGACTTTATCAGGCCTCTTGTGCTTTCCCTGCTGTCTCTGGGTGTCTGCTCTGTGTGCAAACACAGACGTGAAGGAGATAATTCATCTCTTAAGCCGTGAAATATCCTCAAGGCATCTTCACAGACCTGCAGAAGTACTGTCACACTTTAACTCCCTCTCTCACACACACACACACACATACTAAACACATTTCAGACCTTGAGGTACCAGTGGAAGATGGTTAAACCCTCCTCAACACATCAGAACGCCTGAATGGAAAAAATAGCATTTAAACTTTTCT
The DNA here is from genome assembly GCF_965226575.1 of Pagrus pagrus. NCBI lineage: Eukaryota > Metazoa > Chordata > Actinopteri > Spariformes > Sparidae > Pagrus > Pagrus pagrus. The sequence goes on from NC_140202.1 coordinate 8,048,902, forward strand.
TGCCATTTATATATATTTATATGGGTTCCTGTTTGTGCTTGCGTTCTGTATGCAATATTAAAATGTAAATTTTCTCTAATAGATCCCATACATGAGCTGACCAAAGCAATTTGCTGCCTTCATCTAAAACCGTAACACCCTTTGCCACTGGCTGAATTGGTGAATTAGTGTATTTGCATGTCATTTTTGTTCCCTGTGCTGACAGCAAAACAAATTATTTGACTTCACTAAAGCATAAACAAATACTGTGTCGGGTCACTGCATCAGCTGGTAGAAATTAATTGGTCCAATAAAAAAAATGTGCATTTGCTTAAACAATCTAGACATACCTGTGACCAGTTGAGCAGTTTAATTCTTCAAGCTCATGTTTGTAATGAGCTCATTTTCCCATTGTGTATGCACTGAAATAAACAGACTTACACAAGAAGACAATCTGGTGTTTCATCAAGCCATGGTGCATAAAGGGGTAGTGAATTAAAAAACAGCAAAGACAACATGGATACAACCACGATGAGAAGGGGGTACTAAAGTGGAAGAATCAGTTCAGGCACCAGTGTGCTTCCAAAACTAAGTGCTTGTTGCTTTATCAAACTGCGTTTGAAGGAATCAGTTAACATCAGTTAATCTTGGTATTCATGTGTATTAACGTGATATCCTCCTCTTACAGTTCATGCTTGATCAAAGTCCGTCTGCAGCCGCACCAGTCAGTTGAAGGTACTCTGTACTTGCCTCAGTTCAACAACATGAATGGCTGATGTGTTTCCCGGTTCGGTTGTGATAAAGCCGATGATCGGCTTTGGGGGGGAGGCCGTGGGATATACTATCATGTTATCAACAACCTTGAGTCTAATATCAGATGATACTTTGTCTGAAGCATGCTGACACATTCATTATTTTCATTAGGTCGGTTCAGATAGTGTGTGGTGGTGGAGAGTGGAGAGGAATTCAAGAGGGACAGGAGATCAGGATCTTAACATATTGGGAGAAGGAGTTGTTACTCAGTGTGGCTGTCCTGGCTAGAAGCCTGCAAAACCTCCTACAAGGTAGCAGAGGAATGAAGAAGTGGTTGAAAGGATAAAAGGAGTCCTTGACCGTGTTTTGTGGATCTAGCATTTGCAACACGTCATCATAACTAAATGATGGGTCAATTGTTAATGACCCCAAAAAGTGTTCCAGCAACAAGCAATCTTTGTCATATGAACATGGTTTGGTTCGGTTTGATCACTGCGTAATATAAGTTGACTTACGCACATAAATTAGAACAGGTCAAAGGTGACTTTCTTTTTCACAAGGGTGTCCTGGATGAAAGTCCTCTGTGTTTATACCAAAACAGTTGACTTCCTCCTTTGCTGCTGTAATAATTGCTACAGCCACTAGAGGTTGTGCCTAACAAATAACATAACTATGGGGCATATTAAGCTGCTTTCACTGTCGACCTATATGGTAATTTCTCTGAGGAGGACAGGCTGAGCATTTGTGAAAAATGTCCTGAATGACGTGAAGACAGGTCTGAATAATATTTTCCTGCCATCATCATTACAAGCCCATACCAAACAGTGATCCGGTAAGACAGTACACTCTCGACTGTGGCTCTGAAACATTTAGACTGGATGGCAGATGGGAGTCTAATGGCCCATCCATTTTTGAAGGCAGTTTGCCACAAACCACCTCAACACAGAGAAACTGTAGCATAATGTCAGAGAGAGAGGGACTAAGAAGGTCAAGTGCAGAAGTAATTAAGATGGATGCCATTGCCAGTGTTAAAACAGATGGACTTGAGAGCATGCTGAGGAGAGGACATGGCAAGGCTGAGAAGAAGTAACAGGGCATGATTATAATAGGGGCTAATATGGATGGGTATCTTACTGCTCATTGGTATCAATACTTAGCTGCATTCTATGCTCTTCTATGCTCTCTAATTTATTTGGAATTAAATTTATGATTATGTGCAGTAAAACTAAAAATGCCCTTTATCTATCTAATGTTATATCTCTATTATCTCTTCTACAAAGACAATGATGTGAATTCACTAAGTATTTCTTCTCTAGAAGTTGAAAAACTAAGAATGAAAGACTGACTCTTAGATCAAATGACTCACTGAGAGGGATATTTCATATCCTGAAGTGAATCCTATGACTTCAGCTCCCTAGGTCTCAGTTTCATCACTTCCATCATCTCATACTTTGTATGCTCTTGCCTGGTTAATTGAAGACAGTCACGTCCCAGTGTGATTCCTATTCCTATATTCTCACACAATTAGTTTTAATGACAAAATATGTTATTGTAAAATATGTTAAAGGCATTAAGCTTTGGTGCATGATAATCATTTGCATAGGCTCAGGTTAAAAGAGAGGTCGTGTACATAGGGTTGTTTTTGTCCCCCCCCCCCCCCCCATTAGCAAATGTTAGTATACTAAAACACTAAAGTAAGATGGTGATCATGTTACACATTCTACCTGCCAAACCTAAGCATGTTAGCTGACTGCAGCATCCAGTAGTGGTGTGCAGACAATGTAATCACACTATCACCAGGATCTGGTTCAGATAACACCCAGTTGATAGGAATGACTTCTCCTTCCACCTGTCATTCTCCTATATTTACTACTGCTCCATGAGTAAGGCACCACTGACAGCAAGTTGATGGTGATGATGGCTCCTGTGTGGAGTTTTTTCAGTTCTCAGCATCATGTGTGTTGGAGGACTGTGAGTTACTGATACACCAGTAACCAACCATTAACCTTATTACGCACCTGAGATTGAATCACTCACAGAATATGGTGAGGTTATGCAGTGGAGGTTTAAAGAAGGGGAGAAGAAAGGTGCTGCTAGCATGAGACAGACTTCAGTCACTGAGTCTTTTGGCCAGGGTAGGTATTATCCAGAGAGAGTGTAGCTATTGACACAGTCTATCACTGTCACTGCCCGTGGGAACGTGTTTCAGGTCTCTCTAGGCTTCCCTGCATTCTTAAAACTATAAAAATGCATTTGAATCGGGAGTGACTAGTGAATAACGTAAAGAAAATGTTTATTACAGCAGATGATATGTGAAATACTACAGCAGATGATAAGTGATAATGAGTGTTGTCAGAAGGTTTTTGGCTCCTAGACTCTACAGGGATATTTAGTGATCAAACGGCATCTGCTCCGAGCAGCAGCAGCAAGAAGAATCCCCCCTTGGAGTCCAGACGATGGTTGTGGTGGTGGCTGATGACTCTTCTGAGACAGACTGATGAAGCTGATGAAACAATGAAGCTGGTGACTCTGTGAAGACTAGGCAGTGATGGGGAGGTGGAGGGTGCAGGCAACGCATGAAAGAACCAGATGCAGGAGACAATTGGATTTTAAAAGACAGCAGCATGATGCTTGGCTGACAATAAAGGTGTGTTGCTGAGCTTTAAAGTAAGTTCCAGCTCATTGTTAAGCTGTCCACCCTGCAATTTTACCATTTTGGTTCACCCTCAACACTTAAACCTCTTTTCTACTAAATGATCTCTGTTTTTCAGCCGGTTCCATTCAAGACCCTTGGAACCTTTGTGCTACCTCGCAAACAAGCCCAGGTTTCTACCAGTTTTGTGTAGAGCTAGTCTAGTCAAGGATGTGTCATCAATGGAGGGCAATTCACCACAATGTTTAGAATATGACACACATACAGCTGTTTGCACTTCAGGTCAAGGGAAATGTGCTATTTTTTAGTTCCAGCTGAGAACCAACTCGGCAGCCTCTAAACCAGTTAATTTTTAACTGTTCGAAATTAGATGTGCAAACTGATTTTTAGTCTTGCAGAATATGAATGAGTACTCCTTGGAAGCATACTGGTGCCTGAACGGATTCTTCCACTTTAGTACCCCCCTTCTCATGGTGGTTGTATCCATGTTGTCTTTGCTGTTTTTTAATTCACTACCCCTTTATGCACCATGGCTTGATGAAACACCAGATTGTCTTCCTGTGTGAGTCTGTTTATTTCAGTGCATACACAATGGAGAAATTAGCTCATTACAAACATGAACTTGAAGAATTAAACTGCTCAACTGGTCACAGGTATGTCTAGATTGTTAAAGCAAATGCACTTTTTTATAAAGAGAATTGAATATTGTCTCAATTTTTCAAAACGGCACATGGTGTGGCCATGTGCTGACCATACATAATGTTAAACACAGAACAATTGGAAACTAGAAAAACAAAAAAAATGACAATTTATTGAATGCTAACCAAAGAGCATTATTACACTGTGAGAACAACATGTGGGTGCCAAGGACTCCAAATGTTAGGTGAATATATAGTCTCAGGTCCTAGACAGTGCACATGTGTGTACGTTCTCAAGCTATATGAACTAAACTCAGTCCAAGCTGCCAGTATCAGTGGCAGTGAGAGTCGCAGTGTGAGTGAGGCAGCTAATAATATTGGGCCTGGTGCAGCCTGTATAATTGCCTGTCGCTAACATCACTATTATCTCAATTCTCTCTGGACCACTTAACTCAATGCCGCAGCAGACTGTCCTTCCAGCTTTCACATGGTCCACTCTCAGTAGGCATGTTTTATTACACTGTCTCCCAGCTGCTGTTAATGCAGTGTTTGCAATATAAAGTACACTCTCTGTTCCTGCTCTAGTTTGCTAGTCACCAGAAACAGTTAGGCTAGTGGTCAGAGACCAGCTATCTATTTAGACCTAGCTATCTAAATATTATTGCCCCTGCTAACAAGGCAGCAGAGATGTCCTCCTTGCCACTAACTTCCCCCTGCGGCTCCTAAGGGATCCTCAGCTGAACTCCCTGTCCTGGCTCTGTCCAATGGTTTCCCCTTAGTTGGCCACAACTCAGTTTTGACTCTGAGGTACTGGGGTCACCACCCAAATGTCATGGCCAAGGTGATGTTAAGAACAGAGAAAATACAATTTGCTTTGTAGCTTAATGCCCATGGTACTACAACTACAACACTTAACTGGTGATGTATGTAACTAAAATGACATTAAGTGTTAATGGTGAATATGATACAGTGAATATCTTAATTATGGCAGCTGCTTCCCTGCGTTCTTTACCAAAAGTGTACAGTGTACATTAAAACATTGCCAGATGGAACCTAACTCTAACCATACACAAGGCTTACTGTACACCAGTCATAATGTGTCATTTTATATAAGGATACTTACACCGTAAACAGCATTGTTGCGCCTCCTTAACAATGTAAGTCAATCACCTCAAACACAGCTGTCACAGAGAATTTAAGTAGAGTTACTTCTTATGGTCAAAAACTCATATGGGAATGATCCTTTTTAGCATTACAATTTTAACTTTAACTGAAAAAAATATTTATATCACGCTGATGTGACGTTTGTGGGAAAAATATCAAAATAAGATGTTTTCTTAAATTTGAGCAACAACATTTGTAACCCAGGGCACCTCTGTAGCACTACATTATATTGTGTATGCTGTTTTTTCACGCATTTTACCTTTATCAAATAATTGCTCGTTGTGATTTGTATACTGCAATTACCCATGATGCGATTTTGATTATACTGCGATTAATTGTGCAGCTCTATTACAATGTTAAAAGAAAAAATGATAAACACAATTACAGTGTACAGTGGGGAATACATTTAAAAGCATAATGCAGCCAGGTCATGCACAATACATATTTCTAGTGAATGGTGCTATCAGGTGTTGGGTGAAAGTTACTGAACAGTATGTTATTTAGTCTGATCATACAGCTGCTGAAGCTCCGAACCCAAACGGCTGATCTGCAGTGTAATACTGTGCACAGCAGGTACTTGTGCATAAGAATACGGAGGTAAGGTGAATAGGTATAGTGCCAAAGGAAAAGGTTGTCTGACGGCAAAGATGACGAGGGATAAATATACAACCCCACATCTAAAGACCTGAACTATCACTTTAATAGCTCACATGATCTCAGCGCCCATCATGTGACATTTACGTATGCATGACTTAAATAGATTTAAATGCATGATACCAGCCAACCAAAGCCACACATACAGTTTCCTTTGCCTTTTGACTTCACATATCGCATAAATCAAAACATTAAAATCCATACAGACATGAAAAAGGATGTTGTCTGTCATAAACAATGAAGACGTGCAACATCAAGTGAATGAGAGCATTGATAAGCAACCAGAGCTTAAAATGACATGAGACTTGACATATTTTTGAAGGTTTTTCACATGAAATATTTATTTACATGCAAACAATTTGCTCCACAAAAGCATTTCTCTGAATCATCCATTCTGAGAGACTGTAGAGTTCTCTGTCTCCCTCTCTCTCCCAGTGGGGATAGAAGCAAGCTGATGGAACTTCACCAGCCAAAGAGACCAGTAATTGTTTATCGATCCGTATCAATAAGCACAAAGCTCATCTGTGAACAACAACTTATTCCAATATAGCCAAACACAGAAAGCACCAACCTGGATGTTGATGACACCATTAGTAATGTTGTGTGCATTACACACACACACACGCAAACTGGCAGAGATGTTATTGGCAATATTTATGTAGCCTTCGCTCATCAGTTGTGCACACTTTAATATTAATGACTAAAAGATGCACAAAGAGACTGAGAAATGTATTAAAAGGGAATAAAAAAGTGACTACTCACCAAAAAATTAAGCATTAAGTTCTCATTTTAATGGCTAATGAAGCTTAAAAAAAGAAATATTCAAGCCGCTATCAGATTATTTTCTTGACTGAGCTCTGCTGACAAACTAGCTCTAAGAAAGAACATTGTAAGCCTCCAACCTGCTGAAGAACTCTTGGAACAGATGCTGAACCCCCACCAGCTCATGTGCTGCTGCCTTGTAGCTGAGTTTGACTTATTGCCTTGAGTTGAAGTACTTTTTCTGCCTGACCAATGTAAGATCTGAATGTTTACTCCCTGTGTCTTTTTTTCCCCATTTTTTTTAAATGTTCTGTTTGTATTTTTGTTACTGGCCGTGTGGATGTGTTGCAAAAATTTGATGAAATGCCAGTAAAACAGTCAAACACACCTGTAAATAAAGGAAATTAGTGTGATTCCTGTCAGGTTGGCAATGGTATTCAGCACAGGTAAAAGGAGGAGGCAGTTGCCATGGTGACACTGAGTGTCTTCTTCAGTGATACCTGCTGCAGAAAACACATTATTGTGTGTGTTAAGGTGAATGTGGACAATCTTTTAATGAGTTCTGCAGATGAGAGGATTTTTTTATGACATGACCTGTTTGTGTGCGTCGTGTGTGCGTCGGTGCGTGTGTGTGTTTGTGTGTGTAGACAGCTGTCAACCCATGTACGTGGGTGGTGGAATGTCAATCAGATGATGACATCAACGATTTGCGGTTTGCATCCGTCAGTGTGTTGGCTGAATTAGAATATGTGTTCACATGCATATACTTCACATACAAGACAAACATTAAAGGTGCAATGTGTAAGAATTTTACTTAAAAACATTCACAAACTAATTAAAATTATCAACACAATGAAGAAGTAACAGTTTTATGACCTTTTTGTATTGTGTTGCAGAGATATTTATTTAAGTTAACATGCTAACTAGCTAGCAACAGCCCTTTCCAGCCAACATTCCTGTGCTAGTGGTGTAAACACCAACATCCCCCCTGGTGCTCAGAGCTTCCAGTCTGGACCCCTAGATGCTCAGCTAAATGAGCCAACCAGCTAACAGCAGCCACAGTTAGCAGCAGTTAGTGGTTACTCTGGTGATATGTTGCCTCCTATTTGTTTAAAACTGGCCATTTTTTACATATTGCGCCTTTAAACATTTTTGTGTAATATGGCTATGAATTGTGGGATATACTTAATTTGAGCAAAATGGGCTTCAGGACACAAAAACCATTCCATTTAATACTGGTCATATAAAGTACATCTGTCTGTGGTGAGCTCTTAAATGAGACCATGGAAGTCCACTTTAATTCAAACCTGTTGTCACTGTCGAACATTTCATCCACCACCAGAGAATATCAGACATTTCACAGTTTATAAGCTCAGCACACACACAAAAACAAACACACACACACAACCAAGTACACACTTGATACAGCTAGGCTAGCAGGTAGCCACTGGGAATAAAGTTAGTGTAGCAAGTGGCCATAAGGTTACAGTTTTCAGTTTGAAAAGGTCGCCTGGCCTGAGAAAACAGGGAGAGAACTGACAGACTTCAAACACACAAGCGGCCACAGTTAAACACACACTCAAACACCAGGAGGGATTCTGGCACAAACTTAAGGCTAAACGTCACAGCTGCCACACTGCCCTGAAGCAAAAACACTGACAAACGCCAAACTGGAAATGTTGACTGACCCGGGAAATACGAAGAGATGAAGAAAGCAGAGGCAAAGGGACTGCGAATAATCGAGTGTGCATTCGTAAATGCACAATATAATTGAGCTCTAGGGAATACAAAGTAATAATATTGCTGTGATGATTGTCAAGTCCTGACAACATTTGCCTAATTCACATCAGTAGGATGGAGGAGAATGTGTAGCCATTACTTGTCGTCATAAACACTTTTATTAAGTGCTCATCTGTCTCCATCAGTCTGTTCATCTTATGAACTGCTAAGCACTGTGATAGACGGCAGGACTTGTCTTTCTACATCTTAGCTTAGAAACCTTTAACCTGATATTACTATAGCGTTTTCTCAAATACTCCCAATTTTAGTATTATTTTGACTCTTGGTGACTTCAATATACACATTTAGGATCCCTCACAAGCATGTGTAGAGTTTTTTTTCGTTTATTTCAGTCATTTCATCTGCTGCAGTCTGTAAATGACCAGGCCATGTAAAAAGTCACACTCTCGACTTAGTCCTGACTTTTGGTTTACTCCTGTGGAACCTTATCTTGACAAATGATACAGTATCAGTCTGACTACTTGGCCATCTTTTTGACACAACAGAGCCCCTCTCTGCTGAGCACTCTGCTCAGCTGTAAACACCACCCACTCATTTGAGCACAGACGACCTTGTCTAGATTTCTAACAGTAACTGTCTGACCACTCTGTTGCCCCCATCAAAGATAGACAGTTTAAAAACCTCAATTTTACTGTAGCACAAGATAACACAGAGGATGTGCTGAAAATCAGAAGTGAAATGAAAGCTAGCCAAGCTTGAATTGAAGTTGAACGCACAATATGTAATTTCTGCTGCAAGGGCTCTTTCTATCATAACGAAGCAAAAGATGTTTGACGAATGTTATGTGAGGAGGGCAGTGTGGAGGGGGATTCAAACACACACACACATAAGTAACACTTAAGATATATCATTAGCACATTAGCCCTAAACTTACGTTGGTCACTAAGTGCTCACCAATAAGTTTCTATGTTCCTTTGTGTACCAGTTTCATGCCAACCACCCATTGGGGGCAGTGACATCCTGGAGTTTGTCACCGTGTGGTTTAATGGACATTTTAGGTTTGTCTACTATTTAAACAAACGATGGGTTAAAGTAGGGATGCACCGATCCGACTCTTTCAGTCCTGATACCGATGCCTGGGCTTTGTGTGTCTGTCGATACCCGATACCGATCCGATACCGTTGTTGAATTCATAATAAACTGTATACCTTCCACCTTATACCTTCCTTCCACCATGTGGAACTAAACATTACTTTCCTAACTAAGACAAAATAATCAAACAGTTAACAAACATTGTAAACATGTAAACAAATATTTATATTCTTATTTATTTGCCATTAAAAAAACAACTGTGCATTCAAATCTAAAACAGAATGTAATCAAACTTCTTAAATTGAAATAAATAAAATGTAGCTGCAGAAACAAAAAAGTGTATTGGTTGAACATACAATAGTAATCAAACAGTAACCAAACATTGTAAACATGTTAAAAAAAAAATTAAGTGCAAAGTCCTGCAAACAGGAATTCAAAATAAAACATAGCAGCTGAGCCTGAGAATAAACTAATAAAAAGTTGATCAAACAACAACTTGGTCACACATACAAATAATAACCAAACATTGTAAACGTGTAGTGCAGTGTCACACCACTCATGACCTGTGAATGCTCACTTAACCTGTGGATGCTCACTTAATCAGCAATGGCAAATTCTTTCTCATGAAGACAAGCATCTCTGCTCTCTCTGCTGTAAGACTATTTCTCTTTTCATCCACAATGTTGGAAACTGTGCTGAACACTCTCTCGCTTTCTACACTAGCGCAGGGGGCACAGAGGTATTTTGTGGCAGTGGCAACAAGACAAGGTAATCGGTATTTGTTGACTCCCCAGTACTGGTATGGGTTGTCTGAGGCAGCGATGGTTTTCTCTGTAAGATATCCATGCAGTTGGATTGCAGGGCTCGAGCTGCTTGCTGCACCGGGATCTTCACACTCCTCCACAATTTGGTCAAACTCTTGCATAAAGCTGCTCTTACTTGGTGCTGTTGCTGCTGCTTCCACCCGAGGGTCCTTTTCTTGTGGCTCTGCAGCCTCTGGTGCTCCAGCTGTGCTGCTCCTCAAGTCTTCCTCTAGTTCCCCTGTCAGTGCATCTTTTGCAGGCTTTGCAGATTGTGCACTTGTAAAGTATCTGAAACAGAAATAAAACATTGGTAAGGCTAAATATGAAAAACCTGATGACACTAAAACTTGAGGCTGATTAAAGTAATATACAAATGAATATATATATATATTAATTGGTATAAACTATATAAAGAATGTAGGCCTATATTATTTATGTTCTACATGTTTTTAAAAATGTACAGCATGGCATCTCATCAATTACAGTAGAAGTGTTACTGTGGAGAGTAACACAATCTATAATATAGACCTAATTAGTTAGTTTACAATCTTACCTGTCTTTATATCTCGGGTCCAGCAGGGTGGCAAGTGCATATAGGGGTTCATCTTCCACAGTGCTGAAGCGTTTGTTGACAGCTTGAAGCAGGGTTTTTTTCATTGTTCTGATGCCAGTATCTGCATCGTCTTCTTTAGCCAGGATGCGTTTGAGGACGGTGACAGCTGGAATGACGTTGGCGGTGGAGGCAGTCGATGAGCTTACTTTCCTTGTTTGCTCTTCAAATGGTGCTAGAACAATGCTCGTTTTTTCTAGCAAAGCCCACTGGTTAGCGGTCAGTGGGCACATTTACTTTGCAGATATTGCCAAAAGCCGTCAAACTAGTTGGTGTGGCAAACGTGAAATATCTCCACACAGCCAACTCTTTGGTTCACTCCATGTTGCTTAACGGTTAACTCAACTCTTCCAGCATGCGACACACATGCTGCTGATGAATGACGTACTGTAGGGTGTGCTGCGACAGGGAAAAAAAACAAACTGGATCGGGGCCGATATCCAATCTTAATATCGGATTGGTGCAACCCAAGTTAAAAGGTTAAAGGTTCATTCAATGGTCATTTTACAACACCGGGGTTGTAGCAGATTCTTTGCCTCCTTCTTTCTAAAGTCAACAATCAGCACCTTGGTTTTGCTGGTGTTTAGCAGTAGATCGTTCTCTGTGCACCACTCAAGATTGAGTAAGATTGGTGATTTTCCTCCCAATATGAACCCTCATTGTTGTTTGTTGTTTCACCGATAATGGTGGTGTTGTCTGCACACTTCACAATGGAGTTCTGTTGTCTGGTAGTGCAGTCCTGGGTGTACAGTGTGAACAGGAGGGGGCTGAGCACACAGCCCCGGCGGGTTCAGTGTTGAGCACTAATGTAGAGGAGGCGTGACTGCCATGATGTACTCGCTGGTGTCTGCTTATGCGGAAGTTTAATATCCAGATGCAAAGTGTTGTACTGAAGCCCAGTGTTTAGTTTTCCAATAGGGCTGCCACAAACGATTATTTTGATAGTCGACTAATCACCGACTATTTTTTCGATTAGTCGACTAATCGGATCATACGTAAATTGAATGTATAACATACAGTTTATCGCACCAGCATGCAGCTGCTCTTATATAACAATCATTAGCTTTCAGCTTGAAGTGTTTAAGGTATATGCTAACTAAAAATGAAGACAATTAAGATGATAGTTCATTAAACCTTTAATGAAATATGCTTGTAGCAACAAACAATTGTAGCATAAAGTGCAAACAGCTGAGTAAACGAAGTTGCATACATCTTGACAGCTCTACTTTACACTGTTGATTTGTATAATCCCAACAGACGGACATGTCCAGTGATTTTCAGCTTTCTGTGTTTACATTTGTCTGTTTTGATGATACAAGTCAGCGTCCTGAAATGCGTGTTTCTCTTTTATAAAACACATTCTACATCGCGGAGGCGACGTCTTTCCACTGAGGGCTTCCTTCACCTTTGAAACGGGGCAGAGCTCCGTGGGAAACACCTGCCTGACACAGCAACGTAGGGAACCGCGCACGTCCGCGGCGCACAGCTCCACGGACATGCACGGGGGGAAAAACGGCGTCGCCGTCGCACCGAATGCACGCGGCTACGCGCCGCTTTGGGTTGTGGCAACCATGAATGAGTTCGCCTCAGTTTCACGTGATTGTCACTGTCAGCCTGTTAATTTTACTGACGCGAGCTGAGACGCTCGGCCAACGTGAATCTGAACGATTCACACAAGTCTCCTAATTGGCCACGAAAAAAGCGAGTTGCGCTTTTCGGCGCGCTGTTTGCATCCCTGAATATAACAAAAGTGCATTTTGTGCTCAGTGCTCACAACTGTATTCAACTTTACTACACTCTGACTCTATATAATCCCAAACTGCACAAGGCTCTTGTTCCTAAGGCTAATGAATCAAATCGTCATCGCTAATGTTAACGTTTACAGCTATCAATATGAGTAAGTAGTAAGTTAGCTCTCTGTTTACGCTAATGTTAGCAGCTAACTAGCCAGTTAGCTTAACGAGACGACTGTCCCTCTTCATCGTCGTTGTCAGCCACAACGTGCTTCCTTTTCAGGAGCTCATGCATCGCACTTGTGCTGCCGTGAAAGGCAAGTTCTGTCTTGCAGATATTGCATTGCACACTTTTCTCTTTTGTTTTCTTAAAATGCTCCCACACTTTTGAGCTCCGTTGCCGCCGGGTAGCCATGATACCAGAGAGCCCGTCTGGTATAACTTCAGGTGACACCACGGCTGACCCAGATTACCACTACTGCGCATGTGTGTCAATGACAGAAAGGCAGACGCGGCAGTGGAAGGTGCCGCAGCAGTTTTGAGAGAGAAAACAAAGAAAAAAAAAAATGACGCGTCGACTATTAAATTAGTTGTCGACGATTTTAATAGTCGACGTAATCGTGACTAGTCGACTAATCGTGGCAGCCCTATTTTCCAATCAGCTTCATGGGTGAGATTGTGTTTAATGCTGAGCTGAAATCAACAACACCATTCGGATGTGGCTTTTCTTATTCTCCAGGTATGTTGATTAGTAATAATTATTGAGCTTTAAAGGGACTGCTGCATTTGTGAACTTTGTCTTTGCCCTGCTTTAAGCAAAGTTAGGCTAATTGCCTCCTGGATCTACTTAAATAGGTAATGCATAGACTAAAGAGTGGTATCAATCTTCTCTTCAAAGTCTCAGTAAGTATTAGCATATTTTCCTTTAAAACACACCATGGTTTGGCAACTAATGACAAAAATCCCACAGTCCTCAGTTGCTCCCCAGTCTTTTAAGCCTACAGACATTGCAGGGTCACAGCAGGATTTTAATTAAGATGGTAGAAATTGGCCTCATGCAGCCCACAAACTGCTCATTTCTGTTTGTTCTTAATGACGCTAGCCATTGATGCTATTCCTCTGGACATGCACACGAAGGAAAAGATTTCCAAACTTCTAAGTAACATCTTGTTCATCCAAAAATTTCAACTTGACTAACAAGGTATCCTTGATCTCAACCGATTCTCATGTAATTACCATTTCTCATGCACAGAGAAATTACATTTGTTAAAGAAATAGAATGAAGTCATTGAGCATTTTTAAAGATAACAGTTTTTCTCTGAGGCAGTATTCAGTGATTTGTCAGGGCGCTGGAAGACCCACTGGTTTCTGAGATATCAAGCTGTTATCAGTTTCTTATGAAAAGGAATGTTGTTAAGTGAAAATACTATCATTTTAAAAACAAGGGATTAACAAAAACATGTCAGTGAACAGCACTACATGTTCCAGAAATATTCTCCATATGTCAGGTAATGAAGGGACACAACTGCGACACAACTGGCCTGAGCCCGAGTTTGTCCTCTCAGGTTTTCTGTAGCATATTTAGGCCATGTGTTGAGTACTGACATTATGCAATATGGGCCGCAAGACTCTGGGGAATGGGGCTGCTGGTAGGAGGCTTTCAGTGTCCAGAGAAACGTCATCTTAAGATTTCTCCCTGTTTGGTTTATTAGTATCTGTAATGTCTTCAAGGTCAACACGCACATTTGCATTATTTTTGTATTTTTTCCTAAACTGGGAAATTGGCAAATTAATGTACTGTAAGAGCAGATATCCATGGAAGTCCCACTACGTTATATGTTAATGTATACTTTTGTACATGATTTTATGTTGAAAAGAACATATATTACATATATTTAAAATCCTAGTGTGCCTCTATTCTGCAGCAACAACTGTAAGGGCACACTCACACTTGTCCTAGTTGTTCTGTACTGTGCCGAAGCATGATTGTCCCTCCTCCCCAGTCCCCCGCTGGCCTGCACTCACATTGCACCGGCCGCAACCGGGGCCTGAGCACGGTTAACTCTTGTATGTCATCGTGCGGAGAACAACACTGAGAATATGACTTTACTGACTTTTTGGGGTTAATTTGTATCATTTTGGACATAGACCAAGACTCCTGATAATGCAAGGCAGCGTAATACGCATGATTATACTTCATGTCCACGTTTTGCACCCGTGCTTTTGTTCATGCATGAGCAACCGTACCATGCCGAAGCATGGTCTTCCAACAGTGCCAGGGCCAAGGAAGTGTACCGTGCTTGAGCATGGTACGGATTGCCTAGTGTGAGCGCGTCCTAAGACTTCCAGCTTTACAACCTTACACCTTTGCAAGATGACCTTTCCAATGTCAGCATCTGAAGACTTATCCCCAAGAGTGAATTCTTATCTTCACTCAGCCTTTCTTTCAGACCACTAAACCTGACATGCATTGCTCTGACAGGTGTGCATCTTCTTGTCCAACTCTGTACTGTAGGTCAGAAGTTGTGGAGCTATAAACACTTTTTAAGATAAGATAAGACGATAAGATGATAAGATAAGATGTATTGGTCGTAGCAGGCAAAGTTGCAACACAAAGAAAAGTCCTGGTTTTTTTTTTTTAATTGTATAACATAGCTCTCGTGTCTTTTAAATGACAAAAGTAACATACATTTTGTCCATAATAAAGTAATTATCAATGCTTACTAATGGCCAACTCCAAGTTGGAAAAGATCACACCTATTTGAAAATATAAAACACAACCAAAAAATGGTTAATTTTTTTTTTTCCTAAGTCCAAATATCAGGATAAGGACAAAAATGGGCGAGAAGCCTCTCGTACCAAGATAACTGAAACCACAAGGTGAGCAACTTCTTACGATGCCCTCTAGTGCATTCAGCCACTACTGGTCCAGTTGCTCATTTCCTTTGTGTTGCTATGACAACCCCATCAGAAATACAGGCGACCTCTGTAGTAATTAGGTCTGTGTGTGTGTTTGTGTCTGTGCATGTGCGTGTGTGTGTGTGTGTGTGTGTGTGTGTGTGTGTGTGTGTGTGTGTGTGAGTGAGAGAGAGACAGAAAGAGAGAGAGTGTGTATTACCTGCTTGCTTGCAACACCGACACAAATGTTCTGCCAAAGGCTGCAATTAAACCTTGTCACCCTTTTCACTGCAATAAAGTCAATTCTGTGTGCAAGCACATTGCATGTCTGTGCAATGTCCCGGTGCATTTAATCACTCTGTTAAATCCAAAAGATGTCTTGCAATGCTTAAAATAGTTTTAATTTAATTTTTATTATTCATTAGTTATTATCTTTTAATCTTCATTAACATTTACTCTGAACATCATCTGTACTTCAAAAAAGCAACTCAAATGATTTGGCTGATGACAACTTCATTGTGCACAACATTACAAAGAAAATGGTTATGTCTCCTGGTAAATTGCAAGCACAATAAATACAGAGAAAGATTAAATAGGCAGACCACCGTGTTCATATTCAAAGGCTGCTTCATGTGTGCGAAAACATCTCAACTTGGGGTAAAGAATGACAATAAGGCTGACATCTGGTTGTGCAGCTTTTATAAGCTCATCTGTCATCACCTGAACAGCAAGAAGTGACGACCCCAACCAAAGACCACCTACAGTGAGACATGATCACTAGCTATGTATATCTGCTCCACCTCAATGCACTGACCCACTGACCCAGTACCAGCTACACAGACATATTGCTCCATCAACAAATCCCATCCATCATGGGTGGCTGTAGCCCAGCGCTAATGTGGGCAGGTTGCACATTACAACTGTAATCCTACATTAAATATGCACTGTACAGGTACAGTGTAATTAGAGGTCATATTTTCTTATACAATGAGGTGAAGATAATTAATGTTACAATTCAACTTCAACTTAGAAGCAATGTGTTAATAATGACACGTGCTGTCCCTGAGCTGATGCAACACATGAATCAAACATTTACCACATTGTGTTGTTTTTAACACAAGAGCATGTACTCTTAGAACAGATGTGTTAAAAACAACACATATTGTCTTAAGCTTTTCACACGTCCCTTCAAAGAGAACCAAGGAGTCGCGACACATGATGTGTGGCCTTTGGTGACGAATATTAGAGATAGATGAGTTATACCACTGTTTCAACAAAATATGCGCATATATGGAGGTTTTTTTTAACACAGTGACATGTTAAAAACAGGACTCCTTTCCCATTGCCAGGCGACAGGTTTGCCAGGTTTGTTTGCTTATTTTTTTTATGCCGTGTGTCATTCAATGTCACAAATGTGCTGGAAAACAAAACTTAACATAATTTACTGCATCATCAGACTGCGTGTTTTAAAGCTACAAGATGTATCTTTCTAGAGAAAAATAGTTGATTGATGAGTTTCATTCAGTTGTCATATAATGACCATATGGGTTGATGGCTCAGGTCCATCATGAGCCCAAATACAGCTGATCAAAGCCGAAGCCGATGAAGACCTGTGACTACTGCAGAGTCATTAAACCCGGTAATGAATGCTGACGAAAACCTTTTCCGCTGTAGAGCCAGGTGTTAATGGGGTTCTGTCCAGTGTGAAAGGGCTATTCATTTGAACATAAGTAATCCATGGCTTTTGATTGTGAGCCTGTATATACAGTTCACATCCTGCCAAATTAGATTATATATGGTACGTTCACCAGGAAGAAACGAATGATTGCTCTTTACCATATTATCATAATCAAAATCATTACCATGCAATTATATGGTGATATCCCTATCATTTAAATATGTCCAGCTTTCATCTGTACAGCCGCAGAAGCAGGTGATGACAACTCCCGCTGTGTGACATAATGAGATTTTGTCCTTACAAAGCATCACATGTTTCAGAGGGGCCCAGTGTGTGGCAGGATGAAAGTCTGAAGCCTGTGTAGTGAAGAGGACATCATATATTTTAGATCACTGCTTTCCAGCCTGCAGGTCAAGGACATCCTGCGGGAGGCTTTCAAGAGATGACGCAGGGTTCATCAGGAAATACAAATCCTGTTAGAGATGCTGATTACTCACAGTGGGTCCACTTTAACAAAAACTGACGTCCTTAAATCCTGATTTGGCAGTCTTTTATTGTGTCCGGGTGTGTGAGCATGCATGTGTGCATCAGCTGTTCTCCTCTCAAGCCAACATCTGCTGCACGGTAATTGCTGTCTGGAGGTGTATAATGTTTGCAAGCATCTCTATGTGTGTGACAGAGAGAAAGAAGAGAATGGTTTGGAGTACCCACTGTGGATGAAATTGGATTTCTTTCATTTTGCAGACAGAGGACAATTTAAGCATCTGTGTAAAGTATTGTGTTGTATGTAAAGCGATATCAAATGTCTACGCACCCTTTGAAATGTTCTTCCTTTATTGCCTACAGGCCTGAAATGAAAATCCAGTAAGTCGCACAATCATTTTCCCTTTTGTTTGGATATACAGTGTAACAAGCAAAGGCAAGAGGAAAACAAAAGGCTATTCATTTCCTGCTCTGCCTTTTTTGGGTCATTGTACGGAGATGTGAGGAAAACTCCTGCTTGTTCCTTTGAACACACAATACTGTTAAACCTGGGAAATGTGAAAGGATGCGAGACGGATTTATCAGATCACTTTGTCTTCGTACAACAACGGCAAGACCTGTGAGAGGCAAACACACATGGTAGTATTGCCAGGCACCACATCTGTGTTTAATGCGGCTCATTTGCGTTGCATACACTTTGTCTGTGTTTTCTTAAATGGACGCACATTGGACGGTTGCCCATGGACACCATGTCAGGCATTATCCTGCTTTTACCCTGGTCACTTCCCAGAGAAAAAAAACATTAGGACCATTGATGTATATTTCTATGTTTGGTTATCGAAATGTAAGGGTTTTTCACAAGCTACACCTGAGAGTTTGACCAGTAGTTGGAACAATCATTACAGTCCAAGACTAGTGAGCTAGCCATGTCATTTTCCTGAAATCAATATGATAGTCCTAGTGTACTGCTCGCCGCAGCTTGGAGGGGCAACTTAAATAGTGATTGGGATGTGAGATGATCACTTGAGTTCAGAGGGACAGACAGTTTTACTGGAAATTGACACCCTCCAGCCAATAGGGATTCAGTATTCACCCAGACCATGGTATAATTTGTGTGAATGTATGAATGTTTTTCTGATAATGCTTTCGAAAGGAGCTATACAGTGCTACCAGCAGTGTAGTGTGGGGCTGTACAGAAACTGAGCTGTTACTAAGCTATCTTTCCCAGCTTTTGGATATTCTTTAGTCAGTCGGCAGAAAATAGCCACATACAGTTTTTGATAAAAGAGGAAATGTGACACACCATACACCATACTGTGAAATGGCACCTCAAGCAATTACAGTATTTGATTTTTTTTTAGCTACATAGGTATTTAAAGCATAGTTGAGTTGTTGTTTTGGCCGCTTGGGGGCAGCAAGAATGAGCTGCACACACACAACATGTTATGACATGTGGGAACATGCTAGCAAACAGCTTATTTACACATCCAGCAGACATTAGCAACCTTAGCAGTGATTTATTGCTGTGTTTTTGGCTACCTGACAAAAATAGCCTGTTTTCGATCCAGTTATTCGGCCTCCTGTTAGCACTGTTTTTCTCACCACCAACAGGAGATAGTGGGGTCTAAAACAGCTGCCTGCTGCAGTGGAAACAAGGTTGACAAGAGTGTTAAGTGTAAACCAAAACTGAAAGCTAAAAATGCTTTCTGTAGCTGAGGGCAACAATGGAGTTTTTTGAATACAAAAATATTGATTTGTGCAGCTTTCACTTACCCAGAAAAACATACTAGTTTCCGTGTTACCATGCAGTCATAAACTGCTCTGCATCAACCAAAGAAAATTACAAAACAGCTTTCATTCAGGAACATAGTTGGCATCACATATACTGCTGGAACATGTCACCTTTTACAATAATTGAGAGCAGTGCCTTTTAATTATCCCTCAAACTAAAATTTGGAACAGCTTATCATATCAGGCTTTTTTGTGACTTTCTGTTGTGATGGTTTGACTTTGGTTGGGATGTTGATGCCAGATGTAAAAAAAAAAATAATTCTGAAATGGAATTAGTGGTTCAGCAGAGAAACAGCAAATTGAGATATGATAGGTACTTGTAGTAGTCCCAAAGTAGTCCCTCCTCATCCATTCTTTGCTCTCCCTGTAAGTTTCCATGTCCACCTACTGTTTGTTTCTATCTGTGTCACTCACTGTGTTTGTATCTATTTATATGTCCTTTTCCTCTCTCTGTGTGTCTCCACACACACACACACACACACACACACACACACACACACACACACACACACACACACACACAGAGACAGACACACACACACACCTGCCTGCTCTCACAAGGTATTTCCAACCTGGTGCGTTTGTGTTTCGCTGCCACGGGGGATTGCTGTCACTGTTTGATCGTAACAGCACATGAAAGAGGCAGAAAACACAGAAGCTGGGAGCTACTGGCTAAAGTGAGCCCACCCTGTTGGGAGTGTCTCAGCGGGCTGGCAGCTTCACTGAGTGACTGACTGATAGGTTGACTAGTTTAGTGACTGAGCAGCAGTGCTGGAAAGTGACAAAGTACATGTATTTAGCTGTATTTAACTAAATTTTTTAGGTACTTTACTTGAGTATCTACATGTCATGCTACTTAATACTTCTGCTTCACATTTCACATTTGAAAATATTGTACTTTTTACCCCACTGCATTTAAGTTAAATAGGTAGATGTTACATGAAAGATATTACATAAAACATATGGCAAGGTTATGAAATACAATGCAGTGTTAAACAATACAACTGTGGTTTCAAGCCTTTTTGGTTGTGGCCCCTTACAACAAGACAGTGTCTGGATTATGTTTCAGATGCTCCAGCAGTTCCACCACAATGTCTCTAACATTTCAAAAACTTTTAGAGCAACCCACAGGGGGGGAACATTGTTATGTTTGTAACATATAACAATCTCTCTTTTAACTGCATGTTTTTAGCAGAGAAATGTTATTTTACTCAGTTCGACACATTTCCATCATCTGTGTTCATGTACTGTATATAGTAATTTTTCTTTTTATTATCATCATAAAATAACAGGCTGATTGCATAATCCATTTATATTGCAGGTATAAATATATAATATGGACGGTAAAGGTGCAGTAGGCTAATGTGGGGAAAGACAGTTGATTGTTGAGTGTCATTTAATTATTCATTAACCCTAAGCGTTGGTATTTCTCTTTAATGGCCCACTGCACCATTAACAAACAACATGCAAATTGTCAAATACTTCCTTTACTTCCCTTTTTATACCACAGCTGTGTGAGTATATGGGATGACTTGCATTTTAGTTTAAATTGACTGTAATAACCTTGACACACTCACACACACATTCACACCCACACCGACAGCAGTGCAGGCCATCTGCAGACAGTAAATTATCTGGTTAGCAGATAATGCATTTGAGGGACAGAGTGAGCCAAGAGGTGGCAGGGACAGAGGAAAATAGGTGTGTACAGAGACACACACAGACATACAGAGTCAAAAACACACAAGGGAATGTTATAGCTTATATGTGTTTTGAGTGTTTTTGTCGAACACAGCGTAATAACCATCCTCACTGTGACAGCTTGCCGCAGGTTGCAGATTGACTTTGCAGAGTTGTTCAGTCATAGTGCACAGGGAAGGACATGCAAGGAAATCATCAACAACAAAAATCATTTCTGAATTTCATAGTCTATCACATGGAACACAGTATTTACTAGGGATGCACCGATGCATCGGCTGAACATCGGTATCGGCCGATGTTTGCCTCGTTAACTGCCATCGGCCATCGGCAAGTAAAAATGACATTCACCGATGGCCGTGGCCGATGTTTATATCTTGATTTAAAGCTCTGGGCCCAGTATTTCAAAACTTGTAATCTGGATCAGAGTAATCCGGATAATGAAATCCTCCTTTTCTCAGTCATGGATCACGGTGATCCTGCTGACTTTATCTGAGTATTTCAAAACACTGGCAGGGTGGATCACCGTGATCCCGACCTGGCCGGATACGGATTTCCAGATCTCAAGTCTCCGCCTCCGCGATCTGAAAACATGGCGGACTACTCCGCAAAAGGAGTAGCTGAGAGCGCGACTTTCACGTCAAAAGTCTGGGTTTACCGTCGTCTAATGTGCAGCGGTTAAAAGACCATACGGACGCCAACCAACATATCATGCAAGCCAACTATTTGAATCGTCACCTTATTAAAACCAGGCCGTAGCGATCTCTAATTGAGCCGCGGCCGTGCTAGCAGGAGCTAGCCCGGCTCCATTGACTTGTGTTAAGCAGCTAGCGGGCTGTCGTTAGCGTCACGTCATTGGCAACACAGCAGACTTATAAATAGGCTCCATGTGCACAGACCTGCTGCAGTACTTAGAAAACATGACGCTACACAGTATGAGTATTAACTACACGGTTTGCTCAGAAGTGTCAGAGTGCTACAGTAATGCTGGTGATGATATCATGTTGTTGTGTACATAAACACAATGTGGGATTGTGGATTAAGATACTCACACACCTTCTACTTTCAGAGTCCACTCACAGCCATGGACACTCTTGCTGGAAATCCTTGGAAATGCTTTAATTGCATTGATACATTTAAGGTTTTCAAGTAATTGGAGTTTGAATAAAGTGCTTGAAACTGCTCAAAATTGTAATAGCATTGCTTTCATAGTATATACCTTGGTCAGTGATTTAAATAAAATTAAAATATTTTACTATGTTTTAAATTTCTTACAATTACTTTAATTATTTGTTAAAAGTACAACACTGAAACTTTAAATTAAGTGTAATGAACATCTTGAGTAACAATATCTGGGAGAAGTGGAGCTGAAACTTTGTCAATCCAAGTCAAATCCACCTCTGAGGTGGGATTCAAATGATCCTGAAATTTTGGTATCAAGTTGATCCAGATATCTGCCTTGTGTTTTGAAATACCCAAATCCAGCCTTTTATCTGGATTCAAGGGAGGATTGGATTACCAGAGCTGGATCCTGATCTTCAGGATCAGGATTCTCTGGATCTGTGTTGAAATACCCAGTTTTCAGATCAGATCTAGATTTAATCCAATCCGACCAGGATAATCCTGTCAGATCACTTTTGAAATACTGGGCCCTGGTCTACGATCTGAGAAAGGTTTAAAAAGCATCCCCCCCACACACACACCCCTCCCCTCCGAGCTCGTATCGCTCTCCCCTCGGAGCCTCCCGCAACAAACAACAAGAGCAACAAGCCGGCCGGCAGAAACCAAATACAGCCCAGCTTTGAATGCGGAGTAATGATGTCGGATTCACAGGTAAAGTTATTACAATGCCCGTTGAAACTCACGTAAATCTTGTAAGTCATTACAATGTCCACAGCTAACCTCCACAGCCAAGCTAGCGTAACGTCATTAGCATGTTACAGCTAGGTAATAAGTTACAACAGCTAAGTTAGCCACTTCTAAAAGTTATTGAGGGCCAAGAGACTAACAGATGCTGCCGTCAGCTTTAATCACAACGATCGCTTCCACATTGTGGCTGAAAAATAAACCTGTGTGAGCCTCGGACCAGCTGTGTGTGTCTCAGCTGTTGTCTGAGTAGCACCAGACCGCGACACAAACGTGCCGTAAACCGTAATCTCTTGTTTATGACAGATAAGACACACAAATACACACATCGTAACTCCGCTCATAACAACGCTTCGCGATTGGGTTTCATTCATCCCTTCATTCATCTTACTTGCTGCTTCATTTAGCTGCCACGAGCAAATAAATAGGCTGATTTGGTGTAAACATGATAGCAATGTCAGCTTGTTGTTAGCTTACAATGCTAGCATAGAGGCTAACATCTCCGTCAAACAAGTAAACAAGTGTTGACAATACTGCAGAGACAGAAATTGTCTCGACACCGTCTAATAACACAGAAACAAACTAACGGCAGCTTTCACAGTCATAAGCCAGCATCGGCAATCAAAGTTATCTGTGTCACAACATCCACAATAAAGACGAAGATTACCTGCTCAACAGAAACGCCGCTGTATCAGCATCGCTGGACAGTGGTCTGGCTAGTTCTGGCTGCATGGCACACACACTTCATATAGCAATCCATGACAGTGTTTTTTTTGTTTCATAAATTGGTCTGATTGGATTTGTACTCATTCAAAGATAATGTGATGATGAGCTGAAAGACTTGTATGTTTCTGTGGCACAAAAAAAGGAATAAATAACAAAAAGAAAAAACATCGGCATCGGCAATCGGCCAATTTGTTATGTTAAACATCGGTATCGGCCCAGAATTTCACAATCGGTGCATCCCTAGTATTTACCAACTGTTTGCATTTTTGCTATAATGAAATTGAAAACAAATTTCTTTAGCTGAGCAAGCAGTCATCATATCTGATGCAATATATTGTCACATGTGCACTAAGTAGAGAACAGCACTTATTTTAGTATATGTGTGGATCTATATGTGTGCAGCTGTACATTGGCATCATAACCAACTTCCAATATTGCTCAATTTATGCAGCATAATTTAAGAGGATGGTGCTGTCAAGGTTGTTTTTGACTATTTAAAGGGTTAGTATTATATACATTTCTTCTGGTTTTGATTATATTTGTTCAAGCTTTCAGATACAGTATCAGTCTGTAAGACTTCTGTTTTTTATTTGTTAATTCATTTATAACACCACGAAGAAAGTTCAATTATACCGCCCAAAATTGGTGCCCAAAAGGCTGGGTTACTGACCAGATCTTCAGGGGCCCCGGATGCCCCAGGTTGATTGTCGGGTGATTAGTTTGCAGTTATAAAATTATTTGCAGTTTAGTTTTAAGATGCACCACTAAAGACTGAAATGGTAATGGTTTGGAGCGGATCTTGTCTTGTAGAGAGGCCCTGTGGGTTGCTCCCTAACCGTACAAAGCATAGAAAATGATTGAAATTGAACATTCTATGCCTTTACTCAATGGGTCATCCCAATCAGTGTCTGTTTCCATTTTCACAGTTCAGTGGAGTAGTAATTGTTTTGATCAGCTGCAAAAAGACACATGACGGATGCTCACGTGTGCAATTTAGACCAAGTTGCAGGTATCCATTGGTGACCAACATGCTCTAAAGACATCGTTTAAAGGTGTAATATGTAAGAAATGGCAAGATTCAAAGGTAACTCCAAAACTATAGGGGGCAGCATAGCCCCTAACTGCTGCTCAGTGTATTGGAACTGCTAATTTTAGCTGTTGCTAGCTTTGGCAGTAGCACCTAGCTTCCATTAGCAAGTAGATCAGCAAGCCGTGGAGCAAAGTGGCCCTTTAAGCAGACGGGAGACTGCTCGCACTGCAACCTGGGATGAAGGGAGGAGTCACTGGGGCATGGTTAAACTGAACACCAGACTGGGAATGAACACAGCCTCTGAGGCCAACAGACTCACAGTTTGAAGACCTGGGATGTTGTACAGAGGTGATTTACAGTGGCTCTGACCAGGAGTATGACTCAAGGCATCATTGGTGAGAGATAAAGGGTGTATACAGGGGATTATCTTCCCATTTTACTCTATGAATTGAGGATTTTTATCGACCAAACACGTTTTACTTAAAAAAGAGAAACTTGAATTCAGATGGTGTACCTTTTTATTTTTATTTTTAGTAGATAAAATAGGCAAAATAGGTAAAGTTGTATTACAGAGGCAATTGGACTAACACCTCTTGTGGGACAGCACATGCTGGGGCTAGACGATTAGCATGCTAACTTGAGTAGATATCTCCGTAACATCGTACAGAGATGTTTTTGACATAATGTCAACACTGTTGTTTCTTCACACTCTGTTGATAATGTTAGTTCATTTGAATGTTTTGAAGCAAAAATTCTCACCTTATCTTACAAATTACTTATTCAAACATGAAAACTGGTTTATAAACCAACATTCCCTCTCCTCACCTCAGTATGGCTTGCACAGGTGTGCCAGAGCTCATTCATTGCTCTGCAGTATTATCTTTGTCTATATTTGTTCTTCATTTATTATATCTAAATTTGAAAATTCAATATACTCACATTGTAATCTTTGTATAACACACTGTACCTCGGCAACACTGTTCCTGATTATGGTCATGCCAATAAACCTTTTTCATTTTGACTTGTCACAGAATGCACAGGTCTTAATGACAACAATGATGGCTCCATTCCATGTAAGTTTCCCACTAATCCTAGATCTAGTGCTGTCATTGATGAGGTTATTAATTATACCTGTGCTTTCAGTGCTAATATATCAAAAATAGCAGAAAGAGTCTGTGAAGCAAAAATCACACTTTTAATCTGATATTATACGTGGGTTAAATATGATATAAACATTTTCAGGCTTTGTGTTGTGACAAAGTGATACAAAAATAAACAATTCTGGGCAGAAATAGAATCATGAAGATTCCACACACATATACATCCTGGTTGAAAAAATGATAGTGTGTGATAGATAACACACATACACCTGCAGCACACAGTGAGTGTTTCATAATGATAGGGGTGATGAATGAACACATCACAGCACCTATTATAAGTGGCATATTAAAGCATGCATACAGTAAGTAAACAAACACACAAAGCACAGTGTGATGTGTCCATTTATCAGCCACCTAATTATCAAACACATTAATCGTGGGTATGCGTATTAAAATGAAAAAAAAAACATTGTTTATTATAGCAGCAGCCAGTAGGCTCGCCATGATGACAGCAGGGAATGATGGAGAGGAGGCGAACAAAGGCGAGGTTGGTGACACACTCATGAATCAGTATCGCGTCTAGTTCAGACTGGCGCATATGCTGGTTTAATGTAAGTCCACTCACAGGGCTGGGTGTAGCGTACAGTATATCCTCCCATTAACTGACTTTGTTCTCACATATATACACTACGTATTGTTTTATTAGAGTGTAAGGGATCACACGGTAAGCCCTGCAGGTAACTATTTTCTTGCTCTGGGCAACATTTGAAATATTCTAACAGAAATAGAAGAAAATTGGAAATTATTGGGAAATTCCTCATTATACATTTTTTATTCAAATCAATCTTTTCAATCAAATAGGTAGTTAAAGGCCTTATGGACGTTTTGGGAATGACTTGATTTATCTGAAAGAAGGCAGAAAAGGAATAAGTAGTGTACTTGACTTGATTGTCAGTTCAAATACCGTAATTACTCTAATTACCGTAATCAATTGTAACAGTCGAGCTGTATTAAAATTTCAGAATAATTTAACGTCTTTGATTGGTCTGGACTTGCAGTTTTAAAGCAACAATAAAGTGGAAAAAAACATGTTGACCTAGTTAATTTGGTACCAATTTAATAGTTGGTGTCAAAATACATTATCATCTTATTGTCCATGGGTTTCCCAGGGATGGTTCAACATTTTGGGAGACATGCTTATTCACTTTCTCACTGAGTGCAGTGAAAATGCGAATTCTACTTTCATGTTTGTGTGTTAGGTGTAAAGGGGACTAGCCTAGCTAAGGCAGGGGAAAACAGCTAGTCTGAGTCTTTTCAAAGCTCAAAATATTTGCTGACCACCTCAGAAGCTCACACATTGTATTTTGGTGGTTTAATCCAAACTCAAACAGAAATGACAATAATCAGGCAATATCTAGACAAATCACAGCTAGACACAGTGACAACAAGCAGAGGTGCAACACCAACGTTTTAGGTGTAGCCTATGAAGAAACTGTTTTAAATCTTACTCCATAAAACCACAACTTGTACATTTCACATCATGTTAAACTATTCACATTTTTTAACTAAGGGTTAGGGTTAGCAAGGCTAAAAGGCAAGCAGTTTCTTCGTATTTTCAGTCTTTAAGCTAAGCTAACCACCTCCTGGATCCGGCAAAACACAACTGTTTTGCTTAAACTGATGATCTGAAGTTAATACTGATTGCACGGTGTAATGGCTGTTGAAAAATGGTACCATCCATGTATAGATTGGTTCCCAATAAACCTCTCTTTCACTCTGTTGTTAAGCCTGCCACCGGGCTGAATTTTTCCTGGAAAAATTAAGGTAGCATTACTGCACAAAGGAAGCAAGTCTGCCACTGCGCAACCAAAACAGGAAGAGGCATTGTTTCCCCAGTCACCATCCCCAAGTAATGGTGGAATAACTGTGGGAACTGAGGTAACGAGTGGACAAACAGGCATTGACTCAGTGGTGTCTGTTCCCCGCATCAATATTTCCATTTACAGGCGGGACTCCAGATGGTTCAAAATCAGCATTCTTTCTATCAGTAAGTAACAAAACCAAATTGGGATTCTTGGGGTTGGTAGCCATGCTGTTAATGCTGTCTTTGCGCCAGTGGCACCAACGGTAATACCACAGGGAAACGCTAGACGAGGAGAAAGTTAAAAGTTGGCTATTTCCACTTGGTTCAACATTTAGGGAAATACAAAAATTCTCTTTCTTGGAGACATTTGTCTGTATAATAAATTTAATATATCACCAGCCTAGTAATAAGACTGTAAACAGCTTGCAAAATCAGACTAAAATCAAAGATAACCTCTCAGGCGACCTGATAACAAGTTTTATCTTGTTTGTTTAATCTGAAGAAAAAGAAAAAAAAAACAACACCTTGTGGCTTTATAGTGGATTGTTTGTTTATTACTATTTCTTGGCCGGGTGCGGGTGTAGGTGGCACAGCTCTTACCACTGACAACAGAGAAGGAGGGAAGAGGAGATGAGAAGAGAAAGAACGAGAGGAGCAACTAAAGACAGCAGAGGTGAAGAGCTAAAGGGGAGAAGAATGGGGTTTATTTTAAACCTGACATTGTAACATGCTGATGAACACACTCAGTTTTATCATCAGTTTCTTTCTCATACAATTCTGTCTACATATCTCTCATTCTCTGCTGTCTCTCAATCTCTATCTCCTAATGCTGCTGGCAATGATTGACACGTCTTAATATCTCTTGTCACCCGTGTGTGTGCGCGTGTGTGTGTGTTTGGTTATATAAGGTATGGGGCCATAAATACATGTATTAACATTTCTTTAGCTGAGCAAGCAGTCATCATATCTGATGCAATATATTGTCACATGTGGACTAAGGAGAGAACAGCACTGGTGTTGGTTAAGTGTTCTCAAGAGTATTGTGAGTTCAACTCATCTGCTCAAAATCCATATCTTCAGAAGGCTGTGCAGAAGGCATTCACACAAATTATGTAAAAAAAAACAAAAAAAAACAAGGCAGTCAAAAACTTCATTCTGAGTGGGTAGTAAGAGTGAATTAAGTGCAAAAAGCTGCGTGATAGAGCTGACCAGAAGCTAGCCAGAAGCCAACTGCTGTACCGTTCCACTAAGGGCTCCAGTGTGACTGCATCCGTTTAAGAAGCCTTACCCAGTGCGGTGTCTTTTCGAAGACAGTCCATTTTTCCATGTTGAAAACAGTTTGCATTGTTCGTAGGAGTCCACCGGCTGTCAAGGCTTTGGGTTTTAGTTTAGTTGTTTCGTGTTTTATTTTGTAGCTTTTATCCTAGTGTGTCATGTTTTGTTTTAATCGTGTTTTTCCTTCCTTTTTTGCCCTAATTAGTTTCACCTGTCCCTCATTAGTCTTTCCTCTCTGGTGATTTTAAGTCTGTGTCTTCCCTCACTCTCTGTCAGTTCACCGTTATACCTTGTGTGTCAAACGTTCCTGCCTTTCCCTACTTTTTAATTCCCTTGTGTTGTTTTGGACCTTGCTTTGAGTTGTTGGACTTTTAGACTGTCTGCCAACTCCTTTTGATTTGTTTGCCTGATTGTGACTGCTTTCCTGGCTTTGACCCCTGCCTGCCTCTTTGTCCATGTAAGCCTTTATTTTAAATTTCATTTGTTAATATTTCATTTCAGTTTTCATTTTGCAAAATAGTTGATAGCTGAGTCTCATTTCCAACTCATTTAATACTACTTTTTTGATTGGCAGGCCATCAACCCACATTGTCAGCTTCTGACGAGTCGGGAATGAGATCAACGATCAACTATGTTGCAAAATGGACGTTTAAATCATTGAAATGCCTCCATGCTGCCTCCCTTGTCTGCATCCGGGTCCTATTTCACATGCTTCCTGTTGGGCTGCATCCAAATGTCCGGGCTTCCCTGCTCTTGCAGACCTGAATCTTGAGCTCTTATTAATACTGAGTAGAATAGCATAAATGCAATAAGTTATGTGTGGATTCTTGCGGCCAGGGCACATGGTGGTCATCTGTTGGCAGCATTTTACTGGGGTTTACTTTTGTGGGGTGCCGGGCTTTAGCCAAGCGTCTCCAGGTAGACTTTATAACTACATATTCAATGTGAGGGTTGGGGCTCCATTGTTTTGACACAGTGTGTGTGTGTGTGTGTGTGTGTGTGTGTGTGTGTGTGTGTGTGTGTAACTAAACCTCTGCTGCAGGACAGCAGCCACCACCACAAGAAAGAGGTCTAGCCTGGAGCATAATCTCACTCTCCAGGGCATTTGTAAAATAAGCCTGTGTCTATGTTTTTGGTATTTTATACAATTGAGCCAAAAAGTTTTGTGTAAATATTTTTTTTAATCTGTTTGGCATTTTTATCTTAGTTTTGTTGTCTATTCTGTCATAAGGAAGTCAGGGATTGATTTAGTTATTCTGTTTGTTTTGTTGCAATTTTGTACTGCCCTAAAGTTTGTAATTTCCATTTTTGCCTGAACGGATAAACAGTGCTTGGCCTGTTTGCTATGCTTGACATGGACTTTCTCAGAGCAGTGGAGAGAGGGCCTGTTTTATGTCTTATTTGGTGTCTTCTGTAGGACGGACGAACCAGTCATGATTCCTTTCTTCAGCACCAGAGAGATATTTTTGTCAAAGCCGTGTTTTGAGATTTCATGCATTTTTAATTACAATGTGAACGCTGCTGCACACAGTTAAGCTGAATTGTGTGATTAGTTGACAGATGATTTAGGAACAAAGAAAATGGGATGCCGCCGTCCCCAGGTGAGAGAAATGTCATTGAAATTTAGAGTAAAGAAAGGATCAAAACATGCTAAAAAAAAAAAAAAATTAAAAATTAAAATGACAAAGGTAATGTCATGAGAGTTGCTTGTTGAATGTTGAATAATAATGTGAGCACTCATGAGGACATCAGTAAAGTCATACATGTATTTAATCAGTTCTGACACAGAAGGCACAGATTTATACTTTCTACTTCAGTAAAGGAAACAGGGTGTCTAATCCATGGAGATATACTAGAGATGAAATATGCTGATTTGGATATTGCCTTGATGTCAGTCAGACGAAAGGTCTGGATCAATATAAATGTCGAGCAAACACCAAGAATTTTGAGGGAAGCCTTTGAGGGTAAGTTTGCAGCTGCTGAGATTAAAGTCTGATAAGTCTGGTGGTGCTAAGAACTGACAGTGAGCAACTTCTTATTTCATCATGGTGTGGTGTATTGAGTGTGAGGAAATGTATGAATCAAACACGGATCCAGTTTAACAGACAAGATTGCACTCTGTGTGGTTGGTTAGACAAGCTTTGACAAATGAAAGTTTAGGCATAGCTTTACCGGCTGAAGTGGCCCAAGAGTGACAGTCTGTGGCCTTTAGTCAGTGCATTACCATACATTAAAAAAACATTTCATATGGGTTGTAGGAGCATTTTAATGGTTAGTTACGTTCTGGTTTGGCTGGGCGACTGGTGGTTAAGCAAAGTCCCTGAGTTTTTTTCAATTGGCACTTTAATCACTCAGGAAATCACAAGGGGTAGGAAACTTGTCTTTTACAGGGTTGTTAACTTCACTAAATTGTTTGGCCATACTGAAAATCTCCTGTCTTCTTGATACATTACTGATATTTTGGTATACTTGTACGGATTCAAACAAGTTCATTCTTCAAAAAGGCCACAGGACATGCTGCTCCACTGGGTTTCATCATTACGTGACATATACAAGAATGCACAAATTCCATGCAATGTTTACGTGCATGACTGTTGTCTCAAATTTCATCCAGTACGAGCATGTGTTGTTTCCTGTGAACTCCCCGTGCATTGGCGTGCCATTTTAATTAGGTATGGATGGTTGGTTGAAACAAGCGCAGGACTTTCATCCAGGAGAGGTTAGAGTTAGGGTTAGCTGGGTTAGGATTAGGTTTGGGTTAGCTGGTTGTGTCCAGCGTGAAACCAAAAGTCAAGGGTACGTTATTTTAACCTACTAATGTAGTTAAGTGACGTAACAAACATGCGTTAAAACTAATCAATTCGTTTTAGAGCCTAAACCTAACCAAACTATAACGGTACGACAAAGGTAGTTATGTTGTCACGGATGTCGCTGGCAATTAACCTTTTTAGCTGTTTAGATATGAGGATGTGTTGAAATTAGGTAACTAGTGAATGTAAACACATTTAATGGCCATAGCGACATGAATGTCAGCTATAAACAGCTGCACAATAAGTCAAAAAGTTATATTGCGATTGCGGTATAATTCATGATTATTATGGATGATGACATTTTACATCACAATTTTCACTGTCATTGAAAAACTAGTAAAATCATTTCTCCTGGCCTCTGCCAAACAAACATGTTTTATTACATCTGGAGAACAAGCTTTGTAGGCCAGAGCATCTCTGCAGCATTACAACATTTCATTAAAACACATTTTACCTTAAAATAATTGCAGTTCTTGCTATTTGGATGTTGCACTCATTCATGTTGCGATTTCGATTATTTTGAGATTAATTATGCAGCCCTAGTCTGATGTGATGAAATTCTTGCAGATTATAACTACCTGTAAAATCATGTATAGTACCAATGACATCAGTGTAGGGTCAGTCTTACATCTAATTTTCATAATGTCTCAGTTTAAAGAACTTGCCTTGTGTGTGGCAAATGTCTGGATGAACAAATGAAAATAATTCTTTACAAAAAAGCCAACTTGGAAAAAATCTATTTTTTAAATCTAATGACCAATAGGAATCAAAAATAAGTTTACTGTGTGCACTTCTTCAAGGAAGGTGCAGAAAGAGACTCTAGAATCTCCTCACGTACGAAGATAAACTGCACAGACTCCCCTCGAGATGTTTTCATTTTCATTTTACGTGTGATGTTTCATTTACTCTAAGCCCCATGAGAGGGTGAATGGGTGAGAAAAAGGGTCTAAAAGGAAATGACCTTATGAATTAATGCCCAGTATAGTTGAGACTGTGAAGTGCCATTAAGAATAGCACCAACGTATCTGCACGTGTGATTATGTTAATCAAAGAAAAAGACTTGTTCATGAAAACATCCATGACGATCCTGTGACATGACTTCAACTGGAAGGTACCAAAAATATTTTCCTTTTGATGGTCTTTAAAAAATCCCTTTCTGACTAGGCCAATAGCTAGCACACTCATCTCCAACACATTTCCCTAAAATAATCTACAAATCTGCTAATTATAGTATCTCTGCAAGTGAAGTCTTTTCATACCACATTAGGTGTTATCATAAAAGGATACACATGCAGAGTGCAGGGTGTGATTTGAAGAACTTTGCTAGCAAAGTACGAAGAGATATTCAGCTTCATATTATGTCTTCATCTTCAGCTGTTGAAGGACTCTCTCTGTGAGATACAGCCAGTGGCAGAGCAGGTAAAGGCTTTGAGGATTTGATCAGTCTATTAACAATTAATGACTATATACGTGGCTAGTTGAGTAAGGAGTTGAATATTTCAAACAAATAGGTTGTATTTCTTCTTCATCTGTACCCGCGTGCACCCTGCTCAATGCTATTTGATAATAAAAGTCTTGTGTTTCATACTCTGTAAACAGGGCACCTGCACTCAGCCATCTTCCTTGTCTCTGAGGCAATAGAAATGTGGGGTGCTGACAGGAAGCAGATAAACTGAACTGTAATTTGAGTTTCCAGCTCTGCCCATAAATGAAAGAGGCAAGTGGAGATTGAGGATCGCAGAGCCTCTTGTAATGTCTTCTACATTTGGTCCATGAGGAGGGGAAAGCTCTAAAGCACCTGTTCCTCTCTATGAGCCACCTACAGAAGTAGGACACCGTCTTGTATTAAGTAACTGTGTTGTGGTATGAGTAGGGTTGGATAGACTCATGATCAGATGAATGGACAGAGTTATCTACTACTTGATTGATTCACTGCCATTTTTACTCAGTGTGAGTGACGCCTTTGACTCAGCCACTCATCACTCCTATTATAACATTTCCACAGCGCCTCGCTTTGCTCACCTTGTTTTTGACAGTAAACAATGTTTACCGGTGCAGGGTGTGGGAATGGTCACGTTTGACTATAGATTTTTAGACCACATTATTTGAGCATGGCAGCACAGAGAGGACAACTTTTAGGAATTCAGTCATATAATAAATAACCACCACCCATCCATCTGAGTTAAATACCATTTGGACCCGGTTCAAGTCAATTTTCTAGACACCACCATGTATTTTGATAAGGTTGATCACAAACGCAAAGACTGCTTACCTGTTTTTATTTCAAGCCAACAGACACTCAAGCTCTTCTCCACAAACCTAGCTACCATCCAAAAAACACATTTGAAGGCATAGCCAAATCCCAAATGGTTAGGTTTTACAGAATTTCATCTTGCTACTTGCATAACTACTTATGTCTGGCATCTCTCTCTTCCACCGAAGTAGCTAACTATCGCCTCTCCTTTGAAGCTGCCAGGCAGCAGCAGGGATGGTAGCATGATCTCAGGAAAAGTAGTTTCTTTAGTTATCACTTCTCAAAACAATCCTGACCAGTTAGGTGAGCATGGAGTTATCTCGATAAAGATGCAGCCAGCAGTGGCCCAGCTAAGGAGACATCAGCCACTGATGGGCCACCTTAAGACAGGGCACTTGTTAAAGTGAAGTAGAGTTGGCTGAAGAGATCTGAAAATTCTTCAGCAATGCCATGAGGGCCATTTTTGAATAGTAAGAAGAAGTGAAAATGAATTTCTAAACTGATTTCAATAAAGAAGTAGAGTTAAATTCCTTCTTGTGTGGAGATGACATGATGTTTGTTTGATCCTTTATCAATAGTAAAACTAGTAAATGCCATGTTTCAGTTTGTGTTTCTGTAATTTCCTGTTTTACTTCGAACTTTTGTCTTTCCACCTCTGTCTTGTTTGTAATCAGCCCTTGTCTGTGTCAATAGTCTGTGTGCTCCCTGATGTCTTTGTCAGTTTGTCCTGTGTTTCTCTTGTGTTATTCTCCTGTGTTTCACCTAAGCCTGTTCCAGTGTCTTCCAGTGTCTCCCCCCGGTCTGTTCCTGGTTCTTTGCCCCTTGTGTTTTTCCTTGTTTGAACTTTGCTTTTGGTTGTACTTTGTTTAGCTTTTGGTCTGTGTATTGTTGGTATTTACACTTATTGGTTTGTTGAATTGTACTTGTTGGATTTTCGGCTTTTCATTAAAAGCTCATGTTTAGTTCCCAATCCTGATTCCGTTTTAGCTCTTTGCATTTGGGTCCTCACCAATTTTAGCCAAATGTAACAGAACAAACTGACCGATACGAACCCAGCTGACACTAGCACTCAACTCCTGGATATTTGGGACGATGTGCTTTTTCGGGTTAAGGATAACATGGACTGTGTTGAGATGCTAAAGGCATAAAATTAAGATGGTCTTTAAGCCCTGAGCGTGGGAAACTCCAGGTGCAGCAGAACTCATATCTGGAGTGGCTATGCTTGAAAAGACTTTATTGGACAAATTACGTTCCAGTGATTCCCATATAGGTTTGAGCATACAGCCTGCTAACCTCCCATCAGCTCCAGTGTCTGCTAGCCCCCTGCTAGCTGGCCTCTTGTCAGCTCCAGTGTCAGCTAGCCACTAGGCTGCTAGTCTCCCGTCGGCTCCAGTGTCTGCTAGCCACCACCTAGCTAGCCTCCTGTCTGTTGCAGTGTTTGCTAGCCACCTTTCAGCTCCAGTGTCTGCTAGCCTCCCATCAGCTCCAGTGTTTGCCAGCCTCCCGTCAGCTCCAGGGCTTGTTAATCCCCAGCCTAAGACTGTTTCTGAGCTGCCGGGCATTAAGACTGTTGTCACCTCAGACAGGCACCAAGTGTCTCCTTTCTGGGGAACCCGCCTGGCCTACAAGGGGCCTCCCTCTAGGAAGTGTGGCTCTCGACCACATCCAACTCCCTGGTATGCTGTTCTTCGCCACTGCCCAGCTGCTCATTTTCACAGCTGCCCAGCGCCTCAGAGCCAATCCTGCACAGCGCCCCTTAGTTCCGGCGATGGGAGTCCTGGCTGACACCACATCAGACTCTGGTTACCAGTCGGCAGCCTGGCCGACATCAGCCAGTGGTTCCAGTCGGCAGTCCGTCTAAACTTGTTCTGTCCCTTGCCCCGACCTCCTGGTTGCCCCCTGGACTAACTCTGCTTGAACTTTGCTTTTAGTAAATACTTTGTTTAGCTTTTGTTTTTGGTGTTTGTATTGTTGGTATCTACACTTCTTGGTTTGTTGAGGTGTTTTTGCATTTGGGTCCTCACCAATTTTAGCCAAACGTAACACATGCAACATAACCTGAAGTGCCTACTTTGTATAACCTTCACCCCTTGTGAGAGTCAGTTAATTGAATTTGTCCACAGTCCATGTATTGACACACACACACACACACACACACACACACACACACACACACACACACACACACACACACACACACACACACACACACACAAATAGGATTTATCCATCATCTTGAAGTTGTTGGGCTGTGAAACTGATTTCAGGGTTTGCAGTTATTTAACAGAGATAGTAGTATTTTCCTGCAGGAAACCATTTGCATTTTTACTAACATGAAAGCTGACGTTAAGCCAAAAATATTAATAATACTGTGGTACATGTGGTGAACAAATGAATGTCAAAAGACAAACCAGGTCAACTTTTTATGCCCTTAATTTCCAGGTTTAGTTTTCAGATCTCTGAATCTGATGCTACACTGAAATTGTTCACACTGTTGCAAGTTATGCATTAATGTTATAACAGATGTGTGTTCTGATGTCTCAGGTGATGGTTAAATAATGAAAAGATCCAAGGCACCTCGCAGCTTCAGTAGTTTAGATGTACAAATCTAGCAATTATTTTGTTTCTGGTTTAAATGTTTGGCATTCTGCTCCCATATCAGGTACTTAATAAAATATGTGTAGGGAAGGGGCACTTCAAGATTCAACATCACATAGATGTAAGTTGATCAATCAGTCATGACTGTCTGAAGCCATGATGGGTTGGATGATGTTTGTAAAAGGATGCAGGGCGTTTGTTTCAGTTTTAGAAGACAGGAGCCATTTTGTCACCATTGGTTTCATTTTTGCCCGGCCATCTGTTCTTCTCTCACCTCTAGTCCACTGAACACCTCTCCCATATCTCGATTTTCAACAATGGCAATTCAATCAGCCAGCAGGAGACATTCACTACTTTTGGCCAGAGGAAAGAAAAAGAGCATAAATGGGAATTAATAATGTGAGGGAAAGACATTAGCGAAAAACCATATAACACTATTTCTAGCTTCCCCAATGTGTGTGCTCATTCATACTGTATATGGCTGAGCTTTTATTTGTTCTACGAAGTTATTTTGCAGTCTTTGTGTGTGTGTGCGTGTGTGCGTGTGTGTGTGTGTGTGAAGGAGCAGCAGTAAATGAAAATAAGACAGTGGTTGAGAGGAGAAGTGTGCGCAGCATCCAGGGAAAATAAGATTGCTACAACCGGAGAGGGGCTTATTTGATAGTACCACCTGTGAGTGTGTTTGTGCGTGCTTTGATCCTGGACCTCTCCGAATAGTAAGATGTCCCCTCTGACTTTAGATGTTAGGAGAGAAGCTGCTTACATTGAGGCTGTCACCCACACTCGCAAACACTCTCCCACACTCGGGGGGGACTGCTAAATAAGAGTGATTTATCCCTGGCCTGTTTCACACTCACACACACACACACACACACACACACACACACACACACACACACACATAGAGACCAAAGAACCATTAAGCTTTGTCTTCTGGTCCCAGTGGTGTATTGCTGTGCTGAATACATATGTGTGTTTGTTTAGAGAGGGATCAATGAACGGTTTAGCTCTAATGCAAAGGAGTCTGGAGGGAGGAAGACTAAGATGGAAGGACGAGGAGAGACTGACACGGAGAAGGGGAGAGAGCCATCGCAGGGCTGAAATAGATGGAGATAGAGGGAGAGAGAGCGTTCTTAATTCTCACTCCCTACCCTCATCTCTACTTTGTCTTCCTGCATCCTTTAATCCTCTTGACCTTCTCCATTTATTTTTTTGTTTTTTCCCCTTCATCCTCTGTAGCCATCTCTTTCAGTCTCTTTTCATCCTCATTTCTGTTTCTTTCACCCTGCTGAGATGCCAACTGTGCTCATACTGTTGTATTTAGTTAATTAACGACCATTTTGTCAACACTACAAATCCATCCCCAAAACACTGCACAGCATGATGCTGGGGGATTGTTTGTTGCAATAAATACTGTACAAGGATGCTTGAAATCTGATGGCACCCTGCATGTATTTCTCAGATTCTGTACAGATTTTGTCATACACTGTAGTGATAAGACACGCATTCACGTGTTGATCTGATTGTTCTGATAGTCGTAAGTGAAAAAAAACAAACCCTAGTTGTCTTAGGCTCTATGTAAGAGATAGAGAAACTCATGTTATTGGTCAGATGTGAATCGTATGAGGTAAAATAGACAGGTGTCTCACTGGTTCAGACTTCACCTCGACCCCGCATAGCATTTCTCGTCATATTTTTTATTTTATTGTTATTAAAAAGTTATTCCATGACAGCATAATCACTTAAAATTAAGGCAACA
Organism: Pagrus pagrus; assembly: GCF_965226575.1. Lineage (NCBI taxonomy): Eukaryota > Metazoa > Chordata > Actinopteri > Spariformes > Sparidae > Pagrus > Pagrus pagrus. The sequence continues at coordinate 8,087,313 of NC_140202.1, forward strand.
GAGAGATATACAACATGCCCCTACCACTTAGCCCTACCCCTCCATTTTGCATGCTCATGTCTAGGTGTAGCATGTCCCAGTTCTTCTTGGAATAGCAGGGTAGGGTTAAGTGTTGGGGCTACATGGCCCTCCAAATACAGAACTCTCTGTTGTCACCAATAGTTTGTTGATGTCTTGGTCGCCAACTAGCTAACATCAAATTATCTGATTTGTGCATGACAGTGCGTATTTTGACTTATTTTAATGTTGCCACACAGGTTAGCTAATGTTAGCAGATACAGCAGCCCTACTGGACAGGTAATTAAGCAGTGTTCTTTTTTGTTTGATGACTTGATTGATAGCGCAAAGTTGTGAACAAATTGCGCCATGCTTTTCTATCTCCATTAGATAGATGGCAAATGTCATTGGGATTATCCCAGGAATGCTACAGTAACGCAAGAGAAATCATCACAGTTTAAGATGACATATTGGAAATGTCTGGTCGCCTTCAAAAACAGCTGATGATGTGATAGGGTCTTGAATGGTTGTCCCTCCTTGTACTCTATTCTGTCACTTAATGACTTAATGTCACTTAATATAACCAATAATGCTAAATGTCATCCAGTGTTTCCAGTTTACAATCAATGGGAATTAACAAATTTGGGACATGGTGGGTGGTGAGTTAATCTTACTGAGCTGTAGGGTTAGCTCAGACGAGTGCGTTGGAACCACCGCTGTAGAGGGTTAATATTACAACCTCAGGATCAAGTTGCAATTGGATTTATCAGTTTTAATCATTTGAGTATTTATCACTCAGCAAGATTATAATGGGGATGTGTTTGGCCTGTTTAAAGACTGTTTACTGGCTTTAGGAGGCTTTGTTTCCTAACTGACTGAATACTGAAATCATTGAGAGTCCTTGAGAATGTGAAGGACACATTATTTCATCTTTTTCCTTCCCTTTAAGCTTCACAAGTTGATCTTTCACATCTGACTTCTGGGAGAGGAGACTGATAATTTTCATGAATCACATTGAACTGTCCCCAGTTGGCAGAATGATAATGATGTCTGCTGGTTCTGGATCTCTATTGCTACGACTGCCCATAACCAGCCGACAGAGCTTGGTCCACTGAGGGGCAGATTTAAATGATAATATGAATTTTTTATGATCTGCGTATAGAAACTGGGTTATGTCAGCAGTGAATATGATAAATACTGAGCACTAAGCTTTAAATTCCAACAATTTAACTCACTTAACATAAGGTAGCATATAAATAAAGATGTGTCTTCAGTGACAAATGTGCAGGTTTGAAACTGAGGAAGCTAATGTATATTGTTGACATATTTTATTGGCAGTGTAGTGTAGTGTTTAGACGAATAAACTAGCTCACCTAAATGGGACGCAGCTATCATTAATGTCATAAATTCCACTTGTGCTTTTCCTGCTTATATGTGAAAAAGGTCTATTGTGTGTGAGCTGTCATTTATTAGATTGTGTTATCAGTTTTTTTTTGTTAACATTTGGCATTTCAAATTCAACTAGGAAATTTCCAATGCTGACTGAAACGCAGCACCATTCAAACAATAGAAAACAACGATTATTAAGTCTGCCGTCATTTTACACTAGTGTTCCATAATACAGCTACTCACAGCTGCAACTCATTTTAATAATTGCAGGTGATGGTGAGACTTCTACAGACATACAGTATCCAGGATAATAAAAACATGAGGATTGAATCAAATCATGAGTAAAACTATTTTTTTCTTGTTGAGTTAAGATTTGTTTAATTTAAATGCCAAGTGTCATGTGTTGTTAAGGCAAGGTCATGTTTTCATGTTTTTTTAGTCATTTCTTTGTTTCTTTCTGTTTCCTGTTTTATTGTGGTGTTTCACCTGTGTCCAAATATCCCCTTTGTGCACATGTGTTCCCATGTCTCGTCACCAAGTCGTCTTTGTCTCGTAGCAAAGCATGCCAGCATTCTTCCTTGCATGTTTTTGACTTCTCATGTTTTTGATCCTGTTTTGGATACTGTGCCCTTTTGCCCAGCCCTTGTGAGTTGTTTGCCTGATCTCTCTGTGGATTTCCTGTGCACCGACCCATTTTTGGCAAGTAAACTTGATTTTTGAGAAAAGCCTGAACTGTCTCTGAGTCGTGCTATTGGGTTCCAACCTGTGTGCAACCTTGTGTCACCCAGTTTTGTTAGGTAAATAAAATATATCTATTTATTTATAGTAAATAAAATATAAGTAAAATACTGTATAGACAAGGAAACTAAATGGTTAGGTTTAGGACAATAGCATGATTTGGGTTATAATAAGTACATTGCTTATGTAACATAGGTTACAAACATACCTGTGTTACGAACATAACTGCAGTCACGTTATGTTCATGATGTAACTTCACAGTGTTAGCAAGTCAAAATAACTCACCGTGGACTTCTGTTCTCCAAGGTGAAATGCCTGTGCTTGCTTGACACGACCGTCCGTCCCCTACCTTCTCACTGTGTGGACTTTCTCACCTGTTTGACGTCCTCCTTTGCTGCCGTATTAATAACTACAGCCACTACAGGTCACCACCTAACAACAAACATCAATGTGGGTTGTGATAAGTTGCTTTCACAGTCGCCCCATATGGTGATTTTTCTGATGAGGACTGGCTGTGAAGTGTCTTCGTGCAGATAATTCCTCTTCTCTTTAGGTCACACCTTTATTTTCCGGTGTACACTTTGTGTACTAGATGCAGTGTTTTCAAATTCATTTGTATACCAGTCTCCCCTTTGGCTGAAACACACAGCTAAATTGATTCTGCAGTCCTTCAGTAATATTTACTATCTCTTCACTTTCATTTCTCATTTTCCCTTTGCTTTCAATATTTTTTCTTTTCCTTCCTCTTTTTCTTCATTTGTTGATTCTATAACTCATCTATCATAGCGCAGTATAGATCTGCTCATTATCCTGCATGTAGCAGATCACAGATGGAATATCTATTTTCCCTCTTACTCTGCTTTTCCTCTCAGTCTGTTTCCCCTTCACCCTTATCCCTCACCTCTCTCTCTCCTCACTCTGTTGCTAGGTCTCTCATCCACCTACTCTCCTCCCTTCTCTCCATTCTGCCTCCCACCTTCTCATCACCTCACCACCGCTTCGATCCTCCCCTCATTTTCCTCCCCTCATCTTCCCATTTTACCTCCGCTGACCCCATTTTCTTTTCATCTTTTGCTCACCTTCTCCTCTTTTGGTCACTCCTCATCCATTTGTCATTTGTCTGAATGACCCCTATTTGCTCCCTCCCTCTGTCACTCCTCCTTTCTTATTACTATTATTATTCCCCTCATCCCTCCATCCTCTGGTGACCCACAACTTTTCCTCCTCTTTTTGCATTCCCTCATTCTTTGCTCCATTACACTTTCTATCATCCATCCATCCATCCATCAATCTATCATTCTATCTATTTATCTATATATATATGGATATTTATCTGTCTTCAATAATACCATTTGTCTCCCTCCCATCTTGTCCCCAAATTCAATCGCTTTTTTCGTTCTCCCTTTCTCCCAGCTGTCTCTCTTTCTATCAACCTCTCTATCTAATAGTACTTATCTGCCTTCACTTTTACCATTCGACACCCTTTCACCTTGTCCTGATTCAATCTACCTCCACTATCTCCCCTCTCCATCCTTTTTTCCTCCCTCGTTCAAATCGTTGCACACATCTCCACCCATCTTTTGTTTCTTCTCGTTCATTCCTTCTCAATTTATCTCAATCACTGTGTTCCTCTGGTCTTTCTAATTTAACAGAAAATCATTTCTCACTTGATTTCACCTTGTTTTTTGACCACCTTCTTGTCAATAGATGTGACCCACTGCTGGCAGGGGAATCCAATGTTCAAAAATTGCAGTGGGTCTTTTTCAATATCACATGTTCATGTCAAAATGGCCAAAATTGTGTGACATACAGTATATTTGCATATTTTTTTTTACAAAGATCTGTACCTGCATCAAAAATGCATTCATGTCTATGAGTCGTTTTTAAAAGAATAGGAGCAGATGATGTGTTGCAAAAATAAATAAATAAATAAATAAATAAATAATTAATGAGAAATCAGTGTCCACTGGAAGGGCAACCTAGAAGGCACTGTATCATGTTTTATCAACAATAGGTTAACCTAACCCTAACCCTAACCCTCTTCTTGTAGTTGGTATATAATGGGAAGTGAACTAGATGATGTAAAGATACTCTGAGCTATCTAAACTCACTATAAGTTCAAGTTCCATCCATAACTTGAAAAAAGGGAGGTTGTGGTTGCAGTGGCAGCAGGTGCAGAAAATAGGGTTTAAGTGTCTCTGAAACAGCTCTTGGCAGACATCTGAAAAACTCACTTGGCCAGTTTAGGTGCGTTTTTGAGATGGTTCCTGACTTCGGCTCTCCATTTTCCATCTCCTGGCAAGTCATGCTTGATGCAAGTTTCAATATCTGTTAATGAGGTGAAAATAACACCTGTGCAACATCAGTCAGGTTTAATCCTTAGCAGCTGGTACAAGTACAGTACACATATAGAACGCAGCAAAAAAAAAAGTACTATATACAATATACAAAAGAACAATAAAGTACTGTATATGTAGATGTATATGACATCTGGAGTCTGAAAGAACATTTAACATCAATATCTTGTAATCTCAGAACAGAAGAAAATCTATTCCATAAAAACATCTTTGTAGTTGTCAGCTGTGACGTATTCTTGATTACAAAGTCGCATAAATGGATGTTGTGTCTGGGTCAATGTACTCCTCAATTTACTGCTGCTATTTACATCTTACCTACGCATGTCCTGAGGACAGAGGGTGACCTTTCCTTTCTTCATCTTTTTACTGTGTAATTGTCCTCCAGGACCCTGAACACACACACACACACACACACACACACACACACACACACACACACACACACACACACACACAGGGTGTAATGTCATCAGAAGCTATCATCTGTGGCCAGATCACTCTAATCTCTGTCCAATCGTATCAAGGACACCGAGACATTCTCACACACACACACACACACACACACTACACACACATTTCACAAACATTAACATATGCTTGAAAACCTCAGTGCACTTACAGCCAGACACACACACTTCTGCAAAGTATTTAGTATACCATAAATATGAGGTTTTTTCTCAAGTTGTACATGTTCATATGTGCTGGATGTGCTGTTTTTAACACTTTGGATTACAATCACAGAGGAACTCTTCTGGTCTCTTAACTTTAACCTAAACACTTACACAGTGATAAATAAAAATTTTTTTAAAAAAAGCATAGCCCTGGTATCTACGTCTAGATCGGCGACTGACGTTTCACTGAAATGTGAAACATAAGGCTGGAGGTGGATGGGCAGTTAGCAAATCCATCTTTCCAGAGTCCTCAGTTGGCTGTAACTGTAATCATGATCTTTTCCAACTTTAAGCAAGTGTTTTATTTCCCTAGTGACTAGTGAGTAGATGAGTCTCTGTGTTTGGCATGATGTCGTTTAATGTCAATGTCTGTAGGCTCATTTCACCACCGTCTTTAAGACACGTAAGCACTTTATAATTTAAATTGTGGGAAATTTAATTATGTTGTCTATGTCATAGAACAAAACTTGTAAATATCTTAAGCCGGTGGTAACCACAGACCTCATTTAGGCATATACTGTAACCGAAAATCAATTAAAAAAACCTCATAGCCTTTGAGACGAGGGAACTGGATGTGCAAAAATGCTAACAGATTTCCAGGTTTTAGGACTACAAACTACACCAATCTATTGTGTCCATCATAAATGTTAGTTGTGATGCCATATTCTGGTTATATCAGTGCAAATATCATGTAAGGCATACTGGGTCATAGCAAGCTATTTTGTGGCAAAGAGCAATATCATTGCCATGGTGACACGGTCATCATGGAGCATCTTTCAAGAGTGAGACTCTTCACTCCTGTTTACTCTTCTATACCTGGGTGTTATTTCAAGGTGAGAACATTAATTGTCCATGTGAAAGTGATCCTGTGAAAAAACAATTTTGCACCTTAGCTGCTGCTTCACAAAGCTTTGCACTGTCACCTTTCATGCAAATGTTGCATCTTAATGGCCAGTGGACCATTTGAGGGGGGATGCCATCCACCGTGTTAACGGAATGAGATTTATGTGAAGTTGCAGACAGATTTTTGATTCCATCCTTTCCTTTCAGTTCTGCCCTTCTGTCAGTTTTGTGTAACTACAGAGGCATTTAACCAAAGAGTTTAACCAAAGGAGTTGGTCTTGGGTCAGCTCACTAGTGGCGGGTGAACGAAACGAACCAGGTTACTTAAAAGAACCGGTCCTCTTATCACCAGGATGTTCCACTGGGCCATCCCTCCTGTTCCAAATTATCACATCCCTTACAGGCAACAGTGTATTTTTGATCTGTTTATAGTGAAAGCCGTAATATAATGTGTTGTGATGTTGTCTGAAAACACATTTGACACATTTGGCTCAGCTGTTAATTGGATACTCCACCCAAAAACTGTTCAGTATCAAATGCTCAGTCCCAGTAGGCTTGAGAGGGAGCTTTGTTGCGGGTCCTTCATGTAAAACAAAAGCTGGGATTTGCTTGAATTCATGTTGGTTATAATGGATCCAATGGCGTTTTTGGAGCAGTGGAGTTTTTCATATTTTCATAGCCTGACAACGGGACTGAATTGACATTTAATTTCACATCATCTATTCAGTCTGAAAGTCTGTTCATGTTTGCCGATTTTTTTGTTGGAAGGGAGGGTTAAACAAATCAGTGGGGAAAGACGTGTCAGTCCCTCCATCGACATTTGCAGTTGACACGGAAGCTCTAGTAGAGGTTAGTTGAATTTTTTTCACACTAGTAAAAAAGATTTAAAAGTTATTCAATGGTCATATTGATAACATTGTTATGGAAGGGGGAGATGGGATGCAACATTTAGGTGTTATCGATAACAGCTTCGTTTGACTCCCAAAACTGATTTTGCCTGTATCTCTTTAATAACAGAATGGCGCCTTTGAACTCCTATTCAGATTGACTCTAAATAAAATAGTGATTGAGGTCTGCAGACTGTTAAAACTGTGTTGTAAAAAGTTGTAATGGTGCACTTGACACTGCCTGAGTCACATAGTGCCAAAACAGAAAGGTAATGCGTGAGAATTTGGCAGTGATCTAAGTGGTCTCTTGATACAGTGTCAGCATCCATGAGATTGTGACAATTTTCCCTGAATAATTGGCCAAAGAATGAACAAGCCACCCACTCGGCGAGCCTGTGTGACAGTTTATTTTCATGTATTGAGGAGGTTAAGCCTAACAAGGCCATGTATTGACACACATATATGCAACCGCGCTTTATTTGTCATTCTTATTCCAAAGTGTTGACAGATTTTCATATATATTTATTAACTCTGAAGGATTGCATTGTTCCTTTGTTTAGGGTCAGATTGTACAATCCTCTGTGCTTATGAAAACTTTGTTTAAAAATGTTGTACCAGATAGGTAGGGCAGAGCTGTCTCTACTGTGAGCCCAGGTAAGAATTAGAAAAGAAGTCTATTTCAGGTCTGAAGGGGGAGTAAATGGAGAGAAAAACTGCTGCTGCTCAGTTCCTAATGATGAATACCTTCAGAATGTCAGTACAGACAGTGAACTGGCCACCACTCCTCTTATTTTCTGGATAATACTTCTATTCCACAGGGACTGTTTCCTGCAACAGCAACAAGATCTAGATGTACCTGAGTTAGCAAATGGAAACTACTTTTTCGTTGTTCTTTCCTGCCTGTACTAGCTGTGTCTCAGTCATACATTGGTGGGATTTTAAAAGTTACATAACAGAAACTAAGAACTAACAAAAATCTTCCTCAAAAATGGTTCCCCAAAGAACCATTTCTGCTAAGGCTCCTTGGAGCACCATTTACAGTGCCTAAAAGAACCATTTCTTCATGGTTTTCTTAAGGCAGCTTTGGGGGTTCTTTATAATATCATCTGAAGATATGGAAGAACCATGTTTGGTTCCAGGTGGCACCTTTATTGTTCTGTGTGTAGCCCTTAGCTATCAAAGTATCATAGGCAAAGTTCACCCAAAAACAAAAATTCAGACCCCACCCAAGTTTCATACTTTTTTTTAAGCCAAAATCTTCACTGTATCTGCTAAGGACACACCCAGTCTGAATTGGGTGCAAGCGCTGGACTGTCAAGGGTGTAAATATCATCTTTTCAAATCAATTCAGCATCTTAGGGCTCCTGGAGACTTGGATTATACTGGATGAGCTGTGTGGAGCCAATGTATCTTATTTTCTTGTTTTTTTTTTATGTTTTAAAACAAGTCTCCATCTACTCAGTTGTTTAGGATAACGCTGCAACATTGTTTTGCCATAAAGCCCCATAAATGGCTTGTGGACTATGAAACTTCTGTCAACTTTCCATCAGCATGAGGGTGAGTAGATAATGACAATGATAATTAATTTTCATTTTTGATACTTTAACTTCCTTTAAGTAATGACCCTAAAGACCAAAACGAGCAATCATTCAGCACTGATTACTTAAGGACATTGCTAGTATTATTGTATTCCAATAGATTAACACCAGTAAGCGCACAGATGTATCTTCTGTCAAATAAAGACAGTTTTCACAAAAAATAGATTACCGATATATGCAGTACAGGTAGACTTGGTCCTCATTGAGTTTCTTCCTTATGATCTCTACAAGTACAGTGCATACAAGTAACAAGGTAATGGGGGTCCAGGTGGTACAGAGAGCTTGGACAGATGCTGCTTCAGACACAATTAGACATGATGTTGGAAGCCTCATGCAAGATGTCTTCTTTTGCAAGATATCAGGGACCCAGTGCAGTGGGATTTCAATGGTATGGTTTGAACCTCTGCAAACATTGGACTGGTTGGCTACTCCATAGGTTTTGGAAGAGACACGCAGAAGTATTCTGCTACTCAAAGAGGGGAGAATGGAAATGTGAAAAATAGGTCAATGGAATGGCAAAATCAGTTATCTAACTTTAGCTTCTGAAATGCCTCAATGTTGTTGTTTTTTTCTCAGTTTTATTTTTTATTGGTGCCAAATGTACATATTAGTAACACATAAAAGGCTACAAACCAGTTACACTGTCACATTATTATACTATATAGTTTTGGTAGAATTTTTCAAATGTCTGTTTATTTTTTTTTTCCATCTTTCTTAATTTATTTCACCTATTAAAAACAGTGCAGTACATGCAAAGTGGCACGCCTATAGCTGTCGACACCATCCCTCCTTTTTCTTCTACACACACACACACACACACACAGTGCCCATGGTCATGTTGAATAGGATCAGCTGTTCTGACATCTGTGTTGTTGCTCTCTATTAGATCAGCCTAACCATCTGATATGTACTGAGGGTCTGTGTGTGCTCATGTGTCTTTGAGTGCATGTGTGTGTTAAAGTGAATGTGAGGGACAGAAAATGGGGGGATTTCTAAAATAAATATTAGAAATCTGATTTCAGTTTAGTTTGATGACAACAGAAGGAGGACGTGATGAAAGGAAATGAAAAAAAGCACTGAGAGCAGGTGTGTTTGCAGATGGTCATAGCAAAGATCAGGTGGCTGTTATTTCACACACACACACACACACACACACACACAAAAGAAAAACACACACACAGCCTCTCATTTCACACTGTGACAGGCTGCACATGTTCACGAACACCCGGGATGTCAATGGAGTGATGATTTGTGGTCTGCATGCTAGTATGCACGGTCCATGGTTCGCTGAACTCCATATTTTCACGTCCATTCATGTGTGTGTGTGCTGTAAGTTCGTTCCCTGAGCACATGATACAGTGTAATCTCAAGAGGAAGGAAAACTGCATTGTAGCATCATAAGAAATAGTGTGTGCAGCATTATCATTGCATTCATATGCTTTTTGACCATATTTTGTTTTGAAGTCATAAACTGCTCTTGTGTGTTGTAACAATGTTTCTCTAGCAATGCCTTTGTTTTCAATATATACACACACTCCTCCATTTTTGAACAGAGCTAATAGTGAATTATTTTTGTTATGATGACTGTTTATATGTATGAATGTATAAATATTTGATATTGCATATTTTTGATATTTTAATGGGTCATGGTGGATGACATATTTGAGTTTTCAGCTCTCAACACTCATGTTTTATTAATTCAAAATTTCAAGAGTTACTGTCTTAAACAATGAAGGAAGAGAAACGGCTCCTGATTGGTTGACCGTAGACACACCCGTTTCCTCCAAACATATAATCAACAGGAAACTCATGTTCCTTTCTCTTCCCTTTTGGCTCTTTCTTGCCGCCCTTCTCTACTTTTTCTTCTTTTCTTTCTCTTCGTACTTCATTCTTTTCAGCTTCTTTTTCGTTTGTCTCTTTTTGTTTTACTTAGTGTCTTACTCTCGTTTGTTCTCATACATTTATTTTTTCCTTTTTGTTTTGACTCTTAATTTAAGAAGTTTCAACGCCAACTGAGTCTATCATAACCTTACTACCAGTTTATACAACCTTGCGTTTTTTTCTCAAAGTTTTGTGTTGTTCGGCCAGTGCCAAGTCTTTTTAAGTTATCCGGCAAAGCCAGTAACGTCAGAGTGATATTTTTGCCATCTGCCCAGTCTTACTGGCCTACAACCACTGAACGGCTTTTGGTGAAAAGTCTGCTGGCAGACTTCCAACGCCAAAATCACAGCAGAGGAGAAATCCGGTAGAACTATTCGACCAAACAACACGTCGCCTTCGGGACAAACACCCCCCAGAGTTCGCCGTGAAGGGGTTCCATCCACTGCATCCATTGCTTTGGTTCCGACCGAGCTCTCAATTCCTGTCCGGCCTTTGCAGTTTAAAGTAGGCATGACCCATCTTCTCAAACTGCTCATGACTTGGTTGATGTCAAAATAATATAATAATAATTAATAAATCATATTGACAGTAATTCAATTTAGCATCTTCCTTCAATATTAGCTACTAGAATACAGTAAATATTCATATCTGACCAAACAATGATAAAAGCCTGAAGAAAAGAAAGAGGCAAAGAGAGCTCGTGCAAGTGTGGTGACGCAGAGGGGAAGGAGGGGATTGCCAACTGCAAACTGGACAGGAAGTTAGCTAAAATGACAACAACTCTTACAGCAGCGTAAAGGTTGAGCTCATTGTAATAGTTGGCCAGTTTAAGCAACAGCAATGCATCACATTCTATAAGATCATCCTATGTTTGTACCATGGCTGTCCTGTGAGAAAACTGTTCATGCTTTCAGAAAAACAGCCATTTCAGCTCTGTGATGACGCATTTTCCAGCTAATCTAAGAGTTTAAGAGTTTATTAAGCTTGAGGAGAAGGAGAATTTTCTCAACACATGAGGGAACCTTTTCTATGGAGCAACAAAAATGCAACTGCTGCAATTTTGGTGATTCACGGAGATGAAGATCCACTTCTCTGGTGGAAATCAAATTCCAACTGCTTTCCACTGATGTTGAGGGTTGCTGGAAAGTTTCTGTGTGTGTGCCACAAGCACACCATCGGAGCAGGTGTTCAGTGCCACGGTTCAAGTTTTAAATCCATTACGTCCCCTGCTCAAGCCTGGAAAAGTAAATATGCTTGTTTATCTGGTGAAAAACCTGTAATACGCCTATAAAGAATAGCCTTGTGTTGCTGTTATTAATGTTATGTCCTTGGCAGCACTTTTTATTTTCCTGACTGTAAATGCACTTATATTTGTTGTTAATAGGCTTGTTAGTGTTATGAACATTTGCTATGCCATTTAACTGGAGAGTGTATCATATTTTCCCTAACCCTAATTGGTACTTAGTAGTACCGATGAAATTCGGTCAGTACCCTTAAGTACAGAGCTCGGTACCCAACCCTGATGACTGCAGACTCTTATTCTTGTTTTATATCCAATGGCAACATTAAAAATGTGTTCGCCACACGCAGTGTTACATCTGCACATAACTATGGTATGGCTAAGGTTTCATGGAAAGATTGTTGTTTCATAAAAGGCAAACATTAATTACAGCTCTGTGATGGGACACAAACTCCGGCTACTCCATGAAATTGAGACCCAAAGCATGCCCATCCACTACACCCACTTCCATCCACTTTGCACATACTGATTTCTTCCTGAACTTCGCAACTAGACATAAATATTGAAGTGAGGAATTGTCTAATATGCATGTCATTGCTGGGCTGGGCTGGGTTACTACCATAATCCTTCCGTTTTGACGTTTTAGTATTAAAAGAAAATTGACTGAAGATTTCATGCAGTTTCATTCTGAGCAGTGATATAATATGAAATAGTTGTACTTTTATAATAATGATGATTTCTGAAAATCAACCACAAAGAAGATACCCTCTATAAAATGCAATGGTTTGCTCATGGATGGACATGTAAAACATTAAATGAGTTTATCTGTAGCCAAACAGTGAGACTGTAAATGATGCTACAAAAGGATAATGCCAATCAACTGCATTCATTTCAACAGCGCACTCAACATTGAATACTCTTCATTAGGCAGACAAAAAACAACTCAAAATGAGCAGCATCAATCTTTATGATGACTTAAATATAGAGTTGAAACTGGGACTTCTTCAGAGCCACTGTAATAGAATTAACATACATTGAATAATGAAAGTGTCAAGGCTCATGATATGATTCTATGTAATTAACCTAATGTAACTGACATATCCAGTTAGAGTAAGTAAGTAAGTATATACAGTAGAGTACAGTCTGTGTGTTACTGCATGTGCTTGTGCTCCTGTGCAGGAAACTCAGGGATGTTCAGGGAGAGGTGAGGTGTCTGTTGCTTCTATTAATAGTTTGAGAATTAATATTCAATGCAGAGTTTTTGTGTCCCATGGCTTTTAAAGTTTCTTCCAATTCTTCCATACCTTGCCATAAATTATATGACACTGCACTTTTGTTTAGCTGTTTAAAACCTGATAGTGAATGAAAAATATGTATTACAAAATTAGAACTTATTTGGGCGGGGTTTAAAAAGTACCCCACCTGAGGATTGCTCTAAAAACAGGCGACTTGTAAAAGACAGATCAACAAAAGATGGTCAAAAGTAAGACAGGCCGATATATCCTAACTTTCACTCTAAGTAAAGGTCGAACTGCAAAAAGCTGGACCTACAATTCCCATTATACTACTCAATAGTCTTTCATTAAACTATCTCCACTGAGTGTATATCAATAAGGATTATCAAATTCTCACATTCTTTTAAATTTATGTTTTAAACTGTGTCAACTTTTTTGGATTCTGGGTTGTATAAATCCTTTTGTGTTTCGAGAGAAAGCTGCATGAAGTCTCATAAACTGCCTCAAGTGATGTCACTTGAGGCAGCCTCAGTTCGGGTGTAAGACGACAAGTTTGAAAATGAAAAACAATCTACGGTGTAAAGTTAGAAAGGAGTGAGCTTACCCTCTGTAGTCTGCTCTTATCTCCGCTCGAGGCTTCATTAGCTGCTACTAGCATAACAGACAAGATTCTGCAACTGAACCGTCGGTGGCCAAGTGGCATCGTGGGAAATGAAGGCACCAGGTTTTTTTTTTTATGTCCAATGCGACAATGTTCTAGAAGTGCAATGCTTAAGTGGTGCTGTAAGTAAAATTATGATCTTTTACCTACCCCTCTAGTGTCAGTTTTACACGTGAAGGGCTGTGCAGTCAACTTAGCAATTTCAAAATAAAGCTTGCTTATGGCATATTATGACTTTTAGACTGTTATTAACATTGTCGAACAGTCACAGTTTAGTCTCAAATATACTTGGTAACGTTTAGGAAAAGATCATACTTAAAATAACTATGCTCAGTCTTGTCACTCCCGTAACTTAAGTGACATAAGTGTGTCACTCCCGTAACCTGACGTTCTACAACTGGGCTAACAGGCCAAGTTGTACTTCATGCATAAAATCGGTGGACTGCGTCTCTAAATAAAAAAAAAAAAATGCTTTTCAAAGTTGGTATAGATCAAATTCTAAGTGATGATGATGAGGATGATCTCAGATGAGGCTGTGAGATAGTCCTTGGTCCAGGTCTCACATTGGAGTGTAGAAACAGGGAAAATAAGGCTGCTATGTAAATACGGTGCCTTTTCTTCATTGTCAGGAGTCAGGTGTTCGCCCCCTTCACCCTTGTAAACCGATGATTTCCTTGTATGAGTGTCTGCAAAAGCTTCAGATTGTTACTGCGGTCACTGCCCAGGGAGATTTTAAATGCTGTGAAAGCCTCCAAGAGGGCCTTGGTTCTGCGGTGTAATACCCTTTTAAAAGCTCTCTGTATTCAGCTGGGCATATCAAGGACAGACACAGTAAAAAACATTTCCTTAAACCCCTGCCAATGTGTGCACACACGCACACACAAATCTAACACGGGCACAGACATGCAGAGATTCACATGATATATGAAATACAGATGAATATGACACATGCCAACAGCAAATTATACAAACCGAGCCCACCACACACAGGCACACACAAAACTCAAGGACACACATATGCAAACACTCGTCGGAACAGCAGTAGTTTTCACTGAAATGGTAAATGATAAGCAGTGGTTTGTGTTCACATGCTGGCACTGTAATGTACTCCTCTCCTCCTGCATCCCTCCTCTGTCTCTGCCTCCTCCCCTCTCATCTTCTCCTGTCTTTTCTATCCTGTGCTCAACTGTGTCTCTCCCGCTCCTCACCCCACCCTCTCCATCTCCCTCTTTCTTTCGTTACCACCAGCCGTCCCTCTGTCTAACTTCCACCCATCCCCACCTCTCCCTCTGTCTTGCGCTATTCTCACCTCATCTCTCCCCCCTCCTCTCCGCGGAGCTGCTACAGAGTGATACTGCCCCCTATTTGCCAAATAGGGAACACTTTGGTCTTCTTCTCTTTCCCACTCTGCCAATTTGTTTGGCTCCCTTTCGTCATCGCTTCACTTCACAAGCCAGCACACCCTCATCTTTCTTTCTCCCTCTTATTCTTTCTCCCGCCCATCCCGATCTTCACATGCTCACTATGTCATTCCTTCATCCATAATTTCCCCTTCACTACCCACAGTCAACACTACAGGGTTTTTTTTTTTTTTTTTACATTTGTTAAAAAGAAATGATTATCTATGTATCTGTGAATGTTTCTTTTTTTAACCCATTGTGTAAAAGCATTAAAAAATAAAAACTTGCCAGTGGTTAAGAAATGTGAAACAGAAATCTATGGTGTCTCGATGTTCTATTGTCTCAGTATAAGAAGGTTATCGACCATTTCAGTCCTTGTTTTTGTCTCTGAATTTGGATTTAGATAACACAGTGAGTAGATATGGACATTTTCTTGCAGTGTTAGTGTTATTTTTTTTTTATATACAATTTTAATAAAATAAGATGCAGGTGCTGTACGAACCACGAGTAGGCACTGAAATTCATCTCTAATGCACAAGCTTAACATTTTATTTTTCCCTTTCAAAAAGTGAACAAAACAGCATATCTAATGAATACATTTTATTTGTTAATCCACTGGAGAGCCCAGTTGGATTATATATGCCCTCCTGATTAACAGCAATTAGGCATATGTTTTGACTTTTTTTTGCTTCCCATAAAAACATTTTTTTAAAGAATCCTTTGAACAAGCAGATAAAGAGCATAACTTTATGTGGCACATAGGCAGTATTGGGCAAGTAACTATATTATAAACTATGTAGTACCGTAATGAAGTAACGTAGTGTAGATAAGGTAACGTAAATTACTTAGGTAATGTAGCTGCATTTGTAACGGAATATACAAAAGTCACAATGTTTTTCTAAACCTAACCAAGTAGGTTTAGTGCCTAAACCAAACCTAACAGCAACCACATGACGATGGTCCAGTACATGTGTCGCTGTTACACTGCAACGGTCATGTTGTTCAGGGAGACGCTGAGAATCGACCGATGAAGTCGTTTCGGTATGAGGACGTGTTGTACATGTGTTACTCAGCACAGTTCCATCAAAAGTGCTTTTAACAACTCAAAGCCTTAACCTCTTCATGTGACATCTACGGTCGGATTTACCATGTGAAGAAATACATTTAGTTTAAACAAGCAGGAAGTCTATATTTCAGAGGTATTTAACAGTTAGCAGATACTGCTAAACCTCAAAGCCAACTCCGAACAAAGCTAGCCCAGGTGATTCTTGAATGAAAGCTTGCCAGTGGATAACATCAGCTAGCCAGCTAAGATGATATAGCATTGTATTGTAACAGCTGCCTCCGCCCAACTCCAGCCCCTAGAACAGCCCCTCCACTGAGCTAACAGATCTGCAATTGAGAACTGCTTTTAAGACGGTGACCTATCCCTACTGAAAAAATAATCACATTACTCACATGTTGCTAGTAGTATGTTGCTGCAGTGGCCATGTGTGATATACGGTGTAGGTGAAGACATAATAACACCTGGTAGCCGAGCCAGCTTGTGAAGAAAAACAGTCAATTAACTTTAGTCATAGCATTTACCGAACAGATTCATACCACAGTTGTTTGGTGTATTTCCACTCCTTAATTCTCAAGTGGAGCTCTGAGCTGAAAGGAAGATTGTCATGGAACAGCTGCATGAAAGAAAGAAACAGGTGGATTTTTCCCACATGACAAGAGAATGATCAGGGTCAAGAGACCTGCAGGGTAGCTCAGAGAGGGATATGAAGTGTTCCTGGAGGAAATGAGTTTTTGACACAGGCAGTTGAGTCCTGCGTGAGGCGGCTGTAGGGAGGCGAGCCGAGCTGAGAGTGGAGTTATGGCCTCTTGGCTTCTTGGAGAGAGGAGCTAAGCACATATCGTGGAGGTATATGAAGATGCACCTCACTTAGCAACTTGTACAGCAGAACCAAGGCTTGTGAATTTGATGTGAGCTGCCATAGGGAGGTAAAGAAGGGATGGAGGTGACAGGGGAGAATGCAGGCGGTTTAAAACTGCAGCACAAGTTATCAGCTGTGAACAGAGTCACTCATTAGAGGAGAGGGAGGAGATGCTGTAGACTTGGATAGGAATCTGGCAAGAGGAAGATGCAGTGAAGCAAGCGTTGCATGGCAAATGGCTGTCTAGAATCGCAACTGAGATTGTTGCTAGTCTGGGCAGGTGTCCCTATAGTGCTGCCAGTCCTGATAGAGAGGCCATGCAGAGGACAACATTTTTCAGGGAAGAGCAATATCTCACTTTTGTCAAGGTTGAGTTGGAGGTGGTGGGCAGTCCAGGTGAATGTATGTGTGTGGAAAGTAAAGTGATAAAGGAGTGAAAAGCAAAGTTGAGTGCCATCTGCTATAGATAAAGAAGTTTTGAGTCAGGGTCAAGAAGTAAAAGCAGGGGCCTCTGGGCAACCCCCGAGAAACACCAGGGGAGAAAATTTAAGACATTTTTACTTCTGAAGATCACAAGATTACAAGGTTAGGAAGTTTGGCAGACACTGTCGAAGGTGAGGGACAAGTCAAAGATTAAAAAAGATGAAAACTGCACCTTTGTTTTTCCAACAATGTTCAAACCCAGAGAAATCTGTCATGTTGTTGGAGGCAACGGTGCGTTTCATTTGGTCACCTGTCCCTCTCCCTTCTGCAGAACAGTCAGAGTCAGAGAAGAAGTCGGCGAACATGACTAAATGTAATGTGGCCAAAAACATTTCCTTGACCATGAACATTTCTGCCTGGGTCACGTTCCTGTAGATAGACTTTCAGCAATAGTGGTTGTTTCATGATGAAAACAAGAACTCCCATGATCCTACCCTACTAACATCTTTGATTAAGACAAACCTGCTGGCTGAAATTACAAAATGTGATTCAAGCCAAGACTATGCACCATCAAAAGTAAAAAACGCATTCATAAGCCATATAATGCAGCATTACGTCATTCATTGCACTCAGCAAATTTGCTGCTACATCCTTACTCAGGCTGCTATGACCAGTAGCTTGTAGTGGCTAACATTAGCTGATGTTAGCAAACTTAAGGTAAGCTGTACAAGCTCATGCATTAATGACTCTTCTCCACCATTACATTTGTATTTTAGCTTGCTAAACAGCCCTTTAGCGTTCAGCATTATTTAATTACTACCTCTAGTAGCAAATGTTTTTCTCCCCTTGCTGTTTATTTCTGATGAATTTGCAGTCATGTACATTGACAGTGTTTAACAATCACTGTTCTCATTGAAACAGCAGTTGTGTTTAAGGGAAAAGACCAACATTCTCTACAAGTTACTAGTTAAATCGTCATTCATGCTGATACCTTCCTGCTCAAGAGAAATACTCCACTGCTCCATTGCTTCAGCACTTACCCATACTATAATATTCATGGTGGGTGGTGGAAATGGAAGCTGTTCTCTCTCTAGCTTGCTTTCAGAAAAAGTGAATCTATTATCTAAAAAGTCTTTTAGATATGAGATGATAAAAATAAAGCACTTTTATCCTCTCGTTTAGTCGGTGCTGCCCTGTGGAACCATAAAGACCTGCTGTTGACCTCCTACATTTTCTGTGAAGGTCTGTCAATTTAAATAAGCTACCATACAGTAACAAAAAATAAACTGAACTTAAAAACCTGCATGACTAAATCAGCATCAGTTAATGTCACAGCTCAAAGTAGGAGCCATATGCAGACACAGAGGCAGGCTGGTTGAAAATAAAAAGTGAGCTTTTAATGAGCTGATGCCCAAAAACCAAAGGGTAAGTAACAAAAGACAGGCAGAGTCCAAAGAAAAATCTAAAGAGAAGTACAAAACTGAGGACAAACCAGAAAACCATGAGGAACAAATCAGGACCACAGGGGAAACACGGGGACCAGGGAACAGGCACAGGAGCACATTAGCAACCATGAACCAACAAATAGTGAGGGAACAACACAGGCTTAAATACAATCTTAACTAACAAGGGGATTGAAATACTGGTGAGTCGCCCAACTTTATGAACATGCATTACAAAATCAACTTACGGTTCCCTCTTCTCAAAGTCATTGGGGTTTTTTTTATGTGTTTTCAATTAACTGCCTGAAATAAGGTCTGTGGTGAACACAAGATTAAGAGATTTTCATGTTTTGCTCTATGACATAAAATACATCAGTAAATACTTCATACATGAATGAAATGCCTTTTATGTGTCTTTAAAAAGGCAGTTGCTCACTAAACGAGACCACAGAAGTTGTCAGGGACATTACATCGAACACCGATGGTCGTCTACTCACTTTTGTCCGTCTTCACAGACCGACAATAGTTGCAAACATTCTAACTCTAACTTTAAAACTTCTAGATTGATCAATTTATCGCAAAAGTTTTACTGTATAATGAAGTAAAACGCTCTGACGCTTCGCAAACACAATGTAGTTAATTTACAGCCTAATGTTAGCTTTTTATTTCTGTCAATTTCATTTAAAAATCATAAAAGTGGTGTTCATTGAGATTATCTTGCTGAACATAACGTGAAAGTATCATAAACTTCCTGGCCACAGTTTATTTTCAACAATAACCAAAAATCCAATGGAAAAATCCCAAACGCTTTTGGATGTTGAACCAGGACGATGCTAAATTCGAGGTTAACCTACAACAACACGTCATCCCTGCAGCTCTGTACACAGTGGATTTAAAAGAAGGTGGAAAGGTGAACAATGTGTTTTTGGCATATGCCAACATACGTTAATTAACTCAGTCATTTGAAGCTAATACAGGCCTGTCTGAGTGGAACTTATAATCTCCAAAATAAGCACTGATAACATAATCATCAGAGCTCAACAAACACATAGCTGGGAAGAACGAGGAAAAGTGGATATCCGCACACACACATACACACACTCCGGTGTAATGTCATGATGATCCATCTGCCTCTCTTCATCCCCGGTTCCCTCTTTCATCACACCTGTCATTCCTCCATTCATCACACATCCTTCTGCTTCACTACATCTCTTCTGCTCACTCTTTCTCCATACTTCAGTCTCTCTGTTTCTTCCAATTTCTCTCTCGTTGTCCCTCTCTTTCCCTCCCTCCATCTGTCACCCCCTTCTCTCCCAATTCTTTAACCTCCTCTCCTTCTCGGGCTTATCCCCCGCCCCCCTGCGCTTGCTCCTCTCTCAGACAGCTCCACGTTAGCAGCTCCCTCAGGCTGAGCGGGCCGGTTTTCACTGCAGGTTTCACACACTTGAACCCAGAAAGCTGTCGAGGAAAATCTGCCTACACCACACGCTGACGCTGGGGAACATCCATCATACTAGACGTACCTAATGGTTCTTCAATGTACCTTTAATTCACTTTCTTAATCCATCTTGTATCTTGTGTTTTTCTCCTAAAATGTAGGGGTGTCTAATGGAGCCACTTCAGACTCCAGTACCATATTTCAAATAAAAATCCATATTTTTAACATAACTATCCAAAATGTTTTTGTTTTTTTTAATCAAAATAGCAGTTTATCGTTCAGAGTGCTAGATATTACATACCTAGAACATATCCTGGTAATGGCATTGCTTTTAACACTAACCCTTTTAGTAGAATATAATCAGTGTATTCAGTCCATTAGGGTTAGGGTCTGGCGTCCAACATAATGCCAAGTAGCTTAGTCTTTAACTTGTTCCACTGACTTTCCACCGACTGATAAGCTTCAATGAGGATTACTAACCATCGTATGTGTAGATCCAGTACCATGCATTTAGTTTTAGAAATATTCAACACTAATTGATTCTTCCTTATCCAGTCAGCCACTGTTCTCAACTCAGTGGTCAGCATATCAGTTAACTCTTTATATGTTAGCGCTGCACTAAACATTGTTTGCCTCCATACATAACTACTGTTGCTTTATCTAAGACTAATGGGGAGATCCTTTGTAAATGTAGAATATAGGAGAGGTCCTAAGCAACTACCCTGCAAAACCCTACATCTTAATTATTTGCTATCAGGAAGGCTGCTCTCTAACTTCTCCATCCAAAAGGAAAAGAGAGTGGGGCGGTTTTTAATATTTATTTCTAATATAGCATCTCGCACACTGGATGCTGCATTTGCTGAATATATTTACGGCGCCATGCTGGCCTGCTGGTCTTTATGCTAACCAATAAGCTAACTGTTTTTTGCTTCTTTCCAGTCAGTTTTCCCAAGTCGCTGCTGAAAATACGAGGTCAGGTCTAACACTACCTGTGAAGAAAATATAGGTGAGGGGGGAGGAAATGAAGTTAAGTTCAATCAACAAGACTATCTTTTCATTCACCTCTCTCCCTGCTCCCTCCATTCACCTGATATGGGCTTGTCTTCATGTCCTCTCTGTCCATTTATCCAACCAGATTCTGCCACAAACACTATCAGCCAATCACGTCTCTGCTGTCAAACTTCAAACCGCTCTCCTCTCTGCTGTCAGCTGTCATTTCAGGCATTCATGCGACTCTCCTCCACCCCATCCTCCTCCAGCTTGGTTCTACTCACCAGAATCAACTCCCCCTGTCATCAGATCTCCAGGATCCTTCTTCCTCCATGTCTGGTTTCCTATTCTACACACAGCTTCATCACCTCCCTAAATACTTCTTCATCACGATGGAGTCTAACAGCCAAAGACTTTCTCATTCTCTGTGTACACATGGCAATAATTCTTCATGTTCACTCAAAAAATTACAACTATCTCCTGATTGAACTAGCTGAGTCAGGGGAAATGGGGCGAAACTCAAGGCCACACAATGTGTGCGGGAGTGTGTGTGTGCTATCTGTGTGTGTGTGTGCCTGTACACTTATATGGCTTTAATCAAACTAAGTTCTAATTATAATCACCCCTGTGGTGCAACATTCACACTCGTTATCACCTTGCTATCTCTGCTTTAACATCTCTCTGGGCCATTCTCTTTGTCTCCCTCACACCACACAGATTTCTGACAGTGCCAAAGGATATGAGGTGTTAATGAAGTCTCAGAAAATTAATTTGCTGATCTACTCTAACCGTTACCTGTGAGGAGAAAGAGAAAAGAGGAGAAAAGAACAAAAACCGGAGTAGAAAGGGTAAGAAGAAAAAAAAACAGTATGGCTAAAAAAGGAGCGGCGTACAGTAGCCTATATAAACCGAAGGACAGTGAGAGACAGTTTTGTCCTTTTCACCGACGTGTTCCTGAAAATGAATGCTCGGCTTCTTTCTTTTGAAACCTTTGCTTGAATCTTTTCCTCCCATCCAAAAGGTAAGTCTTTTCGCAAAAGCTTGAAATTTTCGAATAATTGCTTTCAGTCTGTGAAAAGAGCCTTTAAAAAACATCCACCATACCTCAGAAAAGGTTTGATAGCAGAGGCAACAGTGCAACTGCATTTACAATTCAAGAAGGGGAACAGAACTCTCTGCAAAAGTCATTCAGTCTTACAAATATACAAATGTGGTAATTTGTGTGTTCATGCTAGTCTTTGCAAACACTGCCTGATATTACATCTCGACCTGTAATCTCAACCAGCATCAGATCCTTATGCAAACCTGCCATTTGAAACTAATGGAATGAGTGATAGGCATCTCTCTATATGTGTGTGTGTGTGCATGTGATCAGTGCCTACATCAGTAAATACAGAGAACAGGGCAGGCACCTGTAAATGAACATGAACTCATGATTACTTGTGAACACAAATTGAGAGAAAATAATTTTCCTCCCTCATAAATTGGATCAAGGTGACAGGACATTTACAGCTTTTCATGGTGCGAGAAGTTATTGCTGAAATTTAATTATAAATTGAGCTTTCATTTTGTGCCTTTGACTTTCACAAACCAGGAGCACTTTGTATTTGGTCACCTTGTATTTTAGCAGAATCACCACTGCTGTTGCCATGTGACAGAGAACAACAGCTATTTTCAGTGTAATTTTAAAGTGTGTTCAGCTGCTGTGATCGCAAGGACAGAGGCCTAGTTTACACATCACAGTTCAGATACAAATTAATAAACGAGAACACTAATTAAAACTAGCAGTATATGCAAAAAGAAATTATCCAATGTCTGTTGTGGTTTGAAGTTTCAGTTTAGTTGTTTCCTGTTTTATTTTGTTGTTCTTATCCTTGTGTCATGTTTGGTTTTACACTTCCTGTCTTTGTCTTCTTCTTGCCTTTTTTCCCCGTTTACTCGTGTTTCACTTGTTGATCAGCCCCAGTGTATTTAAGTCAGTAGCCCTTTTCACAGAGACTCCGCATTATGGCCGCAGTGAAGGCTCGCCATTTCTCTGCCTTTGTTTGTTCACACTGATCGAAGCTGTGGATCCAAAAGGGGTGTGACGGTACACATCATGACGGTAAGATCTGTGGGTTTTTTCCCAACACGTTTCCCCCGGTGACTGCCTGTTAATCTAAACATGTACCCGCTGACTGTTTATTATCGTGTGGATGCAGTTTTAATGTGTTGTGTTTGAGATCCTGACCCACCACTCATCCTGGAAAGTGTCAAAGTTAAATGTTGTGCTCTAAATTACATAATTACATAATCACCATCAGTAAACAGGACGCTGTCTGACTCTCTCACCCGCGGGGACAGATGCTGTTTTTCGGACAGAAATGTAACGAAGAGTCGGTAGGACAGACAGGATGACAGACAGGATGACAGACAGGAGGACAGGCAGGATGACAGACAGGAGGACAGGCAGGAGGACAGGCAGGATGACAGACACTTTTCTACATATAACTGCAGCCTTTCTTTCTTCATATAAGATGCCAAAGACACTGCCAGTTACCATATTACTGTTGTTTGGTCCTGTAACGTTGCTTTGTGGGCTGAAGTGTGGGACATTTCTCTTTTATTTGATGAGTGTAGGATCTGTTTAGCTCTCAGACTGTGAACACCATCAGACCGACACACCCCTGATCCGCACCTCTGGCTTTCCCGTTCACACAGACGCCTGCTCGCCTCTGCTGCCTCTCTGATACCACCTCTGGAGGTGCATCAGAGCTGCAGCAAAACTGTCCCCCCCACACAGACGGAGATGCAGAGAATCGGCGCATGATTCCCGCACTTCACGCCTGTTCTCCCGTCCTGTTTTCTCCTCGTCTCTTACCTGTGTTTGCTGTCTGCGTTCCTCTTGTTTAGTTTTTTGAAATTCTTTTTTTTTGCTTTTATCGCCGGCCGTTTTGTTTTTGGATTCAGCTTATTAAAGCTTGCTTTGCCTTAGTGTCTCGTGTCTGGGTTCTTTTTGCTAAAACATAACAATAATTCAGTTTCAATTTCTTTTCTCTCTCAGGTGTACAATTTTAACCATTAGTTATTCTAATGATTTCAGCAAATGCTGCTTTCTGTTTCTATTTCTGCCATATCAATTTCATTCCCTTTATCCTTTTATTTTATTTTCATATCTTCTATCAGGACGGCCGTTTTCCCTTCATCCCATCTCATAACTGTTCTCATTACATTTAAATCACACTGAATTTCTCCATCTTTGCCTCTCCTTCACACAGTCTGAATCAGACTTTCCCCCAAGCAGTCTCCACCCCTTTAAGCTTATTTTTCAATCTCTTCCACCACCTCCAGTCTCTTTCTACTGCTTTATCTCCCTCTGTCCCTCTGGAAAGGTAATATATTTGGCTCTGAATTGAGTGTTGAGCCTTTGTGTGTGTGTGTGTGTGTGTGTGTGTGTGTGTGTGTGCGCGCGCGCACACGTGTGTGGTTAGTGACGGACGAAGTTCATGAGAAGGTTACTAGCCTGAAGCTCACCTCGTACAGACGCTCACCTGTCGTTATCACCAGCACACACACATTCACACCTTCCCATCTCGTTCTTTCTCTGTCACTTTCACTCACACACACAGACACTCATGCAGACTCGAGAGGGCCGTGTCGCCGTGATCAGGCAGCTGACACAGTAAAATGTACGTTACAGGCCGGTTAAAACCTTGAGGTACTGAGGATGTGTGTGTGTGTGTGTGTGTGTGTGTGTGTGTGTGTGTGTGTGTGTGTGTGTGTGTGTGTGTGTGTGTGTGTGCATGACCAAGTTTTGGTAAATGTGGATTTAAGAGAAAAGAAATGCAGATCTAACTGAGCTGGTCAGAAAGTGGGTTATACTGGGTAGTTGGCTGATTTGGTAGAGAAAGACGGGGAAGGGGTCGAGATTCTTTGGCATTGGTGTCAAAAGCAACAAGCCCAATTAGAATATCATGGTTAAAGGGACACAGATGGAGAGGCAGGGCAGTAGGGGAGATGGGGTTGAAGAGTAGTTGCTGCCAGCTTGTCATGATCACATTTGGTCCTCTCCCCATAACCTTAGTTACATATAGTACAACCCAGTTGCCAGAATAAATGTTGGCAATGTATGCTTCTACAAACCACTGATATGTTTAAACTTTGCAATTCTTTAGGCTAAACTTTCAGTTTATAAGTGTGACAGTGCTGTGCTTATGGTCTGGTTTTGGCTTAAATACCTGTTTTGGTTGCCACAAACAGCTGAAAATGAAACTCCTCTACATAAATATTTGCTTTTGTCACCATAAACACATCTGAAAAGTGTCCTGAGGTCTCCTTAAAAAAAAAATTAAAATAAATTAAAAATAATAATCCTTTAATTTAACATTTGCAGCCTTCCCGCCCTGTAACTCCACCATCATCCCCTCCACCTCACAATATGAAAGTCAGGTCAGAAACATGTAATGTGAACCTGATATGGCATGAGTTGTAGGAATGTCAATATGGTGCGTGGCCTATGCACATAAAAAATTGAATGTATTCGTGGTTTACAGAAGCTGCCAACAGTTCATCCAACCGGACTGAGTATATATAAGCATTTTTTGATCAGATGTTGGAACAGAGTAATCGTTCTATTTAGGAGGATCCTTCTCTGTTAAAGTGAGCCCAGGCTCAACTGCAAACCCACCTGAAATGAATACTTACACAGTGTGGGAAATATACTTACTGGCTTTCTTACCCAGAGTTTAATAAAACCAAACTTCATAAAAGACCTAGTCCACTGTCTGTGATGTTTGGCCTCGCCTGCCAGTGTAAACAAGAAGGTCTCATTCTGTGGTCAAGTTTGTAACAACAAACGTCTGTCTGCGCTTTCAAAATAAAGGCACCAAAATTATGTGGTTAGGTTTAGGATAAGGTGATGGCTTAAAATGACTTCTGTTGGCATGGAACTTGAACCCTTGTCCCCTGAGTTAGTCTTATGAATGAAACCCTAAGCATCTCCCAATGTGGACACTCCGGCTCTTTATACTGCATTCATCCTTTGCTCCCGTCATTATTGCCCCTTGCTGGTAGTGCACTTTCTTACACGAGTGCACTACACGAGGTTAACAGACGCACACATGCAACATGAACCCATTGTACTGTATGTACTGTAAATTGACCTTTGCTGTTTTCCTTTGAACAAATCATTATGAATAATTGCACATTAAATTACAATGTGTAATGGCATCAGGGCTGGGTCTGGGTCTACTGAGTCAGATTAATGCAAACGTGAGTTCAATCTGTAGTCTCTCTGATTTGAGTGATGTGCAGCATTTGCAAAGCACGTCACAGTTTTACACACGTGTAAATTAATCAGTGAAAATATGTGACATAACAGGAGGCCTCTTCAAGATGCATCACGAGCGGCGAGAAGGAAAGTTTCCAATTACATCTTCTGTCATGTGTGCAGGATTATGCGGGGAGCTGTCAATTTATGCAATCATTTAGACAGATGAAACAGATTATGGCCTTTATATCTGCAGTGGAAACATTGTTGTGCTAATGCAAACAAATATAGCTGATGAAACAGCCGTAATTTCCTTAATCAGCTGAAATAATGACTCCAAGTTGCTGCCTAACTGGACAAATGTCATGAATTATGATTGTGCCACAAATCTTCCAGTACGTCAGTTTTATATTAAGAGAAGCCAGTGATGATTCAGGTTGGGCACAGGTATTCACGCACAAAGACCTTACACAGCCCTGATGCCAACACTTGACTTTGGACACTGTCTCTCTTAGTTTCCACTCCAGTCTGTCTTTTCTTTCATCTCCCTCTCATGAACTGAATCACAATGCAAACATGCAGACACAGTCCTCTCTTCACCTTGCCTCCGGAGGCTTTGCCCTTTCATCCTGCTCAGAAGCCCCTCACAAGTGTGTGTGCATGATGACATAAACAGAAAATGATTATGAATATACAGCTGATGATTAAATTAAAATCTTGAAATCATGTACATCAACATTTAATTATTCTCTATAATTTGCATGTTTGTAGTGTTAAATTTGTCTGCATAGGTGCAAATGAAATTTTCTGATCTCTGTATTGCATGTGTTGAAATGCCCAAAATGGAGGGGTATTGGGATTGGGCCTTATTCTGTTTTTAATTGCTCAGTTACATCCCCAAAGGTAATGGTGTAACAGATGAAATGTGTTAATACAGTATGTGCTTGGTTGCTCCTCAGACTCATCTTCCTCCTCCCCCTCCTTCCGTATGCTATTGGCTGATTAATCTGTGGAACTGCAGCCAATCACAGTCCATCTGTGAAGGCTGAGGAGCTGCACTTTGAGGCCCCTTGGCCACTTTTTCTTCCTGCTTACACTCAGACTGTTTTGGTGTAGTGAGCTACTTTACACAGTGGCCCTGAGGGCTCAACACACTGCAACAAAACACATGCAAATAGACGAAACACGAGCAAATTAAAAGAACATTTTTCTCCAATTTCAAAACAAGTTCATTTCTTCATCTCCGCCTCTTCGTCTTACAGTCTGAATCAGTCTGTCTCCCCCGCCTCTCTTCCATTCATTCCCAACTCCCCTGAAGCTTATTTTTCAATCTTTCCCTCCTCCTCCAGTCTCTTTATGCTGCTTTGTCTTCCGCCTTTTCTCTGCATAGTCATATATCTGGTTCTGAATTGAGTATTGAGTCTTTGTGTGTTTGTCTGTGTGGTCGGTGATGGACAGGTTCATGAGCAGGTTACCAGACAACATTTAGACAGAAGTGCTGCAAACACACAGAAAACAACAAAGTACAGAAAGGCTGCGAGCAGCAAACAGAACAAAAAAAGCTGTTTCCACAGGACATTAAAAAAGTGATGGAAACGCCCAGACATTATTATTATGGATCCCACTGATTCTCTAGCTAAGACCTTCCCTTCTTTGCCTCTGATTGGTTGTCCTCTTTGTGTGAGAGTTGTCTTTAGGAGTGAGTTTGGTCAGGGTTAGGCAAGAAAATTAGTCTCAGTCAACTAGAGGGTGGGTTTTCATGGGTTATCTTGGTAACCCATGGTAACCCTGTGTTAAATGTTGCAACACTATGAACTTTGGGTAATTCCCTTCGGCAAAGAAATGCCCAGGGTTTCCTGTATTATAGGCCTGGCGGGCCGCCAGGTCTTACTTGCCCCCCCGCCAGGCTAAGCATCGTTTATTTATTTTCTTGAAATCAGTTTTTGCGCTCCATCAACACGTGATCAGGTGTCTTTTTCATCACCTGACAATGTCACAACTTCGTCGCGCATAACGGGACATGTCACGGACATCATGCTCATCAGACCGCTGCTTCACCAGCTGACCGAGAGGAACGCACCAGGTCGACGTCGACCTTGTAGCGGTTAACGTGAGCCGAGCCGCGGCTCTAGAGGCTCAGCCAGCTGCTGCAGCGGCTAGTAGCTGTTAGCACTTCGTCCCCTGCAGCGTCAGAGCTCCGGACTTCTGTGAGCCGAGCTGCTTTCACCAGATGTGAAAATGACCCAGCGTTTCATTTTTCAGCTCGTACGGTTCATGTTTACACACGTTTGTTTTCTCTGGTCCAAACAGTAGATTACAGAGTATCTTTGGTAGATCCGTGATTGTCACGTTTCCATGACGACTGACCGGAAACAGGCGTGTGGTCATGTTTACGTGACTCCAGATTGTAAAAATCTCTGAGGAAAAAAATAAAAATCTCCGGAGACACTAGGCAGTTGTTTTTTAGTTTTTAGTGCAGACAGTTGTGATTATTTATCTAAATAGTATTTTTATTATTTATTTATTTTTGTGGTTGGTTGAACAGCATTTCAAGAGTGCAATCTGTAAGACCTGGTGTTACACAAATGTCTTATAATAACACATGATAATGATAATATTTTCAAATTTCCAGTCAACTTTTAACATTGATCTTAAAGCCTTATGGAATCACTCCTTCTAAGTTCTACTACTCCATTAATGAATCTGTTACCTATAGGGCGCTGCCATCAGTCAATGGTCAGGGTCAGGCCCCTGACACAAAAAAACACGCTTGGGCACCGTGGGGCCGCTGGTGGGCCACCCTACCACCGGGCTTAGCAAGTTTTCTGGGGGAAACCCTGAATACACTTACAGAAGTGGCCATAAGGGGCTCAAAATGTCTGCAATTTAACGATTCAACAGTGGGGCAGCCCTAAATCCTCACAGACTTACTGGGAACGCCCCTCAAAGTCTGTGAGTCTGTGAGTGTGGACACTGGGATTAGGCCACGGTTTAGATCCTTTTCCAACTCCACGTACAGAGAGCCAACTTCAATAACTTTATGAGCCACAAACCATGGCAACAACAAGCATGTCCCAGCTATGTGCATCACTTTTTGGCAGGGCCGCCTATAGTGTTGGTCATGCCCAGGACAAGATTATCTACAAAGGCCCCTCAATCTAGAGGGTTAGAGGGGTATTTTGGGCCCTTTTTGGCTGTCTCATGACCCGATGCCCAGGGCAACGGACCAGCTGTCCCCCTGTCTGCAGCCCCTGGAAAAAGTTTCTGCTGTCATTGCTACGTGCAGCATTGCTGTATTTGTGTTTTCTGAAATTGGTGTAAATCTTTTCTTAATATGCTTGTGTTTTCTCTATTTGCATGTTTTCTCAAGTTGCAGTGCTTTGAGCCCGCAGGGAAAATATCATTTTAGCTCTCTTGTATATGCTGTCAGAAAAGTACCTGTGAACAGCTACCTTTAATCATCACATTCCCTTTCCTTCATGTTTTTGTATTGATGAGCGTTTAGGAGTTAGGGGAAACTTTTCTTTTTAGTTTAGTTGTGATATTATTTCTGTTCAGGGCTGGTTGGTTTGTTTTGGCCAGGGCTCTCCCTGATGTTATTTAGGCCTCCATATCTGGCAATAAAAGATTGAAATACTGAACAAGTTGGCTCCTTGCATTCTTCATTCACTTTTATGTTGCTCCCCTAGGAAC
The DNA here is from genome assembly GCF_965226575.1 of Pagrus pagrus. Lineage (NCBI taxonomy): Eukaryota > Metazoa > Chordata > Actinopteri > Spariformes > Sparidae > Pagrus > Pagrus pagrus. Next base: position 8,117,369 of record NC_140202.1, read on the forward strand.
TAGGCCAACTTGGGGTCCTAACACTCACACTCTCTAACTCATTGGTTATCTTATCCCATCTACTCTTCTCTCTTCGCAGCTCTGTATAATCTGACCTGTTGCTTTGTATCATGCAGTGTCTGAATATTTCAGCAACTTTCTTTTTCCACCAAGAACTTTATAATACTGAATTATTCTTATATAGCGATAAACAGCATTAAGTCAAGAGGTGTGGTTCAAAATAGAGCAAGCATTCTTGCAGCCAATACACAGAAGGACAGAAAATGAGGAATACTTCATAGTTAAAATTATACTGGATACATTTAAATATATCCATGCTTGTAATTTATGTACATAGTTGTAATTATGTCTGTAGATGTTTTTCTTCTCACCTGTTTGAATATAAAGTAAGAACAAGAGCAGCCTCCATAAACCATTAGGCACACATATCCATAATTAATTGCTACAGCTGCTGTGCCACACCCTGCTGTGTGCACATGGATGCACACAGCACACACACTGAAGTCATGTAAAAGCAGGCAAAAAGACAAGAGAAAGAAAAGAGGCTAAAAACAAAAGAGCAAGGAAAAATGAGAAACGTGATTGTAGGGAATTTGAAGTCTTGTACTTAATTAATCAAATACTTGAATTTGTGGTTGATATTCAGCTGACAAACGTGGGTGGAGACGCCCAGCTGTTTCATTTTCTGGAAAACAGTGGCTAAATTAATTGAACAGGAGTTTGTGACTTAATTTAGACACATAAAGTTGTTAATTAGGTTTTAACCAGTGTGTCAAATCCTCACCTGTTTATCAATGTGCTACATTTGTAATTGTTCAACATCGCTAATCGGCAAATCTGTTCTCTCGCTGTGAACAGATAAACAGATCTGATTCACAGGTTTGTTTGTGTTAAAGCAGGCTCAATCTCCTGCAGTCAACAACAGCATTACAATAAATACTCTTATGAGGCTTTTTCTATTTGCTTTTTGTTTTGTCTGTGTCAGAGAGGTATCCATTTAACTCTACCATCATTCCAAGAGGCTAGTGGTGAATTTCATTGTATTATATTGAAATGTATTCCTCATATTGTATTGATGTAGCAGGTACAGTGTGTGCAGTCACCATTCCCCATCTCACTTCATTCATGTTTCAGCCATTGTTAGGTTAAGTTTAAGTCCTGAAATCAATGGCCCTGTGTGTTTTTGTCATCTCTACTCAACTGTATCTTATGTGTCGCCCATTTTAGTTGAGAATTCTACGGAAGACCTGAGAGGCATATGAGAAAAATGTGTGAGCCAATTTCTGATTTTTCTCTCCTGTGTTCATGACTGAAGAACAGGTGGGGGAAAAAGGTTTTGCCAGTTGAAATCTTTTTTGCCCAGAATCTTCTTTTCTATTGTTTGTTTTTGGTCTGTGTTTTGTTTCTTTTGACAAAAAAAGTTGAACCTGCCAAAGTTTTGTTCACCTGTTTAAACAGAAGGTAACTTTATTTTTCAACTGTCAAAACTTTTTTCACATTTTCACAGATTGAAACTGGTGAAACTGGTAAAACATAGAAAGCTCATTTCTCTATGTTATCCAAATAAAACCATGAACATTGTAGTCTAGTTTAAGAGTAGAAGGGAGGATGAAGTAAAAGATTTTTAAAAAGTAACCACCATTAGTGGGTCAATGCTTGTCAGCTGCCTGATCAGTCCTGACTATGTGCAACTCTCAGAAAAGATGGGAAAAATAGCGAGATGTCTCACTTGTTTGCAACTTCTGTTTACAGCTGTGAAAAAAAAAACAATGGGTCTACTTCGCAATGTTATTGATTAAGACTTTTTATAATAAAATGAAATGTCTTCTGGATGTGGTCTGATGAGATATATGATTGGTGCTTTCTACTGTTCCCAGTTTTCCAGTGCATTCATGATGATGTACATGACAGACAAGAAAAAAAACTGAACAAAAAGGCAAACCAGCCTCCTGGCTTCAATCACCTTTGAGAGGGTTTATCTACATTTAAAAAATCTGCATGCTATGTTGGTGTAAAAGTGGTATAAAAGTCACAGGTGACCCATTGCCTGGTAGCTCTGAGTCAGACAGGCAGGCTTTATGTCCGGTGGTTGCTGGTTTAAATCCCACAAACAGCTGGTAAATCTGGTTGGAAAAATGAGTCAGCATCCCTCAAGATTTAATGTTGTTGTTCCATTGCCCAAGGCACTGAACACCAGCTGCTACACTGGAGCTGCTCACTGGTCCGAAGTAAAACACTGGTGGTACTGGAAAGCTCATAGATCTGAATGTGTCTGAATATAAAGCAGGATGGTGGGGGACAAATATGCATGAAGTTCACTCCACTTTCCCTCAGGTGAAACTGTATGTACAGGCTCTTTTTTAAATGCTCACAATCTAAATTTAAAAAGTCTGTATGAATTGGCAACTGGATGCACAAAAAAACTCCCCGGAGGACATTTAATGACATATTTCTATTAAAACCAAAGCTCGCCTGACAGCACACTTATCAAAGGGGCAACGTGAATGATGTTGTTCCATTATTCTGCCCCTCAAGAGAGAAAGAAACACTAGTCTGTCTGGAAACCAAGCACAATAGCTGTCTGTTTGGCGGCCAACTGACGAGAATTAAAATAGCATCAGTTTATATGAGAGAAGGGCAGACAACAAACCTGATTTAAAACTGCCACTAAGAGGAGAAGGAGACAAGATGGGGTGAAAGATGAGGGCACTGAGGTGGAAGGAGAGAGGAGAGAGAGCAGATATGTCTACATCCATGTAGTAAGACAACATCTACAAGGAAAAGAGGCAACAAAAAGGGCATAAAAACAGAGTTGCCATCTTTAAATGAGCAGTAGGTCTTCTAATATACAAGAAAGACGTGATGATGCCATGACAAGTAGTAAGAAGCCTGTTTTGAAGGCTCGGAGAGCTAATGAGAGATGCATGACAAAGCTGGCTGGAAGCCGCTTAACTCCATGCTGTGTGCCAATGCATCCCAAGCATAATAATACACAATGTGTGATGTGTGTTGGGATGACGCTGGGGAGCACTTAAAAACTCCAACATGAAGCAATGCGTGCTTGAAATGCCTGTTTCAAGACGTAATTATCTGACTCTTCAGGAGGGTTGATTTTCAGAGAAAGAATGAGGTACAGATACATCCACTTTTACAATGTGACAGATCACTGCTTTAAAAAATGAGACGTTGCACCAGACAGACATTACAACTGCAGTATGCTAGCAAAGTCCATTTACCTATAAATAACGAAATACTGTTTGTCTTTGCCTTTCCAAAAATAACCAATATGACCATCAGGGTTGCCATGGTGAGGCAACCCTAGGCTGCTAGAATACTCGTTGACTTTTATTATGAAGTAGGCTAGTCACAGGAAATGTGTTCAATGAATGTAAAATGCCACTATTGTTCACAACTGTCAACTGGTCAGTTCCTCATTTGACATTGGATCGGTATATGTTAGTTTTATTCTGTCTGTGGGAGTAATGGAACATGAAGGAGCTGTTCGATGAAGAGCAGCAGGCGACAGGCTCCACACCTCCAACTTCTCAGTGGGGTAACCAAGTCCTTTTCCCCTAATAACGTTATCTGGTTCCCAATTAACATCCGGTTGAAATCCAAAATATTGCCAATTAGGTGCTTTTGCTTTTGGAGTCCCAACTGCTTCGGGTGAGCAGGGAACACCCCTCTACCCTTTGCATTGTTGCAGGTCTGAGTCTGGTAAGTCTGGTATGGAACAAGTACACTTAAGGTGCGTTCACACCGGACCTTTTATTTTTGTCGCTGGCGACAAGTTTACATATTAAGTTAATGCAAACGAGCGACTGAGCGATTAATCGCTCAGGCGAAATGTCGCTGGGGCTCTGAGCGACAGCGTCCGAGCGACGGAGCGAAAAAACGCTCTGTCGCTCGAGTTGAGAAACCCCAACTCTCTGGCCGTCAGTCGCTTGTCGCTCAGCGCTGACTGGCTGCCGTAATCTATATGTAGGCCTAATTATGACAACTACTGAAACCATGTAAACGTAATACAACTCCACCGGTCCGGAAGAGCAAAGCCGGCTTTACGTTGACACACACAAACACAAACACACCCACACACACACCGGAGACAAATGGCCAGGCGCTCCTCAGCTGGGATGGAGCGCCTGTAGTTGGTGTCCAACCGGGCAATTCCTGCCTCCGATTCTCGCCAACAGCTCGTCAAACTGGGCCGTTGTCAGCCGCGTATACCGTTGAAAACGGGAAGAAATGAGCGCCTCCGAGCGACGTGAAATTCACTGGAATCGCTTGAATGACGTTATCAGAGCGATCTGTTGAATTGTGCCGACGAGCGACTGCAGCTGAGCAACCGAGCGATTTTTTTGGAGCGACATGAGCAACAGCGACAAAAATAAAAGGTCCGGTGTGAACGCACCTTTAGTCCAGTTAATGTAAATCTTCCTTGAATTGAGCGGAACCTGACTCATCAGTTCTAAATCAAAGGACATTAGAGAGGAGGATGGCACATAATTTTAAATGTCACGGATTATTGGTTTGTTAAGTTTAACACTGTTATTATTCTCCACCTTTCTAAAGATCAACAACCTTGAAAGAGTTGTTTCTTAGCAACAACTCCAGGACAGGGATGTACAGCCGACTCTGCTGCCATTCAAAAGTGGAGAGGCTGAAACCTTTCTGTGGCTCTGCACTTCACACGACAGCCTGTTGAAAGTGATCTCTTCAAATTATACAACAGCACATTTATTTCAGCACAATAACCCAAACTGTGCAAGTGTGTTTTTAGTTTGCTCTGCCAGTAATGCCAGCTGAAAACACACGTACTTACACACACAAAAACCAGTGAACATCCACACAGGAAGCTTTTGGCAGGTGCAGCCTGTGTGGAGCAAACAGTCTGATCCAGAGGTCTGAACACTCATTAAACCCCAGCTCGACCTCCCGAACACACACATGCAAAGACAATAACACACACACACCGAAAAACCTATGAATATAGGTAGAAAGTACACACACAGAATCACAGAAAATCACCCCCCACTCAAACACACACACTCACACACATTGAGCTGCTCAAGAACAGCTTAGTGTGATCTTTGAAGCTGACACCTAAAGCAGATATTGATCCGATGGGCTGATCGCTCACTTTTTTCCATTATTCATTCTCTCTCTCAGATATTACCTGTGGCTGTCTTTTATTTTCTCCCTCCCTCCCTCTCTCTCTCTCTCTCTCTCTCTCTCTCTCTGCTCACTCTCCCTCTGATTGTCTCTCTACGTCCCTCCCTCCCTATCTGTTTCCTGCGTCTCCATACCTGTCCATCAAACACATTTACTACTAATGAGAGTTCAGGCTTGTTTGAACAGTGAGATTGTACTTTGAAATCATCACCTTGAAGTACATATTTATTAAACCACAGCCATGTATTTTTTATATTTTCTTTTACTAAGAAAATGGGCCATCTCCAGAGCTTTACTTAATAGTATTAATAAATATTGTTCATGATGCAATATTTTAGACTTGACTGGTATTTATGTCACTGGGGGATATCTCAACACATCCTCATACCGAAACAACTAAACTGATTGATTGCCAGTGACTCCCAAAATGACATTTATCACTGTTCCCAATGCAGCACTAAATCTACTTTGTTAAGTTTAGGAAAACATTGTGTTTTGAGTAAAAATACCTGCCCTCTACCCTGTCCTCCTTCCGAAGCAGACTTTGTTACTCTTCATGTCCCTTCACCTGACTACCTCCTTTGCTGCCATAATAATTACTATGGCTACTAAAGGTCCCCACCAAACAATAAATGTAAATATTGGTCGAAATAACATCTTGTCATGTCATTTTTTCATCAAACATGTACGATTATAGGACAACGTTCATATTACTGGACACACTGATAATAAGTCCTTCCTGTCCATATAAGTTCACACTGAGAAACAATATGGCTGTTTTTAGAATTGTGATTGCCCATATTATATTCTCATTCGCATTAAAGGCAAACAGGGACCACATTTACTATACATGATATCTTTAGGGCACAACATTTTGCTACATGATCAATTATCATTATGTTCTTTATTTGCAGACATGGAAATGTCACTTTGAATCTAATCCAATAAAAAAGGGAGACAGGCACAAAATTTAGCTTTTACAGGAATAGTTCCACATTTTGGAAAATATTGGCTTTCTAGACAAGACTTAGATAAAAACTCACATGTTTTTGAGCTCAATATAAATCTAAGGCCAGGGTGCATTAGCTAAGCTTTGGATAAATGATTGGAAACTGGACTCTTGTGACCATGAGGTTGACAGGAAAGTATCAGAGACACCAATCATTGCACTCAACCAAGACATAGATGCAGTTTTAAACCGCTGTGACCACAATTTGACACTTTTACACTTTTTGTACGGATGAAAAACACCTGAGATATATTGTGTTAATTAGTCAGATTTGGACAGTGCAACAGTAGTTGTTTTCCCCAATTTCATCATTTACACGCTAGTCTAATATGGCAGACCTAAGCCATGTTGGTTCTTTTTAAGTCCTTGCTTAGATTTATACATCTTAGTCGTACATTTCACAAAATTTAAAAAAAAAAATCTGATCAGCTACTTAATTTCAGTTTTAGTGCAATAAGCAGTACAACTACAGCTGGTAAAATCTCTCAGAATAACTTTTCCATGAAGACAAAGTAAAATGAAACATATTTATTATTATTTGACAAAGTAAACTAGCAGCCATGACATCTGACATTACATCCAGAATAACAGGAGCTGGTGCTCATAGCTAACATCGACCCCTGAGGATATACTATACTTTGAAGTCCTTTCATTCACATGTTGTCATAGCACAGATAAGCTGGAAGCCTCTCTAAAAACTATTACTGCATGCTGTGTGTTCGTTCATTGTCACATTGTGGCCTGGCAGACACACATTGTGATCCAAAAGGAAAGGAAAAGGAAAGGATGTAAATAACAAAATATCTCTCCGCCCTTGGAAAGAGCCTTGAGTGGAAATTGTTAGCTCGAATTGGCTGCACACATCATCCGACACAATTGGCAGTATTTGCCCTTGTTATTAACTTTCAGTTTCAAGTGTTTTGTGGTTAAACACTGCAGAGGAAAGTGACAGTTGAGTCTCTTTTCTAGCGACTGGCCTACTTATTCACATCTTCTCTTATGTATTTGTGTTTACCTCTCATACTTTTAAGCAGTCTGTTTTTAAGAATACAATCCCATAAGAGGCATATGTTCAAAAAGTACACAAACAAACATTAGGAATTTTTCACCCCATGAAAAAGAACAGAAATTAAAGATAGAATATGGAGGCAAATATCCGTGGTTAGCTATTTGGCTTCATGCTCCTTTGAGATCTTAAAGAAAGAAAACGCAAGAGAAATAACAAGGACTGCCAGCTTTTGGTTGTGTTATGCCTACATTCAACTAGGCAAGACTTTCAAGCAGCAGATGGTGTTTTTATTTCTTGTTCCATCTACTCTCAGGATGGAAAATTACTAACAGTGTACTGTGGAAAACAGTCCCCAAAAGGAATGCTAATTTCAATGTTTACCAATGTTTGATACAGTCATCCCGTGCTTCTTTCTTCACAGTGATAGATTGGGCCTCTTCAGGAAGCAATGTGTTCTGGCAAGTTATATTTGATGATGCTAGGAATAGGGAATGGGACAGCTTGCTGTCTGAAAGTAAAAAAGAAAATATGAGGCTTAAAATGGGTGTGAAACTGGCCAATCTCTCTGTATTAGTGCAAAGAGATCATGTTGATGAGCTCAATTATATCATTTCTGCCTTAAACTTTGGACAGATTTTTGAAATAAATGTGCTAATGAGTGAAACATTCACATGTCAAATAGTAAATAGAAGACTACCACTAATACGCTGCATTTAAGGGGTATGCACATGTTGAAGACATGAAATTTCACTCAACTTGTTCCTGACAATAATGTGACATTTTGGCTATCCGAGCTGAGCCCTAACAGTTGCTGTTGTTATTGAACTTGAGCTGGTATGTCTCTATTGACAAAGAACACAGACAGCCAGTCCAACAGAAGGGAGAGCAGATGCAACAGTAACACCGTGTCAAATGTTTGTCCACAGTCCAGTCATGAGCTGTTCAGTACACTGTGAAGTTAGCATGGCGCGCCATCAAGTTTTCCACTTTGTAGTCAGCCAGCTGCAGTCCACCTGCCCAGCTTTGTTGGTGCAGCAACACAACCTCAGACAAACTGTCACAATTCACATTGGAACAGCATCAAGTCTGTGAAACTGTGGAGGGAGGTAAGCCATCACAAGCTGCCTATAAATAACATTAGGATGCTAGTCAGACGTTTTTGCAATAAATGAACACAGCCTGTCCTCATCAGAAAAACAACCATATAAATTGACTGTGATTGCTGATTATAACAGCACATATTTAAGTTTATTGTTATGTGGCGACCTCTAACAGCCATAGTAATTATTACAGTTGCAAAGGAGGAAGTTAGGCAAAGTAGGATTCATTTCATACAAAATTATAATTTATTCTCTGCATTTAAGCATTTTTAAACTCTCATTTCAAACTCATTTCTACACACTTGACAAACAGAACTGACAGAAGCAAAACAACCAATGTCTAAATCATGATTTGGAGCAGTAACAGCATTCTTCCAGAACTGTTCGCACATTGGCAGAGCACAGGTCACAGGAAATTTGCCTGTTACAGAAAGTCTGATAATTTGGGCTGACTAAGTCACTGCCCTATGGTGCTGTTCTGATAAAATAAGGGCTATTGAACCAAGCATGCCCCTGTGAGCTATGCTGAGCTCAATAAGGCATGTTTTAAAGGTCAGGGTGCAGCAGTTAATCTGGAGAGTCCTGAAATAGAGCCAGTAGGAAGGCCAAGGAGAGCTTATACGATCCCTCTTTCACACACACACACACACACACACAATCACACAATCACACACACACACACACGCAATCACACACACACACACACACGCAATCACACACACACACACACACACACACACAATCACACACACACACACACACACACACACGATCACACACACACACACACACACACGCAATCACACACACACACACACACACACACACACACACACACACACACACACACGCAATCACACACACACACACACACACACACACACACACACAATCTTGTGTCCTCCTCTCTTTACCCTGAAAGAGATGCTGTGTTCTGGACAGAGTGTTTGTGGAAAGCCAAGGCCTGATTTAATCTGTGCTGCTGAAATAGAGCATTGTCTCATTCGCTGGCGAGGCTGCAGATACGGTTTTATTCAGTCTGAGGGGGACAGACAGAAACTAGGAGGAATGAGGAGAGCAGGATGGTGTGGGATTAGACTGTCACTGACACGACTAACTACACACAGTGTGAAATATCCCTGATAGTCTACACTCCACCCCCAACCTGTCCAGCCTATGCCAGGAAAGAACAGGCTGAACTTCTTGATGGCAGAGCGAAAATTGAAAAAGAATATGTGTCTATGTTCAAAGTCCTGAAAATAATGGTGAGTAATGTGATGTTAGTGTCTTTTCTATTATTTTTTGTGGTCGACCTTTAACATTTTTGCTGGGACACGATCCACAGTGCGGTACAACAGCCCATAAAGTAGCCTGCACTTTTGCTTATAATATGTAAAAGTCACCTTTATTTTAGCAGTGCTTTTTAATTGCCAGCCTAGACAGCATTGGCCAGTAATGTTTTCAGTAGAGCACTACTGATGTGCAGTTTTTTGGGTTCGATACTGATACCGATATTAGGGAGTAATACATTCTGATATGGCCAATATAGGCCAATATACATCCATTTATTTCAGCCCTCAAATGTGGTAATCAAACACAAAAATATGTAATGGAGGCATGATATTTAACACTTTAACAATACACTTTATAGTCTAAAATAAAGACAAGTGATGAACATTTCACTGAACTGAAATGTTCATCACTTGTCGATATGTTATAAATCACCCCAAGCATTGTTTTCTGCACTATGTTATTAAAACCAAAAAGCTTTCATATCGGCCAGTATTGACAACATATACCCCGATACCAATACATCTGTGATAGGCCAATATCGATATATTGGCAAATGTTTATACCATCTGTCAATCTGTCTTTTCTGTCTGTGGACAGATTTTGTCAGTGCTGCAAGAGGTTCAGAAGTATGTAGTTGATATAAAATGTAGGACAAGATCAATGATGGGTGTGGTCTGACCCATGAGTACTGAGTACTCATTTAAGTGAATTTAAGAGTACTCAGGGGGCGGAAAACTGAACATGTTGACGATGTCATGCCTGACATATTCAAATTATCACAAAAAAAACACATTTTGTAAGCATCTTGTTTTGCTGTGAAGCTCCAACTACACTACAAAACTGATTTTTTATTTTTGGTTGAACTTATCCTTTGAGTTGTATATGTCTGATGGCTGGGGGCTTTAAACTGATTGAGTTATGACCATGTGGAAATGGGACGACTGTCTTGAATGTGTTACTTAACTAAAAAACTTGACACACTTGAGTGATCCAGTAAATAAACAGCTGGCAGGTTTGTGCAGCAGTACCAACCAGAATGAAAACAGAGGAAGCTGGAATGGAAAGTGTGTCAAAACTTATGATGAAGAAAATCTGGAGCAATTTGGCAGCAGGTTTTTTTTGTGCATCTGGGCTTTGAAGGTACCCAGGAAAACATTTTTTCCACAGTACAGATAGAGCCTGTAAGCACCCATTGGAAAGCTGTACCTTGCTAAAGGCTACAGATGTATGTTGTTAGGATTCCCTAAAGCCTTTATTTTCCTCAAGTACGGTATCTAAAATTATATATCAGTGGTGTTACTGGAGCCACTTGAAATAAGCCTCTTTCTCACATTAACAGTCGACAGGCTTCTCTAACTTGTCCAAAAACAGAAAAGAGGGCACAGTAGAGAGAGGCTGAGATGAGCTGAGACGAAGTGAGCCAGACAGAAACAGAAGAGGACAGACAGAATGCAAAAGTGGCAATAAAGACTTTTGAAAAGGAGTACAGACAGTTGATGAATACGGCTGTATGGATTTTTCTTTCTGATCCAGAAGAATAAAGTGATAGAAGGATGGAGGGAGGGAGAGACGGAGATAACACGGTCAGGGAGTTAATATTAGTGACAGTCGTTTTGCTCTGTCTCCAAACAGATTGGACTTCAACACTGTCCGGTGTCTGCCCAGAGGAGGGAAATTAACAATCTGTCTGTTCTTTTAGTGACTCTTCGTTTCCTGACGCCTCCCAGTGCCTGCAAGGAATCTTAACAAGAGGCAGAGATGGCAGAGAGAGACAGAGAGTGACGCAGGAAAACAGAAAGAGACAGAGAAGGGAGTACGAGACAGATGAAACACAGGCAAAAGTGGTGACAGTATGGTCTGCCTTCATTCACTTTGCATCAAATCAAAACAGAAGTGTTAATTAAGCAACATATCTATCACGAGTTAAAGCAACATCTATCTCAGATTTAAATTGACACACTTTAAACTTGTGATTTTAAAGGTTATAAAGGATCAAACCCTGTTTCTGATGTTATAAACTTGCATTCCCTGCAGTTTGTGACAGGCAGATCATTTTCAAGTAGGGGGCGGGTTTGATACAATCAAAAAAGGACGTCACCGTCCCAGATTTGAAAAGTCACACACCACTTTTTTTTGCTCTGATTTGTTGAAAGTCTATTCAATTGCATCCAGAGCGATTTTAGGCAGCACCCAATGATAACAGCCATCTGAAATAACCTGTCTATGTAGTTGTTTTCATTGTCTGCCACTCCCATGCAGGATTCAAACTTCCTTCTTACGCACTTGGAACTTACAGAAAATGAGGCATACTAGTCATCCAGTGATAACTTCTATAATTTTATCGCATTGATATGGTTGATGTGCCTCACTGTTTGAAAATATGTCATTTTTGGAGTCATTGGCAATTGACCTATTCAGTAGTGTAGTTATGCAAGCCTGGACCCTCACCAGTATGCGTTCAGAACCAACAGATCCACAGGGGATGCCATATCTACTGCCTTCAACTCAGTCTTCACACATCTGGAGAATGAGAACAGCTAAAACAGAATGCTGTTTACTTGACTTCAGCTCAGCATTCAACACAATCTCACACATGAAGCTGATTGGAAAACTTAGCACTGTAGGCTTGAGTACAGCACTCCGCAACTGGTTATTGGATATTGGATATTTTAAAACCCTTGTGTTTCAAAAAATTACAATAAAACTACCTTGAAACTTTGTAGGATGTGTTGATATAAAAATGTTCCTGTAAGATTTATTTGTTGGTGATAAGAAGAATACAAATAGTATTCTATAACACTGAAAGGAGCCATTCTGCAAAATAACTTATTGTACTTTTGATACTGTAAATACTCTTTTTGATAATACTTCGGAACTTTCATCAAGTAACATTTTGACATCAGGACTTTTAACTGCAATGGAATATTTTTAGACCATCATATTGCTAATTTTACTTTAAAGTTTCTGAGTACTTCCTCCACCACTGTATTGAAACCATTGTAAGCTCCACATTTGCAGCATATGGCAGCGCTTTTGTACTGGATAGCCGAAGCCTATTGAGACGTTTAGTCCACCTCTGTACTTGAGTCATGTTGCCCAGAGTAAAAACATCTCCAACCAACAGACTCTTGCAAGATAAGATGCATAACTCATCTTTAGCAGCAAGCAGCCTATTTAAACGTCAGTGTTTTACGGCAAATGTTTGCCCAGCACTTAAACCCTCATTTAGAAGGAAAGTAAACTCAAGAAGCCTGAAGGAAGAGAAGCGAGTGTCAAAAAGAACTCAGCTATAGGAAGAGAAAGTGTTTTATCGCATTCTCCCAGTGAAGCAACTGGCACAGATGAGATATTTGAAAATGGATAGAGCATTGCCAACAAGTACACACCTATCCACACACACACACACTCTTCAAAGTGACCTGAGAGCATGGTCATGCATATTAACATCAGATGTGTGTAGCAACAAGAAGTATGAGTGTTTGTTTTCCCTCTGATGACTAGAACAACATTATAACACTGCTTAAACAAATTACTTGACCTTCACAGGCATTTTATGCATTTAAAAACATTCATCCAGAAAGAAATTACACTGAGTGGAAAAGTGGAACACCTAAATACATCTTTTTTTTCCACCTTATACGTTCGTGATACAGTATATAACAGTTTTTGTTTCTTTATTCCAAAACATCATGGAGGTCAATTAAGCCATCACCATACTTCTATGTTTACACAAGACTTTCATTTTTCCTCACAGGGAGGAAACTGTGGGTAGTCAAATGAAAAGCCGCAACCATCATTTTCCTGTCCTGAACCATGACAAACTGTACATGACTGATTACCAACATTATGTGACACATTTCAGGGGACAAGCAGTAATTAGTGCTAGGGCTGCAACATTTGACATAAGATTGCTGAGAATAACAATTAACAATGCAGAATACAGTTAATGCTTGGAAAAGAAAATAAGGGCAAAGTCTAGATGCAACTGTAGCTTGTGTTTCTGAGGTAAGCTCTTGGATAACCAAAAACGAAGAGTTCATCTTGTGTGCAGCATGAATGTGATCTGTAAATTTCACTGTAATTAAAACATTATATTTACAGGTCATTACATTCGAATACGAACTTTTCCCCCCACATTTGAACGAATTTTCGTATTTCGAATAAAAAGTGACAGCCCTAGAGGTAACATATTAAAGTGTATTCACATTTCGTTAAGATACATTCGCCAACTTCCACTGGGGTGCCAGTTCACTCCAAAAGCAAAAATACATACTCAAACCTGGAGTGATATTTATCCATCTAATGTCGACCTTCATTTGAATATAATGGAAGAAGATTGCACTTAAAAAAGATAGCATAATTACATTTGTTGTTAGGAGGTGACCTCTAGTGGCCGTAGTAATTATTATGCTGAAAAGGAGAAGGTGAAGAGAAGACGTATAAAGAATGAAACATCTGTATGGGGGGGGGTCAGGGCTGGATCGTCGGTGTAAAAAAAGCACATATTTTTTTCATTAAGGAGACCGCTGTTGTGAAACCAGAAGTAAACAGTGCGGTCCTTTAACTTACTAATGTAGTGATCACCTATATAATGTAACGTAAGTAGGTACATTTGTAACTGGAGTTACATAAGTGATATAGTTATTTCAACCTAAACCTCCTAAACCTAATCATGTCACATTTCAAAAATAGGACCAAAATGCAGACAAACAGGCAGGCAGGTAGCATAACAAAAAGTGAGCTTTAATGAGCTTATTGTCCAAGCCAAACATCCACAGCAAACAGCACAATTGTGAACAATAAAAAGCTGGCGACAAAAACTGTCAACAAAAAGCAGGCAATGGGAAATACTAAAGTGATAACAAAACTAAGCACAAACCAGAATACTACCAGGAACTCCAGGCAAAAGGACAGGCACAGTGGCACATGAGACGCATGGATGAAAACAGGATGACAACAGAACTTACGTGATGACAACAACAGACAAACCAACAAAGAATGAGGGAACAACACATACATAAAAACAAACTAAACTAACGAGCTGGATGAGGTGCAGATGGGGCGACACTGGGAGAAAGGCAGTGTTAACAAAGCTGATATGGGACAGGTGTGGGGGGGATTTGACTGAGGAGGAGCACATGAACACAGGAGGGAAACAACACAGGTGAACAGGAAGTAGAGAGTAACAACAAGACACAAGAGGATATAACTACAAAATAAAACAGAAAACAAACAAACCAAAAAACCCAAACCACGACAAACCAAGTAGTTGTCTTGCCTAAACCTAACCAATCTGAGACAATACGACAAAGGTCCACTTTAAGTATCACAAGCCGAGCGCCATCTAGTTCCATTATATTAGAGTGTGCAGACGTCTCTACAGCCAATCATTTCAAGACTAGTCAACCAACACCAAAACAACCAAGACTGATAAAAAGCACAGTGAGAGTGAGGATGGCTTTGCACTGTGCTATGGAAAAAGTTGTTCTATTGCGCCTCAGCCAAAAACATAGTTGTCTGATATTATGTGGGATGACACATCTGCCAACAGTGCTGGTACAAATGTTATTAAAAGGGAATTCTGTCAGGCCAACAGAAAAAGAGGAAAAACAGTTAAATTGAGTTCGAAAATAATTGAATTGTCAGATTTGTGACTGCATAGGAGATCATAAATTACATATTCATAAGGAATTTACAGACTTGTGTTGCCAGAGGTGTTAAATTCTTAAAGTGTTTCTGTAATCTCAGCTGTTCTCAAGTGTTTTCTACTTTGAATCACAATAACCCAAAGACAGTTCGTATGGTCCCTGTGTGTTTGTATGTCTCAGTACATCTGCATAACCCATTAAGTTTGTGTCACTGGGTCTCAGGATTGTATATGAATTTGCACGTGTTCTCCATGAGTGTGTTCACCCATGTATGCGCACAGTTGGTGTGTCACAACATGTGTTTCATTGTGTCTAAGTGCCTGTAGGCGTTATCTGCACCCCCTGGTGCTTTAATTAGTTCTCCTGTGTTAATCACACTGTGCAGGTCTGATTAGTCTCCTCATCATGTTAGCACTCCAGGGTACCAACATCCCTGAGATGATGGGAGTTGTGGCACAGCTGATCAAATGACTCTCGGGCCATAAGAAACAGGTGCATGGTGACGGCTGGTTGAAAGCCCTGAATCCTTGACTCAAGCATGGCTCCCTGTTCTTTAAAAGAACGAGGCAGGTTTCCTTCAATGCATTTTTATGTTAATTCTAAAAATACACGTTTTTACGCTTCTATGAAGACAAGCTTCTGTAATACACACAGTTGAGGAAACATGTAGAGAAAATGAAAAAAAGTTAATTCTGGTATAAGAATAACATTTATTAGAAAAAGCTGTTGGCTGTTTTGAGAAAAAATATAGTTATTGAATGGGACCTTCCAGGTGCCAACACTGTGTATCATATATGTAATCATGTTGGGATTGCATCAGCATTAGTTGATTCAATACAATACTGACATATATCTGTCTCTCCATTTCTCATACACTGAATGTTAGACACTGAAAAACAAATTGCTCAATATCAGTCAAGACGAGACTTGTTTGTACAATGACAATGCAAGGTGTAAAGTCAAGAGTTGGGATTATTTAATCCGCTAATAGTTGATTAATCGATTAGTTCCAGTTATTTTTACATACTAGCAACAAAGATCTTGGACGTGTCAATATTAAGTGTTTGTTTTATTTTTTCCAGTAGGTTTGGTTAGAAGCTTTTTCACATCAAGCACTGATTTTTGTCTGAAAAACTGGCAAGGAAATTAAATTATATATGTGTTCTTATGAAAAAATGCTACAAAACCTTTGTTAGGGGCAAAATATATTTAGATGGACCTCGATGTAAGTAGATTTCCTGCGGAAATATACATTTGATTTGGTCTCTGAATACTGTATGACAAGACACCAAATCAAGGACAGTATATGGGCTTGAGATCACCCAGCAGCTGAGATACAATGAAGATGGTAATGTAGCTGATATTCTTTTAATCATGTTATATGTTGTTGGGCATAACATAAATGACCAAATCTTATCCTGATCCTCAAGTGTACTTTAACATTTCTGCACATGGGGGGACGAGTAAGGGGACGAAAATGGACCACGGCACTGCGGATAATTTCGCACTGAAGCAAAGGAAGTGTGCATAGTTGTCATGCTGAAATCGTATGCAGATTTTCCATATTGCCGTACCATATTTTTTCATCGCACTGGTGTTACATAAAGTAACTCATGTGCAAGGTAAAATTGGTCAACAGAGACTTTTGGCTATAGCCACACAGGACATGAATTGCAGTCTCGTTTTCAGCCTGTCCATTCACCCTGATATCTCCTCCCTTCATAGACTTTGACACTCTTGACTAGTTGACTAGTTCTTGACTAGGTCACCTGACTCCATTCCTTGGCTCCAGTCGTAGTTACTACAGCAAGACGTAATACAGCTGGGTTTTCTGGGAGACAGAGAAATATTTGTCTGTTGAAATTAACAAAATTTTGAAAGCACCTTCAACAGTTTCCAAATAACATTTACCTTCAGTACTTTTCAGCCTGATGGCTTCAATCAGACTTGGACGCATTGATCAGTTTTGAACGCTGTTCATTGTTGCAGCCCTGGATCAGAGAAGAAACTGTTCATTACTTTTTTTGTTGCAGACATTTTTCTGGCACCAAGCAGCCCTGTTATCTTGCTATTTGTAATTTAGGGGAAAAGCATCGCTGCTCCAATTGTACGCCGCACCTTTCAAAGTGGTACAAAAGACTGAACCATTCCTCTGTGATTACATGGTAGTACCAAGAATGTTTTAATCAGCACACCAATGCACAAACACAGTGCTAAAATTGATGCTGTTACTCAGTCTCAGTTTTCTTCTACTTTCTGAGAACATATTTGCTTTCATTTCAACTTAACTTGTTTGAGGAATTTTCTTTAAACATATTAAAAAAGTTAATAATATTTTTTTTTCTGTGTATCCATGATAACACAGTCAAAGTCTGTGCATATGATACACACACACAAACACACTCCTGGAGTTGTCACCTCCTTGGTTTTCCCCTGGTTTGTTTTCGCCACTGAAATTGTCCATCCAGCGTATGTATTATTTATTTCTGAAAGAAGCAGATTGCAGGCTATGTATTTCTAGCTAGTGTCTATCAGGTAACTGTAGCTAGCTTGCTAACTAAGTTTACAGCAATTGGTGGAAAATGTCCGTCTCTGGCTCTGTAAAATGTTTCAAGTCTGTTCTAAAATGAGATGGGCCCTAAACACATACTCGATGGCCACACACAGTACATGATATCATGTGAAAGCTTGCCAGGCTAGAGATCAGCGTCTTAACTAGCTGATGGAAGTAAAACAATAGCCTCTCACTCTCAATGCATCGAATACAGCAGCCTTGTCAGCTGTTGGTACCCCTCTCGCATCACTTCTTGAAATCCCTTTCTAGTGTAGAAGTTAAAAGAACACGCACAGTCTGAGTCAGGAGCGGGTTGGGATGGGATGGTTGGATAGGTCATACACAGGAATTTCCTTCTGAAGACCAGGATTCATGTCCCCTTTGTGATCATGAATCAACAGTAGTTTCTTTTTAAATTGTTACATATTTTAATGCAAAGAATGATCTTTTCCTTACCTAACCAAGTAGTTTTTGTGCCTATACCTAACCAGACCGCGACTGTTTTACAAATCAATAACAATCCAAACATCATAATATCTCATAATATATAAACTTTGAATATCTAACCGGACGTTGCATATTACGTATTATTGCTAACTTGACCACAAGCCTGTCATGTGCAAAGCTGACACTAAAGAGGTAGGCAGGCTGACTAAGGTCACTGACCAAGCTGTCGTATTTGACAAGTTGGGAGTGAGAAGGTATTCAGTGCAGTCCTGTTCATCACATATTGCTGTGTAGAGCTAGTTGGTCCTAAATTGAAAAAAGACCAGACTGTCATTTTATTCTGACAACACTATTTGGCTGTTTATCTCATATACTTACAACAATATGTTATTACTTATTATGGGTGAGGAATAACCAATTGCCTGAAAGGGTTAGGCTAATCTCCGAAAAACTTGGTGTTGGCCTGAAGTTTCCTTGCATCCGTTGAAATAGTAATTACAGTTCATTCTGAATTAGACTGAACATTAATCTTAGAACGCACACAGTATTGCTGCTGCACACCCAGAACACCATTTTTCATCTCTGATATGAATATGAGTCTTTGCATCATCCTGGGGTATATTAGTTTTCTGTGCAATATCTGGCTTCTGAGTTTCTCACCAACTTTCAGCATAAAGAGCAACAACAAAGAGGGGGGAAGCACCGCGGGAGAGATGATTAAATGCTTTGGACTTTAACTGGTGGTGGGGTGACAGCTCAGTGTGCGTGTGTGTCTGTGTGTGTGGATACAGCTGCTGTTGTAATGCACATAAAGACTTTTTACTGATGCAGGATTGATAAATTAATGTAGATATAATATCTATGGAATCAATAATTCGTCAAGAATACTGTTCTAAAATACAAGTACCAGTGTTAATGTCTCTCCTTTTTTTACCACACACATAAACCAAATTAATTTAGCAGACAAAAAAGTAAGGTAAATTGCAATAATGCTAAGACGCCATGGTTTTGTTTGTTGCTATCGAAACAAGTTTAGAGATCAACTTCCTGACTCTGATAAACACATGAAAGAGGATAAAAAGTGGGGCAACCATCCCCAGTTTCCCCTAACTTAAAATGATGTGTCATCATCAATAGCTTTGCTCTGGAGCCAATGTGTTCCAGTAACTTCTTGCTGACAAGTAAAGGCAGCTGGAAGGAGTTGATGGATAATCCCATCCCATAGAGAAGAGTTTTTACTTCAAAAGTATTAAAAATATGAGAAAAATATTGCTCTTCACAGCTTTTATAACAAAAAATCTCTCTTTAAAGAAGCTCTGTGGAACTTCAGTGTTGTGCTGGAAGCTGCTTGTTAGCTTAGTGGACTCCATTTCTTAAACTATCGTTAGCTACTGTTGCTCTCTGTTAGCAGAGCAGACAGAGGCACTTGAGAAGGTGCATAGAGTCATATCCTGTGGACTGTCCAGGAGGGACAGAGAAGGTCTCATTCTTTATGTCATGTTACAATCCGCTTGGAAGCATATATCTCCTCCAACCGGCACATGCACATTCTCCTCACTGCAAGCAGTGATGTGATCTTTTGCTCTGACATGGCAGCAGGGTGTTAATGTGGTATAGCATAGTTCTAGTGGTATCAAATAAAATTCATCTTAACAATGGTATAATATAATTGTATAGTAAGGGGGGTTCTAAAGAGTCCATAAGATAACTACAAGTAGATCTGTATCAAGTGATGTTTAGTTCGATGAACACTCACTGCAGCTGCACTGACAGCACCTTGCAGAAAAAGCTCTGAAAGAACACTGTGACCTAGACCTGACACCTGATACAAACCCACATACTGTCTCTGACAGCAGCTGTTCACAGGTGTGAACAGGGTGAGAAGGTCAACAGACTGTGGCAGTGCAGTGTGAACTTTGACTATTGCGATATGAGAAACCCTATTTTTAACACCTTGTCATGTAAATCCCTATGCATGTGTATTTCTGACAAAGTAACAAATGGATCAAAAATGGCTTCATGTTCAAATCTAATGAGGACGTATCCACTATCTGCCTGACAAAGGCAAGCTGCCACTGTTAGCTGAAAGCTTACATTAGTAATCAGTGTAGGATTGCTCCCATACAGTGCAGGGCTTTGACATCAATCAATCAATCAATCAATCAAACTTTATTTCTATAGAACATTTCATACAAATCAATGTAACACAATGTGCTTTATACATAAGCGACAACATGATTAAAGGACAAGTGCAGAAAGTCTGTGCATCTATACAAAGAACCAGTGCATGCAGCCTATACAAATCTTACAATACACAGAACAAACACATGCATGCACACACACACACACACACACAAAAACTTAGTCATAAACTTTAGAAAAAAGTAAGGTTTTTGACCTGCTTTTAAAAGTGCTCAGTGTAGGAGTGTCTCTCAGGTCCTCAGGCAAGGTGTTCCATCTGCTTGGGGCATAGATACAGAAGGCAGCCTCCCCTGCTCTAGAGTTAGTACGAGGGAAGGTTAAAAGACCGCTGCCGGTGGACCTGAGAGTTCTTGCTGGTTCATATCTAATGTGCATGTCTTTTATATACTGAGGTGCGAGGCCATTTAGAGGTTTGTATACAAGTAGCAGAATCTTAAAATCAATTCTAGTTTTGACGGGGAGCCAATGTAGGGATCTAAGAACAGGTGTAACGTGTTCAAACTTTTTTGTTCCAGTGAGAACGCGTGCAGCCGCATTTTGAATGAACTGTAATCGCTGTACAGCTGATTTTTGGAGGCCATTGAATAGACCATTACAGTAGTCTAGTCTACTTGTTATGAATGCATGGATTCTTTTTTCAGAGTCTGCTTTTGACAGGAAGCCTCTTAATTTTGAAATATTTTTTAGATGATAAAAAGCTGATTTGGTGATGTGATTGATATGGCTCTTAAAGTTTAGATCAACGTCTATGATTACACCCAGATTTCTGGCTTCACTTTTGCTCTCCAGGGACAGAGAACTGAGATGAGCTGCAATTCTCTGCTCTAAGCCTTTGCACCAAAGATGAGTATTTCCGTTTTATCTTTGTTCAGTTGTAAAAAGTTTTGTGACATCCACAGATTGATATCATCAATACACTGAGTTATGGAGTGAATGGGATGTAGGTCATCCAGAGATAGAGATAAGTACAGTTATGAGTCATCTGCATAATTATGGTAATTTATGTTGTGTGTTTTTATAACTTCTGTGAGTGGGAGCATATACGGATTAAATAATAATGGTCCAAGAATCGATCCTTGGGGTACTCCACACATAACACCCACTTTGTCCGGGACAAAGGTCCAATGGACACGAAGAACTGCCTGTCCTGTAGGTAGGTTCTGGACCAGTTTAGAACTGGGCTGGGTAGGTGACCCATTTTTCTAGTCTCTCTAATAAAATATCATGGTCAACAGTGTCAAAGGCAGCACTGAGATCCAGGAGCACAAGAAAAGATAGTTTATTAGAATCTGTGTTTATATGCAGATCATTCACAACTTTGATAAGTGCTGTTTCTGTGCTATGGTGAGGTCGAAAACCAGATTGATAAAAGTCTAAAAGGCTGTTTGATGTTAGATAGTTGTTAAGATGAAAGTAAACTGCTTTTTCAAGTATTTTGCTGAGGAATGGCAAGTTGGAAATGGGCCTATAGTTAGCAATAACTGTTCCCTCAAGATTGCTCTTCTTCAGGAGTGGTTTAATGACAGCTGTTTTAAGTGCTGCAGGAAATATCCCCGATCGAAGAGAGCAGTTACTATATTCTAATACCTCATGTGCTAAGCAGTTAAAAACAGTTTTAAAGAATGTGGTAGGGAGAGGGTCCAAACAGCAGGTGGAGGACCTGAGCTGCCCAACAATATCGTCCAGTTTTTTTAGGTCTAACAAAGTGAGACATGGCAGCAGTCATATTCCAGGAGAACTGGAGGGTAGGTTCATTTCTGGATTTTGATGCACTAATGTTCTGTCTGATAGCTATAATTTTGTCGTTGAAAAATGTAGCGAATTCTTCACATTTTTCAGTTGACAGCATCTCTGATGGGGTTGTAGATGGTGGATTAATAAGTCGGTCAACAGTGGAGAAGACCACTTTACTATTGTTGATATTTTTATTAATGATTTTAGAGAAGAAGGACTGTCTGGCCTGTTTAATTTCTTTGTTGATAAACAAGTTCATAGCATTAGTGGTCTGTGCATAAGCTATGAGTGTCCATGGAAACAACCATCGAAGTTAACAGAAATATTGTGATTGTTTCAACACTTTCAACACACTGCTATGACTTTAAATCAAGGACATTTTTGTCAGACTCAAAATAATATTTTTCTTCAAAGTAGCTCCAATGACTATTTTCATATGAATAATGCTGATCCTTTTCAGGGTCACGGGGACGCTGGAGCCAATCCCAGCTGACATTGGGTACACCGTGGATAAGTCACCAGTTCATCACAGGGCTGACATATACAAACAACCATTCACGCTCACATTCACGCCTATGGACAATTTTAGAGTAACCGATTAACCTAACTTTAAAGGATAAGCGGTTTCAGATAGTGGATGGATGGATATAAATAATGACTCTAATAATGTTGATGTTATGAGAGAGCTTGTTCGTTTAAGTGTTAACTGTTTAAGAGAATTAGTTTTTCAGCTCATTCACAGACAGCTGTTTGCTGGTGAACACTGTGGACAATTTAGAAGATGGAGAGCAAGATATTTCCCTCAGGAGTTAGAAAACAGAGCTTTAACATATTGAATATTGGACTTTTGTTTATTAGCTGGACAGAAACACAGATCCAGATGAATGATTTATAGCCCAATATGTGCTGGATTTGTTAACAGACAACACTTTGGTCACAAGTTTGCCTTATCATCTGAAAAGATGATGATATCAATGTTCTGTTACTTGTTTGTGTTACTTGCACATGTAAGTTGCTTGATTTCAGAGTGGATGAACGTATGCACCATTACTTTCAAAATGAATACTGCAGCCCAACAACCCCAGATCTTTTCATCTGTCATTTTGATCATGCATCAAAGCCCTAGAATAAAGCCTATAGCTATAATAACATTAGTCAAAAAATGTATGTGTGTTCTCAATATAGTATCATTGATTCGCCTTCCGCACACGCACACATTTTGTATAAGCATGAGCATTTTTTCTCACAAGGCACACCTGTCATGGTCCAGTCATTTCTGTCTTGTGTTTTGTGTGTTTTCTGGGTTTTGTGTTATCTTTTGCTCTGTTTCCTTCCTGTGTTCTTGTGTTCCTCTCCAGTCTGCTCTCCCTCCACACCTGCACTGCATCACCTTCATTAGCCTAGCACCTGTTCCCAGTGTTCGTCCCAGCCTATCAGCTCCTTCCCTGTCTCTTGTACCCCCTACTCATTACCCTCACCTGTGTTTCTACATCTCTCTCCACCTGCACCTCATCCGCTCATTAACTTAGTTTGTACTTAAATGTATAGTTGGTAATCCTGTTCAGAAACACTTTTGGTTACACTGGGTGAAATGGTCTTCCCATCCTGAGAGTAGTCCATACATAATGTGTTCAGAAAAAGGAACGAAATAAATGAGACCTCTGTGGCAGCTGCAGGCCTGTAAAAACGCTGACCAATCCCTGCCTCTCGGTCCGAGTTGAAAGAACCAATCAGATGCCTTCATGTCTCGTCCTGCCTGCACCCCCTCCCCCACCCCCTCCCCCTCCCCCTCCCCGCGCGCACTCATCACGTGTCACGTGTTGCCACAGCCATAAAACAACAGCAGAAGAAGAAGAGTTAGCACAGTAAGCAGGAGACAACAGTGGCAGAGAAAATGCAGCCAAAAGTAGCACTTCCAGAAGTGATGCAGAGGTTGCTGTCTTTCTGTTGGACAGGTAATTATTTGTTTTGCTTCGGGGGGATTTGTTATTTTCATGAAATATGTAACGTTAGCCAACTTAGCTACTTTTGTAGCTTGTATTAGCCCAATGCTAACGGCTCTCCTCTGCCCTGGTGACGGACTGTCTGATGCGCGTTGGAGTTTGTGGGGGCGGGGCTTTGGACAGAGCACTGACGGGAGGGGGAGAAGAGGGTGGAGCTTAGACAAGGTGCCACTTTCAAATGTTGCTAGCTCTCCAACATTACCAACTATACCTTTAAGTCCCGCCTTTAGTTCAGTCTCTGTTGAGTCATCTGGGGCTGTATTCATTAAGAGTTGCTCCTACTCCAGCGAGTTAATGAAACACACAGTTTAGGCCATGAAGGGTGATGTTTGTGGTCCATCTCATTAGAGATCTGCTCTCATCTCCACCCCCAATACAATAACACTATAACAGCAGAAATGAAAGTGATCACAACACTGAAAAATTTGGCAACTGTAAAAATATAAATAAACAAATAAATAAACTGTAAAATTGTAGCTTTCTGTCAATAAAGTGATCACACAAACAACTACAGGACGTTGGAGTCTCCCTCTTCACTCTTCACCAGTGTGTACCCTTTAATATGGTTTTACACTTGTTGTCAAATATGTACATGTACATGTAAGCAGTAAGTAGGCTTCTTTAGAGCATGTATGGTTTGTATAGTATGTCTTACAAGTTATTCAACAGATGTTCATTACATAAAATAATATTCATTAATACACCAGTTCTATGAATCTATTCAGGCTATCGATTTCACTGTTCATTTTATGTCCAAAAGTGCACTTTAATTTTTAAATCAACCAATCACAGCTTTTAAAAGAATGCGTCATACCTAAGATAAAAGTTTCAGTCCCTTCCTCGCTCAGAGTTGGTGGGACTCCTTGTTAGAAACTTTTCGGCTAAGTGCAGAGCTCACGGAGAGAATTCTCCAAATATTTGTGAATACATGGTGTTTGCTGATCCTGCTGTTCAGTTCTCCTGTTCCTGTGGTTTTATTTTGAATAAACGTTCTGCCACTGATCTCCGTCTCGCCGTCTCTTGTGTTTGGGTCCACCTTCTACTTCTCTCAGCTTAACAACACCATTTATAGCAACACACATTCCCAGGGCACAGCTTTAGATATGATAATAGTTATGTAAATCATCATAAATAAGACTTAATTTAATTCACACCTGGCCAGCTACTTCTCACTGATTACACTGCATTAATAAACAGCATTAGTATGCTGATTGATGTACATCTGCTGCTGCATTAAGTAAGGCCTCGTAGCTGGCATCCAGTAGTGTTGCTATCAGCCCACTGGGAAAAATGAGCACTGATGACTATATAATTCTATGGGATGAAATACTGCAATAATGGTTTGCTTTTGTATGGTCTGATATTGGTCAGTGTGTTCAAATAAGTGGTTAAGTGTGTAGGTTATTGTTATGTTGGAAGTTTATGTATGAATTAAATTGATAAATAACCTTTTTATGATCTAATTTACTTATTGATCTAATAGATTTCAGTTGCCATACGCTGAGTGAATCATTTTAATGACCAGGGCCAGAGAGAGGAGGAGAGAACAGGAGGAACAGGAGGTGAGTGCGAGGGGAGATGAGGAGTGTGACACACAGATGAGACGCTGGAGAGGTGAAGAAGAGGAGAGCATCAGACAAAGAGTTCACACTGTTTGTCAAGGCTCAGATGTGTTCATTACTTCTTAAATTATCTCCGTAAATTAGTTATCGCCTCCCTTTGCGATCAAAAAGGTGATGACTCATCCCTCCTTTGTGGATGATCAGGAAATGAGATAGTTTTGTTCAATGTTCTAGTGGTGAAGCAAAGAGACAAAAAATGCTTTTCCTCACCAAAACACCAGAGAGAAAGGATGGCAAGAAAAAATATATATTTTATATTCTAAGCCATTTTGATAACTGTAACTTTTTGATGAAGAAGTACGATATGTAGAAATCCGCCTGGAGGTCTGAATCTCTTCTTAAAACTCACTTTATCTTATGGTCTTCTGTTAAAGGATGGTGTTCTTTGTAAAAACATTACATTGTTCTATCTTGTTTAATATCTTAGATTTAGTATTTGGGGATTTTCTTACTTTAAAGCACTTTGTTACTTTGTTTGAAAAAAGGTGATATATACAGTAAATAGAGTTATTGTTGTTATTACTGCACCCTGCTTTTTGCAATCAAAGACAAAACATATCATGCTTAAATTGAAATGGCAACTTCTTGATTACTGTGTCTTGAGGACAAAAATAGAAAAAATGCAAAAAATGGTGTCACGGACAAGAAAAAGATAAGGAAGCCCTCGTCGAGAGCTAGTCTTCGACACTCTCTACTGTGGAAGCTATAATCAGAATCAGTCCAACCTGCTCTGTTTGTTGTCTTTATATTATATACAGTATATATTTTTGTCAGTTCCCTCTCCTATTTGACTTTGCTGAAAGTGTCTGAGCAAAAAGTCAACTTATTTAATTTCTACTTTACAAGATGGCAACATTGCAGTGATTTCCCAACATACATCTTTGGGAAGACTTCAGTCCTCCAGTGGGAGAGGAAGGCATACTGAGGAGTGCAAATGTTCCAGCAAAGTGAAATATTGCTTTAAGCCTCAGAGAAAGAGAAGTGACAAGCAAAAAGTAGCACTGGGCCGCTGTGTATAGGGCTACTGGTATCTACATGAAAAGCAGTGGAAGTAGAGAGTTCCCAGTGGCTCTGCAAATAATGCAACAGAAGACGGTGAGGAGCTGTTAGTTACAAACAAAGAGTAACTTTTTAGTCACCGAGAGCTGAAAAAAAACAACATATAGAAGCAGTTAGAACACATAACACGTTCAGTATGGAAGCTACTCTGCACAGACTTGAAGAAGTCGGGAAAATGTATGGAAGTATGTTAAGGACAAAACATTTGATAGAGCACAAAACTAATCCTGAGTGCTACTCAGTGCAAGTCAACATTTGAGGCACAGATTTGTGAGAGCAAAATCAGATTTGTGGGTGCCATCTTATGCACAAGCTTGTTTCTGTGTTTGCTCCGGTGAACTAGCAAGAGGTAGATTTCCATCGATTTTGCATGCTGCAACAGGACACACACATCCAGATGTTAGGGTTGAGTCTTATTGAACGTTAACGACCTTGTGATTATTTAAAGGTCCCATATTATGAAAAACTCACTTTTTCTGGGATTTGGGGTGTTATTTTGGGTCTATGGTGCTGCCACACGCATAACAACTTTGAAAAAAGACCATCCATGCTTTTTTGAGTGAGATACAGATTTCTGACGGTGTCTTGCCTGCAGTTGCTAGATGAGCGAGTCAAATTCGGCATCGGTCACCGACGTCATTGACCGATCATTTGAATATTCCTACCCACAGTGGCTCCACCCACCAGGTACAGCATTACCGTCGTCTTGGAGATCCGCCATTACGCTATCGAAAGCACCATGTCTAAACGTAATGAGAAGTTCTCTGTTGATTGGCTGTAAAGACGAGCATAAAACACTCCATCTTGTCCCAGCCACAGAGGACAAAAGAGCAGCATGGCTTGGATTCATTTTTGAAGGCAATGTCCCAGCTGCAGTTAGCGAAAAACTGTTTGTGTGTGCGAACCACTTCGAGGCTGACTGTTTCTCCAACCTTGGTCAGTACAAGGCAGGATTAGTCGGGAGACTTTTTCTTAATGGTGGGGCAGTTCCAACTTTGTGTGGAATACCTGCAGACGAAGGACATGTAAGTATACAAATAATTAGCTGTGTGTTTCTTTTGCAGATTTGGGTGAACTCGTGCGTGATGTAGTGTGTGTTTTGCCATTGAGAACAAGGTAAGGCTAGCAGCTAACCGCTAGCTTCTCTGACCAGACCACAAGATGGTGTTACAGTAGAATCAATCTGTGTAGTACGTTTCTGATCTTGCAGATTATTTAATGCATGTCCTAGAGAAATATCAGGATGTACACATATTTAGCTGTGTTTATTTTGCAATTTTACACGGACTAACCAAGCAGTGTTTCGCCACATAGTACAAGCTAACGCTAACCGCTAGCTTCCAATGACTAACGGCTAACCGCTAGCTTCTAGTTAGCAATCAGCATGGTCTCCACATGCAAACCTAGAGACCCAGTCGGTCAAGCAGTACATACACACACCCTCCACCGGGTCTAAGTTTCGGGAATTTATGAAATAATGCATTTGGAAATGTTTTCCAAACTGGAATATGTTAGCATAGCCCAGGGCAAAACGAGTGTATGGTTGACTGCTACATCACATCACAATTTACACTCCAAGCCAACTGTTCTGTGTAATGAGTTTCTTCTCCAGGAGATTATTTATGAGTGATCCTTTTTTATGCTTAATGTAGCTGTTGGCATAGCTATACATGTAAGATAAAGTTGATGTCGCTTCTCTTTTTTTTAATATAGGCCAGTACATCATTACAGTTAACTGCTAGCACTACAAGGGATATTGGCTGCCAGACTGAGCCACCTCAAGGACGCAGTGTTGGCACACAACTGGTCATCTAGGACTCTTCATTCACATTACAGAAGTGAAGGTTTGTAATGTTTTAGATTGCAAATTGCTTTTGATCAAGTGTAACAATGAGCTGTTGCAGCCTTTAGTGCTTGAATTTATACTGTAACAGTACTGTCATGTTTTACCCCTAAGAATGCCCTGTTATCATAAAAAATATACTTTTGTTACAGCTGTCCAGGCTACTGTGTCCTGCAAGGATTTTGGCACATCCACTGATCCCTTCATAGCCCCACTGCCTTTTCTAACCTCAACACCCTTAAAGCGACCGTCTAAGAGACCTCGTCTGGAGCAGCAGGAGGAAGAGGAGGAGGATTCTCTCGAGGGCAGCTCAATGATGGCTTCTCAAGGGCTGGATACAACCTATGACCCTGAGGACTCAGTCACAGCTTTGACAGAGTCAACAGTCATGTTGAGAGTTACAGAAATATCTTTGTCTAAATGTATATAATCAGTTTTCAGTTTGTTTGCTGAAACGGATAGTGTGTATTTCAGCAGTCCTGCTATATTTTACTTTCATGAAAGTGTTTGGTTATTGTTTTTGTTTGGTTACAGAGATGCTGCATCCACTTCCACACAGGAGATAAGAAAGTACATAGTGTACGAGACCAGTCTGATGGAGCTGTTTGAGGTGTGTGCTGTGTGCAAGCATGTATGCACTGTAAAAACCAAAAGGCTTGGGACATTTATATCAGTGGAACAGCTGTGCAACCATTGCGAGTATTCCAGAAGTTGGAAAAGCCAGCCTCTTCTGGATAATACACCAGCTGGGAACGTACAACTTTCTGCAGCAGTGTACATCACTGGAGCCTCGTTCTTCAAACTTCAAAGGGTAAATGAAGAATGCTTAAAGAATAACTTGCTCCATTGTTGAATATGGCATATAATCTTATATTATATTATTTTATAATATTATAAAAACCTGTTGTTGTTTTTGTCTACCATCAGGTGTTCAAAGCAATGCGTCTGCAGATTTTTCTGTATGACACATTCCGTCGGCATGCCAGAATGTTTATAGAACCAGCTATTGTACACACATGGAACAATTCGCAAGAGGTGATGCTGCAGCAGCTCAGCGAAAAAGACAAAGTCATACTCGGTGGCGACATATGGGCTGACTCTCCAGGTATATTTTTGGAAATGCTAAGAGTAGGATATGTTTGATTGTAATTGAATAGGAAGACTGTCGTAAACACATACCACAGACTTCAATGCAAGATTGTGACAATGTTTTCACAGGGCACTGTGCAAAATATGGTAGCTATACCATGATGGACCTCAACACCAACACTGTTGTCAATCGCCAGTTGGTTCAGGTGGGCGGGACAAATGAAATTTTACTGTTTTCTTTTTCTTGTTTTAAATTTTGCCATGACACACATTTTAAATACGGATCCATATTTATGATTTTCTGACAGGGCAATGAGGTTGGTTGAAGCTCACACATGGAGAAAGAGGGCCTGAAGAGGAGCCTGGCATTGTTGGGTGCACGTGGTGTAACCCTCGATTGCATCGTCACTGACCGTCACCCACAAATACAGAAATTCCTGAGAGAGAACAACATCTCACAATTCTACGACGTCTGGCACATGGAGTATATTTCCTTGTGTTGCAAGTGAGGGAAATTGCATAAATATTTGCTGAATGTATTGGTGGGCTTTTTTACATACAGAAAGCAGCTTGTATGCCTATACCTGGCAAGTCTACATATAAAGCTTCATGACAACACATTCATATTGGGTTAACTTTTATTGAAAAAAATAACTGCAAAAAGGACTGCCAAAAAGTAAAGAGGTGGATACCAGCCATCAGAAACCACGTGTATTGGACAGCTGCATCATCGCAAACGGGGCCGGAGAGAGTGGCTAAATGGACCTCCCTCCTGAACCATGTTCAGGATATTCATACACACGAGGACCCCATCTTCCCAAAATGCCTCCATACAATTCGCAGAACAAGGGACAAGAGTAAATGGCTCTCAGCAGGTTTGTTTCATTCAACTGGTTTGGTTATATTGATTAGCTGCAATTACGGTCATTACCAGTAATATGATATGATGTAATATATAATGTTTTTGTCTTTCAGCAACTCCTGCTTTTTACCACCTGGAGAAGGAGCTGACCAAAAAGACAGTCCTGAAGGACATTGCCAAACTCAGTCCCCACCACCAGACGTCCTCTTTGGAGGCGTTCCATAGTGTTATCCTGCGGTTCGCTCCAAAAAACGCGGTCTATCCATATCTGGGAATGCTGTGCAGGTAAATTAAACTGTGATTACTTGTTGAGAACATTTGCCCATTTCTTGCAATTGTTTTCATGTTTGATTTTCTTTTTACTGTCCAAGACTCTACCTGGCTGCACTGCATTACAATGAGAATGCTGATAGAGGACAAGCCACCACATCATCAGGGGATCCTCTTTTCAAACTGAGCTTTTCCAAAGGGGGAGTGCAGAGCCAAACCAGTGAAGACTGAGGCGACATTCCGTAAGTGTTAATTAATTTTTTCCACTCAAAAAAATAAACATTTATATTGTACATGACACAAATTACTGCAACGTTACTTTCAACACAATAAATAAACCAAAAACACAAACTTAAATACCTGAGAAACTACAAACATCTAAATGCAAAATGTCAATATATGAACTGTTGAATAATGTAGTAAATGATACTAGTGATTCACTTTTTTTTGTTTTGTTTCTGTCGTGTGTGTGTGTGTGTGTGTGTGTGTGTGTGTGTGTGTGTGTGTGTTTTGCACAGGGTATGTTGATGATTTGATGGACACGATCTTGGAGAAGGTCTTTGTCGACCCATCATCCTACCGAGCTGAGGTTCTGAAGATAAACATCCCGCCGGACCTGTCTTCACAGTATGAGCATCCAGACAAGGAGGAGGTCATCGCCAGCTACATCACAAGATTCAATCAAGGGGGGGGAGTTTGAAGCCTCTGTATCTTCCCTGGGCATCAGGAAACTCTCGACGTATTTGAAGAACAACACATGATGGGATCACTACCCGTATCTTCCGCCCAAGAAAGCCCCAGCACCAGCTCACGAAACTTCTATAGGCTAAATACCTGTAACAACATTGAACATTGTTAGTCAACAGGTCTATAATGTGTGTTCTATTACTGTGTTCACATTTTTCTAATGTGGTTTCAGTGAATCCTTCACTTATACTGTGTTTCTATGTGCAATGACTGCAGTCAATAAATATTTATTGTATCTGTAAAATGTTTCATGTGAATTCATGTGTAATATACAGTATTTGCTTAGGAAATACTTGGCTATATGTTCAAGAAAAAATATGATCTGAATTGGTGGCATTGGCTGACTATATTTAGTTTATTATGGTGTCTGAACAGTGAAGTTAAGCAGGTTATTATAGATAAAACTCACTGCTCTATCCCCCGTAGCTGTAAAGGACCGTAGTCAGCCCTGTAAATGTTGCATGCGTTCTGCAGCGAGAACACATTTAGGCAGACAGGTTCTAGACCTGAATGGTCTATCATGCATGGATGCCTTTCATCAGGCTGCTGTAGTCATCTTGTAACCTGTTATGCATAACATAAGGTAAGTATCTGCAGTGGCATGTTATCTGCAATCATACAATGCAAACATAAGTGCAGGTAAAGACAGACATCGGAACTAGGGGTGCGGGCTTCCCCCGCCCCTCCTAACAAAAATCTCGCTAACTATTTGCTGCATAACTGTAGTGTAGGCTTACTATATAATTGCATAGCTTCTAGAGATAGACGCTAGCTAAGTTAAAAAAAAAAAAATAGAAAGCCATTTTTGACTAACCGTTCAGAAATGTCCTGCTAATTCTCTGTGTCTGAGGTTCTGCAGGAGCCTCCTCATCTTCTTCAGGATCCGATTCAGGTTCGAACATGTATGGATGAACTACTGAAGAGCTAGGTCTGTTCATTTCCGTCATTTTTTCTACTTTCACACAGGTAGCTCTAGTGCTACGTTAGAGCGTACCGACACTCTCCCCGTTACCATGGTAATGAGCAGAAGCTCATTTATATGTAATGAGCAGCAGCAGCTCATTTGCATAGACAGAAACAGCACATTGTGAAAGGGACTGAAACAGAGGGTAATAGAGGTAGGCAAGAATATTTTCCTGAAAGCTATTTCCAGCAAACAACTTCAGAAACATGTTTTCTGGAACTCATAGACATATGTTAACTTGTTGAAAAAGCTTTATAATATGGGACCTTTAAGACATGTGATATATGCCTCATTATATGTTTTACAGTTGCGTCTGCACAGTTAAGCCAAATTCTGGCAATCCAAATGATCCCCTTACCGACACCTAGTTTATAATTATTATTATTATTATTATTATTATTATTATTATTATTTTAACCATTTCTTTTTAAAATCCCACTTGGAGTTGGATCTGATCACATTAAATCAAACCACCCCATATCAGGCTCATTGGATTTCTGGGGGCAGCATTAGGCTTAGAAGTGACAATGAGTAGCATTCATTAATGTTTTTGGTCTTAATAGTCTTAATAATGTTCTGACAAAATGTTCCATAAAAATGGAAAAAGAGGAAAAAATCATACCAGAGATAGAAGTTAACACAAAGCTACAGTCACTATGATAAATAGATGGCAACTACTTTTGAATTTGTGATTTCAAAATGCTGTAGTTCAGGTTTTGCTAGGTTTAGATACAAACATGCCTTGGGTAGGCTCAGGTAACCATCCGAGTTGGATTAAAATGAGTCCTTTGTTACGTGGCCTTTGTAATTGTTTCATTAATAAAGACAAGGAACAGCAGCCTCCAAGTCAAATATCTGGGTTCCTTAGCTTTATGATTCCTATTTTGAAAGACTGGTGTCTTGCAGTAGCAGTTTTTGAATTCAACACTAAATATTTCATTGTGCTCAATTCAAGGCTGGTACACAGGTATGTGCCCTGCAGAACATTGCCTGTCGTGGTAGAAAAGGCTGGATTTTCAACTGGGCACAACAAGCATGTCCTGAATTATAACCTAATCATGGCACCAAGTCTTTTACCACTTTTGCTGAGTGTTATATTCCCATGTCAATGAGTAGTTTTAGGACCTTTTTGTTGTTATGGTTTACAGGATATTGTGCAGAAATAGGGCCCCAGCTTGTCGCCAGAATAAAAATATTAGATTGTTATACATGTTTTTGCATTTTTCCCAGCAACAAAAGGTGATAAAGAACCTTTGACTTTCAAAAGACTTATTCTGATTCCCAGAACCAGACGCAAATGGTCTCATCACAAGGAGAATGAGCTTAGAACACAGTTTTATACAGAGTTTTATACAGGGGAGCTCACTTACAAAACATGATACAGTTGGTTATCTGTACGAGACATTTGGCTTGCTGTTCCTGAGCAGAGAACAAACTGATTTTGATGAGTTTGAGCTACCTCAAACTTCCTCTATTGCTTACATGTACAATTTATCCTAACAGTTATGCTGCACTTTCACAATATCTGCTGTGTAAACAAAAGGATATAATGGTGAAAATTTGCAGCTGCTTACTGAGAGAGTACAGCATTCAGTTCATACAGAGTTTACAAAAGTCAAAATATAAGCACAAATAAATCATTAGTAAGGATAAAAAAGTTCTTGTGTAAAAATTGTAAGCACATACATACGATATTGACAATTCTACAACATGTCACGTTCACATTATGTGTATACGAGCTGACTTTCAAGTCAGGAAGAGAGGGGATGGTGGTACAGTTAGGCGAGAAGGCTGCATGCTAGTGACCACTGTTCAAAACTGTGTTTCAAGGGATGACATTTTTCATCTGTGTTTGTGGCATAAAGAAACTTTTTTTTTTTTTTTTTCCACATACAATTGAAAACGGAAGTCAAAGACACGCAAAAGTGCAACATATCCGTGTTTTGTAAAAACGTAATGTACATTGCCAACAAATTATTTTGGTGACTGGGTTCATCCAGTAATGATGGTAGAGTGCAAATATGTATTTTGGATCTTTTAAGATCAGCAAGCTTAGAGCCTTAACAGATGAGACGGTGATATTAGAGTATGGATGAGATTTGGAGCGCAGTTACAGGTAGCGCTTTTTAACAAGGTACTGCAAGTACTGTTTGAACAAACAGCCTGTCATGTCAGGGTAAAAGCTTAACAAATCCTCCACTCCAGATGCCTTCTCTCCAATGTAATTTGTCTCAGCTTACCCCACTTCCACTCACTGTGGAAAACTGGATAAAAACAGGTTTACGTATATAAACCTGGACCTGATATCAAGATTTCTCAGAAACATTTTCCTAAGTTCATTTTACCATTACACTCCTCTCAGCTGACCAGAGCACAGCAGGGCTGCACACAAAACACTGATAATAGTACCATGTTGTTCTCTTCCTCACCAACTCAACTAGATCCTGTAGAACAGGGAATAGAGGCCGTTTAGTTGTTGTGTGTGTGTGAGGATGATGTCGTTTCCCCTAGTGCACTCAGAGGCTGGTAATTGGAGAGATAGAGAGATTGCTGACACATGACTTGTTCTAGCTGGGAGGGTTGGATCCTGCCGTTTTTATTTCATTCCTTCACTTTATTCATGTCCACTGGGCAGAGTAGCAGAGAACGCAGCCCACTTTCTAGCTACTCCCACTTAACCAGCCTTGGACTAAATTGGCTTTCAGTTCGGTCAGCATGGACCGCTGGCAGAGGCCACGATTCACATAATAATGACAGGGCCTTTATCTGTCAGAATCGCTTTACTGGATATGAGAGGCTGTTGTATAATTTTTCTTCATATATTTGAATAAAAAGTAAATCAGAGTTAACCAGATAAGTCTTCTACTTCTTGTTAAAGTAATAGTCCCCTTCTGACAAAGTGGGCTCTAATGTGATACAGGAACTTAACTAGGAACTTTGTGCACTTCCCTTCACTTCTTGCATTTCATTTACAGTTTTCAGTATTTATTTGTATTTATTTATTTATTTATTTATTTATTATTAAAAAAATTCCAGATGTTTGGACTTTCATCTCAACTTTGCATCCCAAACTTGCTGCTGCCAAAATTACACTTAACTGTTTCCTCATTTCATCTTAACATGGGTACTAATCTAATGAACAAGAAAACTGAAAATCAAATCTTATGTCTCTGTTTTGTGCATTTCAGCATTTCCTCGCCATTCATGTATATTAAAACATTTGTGACATGCTGACTCAGAGTACCTTGCCTGAGCACACAGAGCAAGAATGCTGAACAACTTTTGAAGAGAATTCTGATTTGCACCAGAGTAATTCGAATACTTGCAAAAACAATAAATGGTTGAACTACAGTGTTCACACATGTACAAGTGTATTATGAAAATGAGCTTGTCTCGTAAAATTTTGCATTCAGGATTTTCTCATATAGCTTTTTTAATGTTTTCTCAATAGCTATAAAACACTAATGAAAAATGTGGTATGAAAACAATAATGCACACTAGGTTTTTTTTTCTTCTTTTATGTAGCTTTGGCACTGGTGTACTGCAGTTTACCAGCAAACCAGTGGCAGTACTGTAGCATGTGACAGTCTATTATTGTTTAAAGCACTGGTGAGAATGGATAATTGGTATATTGAAAACAGTAGAAAGTCCAATGTGTCTAAAAAGGAAAATGAATCGGAAAAAAAGAGTCAAATATCATTTGTATTTGTAGGCATTGCTGAACAGTGCTGGTGTTTTTTACGCAGCCATTTCTCTCAGGTGATTGTCAGAGAGCTGAAGGGGAAAGAAAGTTGTCGAACCGCTTGCCCTCTCTGTCAGTTTGTCTCAGGATGAGTCACCATCCAGGCATTAACACACAGCAGATGATATCCCACTCAGCCTGACAGGAATCTCTTATAATGACTTAAATGCATGTGTTCATGAGACCCCTTCGTCTCTTATTCCACCCCTGCAGTACTTGACCTGACCCGTATTCTCACCTGCTTTTATATCTTTCTGTCTCTTTATTACTCATCTCATGCTCCTATCTATTTCAATCTACTTTCTGTCTGATACTTCACTGTTCTCCCTCTCCACATCTCCCTGATCCTCGAGTGCTTTCCTCTACATCTGATGCCATTATGTATTGAGACATTTAAACTTGTGCTCTTATTTATTGGAGTGGCAATGCAAAAGATGTTGACTCAAGTCCTGTGAGATTTTCAGTCTCTATTTGCAATTTATCCATTCTCCTTCAGGATTCATCCTTCTCTTCTACCTTCATCCTTTTTACTCATCTCTCACTCTCCCTGCCCTCTCCCCAACCCTGTCCCTCCCTCTCGGTCTGATTCACGGTGTCAGTGTCTGTCCTCTCTCCTCTGCAGCCTCGAGGCAAACATCACAAACCTTCCACTCTCCCTTGCTTCACAAACCTTTATTTCCCCTCTTTACCTCACTTGATCCCATTTCCTCTGTTGTAGTGATGCAAAGGCCAGGAACGGTCAAAAAATGAAGTTGGGCTACTGTGGATGCACCACAGAAACTTTGGAGGAGGAGACAAATGCAATAAACTAAATCTGTAATGTTGGAAACAAATGACTCCAATATCTTGTTTCAGTTGGCCTGAGGTTACGAACAAGATTAGGAGTATAACAGATTAAAAAGACTTATTGTAAAAATATCTAATAAACAAATAATGAACCAAGGATAAAACATGTGATTTTACATTTTGAATAAAATGTTCTATGTATGAGATTTTGAACATTAATATAGAAGCAAACAAACATTTTCTATCTAAAGATATAGTGAAGATATGTCATCCTGAGCAGAGAGTCACACTCCCTCTGTATGTGAGAGCATCTCTGTTCTTTATTTTGGTAGTGGCAAGCATGTGAGACCCTCCTGTGAAACTGTGAAACCTTGCACGTTTATAAAGAGACTAAAAGAATGAAGAGTGACCTTCCACACAGCACTGTAAAAGTGACATGGCGGAGTACAGTTTGAAGCGTTCAGCTGAACACATTCACATTCAGCTGAAACCATCAAACTTTAGGTACACAAAGCATATTTTAATTGATGCTTTAGGTAGCCAGAATTAGCAAGCTAGCAAGCTAATAATTATGTTACATGGATTTAGGTCACTCAGCAGAACAAAAAAATGTCTTCTTGCCACATTAAGTGTACTAACTAGTGTAACCCTAACCTTCCAGGAACAACACCAACACAACTTGCAATGATGGTCCTGGAACAACATTAATTATGGTGGTGTAGGAACACTAGCACCACCATATTGGATACATTGTCATCCTATTGTGGTTCAAGTGTTTCTAAATCCTGATTGTTGCAGAGAAGTATATGACAACACCCTTTTTCCCACTGAGCTCAACCCACTTCAAGCTAGTGAGAAGAGCTCAAACAAAAACACACAATAAAGATATTATACAAAACATGATACAGATATTATATTATAATATCTGATATTAAATAACTGTTTTAAATGCACATAATGTGACTTTTTTTGTTTTTAATTGCTCTGCAAAGCAAAAATTCTACAATTCTAATCTTTGGGAAAGTAAAGGATTTCTCTCCTTTTGAAAGCGAACAGCCAAAAGGCTGATGGCGAGCATTAATCCCACCGATGAGGCTCAGAGGTTCAGAATTACTCATGCTGTTTCTAGGAGGCGGCCACTTTATTTCATAAAACCTCTTCCTCCCTCTGTCATGCACACACAGACACTCACACAGCGAGACCATGGCATGGGATCAATTGTATTTTTATTTTTACAGAAAATCAATAAATGAAAAAGGCTTCAAACTGCTGTCCCAAAATGAACCCCTAGGACAGCCATAGATGAAAACACAAAAACACACATGCATGCACACAAACATGCCCAAGTTGTGTACCCCGACACACCCACTATATCCAATTAGTGTCAGTGTCTGCTTTGGTCGGCCTTCACTACGACATGGACCTCTGCTGTTGCAGTCCTATTGGTCCCACTGAGCTAGACAAAATCCATCAATTTACCAACTCTACTGAATCCATTTTGAAATGTCTCCCTCTGTCTGTCTTCCTCTCAATCAATCCCTTTCATGTCTGAACAGTTATGGGGCTTTCGACTTGTTAAAATATTCTAGATGAGTGTTTAGTATCATCAAAGGTCACTGCCCTGCTATGTTTGAGCCACCAGATGGAAATAGTGCAAGATGTTATTATTGAGTCTCAGTCCCTGGCCGAGAGGGAATATCACTTTGACTCTGCACATGACCCCAGCAGGAAGAAGAAGAGAAGTAAAGAGAAGAAGAGAGAGGAGAACTAAGTTTCAGAAAAATTATTTGGCAGCAAGATCTTCAAAGTTTACACAAGTTCCTCAAAATTTTACCCCATACTGTTCACTATCAGGCCATGATCACCAGTGTGGACAGCAGCTCAGTATGAAGCAGTTGGAGCCCTAAATCTCAAGCCAAGGTACTTTGGGAAATGGTGAATTGCCTACTTTGGGCTGAATGTAAGTTTTTTTCTCAAGGTGAAGCTCTCAATTAACCAGTCAATCTATTTTCCAATGCCCACCCATGTAAATACAAATATATACAAAAAATACAAAAATACAAAAA
The DNA here is from genome assembly GCF_965226575.1 of Pagrus pagrus. Taxonomy (NCBI): domain Eukaryota; kingdom Metazoa; phylum Chordata; class Actinopteri; order Spariformes; family Sparidae; genus Pagrus; species Pagrus pagrus. The sequence continues at coordinate 8,156,590 of NC_140202.1, forward strand.
TATTTACCATACAACATTTAATGCCACAAGGACCCCATGCAACAACTGTATAGAAAAGTACATGTTAAAGCAGCTGAGACCCTTAACAAGACACTGACTGAGCATCAAAAATAGACCTCAGCTGTCTGTGAAGACCAGACCAAACTGCATTTACTAGGAAAGGGGTCAGCCCATATACAACCACCTGTTATCACGTGACAGGAATTTCCATACTTGGGTCCCAAGATGAGATAGAAAGCTCGGGAAAAAGCTAGTGATGGACCTTTAGCCAAGTTCTTTTGGTCGAAACAAGGGAAGTTTATTATTTGTGGCCTGAGATTACCTGGATTACCTTCGTTTCCGTACAATAAAGAAACTCTGATACACAACATCCATCTGTCATTTAAAAGTGAAAAAGTTTAACTTTCAGAGTTACAGTATGACATGCTAAAAGGGATTAGCAAACGAAAAGATCCCTATACAGACACTGCGTGGTCTCATCCAGCCCCCTACTGTGTTGCTGTCAGTGTCTGTCTCTCCTTTGTTTCCACTTGTCAGCTCTCGAGAGAAAACCAGAGGGAAACAGTTTCAGGATGGAGAAGACAAGTGAAACTGAGTGCAGTCTGTCCAAGCTAAAGATATCTCTGCGTCAGTCTCCCTCTCCATGTCACTGTCACTTGTACTTTCTATCTCCATCTGTCTTACTTTGTCTCCCCTTTGTGTCTTAAACTGTGTAAAGTTTGGCACGCAAAAGTTTCAGTTCAAACAAAAGTCAGAATGGGGATGGAGGATGGTGGAGACAACTTTTTCTGAATACTTTGAAAGAAAGAGTAATGCTATGTCACTTATATTGGCACCACATAGGATTTTAAACAGGCCTAAATGTACTGATGTTGGGATGAATCATCCTACCTCATGTCTTTATAAGTTGAAATTATATTAGTGACTGCACAGGCTGCAGAACTTATCATTCTTTAATGTCCCTTAACACATCCTAAAGTGTTTTAATGTCATAACAAGTAAGATATGATATGTGTGTGTGTGTGTGTGTGTGTGTGTGTGTGTGTGTGTGTGTGTGTGTGTGTGTGTGTGTGTGTGTGTTGGCCTCCAACTAAGTCGAAATCACTTTCGTCTGCACTTGACTTTTTGTCTAATGCCGTGATCAGGTCAAACTTTCAGTTTGTTCAACATCTTTGTTTATGACCAGATCCCTGCAAAGTCAATGATGTATCCATAAGTCTCAGCTATACTTTATGTCTACACTGAGATGCATGCTAACATGTTAAAGTGTGATGGGGATCATGGTTAACATTACAGTTACTGAGCATTAGTATGTTAAATGTCACTTCAAGCGTTAGCAGCAGTGTGTGAAATACCCGTCAATATCCGGGGGGGGTCCCCATCTCCCGATTGTTGCACAATACCAATCTAAATTTTCTCAATATGCAGTAGGCCTATAACATTACAATATTTCATGGATGTAAGCCAAGACAATCAGTCTATAGCCTACATGACAACACACACACTTAACAATTTTTGATAATCCGATATGCTATAGTATTCGTAAAGCATCACTGACATAGGAGGTTGCATTGGCTAAAGTTGTTTGGATGCACGTTGTTTTATAACAAGGAGAGGCAAAGTTGTGCATTAGCTACAATGCAGACATGACAATAACTGGCACCAATCTGGCGCACTTACAAGAGCAATCAACTGAATAAATGCCAGGTATAGCCTATCGGAGACTGGCACAATCAGTGCACTTGCAAATGAGAGCCTGCAGTATGACCGATGTGTGACATTATTTAACCATCCATCTACAGCAAATACATCAGACAGATACATCATTGAACACATACACAAAGCACATTCGCCTAACCGTGCAAACAGGCCATCTCTCAAATTGAAAAGAGCACCACAGTGGATGCTGACAGACAGACAGCCTACAACAAGCCAAACATCACCGCGGCGGGTGCTCTCTCTAAGACCACAACCGACCACCAGGCCTACATACCTGCGGTCTTTCCATTCGCCCACCTGCTTCCTTGTCCAACCAGCCGGCAGGTCACCTGTGCTAGCAGCAGTAGCAGCTAACGTTACCTCAGCACCTGCTGCGTCTTCGGAGCACTCGGCCTCAACTTCACGTTGTTCTCCTGGGGAGTCACTGGGTGGAGAGGACCCTCTGTTCTGGTAGCGAGTGGGCCCACTGTGCTAGCTGCACCAGCATCGTCTTTCGGTGCCTCTTCATCTCTGAGTGCCGACTTTTTGGATGTGAACCCAGAGTGTGTGAGTGATACACTCTGGTTTAGCTTTAGCTTGCTAGACATTTTTAGTGTGACTTCTCAACGTCACGTCTTTCTTCTGTTTGGCGCACATGGCTAATTTGCATACGTGCGCAGGACCGGCCAAGTGTACCACCTGCAGCCTGCAGAAAGGGGCGGGACTAAAGGTCGCCAGTGATTGGCTGAAATTCGAATGTGGGCGTGGCTAAAGGTCGCTTGTGATTGGTCACGCCAGCCGTCAATCAAATTCAAAAGAAGAGAAGAAGGAGGTTTCCCGCCAGTAAAAGAGAAAGAAGAAGAAGAAGAAATAGAAGAGATTTGCTGCTGTTGAAGTGTGCTAAGACTACATGTGAACCGTAAGTGTCACATTATGTTTTGTTCATATATTTTATCTTAGTTAAATTAGGCTGTTGGAGGTGCAGGGCTATATCACGGTCAGTCCCTAAATGTAAACAAGCTGGTGGATGCTAATGTGCTAACATGGCAAAAGAGGACGTTGGTCACCTAGATGTTAGCACATTACCCCGCCTGTATTTCGCACACTGGTTAGCAGGTAATTTGAAAGGAAACAGCACTAGCTCCAAAAGTCGCTAACAGTCACCAGATGGCATCATACAATCACTTGCATATCTGTGATGTCCTTGTGTAGTCATTTGCATAAAGCTCACTGGTTGTGTTAGTTGCAGCAAGGTAGAGATCTTTTGAGCCATATAGAAGGTGGATCTAGACATAAGAATTTATTCTTTCCATTCAGCACTCTGCATGAAAATGTGTAATCTTTTCCCCATAATACTGGGCTACCCTTTACAATAATTCCCATTTTTATTTAGGTAGTTTGTGTTGTGAGCATTGTCTTTCTTCCAAATCAATGGAAAATACTGAATGTCAGGAGAAATCAAACATAGAAGCAGATAACCAGTTTAATGCCGCTCCCAGGAGCTAAAGGATTCCCACTGTTCACATTCCAAGTTCACGCCTTCTTCCTTGTTTTCAGTAGGGTTGAAGTTTGAATTAATTTGTTAAAAAAAGAAAAAAGAAAGAATGAAAGAAATTATCAATGAAATGTTTTTCTCTCACTTGAACTCATGTTCATCGTGCAGGCTTGTACCCATCAGACCAGATGAACTCATTACTGAAATCAGCAGGTTGTTAAAATGCCTGCGGACAGAACAGCTTTAAAGCAGATTCCATACAAAGAAAAACATCATCATATCATCAGGATGTTTTGGCAAAGGACAGAAGCTAACAAGCTTTCTTCTGCATGTGAGCCATTTCTTTTTTCCTTCAGTCTGGGGAGAGCTGGGTCACTGTTGAATTTAAAATGTGTAACACTCTGAGTTTAGTGGTATAATTAAGAATGTGGTTCAGGGAACTTCCAGTGTCTATGAGAGTCCCAGGGGGTCCATCCAGAAATAAGGGATCCTTTAATTTAATGTTAAATGTGTTCAGTAGTCATTATCACTGAGTCCCACATTATAACATGCATGCATAAGCTCTAACATACACTCCAGCTTCTTAACTAGGGAACGGTCGGACAGACTTTCTGTGACAGCATTTTTTATGTCTTTTTGAGCTCCTCATCACCTGTGACAGATCATTTGTTCCCCGCTCTTTTTCTGCAGTAAAGACATCAGGACATGCTTTGGACTCATTTTTACCGTCAGTAATTTGTTTCCTCCGCAGCAGCAAAAACAAGCACAGGGTTTCCCCCAGAAAACTTGCTAAGACCAGTGGTAGGGTGGCCCACCAGCGGCCCACCGGTGCCCAAGCATGTTTTTTTGTGTCAGCGGCCTGACCCTGACCATTGACTGATGGCAGGGCCCTATAGGTAACAGATTCATTAATGGAGTAGTAGAATTTAGAAGGAGTGATTCCATAAGGCTTTAAGATCAATGTTAAAAGTTGACTGGAAATTTGAAAATATTATCATTATCATGTGTTATTATAAGACATTTATGTAACACCAGGTCTTACAGATTGCACTCTTGAAATGCTGTTCAACCAACCACAAAAATAAATAAATAATAAAAATACTATTTAGAAATAAATAATCACAACTGTCTGCACTAAAAACTAAAAAAACAACTGCCTGGTGTCTCCAGAGATTTTTATTTTTTTCCTCAGAGATTTTTGCAATCTGGAGTCACGTGAACATGACCACGCGTCTGTTTCCGGTCAGTCGTCATGGAAACGTGACAATCACGGATCTACCAAAGATACTCTGTAATCTGCTGTTTGGACCAGAGAAAACAAACGTGTGTAAACATGAACCGTACGAGCTGAAAAATGAAACGCTGGGTCATTTTCACATCTGGTGAAAGCACCTCGGCTCACAGAAGTCCGGAGCTCTGACGCTGCAGGGGACGACGTGCTAACAGCTAACAGCTACTAGCCGCTGCAGCAGCTGGCTGAGCCTCTAGAGCCGCGGCTCGGCTCACGTTAACGGCTACGAGGTCGGTCAGCTGGTGAAGCAGCGGTCTGATGAGCATGATGTCCATGACATGTACCGTTATGCGCGACTAAGTTGTGACGTTGTCAGGTGATGAAAAAGACACCTGATCACGTGTTGATGGAGCGCAAAAACTGATTTCAAGAAAATAAATAAACGATGCTTAGCCTGGCGGGGGGGCAAGTAAGACCTGGCGGCCCGCCAGGCTTATAATACACTGGGGGAAACCCTGAAGCACACTTGTCACACAAGTCTGCAGAAACTCCTGTAGGTTGAACTTGGCGAAAGTGGGTGAAACACTAAATCAAAACACAAGACATGAGAATGGACTTGAAAAATCTTGCTAGCTCAGTAACAATAAGACTACAAGCAATTAATTATGCAGCACTTTCTGTACACGCTTTACATAAGAATATCTAATGTTGTGAATAATATGTACATTTTTCCTCCTCACATGTAATACAACCCTTACTTTGTCGAGTAGGTACTTTTTGATCAAGTACGTGTCTGACGAATCTATTACTCCTACCCATTCCTAGTTTTAGCAGTCTTTATCACAGCATAATCACATGTATAAAGCCACCAAACGCATATTTAACTGCCTTTACAGCATTCATGTTCACTGGAGTTACATTAGCCTCAGAGAAATATGTCAGCTTGAGACAGTCCTTTCAACAAACATACTGAGATAGCCTTACGTAGCTAGTTAGCCACAGCTGATAAAATCTGCTAGTGATGGCTACCGAAAAAAATCAAGATTCATCAATTTAAATAACTACTTTTGTCTAATTCTGTGTAGCCCAAAACATAAATTGTCTCTGGGTCCATTGTCTCTAAACTACAAAAACTTTCAATGCCATAGTTATTATTGTAAACTCCATCTGTGTGTTTCAATATTAAAGAGCTTGACAGGTATAGCAACAAAAACTGAAGTCTCAACTAACTTTCAAGCTTTCATTTTAGCTAAATTTGTATTTACCACAAATTTGACAAGGGTCATGGGGGATTCCTAAATGCCAAACTGCTGACAAATCACATAAAAGGTACATTATGAAAAATGTATTTTATTGATGCTGAGTGAAATCCTTACACATCACAGGCTTCCTCTGGACAGACGTGACTTCATTAAGTGGAAACTAGCTGTAGTAAAGAGGGAACATCTGTTATTGATGAAACTTCAGTGGTTAATATGCAACTTTGTAGCATTCTTTAGACTGTTCTGCTTTCGTGTATGCTTTGTACAGTAAGGAGACAGAGAAGAGAAGCAGAGGAAAATCATTATTAAACAGCAGCCTATTTTAAAATCAAAGATGATATATTTCCTAAGCAATCTGTTTCCTCCCCTCAATCAACCTCAATTAGAGATTACTGTCAAAGCATTGCGTGGGTAGGAAGCCCAAAGGAAAGATCAAGGAAGAAATTAAAGCAAAAGAGGAAAATGAAACTAAATAAGTAATTAAATAAAGAAGGAATGAAGAAAGGATAGACGTATACTTTGATGAAAAGATATTTAATGCCAGAAAAGAAAAGAGGGAAGATTGATTCCTGTCCATCCAGCTTAAATTGAAAGCTATTCAAGTCTCCATGTCTGACTATTACTGTGTCTGGTTCCTTTAGAGATACAAAACTTGCACATATTACTATTATAATCACTTAGCCACACTCTCTCTCTCTTTGTGTGTGTGTGTGTGTGTGTGTGTGTGTGTGTGTCTTATCAGATTCAGCCTTTAAAAAGCATCTTTGAAAAGCATGTGTAATAATTGAGTTAACTTAAATAAAGTCATTAAAACACTCAAATTACCAAACACAATACTCATCAACAGACATTGGATTAATAGACTTCAAGAGCTTTTTTGATGCGCATCATGTTTCACCACACAAACTGACTTTTAACATAAGCTGCAAACCGGAGGGGCACTGTTACAATTTTAGTAAAACACTCAAAGAAAATGTCCACAACTTTGTAATATGAAACAAATCATAAGAAGTTCATTTATATAGTGCAGTAAAAACAATTAGAGTTTACCAAGGTGCTGCACCAGCAACAAAATTGGCACAAATAGTTCAATTATTGCAATGTGCAATTCCGTTTAGAAATATGAGTCTGTGGCGATTAGGCCCCATCGTGACATCCATTATATTTCAAGAGGGAAGGTGAAGCCATTAGCCAGTAGACACCGGTGATGGTGATGGGAGGGAGATGAATGGCTGCAGATCCCGATGCGATGAGCTCAACCTGTGCAATGAATATGATGAACTGGAGGTGACTCAGGTGGAGTAGGGTCACAACGACTTTGCACTGAAATGACAGCTGACAGCAGCAGAGAGAACCGATTTAAAGTTTGACTGCAACAACATGATTGGTTGATTTAATCGTGAGGGGATAACACCCATAATCACTGATTATTAAGCTGAGAGAGAGTTAGAGAGAATTATGAATGAATAAGGAGCAATGATGTCCTATGCCTCTTCCTGGTGCCTTCCATTTATTTCGACGTTGAATTTTCATCAGAACTGGTCTTTCTTTTTTCATTCCTGGGAGTGTCAGAGACATCACTGTGTTTCAAACATTCTGCAGCATTTCTAGAATTGTGCAGTGTGTGTGTTTGTGTGTGCGTGCATGCATGTGAATTGTATGATGATAATATGGCTCTATAGAAAGTACAACCTTTCTCACATCACCACATTACCCAGTAGTTGGTCGGTGGTGTGCATTTCAGTCAGACAATTCACGTTTGAAATGTTTATTTGAGCAGCAAAACATAGTAAGAGGTTGGCGTCTAGGCTCTGACCTCATCACTCCCCACAGATATGTTTACATAGAGATATTGGGGAGTGATGAGCAAACATCTTCAGAGCCTACAGGTGGATGCTGGGGTGGTGGTGGGGCTCAAAGAACATGCAGCAATAATGACGCAGGGAAGTGGTGGCATTGACAGGCAGAGGGAGAGATGGGGAAATGACAGGGTGCGTTTGGTAGGTGAGTCTGAAGAGTGGGGCATGTCATGTGTATATCAGTGCAGCTCTAGTTGCCTGCCTGAACTACCTCGCAGGCTTCGCTCCATTTTTGCAAACACATATACTGAAACTTTACTTTTCTTTATGTTGCAACTCGAAATGTCCGATAAAAATATCCTCTTTTCTTGCCATAAACATGGCAAGAAATGTCCCAATATCCATGAAAATGGATGTTGAAACGCCATCTCAAACAGCATTCACTGGTTTTGCAGCATTGTCGCCTAGCTTGACTTTGAAAACTTTGTAGCTAAAATTGTGAATGGTAGTTTCTGATAAACCTTCTTGTCGATACCTGCCCAGCACAAAATGGCAGCCGGATGAAGTAAGGAAAACGTTTGCAACGTAACTGGTGAACAAAGTGGAGCATTTCACAGCTGAAGAGCCAGATTTAGGTCTGGAAACCAAACAGAGCTAAATGGGAATGAAAATCTTACAGAGACAATGATAACTAGCATTGTTCTGCAGGAGGTGTAGATTTTTTGCTAACACAGGGTGATTATTCATAAAATTATTGCAGCTAACTGTGAGATGGTATTTATGATATTTCAGTATCTGCCAATACATCTTTATCTTAGTCTTTGCCCCAAAGTCTTTCATTTATAGTTAATTCATCTGGTGTGGTGGAAGAACCTTTCTAACCTGTCATTGTCAAGTGCAATAGTAATGATACATACAAACCAGGAACGAGGCATTTATGTGTCAAATTAAATATACTTAACACAGAACTACTGTAATATAAGAAGAAGTTGCCACATACCTTGTGTGTTTTACACGATTAACTTAAGAGAGAAGCATTTAATCAATCTCAGCCTGTTTGACAGACACTCTGATTGCAAGACTATAATCTCCTCAAACAGGTGCCATACATCTATGAATGAATTATCACGCCATTTAATAACACTCCTCTCTTTCAGCAGCCTGAAGGAGTTATCCCAGATGTCGTAGTTTTAGTGTGTGTTGAAAAAAATAACAACCAGGCACTGTGTGTGTTGCTGTGGGCGTGTAACGGTGCGAATGCCAGTCAGTAACGTGATGTCCGATCTTTCCACAGTCTGTTCAGTCGTGTTGTGTGCCTCCAGTGCAATTCAAAAGACACTCTGCAGGCAGTCAGTGGTTTGCTGTGAGCTTGGTGTCTGGCAGATAACATGACACCTGAACAATCCCCATCATGTCAGGCTTTTATCCACAACTAACAGTCTCACAAATCCATCCTGTCCTCACACGCCCAGCAGTCAAGGATGAATCGCAGTAGGAAATGATTCAAACATCATCATTGTTTGATTACTGGTCTGTCACTTTCAACTGTCGGTGACTTTCGATTTCAATCTTTCTTGTTCGTGTCACTCGCTCTACCATTCTCCTTCTCTGGACATCTGATGCTGCCTTCATACGTGTTAAATCGACTTAACAAAGTATTAAATACGATCTGGAATGAATGGGGTCCAGATGAGTACAGAGGTGGGACTAAATCATTGTTTTGCAAGCCTCCAGACATAGCTACCTAATCTCAAGTCAAGCGCTAAGTCTCAAGTCCGAAATGTTTTGTTTAAAACTGATCTAAAAATGGCCTCCTCCTGAAGGTCCAAAGCTTGCTCTAGCTGCCTATTTGTTTGGACTATGAATTTGATAGATTCCCAATTCTTACATATTGCACCATTAAACCAGCAAAAGATAATAGAAGTCTAGTTACCTGATTTTTCAGTTTCCAATTGTGATCATATGCTTGAACTCTGCAAACGTACCTTTGCCTCCTGCATGCACAACATTATTGGGTGCAGTAGATTAGTTGCACACAGCGTACATGTTAATATTTTAGCATGCAAAGAATATGAGTCAACCTTCAAGTCATTTTGGATTTTGTCAAGTCACATGAAAAGTAATCAGACTCATATCTTGAGTCCACACCTCTGCTACAACCTCTGCTTGCACTAACTGTAAATAGACCACTTTTCTGCTTCAATGTATCATTTTGAGGTGAATATTGATTGCACAAGGTAATGAATACAAAATAATGAAACCACTGGCATTACTCTCTACAGTTTTTTTCTGCCATCAGGTTCATGGACACCTGGGTAAAGCAGGGTTAACTGGTGATCCATTTCTGTTAAGGAATAAATGATTAAATAACGTGACATTTTTTCCTGTGTAGTTGTATTTTGCAACCGAGGAAAATGGAAACAATCCAGTTGTCTTTGCAACAGCAGTGCCAACAATAATGCCACTTGGAAACGCTAGAGGGTAAAAGTTGTCTGTTGAGTAAAGTTTAAAATACAAGGCTTTTACTTGTGACAGAGAACTAACAGATCTGAGTATTTCTGCTGCATATCTGCATTCTAGCATGTGTCAGTGTGAATCCACGTATGGGTTGTCTTGTCTGTAGTAGTGGGCGGATGTCTGAGCTCTAAAATATAGTGTTGTAACATTGATCCATGGCCATGAAATATGGCCTCCTCACTCGCTTAATGATGTACAGGTATGTATGTGCACAACTGCGGGTGTGAGTGAACATTCATGACTTTCATTCATTTGCCACAGTATCAATACAACAGACAGGACATGTACACTTTAAGGCAGGTGATGTATTCAACAAATAATTACAGGACAGAAGGCTCTATTAGGCAGCTGTTGCTGATGTTTGGAATGGGAGCAATTTCTCCATGTAAACACAAGTTCTTGAGCTAGCTTCTGAGACAACTTAACAAAGCATTGGAAACTCTAAGCTCTCCTGATGTGTTGCTGCTGCAGGTGTTGGTGTGTAGATCCTTGAACAAAATGTTATCAAGCCACAGTTTTGTAGCAGCCTTGAGAAACTGAATGGCTGCCAAGTAGAAGTTATGGGATTCAGTCAGACAGTACGTTCACAGCTGAGCATCTGAAGGACAGAAATAAGATGAGATGTCAGTCCTGCAACAGATTGTGTTTGGTGAAATAGAGCAGGGATGACTTTTCCTCAGACATTTCATAATCAAGAAGTAGTTTGTTGAAAGGCAATGGTACAAATGATGAGAGATTATTTATTTCATGAAAATGGTTTGGTTACATTACACTGACATCTCTCTGTCTCTCTTAACACCCTTCTTTGTTTCGCTTTTCTCACAGGTTCTGCTTTCAGTTCTGTTTCTGCTCTGTAGTAATAAATCTGAGGGGGAAAAAATGCAGCTCATTTGCAACTCGACAAACAGACTCGACAAACTGGCTCGGCGCAACCGGGCTATGCCTTAGCCACCTCCCAATGAACACAGCTGGACAACACCCTCTTAGTCTGACCGATGCCATGGATACAGCATTACGACTCCAAGATGAGAAGACATGGCAGGTGAGGACAGGAGAGGTGTGAAGAGACAGAGGAAAAAGAGGCTTCGGCAGTGGGCGAAAATTATGTGCCGAGGTAGAATTTTTTCACATCTTTGTAAATTGAGGATTTTCAAACAAATTAGACATGACTCTATAGAGACAAACCAAAACTGTTTTGGTAAGGTTTACTTCTTTTATGTCAGTTTGAATGAAGTGTGTTTTGCATTAAGTTAACAAGGCAATTAAGCCTGTCTTAGTTTTGTAAAAGCAAGAAACTTGAATTTAGAGGTGAACAATTTTATTTGTATTTTCAGTAAGGAAAATAGGTGTAAAAAACCTTTCCTGTCTTGGCATTGTGTGAGTTTCAAAGTGGCATTGTATGACATTAGAAGCTGGAGCTAGCTGGTTAGCATGCTAACTTCAGTACACATCTCTGCAATAAAATACCAGACATCTTTGACATTACATTAACAACGTTGTTTCTTCACACTCATCAAAATGTTACTTCATTGTTTGAATGTTTTAAAGTTAAATTCTGGCCATATCCTAAATACTGCCCCTTTAGGTTACTGTGTGGATGGTGGTGTTGATTTAGCCTGATCTCATCATGGCCTCCAGTGTTCACTATTGCAAACACACTCAGCTGATAGTGATGAATAAAGATCAGCAGCTCCAACTCAGACCAGGGTTCTTCTCCTGACAGTGGATACCTCAATCGATGTGTGGGGGAAGCAGTTGACCTGTGAGGATCTCAGGTATCAAAGGGACTTTGAATGCAAGATTCATCACCAGTTAGGTGCATTTATGCTGCTGCAGTCATGCAAGCTTTTTATCTATCTTAGGTGTTAAGGATGGAGCTGAGCTGCAAAAGGAAGCTCTTTAATTTACCAGTCTTTTGAATAACCATCCTCTATAGAAATCGTGAAGCTCAGTGATTCAGGAGGTCTATGAGGTGGAGCTGCTGTGATTACGACTGACAGGTGGGTCATGTATCTTGTAAGGTTGACCACAAGGCAGAACCTGGACTCACTGGAGGGGTTGAATCCTCCAGTTTGTATAATGTCTAAGTTTATGCAGGTAATGGGATTACTAACGTCTCTTTACCCAGCAGCATTTAACTTCCATTTTCCCCAAATTTCCAACAGGACAAACACTGAAGAAGTATACATTGAAAAAGACAGAAGCCTAAACATTGAGGTGTACAGAAAACCTACACACACAAATCAGTACTTGCTGGAGCACCACCCACTGGAGTCATCAGAACCCTAATCCATCGGGTTGAGACCGTGCCCACTAAGTCAGCGGGGAAGGAGAAGGACAGATGCACATCAGGGGAGCACTTAAAACCTGTGGCTACCCAAACTGGTCCTTTGTCAAAACCGCTAAAAGATCCAGAGCAGACAGAGAGGAGGAGACGAGAAAACGTAACAACATTGTCATTTCCTATGTTGCAGGAACATCTGAGAAACTCAGGAGGATCTTCAATAAACATCATATCCTGGTTCACTTTAAACCTACCAACACACTGAGGCAGAAACTTGTCCATCCTGAGGACAAAACACCCAGGCATAAACAGAGTAATGTAGTTTATGCTGTTCAATGCAGCCACGACTGCACAGATTTGTACATTGGGGAGACAAAACAACCTCTCCATAAACGAATGGAACAACACAGGAGGGCCAACTCCTCAGGTCAAGACTCCGCTGTCCAGCTACATCTGAAGGAGAAAAATCATTCCTTTGAGGACAACGATGTAAACATGTTGGCCAGAGAAGACAGATGGTTTGAAAGAGGAGTAAAAGAATCCATCTATGTCAAACTGGAACGACCGTCTTTGAACAGAGGAGGTGGCCTAAGACATTACTTATCACCCACCTACAGTGCTGTACTGAGTTCTCTCCCCAGACAGCTTAACAACCATTCACACCTGGGCTCATCTAACCCTAGCAGCCTACATGAAGGCAGGTTGGACCAACGACCCTCAAGTGGCCCTAACGACTCTGAAACTCAGAGCTCACATGTGTCCTTAATGACTCTGTAAGGTCACGCCCACACAGAGTTTAAAAGCCTGCCAACTCCTCTCCAGTTAGTTAGAACTGAAGGAGCCTCTTGGATGAGAGGTGAAAAGTCTTCAAGAAACTGAAACACGTCCAATCAATCAATGAATCAATTTATTATTTAAAGTGCAAAATCACCATGGTACGTGGTATCTCATTATCCAGAAACATGCCAACTATATAGCACTTAGAATGATCTCTTTAATGTTTTTTGTTTTTTTTACTTAAACGCATATGCAATTTCTGCTGGTATGGGTGTCTCTATCAAAATAAAACAAAAGATGTTTGCTGTGTGTTGTGTGGGGAGGGATGGACAGAGAGCTGCTGGTCAGCTGAGAAAGTCGTCATGGAGCCAGATCTTCTAGAGGAATAAACACCCAGAATCATGTTGGATTCGTCTCTGATCTGAAGCCATTTATGAACGCTCATGTTTATCAACTTGACTGCAGCAGCAATGCGAGGATGTGTTTATGTCCTTTAATGTTGAGTGAACTCCACCATTGAAATGCACAATTACCTTGAATACACTTGAGGATTTCGCTGGTTTTGAACATTGTTGGAAACATTTGGGATAATGTGAGTACACAACTCAACAAAATATAAAACAAAGGTCTAGTCGTTTTGAGGCATTTTAATGCAGAATTCTGCAATTCTGCTTGTATTTAAAGTCATAGTCAACTTTATTGCCAATTCTGACATATGTACAAGACATTTTTCCAGATTGTTTTTCACCTCATGCAAGACTCTCCAGCACTTATCTCCGGACTGATCACCTGTTGCTGACCCTGCCTCTGAACAGCCTGCGTTGTTTGATCCCCGGATAACGCACCTGCCTTCTGACCCCGGCTTTTCGAGTGTCTGCTATTCCTCTGGATACAGTATTGCCTGCGGCTGTCTGGCGAAGTTTTTACTCCACCCTGCTATCGAGTGAGTCTCCCACCCTCCTCTGTGGCTTTCTGTGGCTCGGAAGCTTTCATGGTATTGCTCCGCTTGCTAGTGTGTCGTCACCGTGTGGATTTCCATCAGCTAACTTCCGCCTTCACGATCTCACCACCAGCTCTCTCCAAACTGGTAATGTAGCTGACTCTATGCTTATCTATAAGTGAGACATTCCTGTGTTAATACTTGTCTTGCATAGTTGTTTAGTCATTAAAGCTGCTTACAAACACTGTTTCTCGAGTGCTGCAATTAGGTTCTAACACCACCTATTACAATCCAGCAAAACTCTGTGGAACTTTAAACAACAGAATCCACACACATTTATTTACATAAAATAAAAAGTATTTCATTCAAATTCCAGCGGAGCATAGGTAAAAGTTCATTCAACAGGAAACACCCAAACAAAATACAAGTACCTCAGACTAAATAATGTTTTAGTTGATGTCCACAGAACAGGTGAAGATGTTTTGCGTGTGAAGCCAATGTTGCTTAGAAACAGCTGATTTTAAAAGCTTATCTCTTGAATGGAACAATGGTTGTCAAAACACCACAGAAGATTCACGTTGAAACTCATTGGCATTACTGATTAAAACTCTTGTTTCAAGAGAAATGGAGATATTTTGCATAAACTATTGTGGTTCTGCATCTATAAACACCCACACTTTGCATTCAGCTTCCAACCATGCCATAGGTCACTCGGAAGTGAGACATATACGTCTACACTCTTTGTAGCTCAGTATACCAGGATGCGCTAGAAACCAAATCAGTTTAATTGATGTTCTTCATAAAGCTTAACCGCTCAGCTCTTGTCATTAACCTTGTGTTGAGGTATCAGACCCTTCTTTTTCTACCATGGTTTTGTAGTAGTTACCTGTCTCCTCCTCTTTCTGTTTCTGGTTCATGGATTAAACACAGTCTTTGACGAAAGGAAATTACAATAAAAAAAAGTCCTACGATGTGACCCTCTTAATGCAAGAGTATATGTCACAGCGAACACACACACACACACACACACACACACACACACACTAATCTGTGAGAGACAGCCAATTTGAATATTGAGTGTGCATGTGAATGTTTTATCAGACTATTCTAGTTGTTACATTCCTTATTTTATACATGAGTCCGGGGAAGTACCGGAAGTAGACAAGTCGCCATTACTGTGGTGGCGTCTCCGACAATACCCATGCATCTGAATGCAGGATGTCCTCAGAAGTGAACGATTTCCTACTTTTACCTTTACTATCTATGTAATTTAACAATGTCTATAGGATATCGGGAAGAACCTGTGCAGCTCTCAGCTCCTCCAGCAACAGTGGCAAGCTTCAAGTTTGGGGGGGAAAAAAAATTGAATGCGAAATACACAAGACTAGACACCATGAAGACTGTCCCTGTCTGAGATATACTTTACATAGATTCAAATTGATTACATAATCAGTTGTCTAATTTGTAAAATCTGAATAATGGTAAGATCACCATCCATATAAGGTATCTTCATCAGCAACTGAGGACCACTGTTTAATGTCTTTATTCATCTACCCGTGCTGCTGTCAGTGTTGGCAGGCAGCCGCAGACACATATGAAATGACAGAAATGCCACGAGGTCCTGGCTGCAGACCTCCACTGTGAGGTCGCTACCGTCGCAGGCTCCACTCTCAGGCCACCTCCACTGTCAGGACAGGAAATGCACGGGATGCATTTCAAAATAAAAAAATGAATGCACTTCCGGTTGAATCGTTTTCCTCACAAATGCATTAATTAAACAAACAATATGACGTAAAATCTATCAATTCCTTGTCTATAGTATATATCGTTATATCGTATTTATATAGTAGGCTAAACTTTTTTGTTTGTCGTTTTTGTTCCGTTTTCCTTTTCTGTTGCGCATGAGCCCCAACGTGGGCATTTTGATTTATTCTGTCCAAATCTAGGACAAAAAGCCAGACTAATATACACTGCACTGCTCGATTTTACAACTTAGTCATTACGAAAAACAAACGGTGGGTGATATGACTCAGGGCTAATTACTCTATTTGTTTCTTACTACAAAGCTGAGGATCTTGAAAAGAGAAGGTCAAATAGTTGATAAATGAAAACAATGGAAGGCAGGAATAACATTGCTCAGTGCACAAATTGTCTTTTAAGCTATTACTCATATTCATAAGCCAACATTTCATAAGATGTCATTGGCCTATACATTTTATTGTGTACTATACAGTATACACAGTACTTCACTGCCTTTTCATCATCATTTAACTTTGACTTTATTGCACTGCTCTTTTTCTATATATTGTTTTCAAATGTTTTTTCTGTTGTATTATTCTGTATTTTTTATTCTTAACCACCATAAATTTCATGTTTGGTTCTATGTCTATGCAAATAATGTTCTTGTGCTGCTGGAACACCCAAGTACCACTAAATACTACCCTAACTCTTGATATCTACAGTATAATCCAAGTGAATTATTAAGTGATCAATGAGAAAAACATAAAAAACACACCAAGTCACAACATGATTAAATGTTCTGTAGCCCTTTATTCTTGAACACAAACTCACTGTGTGACATTCACAATAGGCCAAATAATTTCTTCTTTCCATTATTTCTTCGCAGAATTTCCACGTCCTCAGTATTGTAAAATGTGAACTTGAAGGGCTCCAGGATTGCTTCCTTTTCATGCTCATCCACCTCTTCTTTCCACACCCTCCCATATTGCAGAGCAGCCTCAGCCTGTTTCTCCTCCCCCATGCAAAGAACATCAGGCAGGTCCACTTTGGCAGAGAACAGTTGTCTATTGGCCTCAACCCACTCTGCTGCATGTCTGCAATTGTGCAGAATGCGATCTTCAACCGAGTCCTATGGAAAAGACAGAAAGAAATATGTCTGTACCATAGCAGCTGCACCAACAGTATCTGACCAATAGACACTGTGAAAAAGCTTACCCCTTCCACTGGTGTGTCCACATCGGCAGGTCTGACTGAGACCTCAGCCTGCTGCTCTTCTTCCTGAAAATATATAGATAAGCAAAATGATCAGTTGTAATATTCAAAGCACAAGCTCCAAAAAGAAGAAAAAGAAAAAGGTGCAGAAGCATGCTACTTTACTTCTCAGTAATTTCAGTTACTATTCGTTTTGTTTACATACTGTAGTATACAACAGAGGTGGAAAAACAAAAAAGTAAAAATGTGCCATGTAGTCCTGCCACATTTTGATTCCACTTGTGCACTTAAACAGGTGATATCACTAATAGTCGACCTCTGGCAGAACATCATGGTGTGTTGCATCGTGTTGGTAGCTTGGCTGTCTCACATATCACGTTTGTGAGTTCAGAAAGACACGTTTTCAACTTTGTGACGATGCCCAGCTAATGCAAGGAGAGTTTACAAAAATGTTTTATAACGTTACATACAAACAAATGCGAACAGTTACTTTACATTATGCACTATAAAGTTAATAATCCCTGATAATTTACGGTGTTGATGCTAACCGCCATTGGTGAAAGTTAACTTTGACGTTATCTAACTTAGCTTCAAAACAACAACCCAAGCCAACATGTAACATTCGGTAACTTGCATCATTAATGACTTCTATAACATTATTATTTTACGGCACCTATATTGACGAAGAACACAAGAAACCATGCATTTACTTTCTGTGGATAATAAAAATAAGCAACTCACCACTACTCGGAACACATGCTCACTCGCTGGTCTCTCTCGAATGAAAAGGCAGGTGAAATCCAGATGATTCAATAAAACCACTCAAAGGTTAGGTTCAGGGAGTTTGCATAAATATGCAATAAGTTACAATCATTGTGTAAAAAGTGCTATGAGGGGTTTTTGTACCATTTTTCACTCTGTACAACATGTCAGGTTACTAACCTGATCAAAATCAATTTCATGAGTTTGCTCAGTTGAGCAGATATGTCAGCTCTGGGTCAGCGCACTGCCAGAGCAAATAACCAGCTGTGTTGATGTCTCAGAGCTGATGGTGTTGTGCTTAGACTGTGCTGTTTGTCTAACAGCCGAGAGTGTTATTGACCCGGACCCTGCCCCTAAACTTTCTGTCACATTATTGATTTCTTACCTAAATAATTCCTCACAATAACACTAAATTGTAGCAGAATGCTTGTTTTTGACATTTGTTTTCGCTGAGCTGTGGTAAAAAAGTAACTCCCTAAAGCTTGTGATCCAGTTAGCAGCTGTCAGATTAGTGCTTGATCTAAAGGCTGCCAAATTAGCTGCAGTTTAATAACCGTTATTTTAAGGTAGCAAAGAAAATACCTGGAGCTGTTTACATTAGTGCCACTAAAAGGCAATGTAATGCAGCATGACTGGCATGTCCAGATACACTTTGTCAAAATGGTTTAGCCTCAGGTGGAAGGACTGTGGCTGTGAGACTGTGAGAAGTCATGTGGAATCATCTCCTACAAGTATCACAACTTTCATAGACGCGGGGTGTTCTGAAACAGAACACCAAATCTCCTCTAAAAATACAGATATTTTACAAATAAACAGTGTCAGTAGTAAAATAGAAATGGAGGAGTACTTAAGTAAAAGAGTGTATGTTCATCTATTTGTGTGCTTGGCGGAGACGGATACAGAGAAGGAAGGAAACAAGGAAGAAGAAAACAGCCAAATTGTGAAAGATGCTGAAAAGAGCCCCCAGCTGATTTACACAGGAAGAAGTCACGAGGTTAAAATAGACACGTGTTCACTAATCACACTAATGAGCGTCCATGTTGATAGAGGCAAGTGATTCATCAGGGTTCAATAATCTGTTTAGACTGCTAATTCTGTAACCCAACAGTCACTCGTTCACACAGCCATTTGAATTGGCTTTTAAAAGAATCCCATCACATACAAGTACAGTAAGTATCTGGACTTGTGATTCCTCTGATTCCTCCGGTAACAGCAAATGAGACCATCGGCGAAAAGATTATAGACATTTTAAGATATTTTTATATAGTTATTATTAATGCCTGTGCCTTGGTCCAATCACATATATCACATATGAAATCACAAATAAATACATAACCTCATCACCATCCATCCTGCAGTCTCTCTGTCACTCGCTTTCAAAATAAATGCACACGCAGCCGGCACACAAAGATCTTTACAACAGATCGGACTGCTTTGGTCCAAAGGGGCGCTAGAATCAACGAAAACTGAAAGTTCCTCATAGTGACTTTAAATTTTTAATTTAATTGTACAGTTTGTGGCTTTAACCAAAATTAAACTAAATCCCATCATCCCCACTTCCATTCCATGAAATTTAGGCCCTGAACTTTGAAAGTGCTGTACTGAAGAAGAGCTTCCTGTTTGAAAATGCACCTGTAGATCTCAGTATCAACATCCTCACAGGAGTCCATGAGCCATCAACCAACATCAGCCGTCACGGTAATCAGATGTGATACTGCTGCAGATTCTCCTTTTCTGCCCGATAGTCTGAAAATCCCACATCTATCAGAGACAACATACAGTGGGAAATGCCGGTGCTGGATACACTCTCCAGGGGTCGAGGAATGATGAGGGGGAGCTAAGAGCATAGGCAATACAGAGTGTGAGTGTGTGGTTGTGTAGTTGTGTGTGTGTGTGTGTGTGTGTGTGTGTGTGTGTGTGTGTGTGTGTGTGTGTGTGTGTGTGTGTGAGAAAAAAAAAAGATGAAAGTAAAATGCTGTTGAGAAATGTGGATTCAACCCTCTGTGTCGCTTTGCATGGGGAAGTGTTACCCAGTGGTAAAACTCAGTTGTCACATCTCATATGCTTTCAGAAGCCAAAAACAGCAGATCACACACGTAAACACACAAACACCAAACTGACGCTTTAACATAAAGCCATTAACGACTGCGGGTGTGCCAACATCACCATATTTATTCAGAAAAAGAAACCTTGAGAGTAAAACATGCCAGCCAGCTCGCTGCAAAACTTAAATGCTGTCAAAGACGCACACATATAGGCAGTTGTATGTACACACGTTTCATGCTACGCTACACAATGTTCCGGTGACAGAAAGGGACATTTGAGAAGCTACTGGAAGCCATGTTGTCATCACTGATAAATCAACTGAAGCAAAGCCTGTGTGTGTGTGTGTGTGTGTGTGTGTGTGTGTGTGTGTGTGTGTGTGTGTGTGTGTGTGTGTGTGTGTGTGTGTGTGTCGGGTCTCCGTTAAGTAGGGTGAGATATACATTGAACATAAATTAGCAGAACTGTACATTCAAGGCCAAAGTGTGGTCAACTGTCAGGAGATTAAAAATCACACACTACACTAAATGCAAAACTTAAAGGGGCATAACATAATTCACCCACTCTGACAGATTAAAAACATGTGCACACATGTCCTGCTTATAAAAGATGTAATGTGACAATGCAGTACTTGCGTGCCTGTGTGTTTTACCCGGCATTATACTTGTGCTTTTGCCCCAAGTGGGGCAATAATACACCAACTGCCAGCTAACACGCATGCTTCAATCCCACTTTCACCGTACAAATATTTTTGTTCATCACTCCCCTTTTGTTTCAACATTTATATTAATTATATTTATAATCACTGAGCAGAAATGAAGAGTCTTTAATGGTGGAGTATTAATGGTGGAGACTCAACAGTTGCCTTTTACCCTCAATTATAACTTTGGCTGCTTAATGAAAAATACATGCTGTCATTTGGGGAAATTTTTTGTTAATTTATTTTTTTCCCTCTTTCTGTCATCCGACCATACATTCCTCTTATGTTCTTTTGTTTGATTTGCACCAATATGGTTGGGGGATTAAATACTAGACTGTAAATACTACTACTATTTATACTCTTAATACTAGTTTTTCTAAAATGGCTACCAGCAATTCAGGATAAGGCTGTGCAGGGGGGGGGGGGGGAGTCCACCACGGCTTAGCGCCACCAAACAGCTGGAGTTACGAGATCGAGTAGTTCCCGCGATAATTACATAATCACACACAACTGCAGTTACAAGGTATGTGTTATAAACACAACTACACAAAGTGTTTCCGACCGAAGGTTTAGAAGAAGTGCTTGTATTTGTCTGTTGAGGTTTTTGTGCTGGCATAAACACAGTGTTTTATTTAGAAAATTAACCGGCTCTTATGTTGTTGTTTCGTGTCTGACTTCCTGTCTGCTCTGTGCTGAATTCAGATGAATTGCTGCGTTGTGCTCCAGCATCCGCCAGAAATAGAAGTCCAGCGTGTCTGCTCCAGAAGGCTGCGGACTGCCGGAGCTGGGACACAGCAGACACACAACACAGCGGAGCCAGACACAAGAGTGGAATCATGTAACCAAATATACAACACTTCTATTATTTTCTAAAAATGCAGTAAAAAGAGGAATTGCACATAATGGGATATATCAAGGAAACTTTTCTTTCTTTTCTTTTTTTAACTTTAAAAAAAAAAAACTAAAGCCGCAGTTACTGACAGCTAATGGTGTGTTCTGAGGAAAATACCTTGAATACCAAGGAAAGAGATAAGGAGTTATTGGTGTCGGAAACAGCCTTGATTCCAGAGAAAGAAGGAGGAGGGGAATACCAAGGAAAAATACCCGTGTCAGCAAATTTGAGGTATTTGAGAGTAAGGATTGGATGAGACCATGAGGCTATGGGAGGAGTTGGGTAGTTCAACTCCCAGTTTTGGGGTATAAAAGAAGACACCTACTGCTCAATGTTAGATCATTCCTCATAGACTTCTGTGTATGTGGTCTCGGGTTTTGCTGCCGGCAATAAAACTCTGCTGCACCCAGCTTTGAAGACTCCTGGTGATTTTTGAGACTCTGAAAGACTTTTTGAACAAACAAAGAACAAGACGTTGATACACGACATATGGATTGTGAGAATAACCGTCAGGTAGGGATGGTAAGTAGTAGGTATGTTTGGGATCTGACTACATCTCCCAGCTTATCTTGAGGGCTTGGAGATTGAAAAATGCTTGAGAAAGCTGGTTAAACAAATGGATTCAAATGGATTCTGATAGGGAAACTCTTTCATATAATTATTTTTATTGTTTTCATATTTACCATTTCCCCATTTGCTTTATTTTATTATTGGATAAGAAAGATCATTTATATTGATGTTAAACAGAAAACAGTACACTATTACCAAATTGATGTCTTCATCTCCTTATATTTGTATCCATCATGTGTTACTATCTAAATGCGCACACACACGTGTTGTCAGTGTTAACAACACTGCTCACAGATGCAAATGAGGTTTAAAGGCTCTTTGTCACAATCACTATAGCAGTGACAAATGCAGCGTTGTGTGCACCATCTGCATTTGTGTGTTTATGAGTTTACCTACACAGAGACACATGTATTACACACTCACACACACAGACAAACAATACACAGCCATTTGTCATTATAATGAACTAGAGAGTCACCGGGTTTATCTGTCTGTTGTGGTGTTAACATTACTAAACACACACAGAAAACCAACACACACATATACCTAACACACTTTGTCTCATGAAGTGTTGCATGACTGTCTAGCTACATTTATGGATGATGTCATTAAAGCCAGGAAGAGATGGAAGAGTGAGATTGAGAAGAAGAAAAATGGGAGACAGCTTAGTAGCTGAAGCACGCTGCACACAGTACACATACCCAATGTATTACTCTGTCTTCCATATGGCCTTACAGTAAGTATGTCCCTGATCATGTTTGTGCACTGTTTCAGATTCACACATCAGCATTTGTACACTACAGACATATTTCAGCCTGCTGTCTATAACTTCATATACATCATTTTTAGTCATGCCAGGTGCTTGCCTGTAGCAATGGCAAGGTCAGGCCACTGCTTTGGTCTAGACTAAAATATCTAAAAAACTATTGGGTGTATTGTCATGACATTTTGAGGATGAAACCCACTGACCTTGGCGATCACTTTTAATTTTCATCTAACACGATCGGCAGGTAAAAGCTCCATTTATCCAGGGAAATATCTCAGCTCGTAGTACGTGGATTGGGGCATAATTTGCGCAGAAATTCAACGTTCGATTTCCATTCCAATTCCAGAGAATACAACCTAATGACTTTGGACATGGTATCTCATTGTACTTTCTTTTTGTTTTTCAGTGTGACTACGATTGTCCCTGAACCCTCATGTTTATTATCGCCATGACAACAAGTGTCCCTTACATAACAAAGTAGCAATTTTAACTCAAACCATCATATTTTCCTAAACCATTTTATGCCTACACCTAACCAAACTTTTAACACTGGTAACTGATTTGACATCATAAAACAGATTTATTTTTCAGCAATAATTTGTTTTGAAAGACAACCTCCTAATAGTGATGTCTGGAGGACAAACATGTTAAATTTAGGACTGACAGCTTGTTTCCAGGAGAGATCAACTTAAATGTCTGATCAAGCGAGTGTAGGAGGATATCTGCACCGGGGAAAGCTGATATGCTGTCACCCTATTTGCTGATTTCACCATTTTTGCTGACAGTTAAAACCCAATGCTGGAAATGATATTTTTCCAGAATACAACTTGCTTATACTGGGTTTCATCCTGACATATATCTCATCATGCTTATTTTCTCACTTGTTCAATAAAAAGAATAAAGAGAGGAAGATATGATGTCTAAATACGAAGCTACGGTAAATCATTTCAGATGGTTCTTTGCAGTGCAGGATTGGTTGAATGGCTTTCAGTGCTGCTTTTTCGGCAGACCAAAGCATCAGTCAGCAAAATGCTAAGTAGTCTGATTGATTTATACAACTGCATCTCTATACAGTTATTATTCTCTTCTGCTAGACCCGACTGAACTCTATTCTCTTTTGTTCTGCTCGGGGAGTTTGCAACCTTGTTGACTTTGATTTATGATCAACTAGATATACACTATCTGTAAGAGAGTAGTACACACACACACACACACACACACATTGCTATGCTAATACAGAGAGAAGTATATTGAAATGCAAAGACACCTATTGCAGTAAATCAAACTTAAACCCAAACGCACACACAATCTCCAGCCTGCACTCGCAGCATACATACACTATCATTCTGCTTGTCCTCTGCCTGTAGGCAAAGATTTATGACTTAATCTAAATTCTCTATTAGAAGGCAATTATAACTAAACGTGCACACTAACTTTCACACTCCCTGATACGCTACATTTGCATTGCACTGAATGAAAGCATCACATTTTTGTTTACAGTAGAGCTCAAATGATTAGTCAATTAAGGTTTTAGTCAATCCACAAGATTAATCTGCTACTGTCTGTATTATCTATTAATCATTTAAATATTTGTTTATGCAACATTTTCTACTCGTCTTAATGCTCTCATGTAGTTAATTGAATGGTTTCAGACAGTGGGTCAGACAAAAGCCAGACAACAAAATAAGACATTTGAAGATGTCAGCATGGCTTTTGTTTTGAGGTAGCGCAGCGGTAAAGTGGTTTGCATTGTGTCTTTACAGCAAGAAGACCCTTCTTGTCCAACCAGCACTATATGTGGGCTATTTGAAGAGGCTTGAAAACATCAGGTATCAATGTTCATAGGCTACAGGACAATCGCATGCTGCAATCAGTAGCGCACCACACAAGATGACAGCATGTCACCTAATAATTAAAGCTGAGACACTTTCCACAAATAAACCTGTCCAAAGTGGTTCTTTTGAAAAAATGGGAAAACATGCACATTAGCGGTCCTTGAACAAAAACTGAGGAGAATTCGCATTTCTGTTCTACTTTAAGGGAGGGAGGAGGTTAGACTGAAAGGGAGAGGTGAACGTGATGAAAGGCCAGGCCAGAGGAGTAGAACAGTAGCAGGACGAGAATGGAAAACAAGAGAGATAGTAATCGAAGACCTGAAGATTGAATCTGTCAGTCAACCTCCTGATGCTTCTTTTGCAGAGGTTCACTGTGGGAACAACAGTACCACTGACAGCAATTAGGCAACTCATTTCACAGAACTGATACTTTGCATAAGCAGAGGAGATACAGAGCGGTGGAGGAAATGCTCCTCATTACTCAGCTGTCCTCAAGGTATATACCCTTTTGTCACCACTGAAGCTTTAATCAGTTAAATAGTCATATTTCACACAAGACTGGCCTGCTTTGATCTCTCATCGTCTCTTTATGGTTCATAAAAAGTTCACTGGCTTTTTATGTGTGTGAATGACTGGATAAATGTGTGTGCTTGCTTACTTTCTGCATGTATACATGTGCATCAGGCAATTTGATGTGAATGTCACTGAGAAACTGCATATCAAGGCAACTCATGTGTTAAGCGATGCCACATGATCAGGGGATGAGCATTGCTTTTTTCTAAATCAGGGCCATGAAGTGGTCTTCACTATTTTGAAAGCTGACTTTTATATACTGAGCAAGCAAATATGAGGC
Organism: Pagrus pagrus; assembly: GCF_965226575.1. Taxonomy (NCBI): domain Eukaryota; kingdom Metazoa; phylum Chordata; class Actinopteri; order Spariformes; family Sparidae; genus Pagrus; species Pagrus pagrus. Next base: position 8,181,966 of record NC_140202.1, read on the forward strand.
AGTAAGGCACTCTGCTAAGCTTACATATACCTTATACATAACTGTAGAACAAAACCAAACCCTGAGACACCTATTTAAATGCAGTGATACAGAGGTGAAACTTCTCCCACTCTAAATAACTGAGTTTCCACCAGAGAGTAAAACATTTACCAAATCTACTATAAGTGAGATGTCAGTATAAAGTTGCTGTAGGGAAAACTGCAGCACCAGTGGCACTGGAAAGATACACATGTATATTTGTTTACTAAAACCCTCCTCTAAAGCACACAGTCCTCAGTGCCCAAGGGACCTAAACTGGAGATGTTATTTTGGAACCGAGGAGATGAAATCAGTGACCTGGGGCTTCCTGCTTCGCTGCCATTCTACCAGGATGTTTACACTGACCCCAATACGTACAAGCAGCTAAAATGGAAGTGTTAGGCCGATGATTGTGTTGTGAATATATTACACAGTTGTAAGAGCTACTGCCACAGGCCTTTCTGAGATTGTACTATAGCTTTTCTAAATCTGTTCAATACACAGAGCTGAATTTTGGATCTGACACAGCAGAACGGCCATTGATTGGCAATAAAGGCCTGGATGCAAATAAGGTACGTGCTTATGTGATGACAGAGAGGAAGTGCATGAATGTTCTCCATTTTACTCACAGTGCAATAAAATCCATTTCCATAACATATTCAGGACTAAACGTTATATAATCTAAAATAAAACAGGTACGTGCATTAATAACTGTAATTCGAAACCTTTTGCCTTTGTTAATGAATTTTGAAAGGCTGGATGCTACCTTTGCTGTTTCCAATTACACACATCAGTTATGCAGATCAATGTGGTACATCGTGTCTTACACTGAAAGCACCTATTTTACATCTGACACTTGCTGACAGCATTATTAGCTGTGCGACAGCAAAAGTAGAATTACTTGTTTAAGGTGCAATATGTAGGAATTAGCCACCTGTCACATTCATACAACAGGCGGGGGGGGGGACCTATTGCTCCTTTAAAAATGTAGTCTGATAAAAGTTCTAAAGTTCAAAAGAACTCTGAGTAAACCAACAATTGAGATAGCCAGTAGCAGCATGTGCATACAACTGATGATCAATTATAAAAATTATTACAAAAGAATAAAGCTTCACCAAGACAGCAACCATGGAAATGTATACACAATAAAACAGCTGCAGCCCCAAACATACATTAACAGGGCTCTCAAATTTTGAACTGAGTTCAGAGTGAGATTTTGGCAGTGGGGACGGGGGTCTGATCTGATAAATGACACATAAATTTGTACAAATAAAAATATTTATTTAATTCAGCATTTCTTAGTGCAGGTGTGTGTGTCTGTGTGTATGTGTGTATGTGTGTGTGTGTGTGTGTGAGAGAGAGAGAGAGAGAGAGAGAGAGAATGGTTAGTGTTGTTTATGGTAGGTGTTGGTGGCAGGGTTTGGTGGCTCCCATTTAAAACACTGTGGTTCCAGGCCAGCCATTTTAACTGTCATGATGGATGACAGAGTCCCATCTAGTGCCAAGCTGTTCCTGGTTTTGGTCTTGTTTAGTCCGACCACGGAGAAAACCCTCTCAGCGTCTGCATTCGAATGAGGGAGCACTAACACTGATGCAGCTATCTTAGAAAGCCTCCCAAACTGGCTCAAACCGGTCACCTTTGAAAAAAGGAACCAAGGGCCTCTATTACTCAAATGCTTTACTTGTATTGTTTCAATGAATTATATGTATGTCATGTGGTGCCAAATATTTCTTACCTTGCTGTTGGTTGAGAACATACTCCCCCAAAACTCCTCAACATTAAAGGTGGTGGGATCTTGGGGCATGGGGATATCCATGGGCTGATACTCCAGGAACTCCTCACTCACCTTGTCCTGTTCCTGTGGCCCATAGAAAGGAAATAGTTCCTGAAATCTAAAAAGGGCACCATGTGTAAAGAACTGATTAATGATTTGTTTTGTGACCATGATCAAAATTAAACTTAACAAAGTATTCAATATGTTGAAATCCTGGAAAATGTGGAAACCCTTGCCTGTCTACGAAGTATAGGGCATCTTCCACCCCACACTCAGCCCTCTGCTGCATGTCAACAAATTTAGCATGCTTCAGAAGGACCTCCTTCAGGGGGAGTTTGTTGATTCCGTACTCCACAGCCCTGACCAGAAACGCCAGTGCTGCCTGCTAGAATAGCTGCACCTCCTGAGGTGTGATGTCTCCAGCCTCAAGGAGCCTGTTGAGGGTAGCTTTTCTCCTACCAGACAGAGAACAGAAAGAGATAAAGCAAATTAAGTACAGGTAGTTTAAACAATATCTCAGAATAAAAATCACTTTTTATTTTTCCAAATGCATGAAGGCATGCAGGAATTTGACTTAGCAATCAGCACTTTAACTCAAAACTAGACAGACAAACAGTAAGTGCACACAGTTCTACACTCCTCTATGGTGTCCTCCACAGTCTCTTCCACTGACTCATCCTCTACTGACACCCTTGCTGTCTCCTCCATTGCCTCCTCCACAGTGTCCTCCACTGCCTCATCTACTGCCTTCTCCACAGTCTCCTCCTCTGACCTGGCCACCTTTTTAGGGAGCTGATCCTTCAGAGCAAAGCATAAAAGAATGCTCATTTGCCTCTTCCCTGACATCTTTGAAATAGTCAAATGCAATAATTAATACTATGTATTGTCTGGATAAAATATAATGAAATAGCCTAGGCCACAGGTTTTCACAATGGGGGGGGGGATAAAAGGAAAGAAAAAACTAAAAATATTCCAAATTATTATGGGTATTGTTATAAAATTATTATGGGTAGGCCTATTATAAAATGGGTATCTTTATAAAAATATAAAACTGTCAGTGTAGCCCCGGTATAATGTGACATCCCAAGTGCTCCTGCTATCTAGCCGGCTAGCTCTGCAAAAATGGATACATGAAAAGGAAAAAACCTGACGAGCAGCTGATTCAACATGTGTAATAGGCACAAAAGCTACAGCCAACCACGTACGACAGCCGAAATCGCGTGTGTGTCAGGGTCATAATAGCCAAGCAGACCAAACATAGCCTAGACTGTATTGTCATGACAATTGAAAATACAGTAGCCTACGGCCAACAGTAGGTCTATATCCCGAGAATGGCATACAATGAAAGTGTCACTCATCAGCCTATCATGGAGCGAGGTGAATGCAAGCAAGCTCGTGCATGAGCCTTCAAGCAAAGCGGAGCTTTTATCTCATCTTAAGTTGGTAATGTCCTTCCTAGAAGTTGGTCTCAACTGCTTTGTGAATTACTTTTAAGAAAAAACTAAAAAAAAAAACTCTGGTCAAACTGTTAGCTAACATTACTGATTACCAGCTGCCTGGACACAATATTCCCCAGCAACGGAAATCAAATGATGAGATGACTTACTGTACTCATAGGATATAGTCTTCTCCCACGTCGATCAGTCTGTAGCTACTTCGGCAAGATGTGAATCAATGTGACAGCTGTCCTCCTCTGTAGCTACTTCAGCGAGTGCATGAATCAATGTGTCATTGTCGTCGTTGGAATCAGAATGTAACGTTGTTGTAGTGGGAATATCTAAATCTTACCCGGATACAGCAATGCTATTTTTTGATTGGCTGTTCGGTAGCTATACTCTTTTTATTTGATTAGCTGGTGCATGGCAGGCGCCTTCTGAACTCTATGGGGAACCCACTTGATTCCTACCTGTTCCACTGTTATAAAAAATAGTGGCGCAACTTGGTGGGCGTTATCCTGGTAATTTCTCTGTGTGAGAAATACAAGGTGTGGTGTGTGAGCGTGTGAACGGGTTGAAATGCGTGAGAGCTTTGCATTAAAGCAAAAATAAGTTTTTGTAGGGCTCAAACCATCTGACACACACACACTGCTATGTTCTCCTCTGTAGAGATGGTTACACTCATCAGTCAGTTTGTTGCTGTTCTCACCTGTCTGAGCATTGAGTGGAGTTGACCCTTGTGCACTACAAAGTCCTTCACAATCAGCTTCAAGTGGAACTTCTCTGCTCATCCATTCTCAATGCACCGTATACTGTCATCAGTCCTCTCTGTCCCACTGTGTCCTAAAATTCAACTGCAAGTTTGGAGTTAAATGAGAGGCCACAACCACAATACAAAAAAAGCAATAAGGCCTCACACACCTTACCAGGATATAAGTTATAGAGGTCCCTGCTGGAGGATCCACTGCGAGCATTTTAGCCAGATTATGTGCTGTTGGTCATTAAAAATGGGTGTGTTTGATTTAGCTCACTTAGCGGGCTCACCATTAAATCCGTCATTCACCAGAATGGCACTCAGTACAGCGCATACCTTCACAAAGGCCGAACAGTCCCCTGTAATTCAATCAAGCCTAATCCAACATGTAACTCGATATTGTCCATTATCACTCTAATTTTTAAACCACCATAACTGCTGAACCATAATTTAAGATCACCAGGTTTAGGATCTGCATCAAATTGTACTCATAAATACCAGCCACCTAAATATGACTGATTTTTTTTCCTCAAGATCCATGCATTATTTCCTGAGAAATTAATGAAAATGTCAAAAACATGATGATGTATGGGGTCTATTCTGGGCCAAGACACATCTTCCATCCAAATGGACTTCAGTGAAAACATAACCTCCTTGGCGGATCTTTTTTTTTTTTTTTTTTTTTTTAAATAAGCTTTATTTGTGAACCCAGCACATGTAGATTTATGGAAGTGATAACATAGTAAAAGTTCCAACATAAAGCCGCAGCAAATTGTAACTATACAAATTAACCAGAAGACTATGAGAGAACAGAGTAAAGCCCAAAATGCATACTGTATAATGCGTCCACTACACTTAACAATACATAACACTTAAGGACATGCAGATATTAAATGTTTTTACAACTTTTTTCTGTAAGCAACAATGGACATTTACTTTTTAATTTTTTTAGCTTCATTAGTAATTATATTATTCATTATTTTTTAATTAATTACAGTATAGAAAAAAATGTACAAAGTAAAATTTGTCCTTACCATTACCGTCTGCTGTAGGCAGGAACCTATGCTGAGATACTATAATGCATAACACATAATGACACCTATCAATGACTTGTATTGTATTGTTGAGCTATTTTTTGTACTGTTCACAAAACTGCAGGTCCCCTCCCAGGTATTACTGTACCCCTGGCAACCCCAGACAATCACACACCAGTGAACTCATCACTTACACTATCATTATTTATTTAATCCGATTTTTATTCTTACATTGTAATAGCTGCAACATGACATGCACAATAGCAATAGCAAAGCACAATAGAAAACCTACTTACCAGTAAATAAAATAACAACTTTGTTCCAGTGAGGAGGTCAAATGTCATTTGTTACTTCCTTCCCTGGTTAAAGCCAGAAGCTACCTTTACTTCTGAGGTCAACCAAATCAATACAAAACTTCAGCTGTGCTTCCACTGCAGGTTTGTGTGTCTTAACTTGTTTTTACAGAACAACAGTCCTGACCAATATCAAGCTGCCTTGACAGTTCTGACCTTTTGGGAAGGAACAGAAAACCGAAAGCCCAGCTGCCACTTTTGTGAATCACAACATCCTTGGAGCTCAAGGATTGTTCCTTGGAAAAACTAAAAGCTCATGAGACCAAATGTAGAAGCTTGCACAGCTGATATAGACTTGATAACGATGGACAAAGTGTCCTCTATACACACTCCAAACTTTTCCTCTGAAACAGTCTGTTTAGATGTATTATCCAAACATTGGACTGAGTTTGAAAGTGTAAAGTTTTCATCCCAGCAGCGCAGCAACATTCAGAGCAACAACAGCTGCTCCGATGACAGTGGTGTCGTTAGATTGTATTGTCGATGAAATTGTTGATGATGCGGGTGTGCAGCATGTATCCATTTCTGCTAACTGCTTCACACTGAAATGAAGAAGGAGCTCTCAGAACACATAAATATAATATAAACATCTTAGCAAAAAAACAAATTCTGACCTTAATCCTAAAACCATGTCTTTTTACCCTTGTGACTGTGACTTTTTATGTCCTGAAGCAGATGTCAATGTAATTAAATGAGAGCACAAACACACAAGCACGTCAAATATCCATTCCTCTGCAACCTGATTGATGTGAGCCCAATAAATGCTGCTTTAAATCCAATGATACTATTAACTCTGAAGGCAGAGAGAAGTGGGACATTCAGAGATGATGAGACTTCTCTCTCGAACTTAGACTAAAACTAAAACTAAAACTGTGTCTGACAAAGAATGATTTTTAGATGATGTCCGATTTTTCTGTGTATTTGCATGTGTGACACCAACTTTGTCCTTCACCATGTAAATGTGCAGAAATAAGTAAAAGCACAACCACAGATTCTCCCTCTTGCACATGTGTTTTGGCACAAGATGTAGTTAGTTATGCAGTCCCAGAACAGGCTTATAATTTCAGTAGCACTCTCTAAATTAACCGTGGGGCTGCAGTAGGACACAGAAATATGCATATATAATCGATTACTTTCACTTGCTTCTTATATAAAGAAGAATAACCTGAAGTATTTTTATTGAACTTTATGTCCATTTTGCTGAAATATTTGATGTACTTACCTCTCAACAATGTACCACCAGAGTGACTGATCAGTAGTATTTGTGATCATCATTATCATTATCTCTACTGAAAGGCACAGAAATTATAAACCTTTGCGGTAATGTTAACTGCAGAATAACATAGATATGATTGTGGCTGTAAATGGTGGACTCTCACTCTCTCTTTCCCAGCACTGCAACTTAACTCTCAACATCCTAAAAGTGTCAAAATTAACATTATTAAGGGGCTTTCATGGTGACCAATCAGAGTTCATGTGTACACAGGAGATGTTAAGTAAAAACTATTCCCCAGTCTAAAATATGTTATTGTATTTTTTCCTCCACTACCATCTGGCAACCCCTCAGAACTATCTCACAACTGCCCTGGGGGTCCCGACCTCCAGGCTGAGAATCAGTGCAATAGAGCACTGTCATTTCAATACTATGACTAAATACTGAACACAAACTGCTCATGAAACTCTAATCAAACTATCAAAATCAAGAATCTGTTATTGTAATAGACAGTGTTCACACTGCGGTCATTTTCCTCCGACATCACAGGTCAGGGTTGGAAGTTTAAATGTCGTATTGCTGTGTGCAAGTCCTAAAAACGTCGGGCATCTAACAAATTGTTTTCCTTTCACCACTTCTTGATTGATCAGCAACTCAAAACACAATGGATAGTGAAAATCTGGAGGGACATCGGACCATATTTTAAGGTAAAACAACACTGTTAGCTTCCGTTACACAACAGCTAATTTGTCAGCCATGTACACTACCAGCATGCACCGAAAAGACGACTACAAATGAACGATGATGTTGCTCCATAATGTGTAGCAAGTGACTGTTTGCTAACAAATGCACTAAATCAACTTAAAAGATAATTGTATGAATGAATCATTTTAGGTGATTTACTATGAGATGAAATATCAAACAGGCCACAGACCTTCAATATGAAGCAGATTTCATACTGAGCACCTCGACTCTCTCAGATTAAAGTCATCTGATCAGACCCGGCTGGTTCCATCTCATGCGCTTTCTCATATTCTGCTAGATTTCTATCAGTTGTTACTGAAGCCGGTGCTTGACACAAGGTTAGATGAGAAGGGAGACAAGGTAGTGGGAGATGAGAAGACAAGTGGACACAGTGATGAGTACAGCGATATCAGACCAGACATTAACCTGCAGCGTGGATGATTGGATTGTAAGAGGACAGAGCCAAAAGCCAAGCAGATATAAATGTACCCATGATGCACTGAAGGTTGAAGGGTTTGTTTGATCAGTCAAATATGTTGATAGACAATCTTTCTTGTCAAACTGAGAATATTAGTTAAGGACCTATATGATGAAAGCATTTGTTGTTTGGGGATCTACGCATTGTTAATGAGTTGTTGTGTTGTGAACACATTAGCTGCCAAGATGTGTTCAGGGAAAGTGGGTGATGGAAATTGTGTTAATATATTTTTTGAAAATGAAGGGCAATATAATGTGCCATCATTTCAACAAAAACATATCAATACAAAATGTGTCGATTGTCAAGCTTAATGAAAAGGCAGCGAGACAAAAACAATTATGGGAACAGATTCTGATGGGAGAAATAAACCCAGTGCTTCCTATTTAAAGGATGTGAATGTAAAAATCAGCATGGATAATGGATTCACATATTTAAAGCTTCACAAAATGTTATAAAATAAAAGCAAATGGCAAAAAAAAATATAATAAGATAGCTGAGTGTATAGAGACAGGAAACAGGGGGACAGAGGGATTTGACTCGTAGAGGAGGTCCCCAGCAGGGATCAAAGCTCCAATATTTTGTCATGATACGCTAGTGCTATTCCCCTCCGGGCTCGTCTGTTATCAACATCCGGGGTCAAACTAGCAGTAGCAGCTACAGGTAAACAAGCCGGGCTGTCATGGGTGCGCGCGCAGCTCAGAGATGACATCTTCACATCTCACACACATGGTCTAATGCAATCACTGGAAATATCTGAACTTTAAGGACCTAATTATCCAGAAATCTACTTTAGGACCTTTATTTAGTGTGTCAAAGTCCTTTTTTGGAATCACCCTTAGAGTTAGAGGGGAAATCCAGTATTTTTAAACCTGAGCCCTATATTTATACATTTTGTTTTGTAAATGATTCATACTTTGCAAAAGTTTTGGAATCGCACCAGTAGATCACCACAGCTACAATGTAAGTCTTTTGGAGGGATGGTCTCATTTGCTGTTACAGGTCATTTATAATCATCAGAGGAATCACAAGACTGTTTCATAAACACTTAAAAGTCCCTCGTAGTCACTTTAATAAACGTAACTCTGGCTGTTGGAGTTGCCCCAAAGGATTACTTTGCAGCCAGTGCAGCCATGTCGCTCCTGCCAGCTGAGGACCAATTCCAAAACTTTTGGTTAGTATGAATCATTTACACACCAAAACATGGAAAATAGGGCCCTGGTTTAAAAATATCGGAATTCCCCTTTAACGTAGGACCTTGGTCAGGGGCGAAGAGAGAGGAGATGCACAGACAGATGTTGATGAATCAACACATTAAATTTACATTTGCGTTGAGGATGGAAGCAGCTGCTTTGGACTGCAGGAAATTGTACATTTCTCACCACAACCCCCAAGGCTGCAGGTGGACCTCAGTTAAAAATGTGCCTAGCTGTGTATGTCCTGATTTTTGCAAAGCTCAATTTCTTGGGCCAAAAAGCGCTAGGCTATAAGGACCTTAATTTCTCTCTTGGGCAATACATGTCCTCTTGTACATCCTACACAAGGTAAATCAATCAGTTTTTGTCAAAAAGGTATCTTTTCATAGCTCTTCCAACAGAATTCTTCTGCCTACTGCCAACTCTTTACAGTTTTGGACAGCTCTAGATCTCTCCTTAAATTTCAATAAAAATCTGTGCTCTGGGATTTACTTACCCCAGAGCATGTCAGTGGACAACATTTGATGGAGTGCTTGGCTTTGTGGTCATCATACATGTCACAAAATCATGATACACTAATTTCTTTCATGAGGGAGAATCTGGTTTTCAGTTATAGAAGGCAAAAGGCTTAGAATAGCTCCACTTTGTGATTTAGACTGATAAAATATCTATATTTAAACATATAAATCTATCCTGGCGTAGCTTTAATGTCAAGTGTAAATTAGATCTGGCTCAGTCATATTATATTGCGTAAGATGCATGTTAGAAGCAGGTGGAGAGGAGGCTCAAGAGGAAGGTGGATGGAGAAATGTGATAGATTGATGGAATGGATGGAGGGTAAATGTAGGTGAGATGAGGGAATTGAGGAGAGAGGGAGGGAAGGAGTACGAGAGCTGGTAGCTAATGGTGAGAAAACATTTTACTGGCAGCCGGCAGCAAAGTGCAGTCAAGTGGCGAAGAGAAAGATGGAGAATGAAGGGGATGAAGAGAAAAATCATTAGGGAATAAAATATAGATGACAAAATATGTGACAATGATGCACATTACTTCAGCGTGGAAAGATTAAAAAAAGATCAACTGGGACAGCAAGGATGAAGAAAAACATGAGAGATGGAGGTTGAGGCGAAAAGGAGATGATGAAGAAGAGGAGGGTCAGGCAGAGAGAAAGAGAACTGGATTAGCAGGATGTGATGAAGAAGGGGCCACATGATGGTTGAGAAGCAGAGAAGATTTGGTGGCCAGAGATGAGAAACGGATGAAAGGGGATGAAGAGGGGATAGATAGGAGGATTAAAAAAGATAACTGGAGTAAAGGAGGATGACAGGAGAGGAGGTGTGGGCCTGCTGGAGAGAGGGCGAGGTGAGCGATTTGAAAATGAGGGGGATGAGGAATAAGTTGGAGAGAGAGAGAGTGACAAGATGATGAAGTGGGAAGGAGCGTGTGATGAAAGAAAACAGAACAGGGAAATAAAGAGAGGGAAGATGGGCTGGATTAGAAAGAAAAAAGAGCGGAGAGGAGAAACGCTGAGCTGATTCCCAGCTGATGGATCTCGGCCATAGCTCCAACACCTACACACTGTTTTACACACACACACACACACACACACACACACACACACACACACACACACTCACTCACACACACACACACACACACTTGTTCTCTCACATCACACGGAGGCACAGAGAGAAATTAAGTGAAGCTGTTTCTACCCTGAGGAGCCCATTTTATCTTCTACGGAACATCAATTCACACACAACAGGCCACAGGGAAGACATGTCAGTGTGTGTGTGTGTGTGTGTGTGTGTGTGTAAGGGAAAAAGAGAGAGAGTGCTGAGCATAATCCTCCAAGTGTCTCACAATCTCATAAACCCACCAGTGACACCTAACATAAAATTATGCAGAGCGACCAAAAGTAAAACACATTTTTAACTGATGCGTGACTTTTCATAATGTAGCTTATATTTTTAGTTTGTGAGGAGACTGAGGTGAGACTGGATCTTTTACAATCTTGTGACAGCCCCCCCCCCCAGATTGTGTAATGAGCATTTTTAGAAAAAGAAGTCTTGAATCAAAATGTTTCAGTAAATTCAACTTCAGCAATAAAACACAACCATTTGTCCAGTGAGAATGTATCTTTATTTGATGGCAGATTAAAAACAGATGTTGGGAGAACACCAGTAAGAACAGTAATATATCAGTTTAAGCAGTTAACAGAGTAATATAACATGTCTAATTGGACTTGCAGTAATATTATTTCAGCTATCATGTCCATGAACGTTACCACCTGAAACACTGGGTCGCTAGCGACCCATTTAAGCTAGTTTAAAGCTTTAAAGCTAACATTTATTCTGGTGAGTGTTTTGCATGGTTAGATCAGTTGGATTCTCCACAACTCAGTCATTCAGTTCATTCATTTTGACGGAAACCAGAAGAAGAACCAGCAAATAATTCATTCAGATTTGCCAGCATGGTAAGCTGCCTCAGCCTCACAGACTGCTTTAAGGCCCTGTCAGACAGAGTGCCATTTTTGCAATCAAAGACGTCTTTTTCCAGTTTATTTGAATGATCGTAAAGGGTTTTATCGTCAATAGAGACCGGGTTAATCTGTGGCTATAGTAGCGAAACAATATAGAGGTTAATTTGGAAAAAAGTCTCTACACAGACAGTAATATTGTAAAGTAACTCATTAATTACAACTGACAGCATCTAGTAATATGTAATTCATTTCATTTTCAAACTGCAAAGAACCTCTTCTGAGCTAAATCTTTAAATGTATAGATAAATGTGTTGTTACCACCTGGCTCAAGAATGGCAACAAGAAGGGAGGCCACACACAGGCATCTTGAGCAAAAAGTAATTTATTTAACTCAAACCAAGATAAATGTTAACTAATTAGTGTGATGTGTACAATAGGAAAGGTATCAGTGGTGTTGGCAGTGTGTGGATGAGTGAAGATATGGTGTGTCGTGTGTTGTCAAGTGCATCAAACCAAACAAAGGAAAAAGAGGCTGAGGGCCCTGCTGCAGGCCGAGGTGAGAGAGAGACACACTTTAGACTTTAGACGTTAGACTTTTATTTATCCCACATCGGGGAAATTCACTCGTTACAGCAGCAGGTAGACAGACATACAATAAATACACAAGCAGGTAGACAGACATCCAATATGTACAGGGGACATGAAACAATTAGACTTAAAATACTAAAAAGGATATAAATGAGAGACAGAAAATATAAATGTGTAGAAAAATAAAATAAAATAAAATAAAAAAGGTATTAACAAGGTAAAGGCAGTCCTTATATATGCTCTGGAAGCCCAGCCCAGAAAAGCAGGTACAGGCAGACGACCCTCTCAGCTCCATCTATATCTGCAAAAAACAGTCAGAGCATGTCAGACCACCAGGCAGAGTGAGAGGGGTCATCACAGTGTGTATATAAACATATTTTTAAAAGCAATATTTGCCCTGTAAAGGTGAAAAATTGATCGGTATACATCTTCACAAAGAGCTCTGATCACCAGCCGTGACTGATGACTCTGCTCCAACCATCTTATGTGCCCAGGGCCACAGATCAGTGTGTGGGTGTGTGAAATTACAGTCCTTGGCCAGAGAGGCCAACAGACATGCTAAATGCTCTACTGTGCCAAAGGACCATATACAGTATATCTGGATGCACTCACACACACACACACACACACACACACACACACACACACACATACGCACACACCTGGTAAGCATCTCATCTGTCAAGAGCAAAACTTTTATTTCAATAACACGTCCAATATTTCAATTCTTTCCCTTTTTCTCCCACATGCACACACACCACAATCAAGATGTCACATAGAGCTGATCTATTGCCCTTTCTCTTTCTATTCTTATGGAATGCCATGTTAAGGTTCCCATTCCCAGTATATGTGCACTAGAGTAGTGTAAGTTGTACATTTAACTGTGATTGGTTTGGAACCAGCTATGATGTCATGAAATCAGTGCTCATACGTATCGGCCTTAAACTCAAATTCAAAAAGGTGAGCACAGAGAAACTTTCCCCCTTAAACAGGTGAATGAGACAACAAACTCTGCAAATACATCATTAAGTTCAGTGAAGTTCAAACCTCCAAGTAAGGAAAAGATGAGCAGAAAACACATTGGAGTGGATGGGGAAGACTGTGATTTTATCCCCAAACCACAATGGTCAATCTTGGCAAACAATGAACTGTTGGGTGAAGAGTTGCAGGTGACAGGAGCTTACTGGTTTTGGTGTCTGTGAACGTCTAGCATGTTATCAAGGTCAACATAATTTTATACCAGTCTGTTTCAGTCAAATAAGAAAGCACTTACACAGAGCTTTATCACAGGCTCCGATCATGATCACTCACTCTACCAACAGAAATGTTCACCCAAATGTAGGAAATTTGGCAGGACCCATTGAAATTTGGCTGCTGAAACCACCAACAGGGATGGAACTGATGCACAGGTAATTAGCCAACCTTGTGACTTGTCAATGAATATATTCTGTTAAAAGAGACATCCATTAAGTGGTGCCACATCACGTTTATTTAAGCTTTAACAAAAGCAGAATCCTTTAAATTAGGCAGTAAATAACAATTTTATAAGGCACCTATAACAGTTAAGTTGGTTGGCATGTTGGATAAACAGCACTGACAGCCTCAAAATAAAAAGGTGACTTCATTCCAAACACTCTCTCTGGTGGCCGCACCAAAAACATGAGGCACTGCTAGCACAGTCTCTTCAGGAGTTGTATAAAGAGGATTAGAAGCTCCAAATTATCAATAAAAAGTAACTGTGAAATAACCATAGTGGTGCCTTAATTATGGTGAGCCTTTTGAAAGGGTGAATTGAGCTGTTTGGAGAAGGTGCACATGTTTTATCTGATTCCAGTGTGTGTGTTAGGCGACGGCGTCTCCTTTTGGGTGGTTGAACACTCAAACGCTGGCTAAGTGGTTTATGAAGCAGTTTGGAAGAATTCAGAAACCTTTGCATCCTGCAGAGACCCAGAGAGGGACAGAATAAGGATAAGAAAACACTGACCTTCTGATGTGTGTCCCCTCAGGCAGGGATGGTGACCTCCTCCACAAAGACAGACAGACATGTAACATTCTGCAGACAGGATAGTAGGAGTTTGTATCCACAGCTGTGGTGCAATAAATGTTATTGTCATTATACACAAAGCACAAAATGATCAGAGAACATTCCCTCTAACAACGTCAACACTCACTCACTCATTGTGCGTCTGCTGGAAAGCCATTTTAACTTGAGGAGGCTCTTTCTACTTATTGATCTATGAAAATACATGCTGTTGCACATTCTAAAACATGCTGAGATCAATTGATTTATGAACACTGAGAAGTGTGGAGAGACTGAAATTAACCTGCAGGGTTCACAACTCAAAACTAAAAGAAAAAAGATTTTATTGTGTAAAAAAAATCTTAAATATAAACTGCATGATATATTTGACAGGATTTATTAAAACAAAAATGTTTCTCTTTTGATGTGTAACTGAATATAATGCAGAAGCACATGCTAGTCTATAGAATAAACTTGACTGGAGTAATACAAAAAAAGTTATACAAAATTAATAGCTCATAGGAGAGAGCAATTGTTACATCTCACTACATTTTCCCTCAAATTATAAAATTGTGTAATTTCATTTCATATTATTACTATTAGCATTCTAATAGACAATTATAATTATAAATGTACTAAAATTAAGTAAAATTATTACAGTATATACCCTCACACACAACTTTGGTAGTTAAAAACTTAAACAGTTCAATATACATAATAGTTTTAATATTAATAATAAAGGGTTAAAACTGAAACTGTTAAGTAATAGTGTAGCTTATGTTTATGTTTAGTGTTTATGTCTGTATCATGCGGCTCTACTACAGTGGTTTAGGAGCTGTAGTCTTCCTGGTAAACACAACAACATCGTCTGCCTTCTTCCTGTACCTCTCAGAGTCACTCATCAGCCGTAGTCCCTGTTCACCGCCTGAGTGTCTCTGGGCTCATTAAGTAGAGTGGACAAGCCTAAAGCTCAATCTGCTGTATCAGCTTTACCACTGACTGTTTTCTTTACAAACCAACTGCAAGAAACACCAACACAATCCATTAACAACAGACAACCACTGGACATAAAGTTGAGAAACAGCATACTAGTTAGCTGATTCTTAAAACTGTGAGTTCATCATGGCCCACTGACCTTCCTCCCTCTGGTTGTCCAGCAGACTACCAGGGCACCGATCGCTGTGTAGACATAGGAGGACTGCTGAGAACAGGAACTTGGTCATGGACATGGGCCCCACCAATCTCCCTCTAGTTTTCCAGCACTACCAGGGCCATGAAAATCTTCCTTTTTTTTATGGGAAGAAGGCATCTATCAGTTGGCTTTTCTCGACTCTTTTCATTTGGAAAAACTTCTGGGATGTATTTAGCATGGAGTACCAGGACTACGAAGCCATCAAGGCTTTCATCATATGAAAATGATAGACTCAAGACAATAAGTGGCGGAGTAGGACGGGTATTGCAAGAAAACAAGTGGTATCTATAACAATGCGTTACTGACTCCCTCATCTGCCGTTGTGATTTGCTACCTACTTCAACATCACTTCAAAATCTAATGGGTGCCTTTGGATGTAGAGTGCAGCATTCTCTTACATTTCTTTCTGAGAGTTATCCTAAACATTTTCCCGGCCTGTCACTGTGTCAAATATTTGCCATATTTTTGCTGATAAGTTCTCATTTTTACATGTCTCGTCATGTTCTCTCTCTTTGTGTCATAGTTGTCTGCATTTTGGCAATTTACACCAAAAATGGGTGTCATTAAGTTTGTGTTCGCAATTTAATTTTCCTTGGACTGGACCAAAGAAAGAAATAATATATTCTTGCTTTTAAAATGTTGTTTATTCTAATCCCAGCAGAGACAGGTAACTCATCAATTCCACAGAATATCAGATCACCAATTCACCTCCATACTTGTGTGTGAGTATAGAGGAAAGGGCTTATTCAGCCCGCCCAAACCTAAAGCTGTAACAATCAAATGTGTTGTAACAAATACTGTATATCACTGCCAATTCATAATTAATTTGGAAACATAAGAATATGTTGGTTTTCTTGTGAAACCTCCTGTCAAATGAATGTTTCGCCTTGAACAGTCCTCGCATTGTTCTATGCCCTCTAAATAAATTAATCAAAATAATAACCTGTCAACCACACATTAAGGACCATTTCATATTTAGATTTTATTTGTGTTTGTGATGAAAAAATCAACACCTGAACTTGATGATTGAACCACAAAATACAGTGTGTCTGGGGAAAATTGGCTCTGTTTTTCTCAGCTCCTTGAGCTGTTGTTAATAACTGTTAATTGCTAAACACAAACACTCAATTCCCAAGTTAATAATAGATAACATACCAGATTTACAATTTTAAGGATTTTAAGTCAAACCACTGTGCAACCTACAGTGACCTCAACTTTACTGAGAATGTTTTTAGCTGCAAATATTTTCTCTCATCTTACTAACACACACACACACACACACACACACACACACACACACACACACACAAACAAACAAACACCATTTGCCATACTTTGATTCACAGCCAAGCCAGCCAGACACACAAAAATGTCCCAAACTTCAAGCTGCACATACTCATGCACTGCAAATACAACCTGTCAAAGAAACACATACACACACTTACAAACACAGTTGCACACACACAACCTCACACCTGTCAAGGAGTCACACCTCAACACAAATACAAATTCACACACACAGCTGCACAAATTGTCCCCAAATTACTTTCATTCACAGCCAATAATATGAGCTGTCAAAAAAAAAAAAAAAAGAAACAGGCAGAAAGACAGGCATGCATGTGTGCAGCCATGCACGCACACACACTCAAAACAAAATTCATGGACCATTTCACACTATCTGGCTTTCATCGATGAGGAGTGCCTATGTGTGCTAGAATGGTAAATATCAGAGGAAATTAGTTGTCCAGCCATGACAATCTGGCCATCTGTCTCCCACAGCAGAAACAGAAATAAATAAATCAAATAACAGGACAGAGAATAGATGGAGAAATACGAGAAGGGCTACAGCTACCAGGAAAAGAAATGGGAGACGATGGTGACATTAGCACTCTCTCTTTCACTCACACACACACACACACACACACACACACACACACACACACACACACACACCTGTCACCACCTTCCCAAAAGTGATGAACTATGCACTCTGAACTCGAGTGAAGAAACAAACTTTGAAAAGGCCTATTTATTCATACAATCAAAATTATTCAACCCCCATTGCAATTTAGGTTCATTGGCAAAATTAAAAAAATTTCAGGTGTTTGCAATAAACAAATTACACAAGAACAGTTTAAATACTTAAATAAAACTAATATTACAAGGATTTTATCCAAATGCAACACTAAATCCTACTTTCAATGTCTACTGCAGTCTCAAAAATATTCAACCCCCTGAATAGAATTCCTCATAAGAGACACATTTGCAAATCAGGTGTGGTCTCAAGCACACCTGATGCAACCAATCAAGGGCTTCATTAGTTGTATCAGGTGTGCTTGAGATAGAACACCTCAAATACCTGGACTGTTGACGGTGATGTTTCATTGCATGTTAGAAATATGGCCAAGTCAAGACAATTGTCCAAAACGTTCAGAGAAGAGATCATTGCCTTGCACAAACAAGGAAAATGATACAAAAAGATAGCAAAGGCACTGAATGTTCCTAGAGATACAGTTTGAAGCATAGTTTGCAAGTTTAAAGTTAAAGGAACAGTGGCGCAGTGCCTGGACATGGCAGAAAGAGGAAGCTATCAACGGCTGCCACCAGAGTCCTGAGGAGGCAGGTGGTCAAAAACCCTCGACTGACTGCAAAAGACCTGCAGCAAGACTTGGTGGCAGCAGGCACTGAGGTTTCAGTTTCCACAGTAAGTCTACTAAGATACTAAGAAGAAGATACTAGAGTGGCCATCACAGTCGCGTGACTTGAACCCCATTGAAAATCTCTGAGATTTGAAAAAGGCAGTTGCAGCACGCAAACCCAAGAATATTAGTGAACCGAAGGCCTTTGCCCACGAGGAATGGGCTAAGATTCCTCAGGAACGCTGCCAGAAGCTGGTGTCTGGCTATGCATCACATTTGCAGCAGGTCATAACAGCAAAAGGGTGCTCTACTAAGTACTAAAGATGCTTGTCATGAAGGGGTTGAATAATTTTGAGACTGCAGTAGTCATTAAAAGTGGCATTTTGTGTTGAATTTGGAGAAACCACTTGTAATATCAGTTGTGTTGAGCGATTTAAATTGTTCTTAGATAATAAGACGATAATAAGACGATGTACAAGAGGCATCATTGTGGGAAAAAAATATTTCTCAGCTTGTATTTACATTTGAACAAAAAGTGGCATGTCCAAAATTATTCATAGCCTTCTCAATAATCACTAGAAAAGCCTTTATTGGCTATTACAGCAATCAAACGCTTCCCATAATTGCTGACCAGCTTTTTGCATGTCCCCACTGGTATTTTTGCCCATTCATCTTTAGCGATGAGTTCCAACTCTTTCAGGTTGGAGGGTCTCCTTGCCATCACCCTGCTCTTTAGCTCCCTCCACAGATTCTTAATTGGATTCAAGTCAGGACTCTGGCTGGGCCACTGCAAAACGTTAATATTTTTGTCCGCTAACCATTTCTTCACCACTTTTGCTGTGTGTTTTGGGTCGTTATCGTGCTGAAATGTCCACTGGTGCCCAAGGCCAAGTTTTTCTGCAGACTGCCTGATGTTGTTGTTGAGAATCTTGATGTATTGCTCTTTTTTCATGGTGCTGTTTACTGTGATTAGGTTCCCTGGTCCATTGGCTTTTTCACCTCTCTCACTATCCTCCTGGCCAGCACAGGTGTCACTTTTGGCTTCCAACCACGTCCTCTGAGATTTTCCACAGTGCGGAATGTCTTGCATTTTGTAATAATACTTAGCACTGTAGCCACTGGAACTTGAAAACATTTAGATATGGCCTTATAGCCCTTTCCTGACTTGTGAGCAGCCACAATGTGCAGCCGCAGGTCCTCAGTGAGCTCCTTTCTCTTAGCCATGACTGTCCACAAACCAAGTGCAGAGAACTGCTGTTTTTCACCTGTTGAGTTGATTAAAACAGCTGTTCCCAATGAATCAGGGTAATTAGGATTCTTTAGAACAGCTTTGACTATTTGTAATGGTATAGAACTTTGGATTTTCCCATAGACCGTGACAGTTTGCAAAGGATATGAATAATTTTGGACATGCCACTTTTTGTTCAAATGTAAATAAAAGCTGAGAAATATTTTTTTCCACAATGATGTACATCATCTTGTACATCATCTTATTATCTTTTGGGAGAAGCCTGTATCATTTCCGGTCAAAAAAAAACAAAAAACTTGCTGGTTGAATAAAAGTAAGTTTAATTAAAAATTGGCCAGGGGTATGAATAATTTCGGGCTTGACTATATATATATATATATATATATATTGCAATAGAAACTTACCTGTGTCTGTGGCATTCATACACCTTGGGCTCCAAGAGAAATCCCACTGGTTACACTTGGCCTACTTTGTCTAGCCACTCATAACATGCTCACAGAGGGTTGTTATATTGTTAGCTTTGAAAAAAATCAAATCAGTTCATGTTCACTCAGTTAGCAAGCTAATATTATGTTAATATAAAAATCAACATAACTGTCACACCGCGGTGAGGGATGTCTTGTCATGGGTTTTTTGTCTTGTGAATTTCATGTTTTATTTTGAAAAGTAACTCTCCTCTCGTTTCAGGTCACTTGCCGTTCCTCTTGTGTCACCGGTCTGACGTCTCCCCTGATCCCTGATTGTTTCCACCTGTTGCCCATCAACCTCATGTGTCTTATAGTCTGTGTCTCCCTTTGTCTTGTGCCAGAGTGTCGTTTGTCATTGCGCCTCAAGCCCCACGTCCACAGCCTCGTCAAGTAACTTCGATCACGTTTGGGATTTTGAATTATCTCTTTTTTCCTCTTTAGTAGAGTGATTTTCTTTTGTAAAGTTTTTCCCTGTTTATTTTCTTAGAGAAGTATATTATTTCATAGCCATGTTCAGTTCCTCCCTTTTGGAGTGATTTTCCTTTCGTACAGTTTCTAGCCCAGTGAACAGTGCAGTTAAGTTTAAAGCCTTTCTTTGTTTTTCCTCCATTTGGAGCGCTTTTCTTTGTACCTTTTTATAGTTATTCCTCCGTAGAGTAGAGAAGATCAGTATATTACTTTTTCCTCCCTTTTGGAGTGACCTTTTGTTTCAGTCTTGGTTTGTTTCTTGTTCTGTGTTTTTCTTGTTTGTACAGTATAGCCATAGAAGGTTTTCATAGCCTATTGGTTTGTCACGCTGTCTAAAGAGCTAAGAAGACGATCCTTCAAAATAAAAGCTTGGTTGTTCGTTAACTCTGCTTCTGAGTCCTCCTAAGTCCAGGCCTGACAGTACACTCTGGCCAGTATGGACTCAGCAGAGGCAGGACAGTTGTCGGCTATCCTACAGGCTCAGGAAGCCCGCATCTCTCGCCAAGAAGAGTTCCAGTCGGCGATGGCTGAGCATATGGGTCGCCTCACTTCCCAGCTACAGGAGATGGTCGCGCGGCTTCCTCAACCCACCGCCCCGGCTCCCGTACCCACGTCACCCACGTCATACGTCTGAGCCGGAAGTAAGTTGGCTCCTCCAGCTCAGTATTCAGGAGAACCTGGACTATGTAGGACATTTATCATAGACTGCTCGATTCATTTCGAAATAACCCCCCACGCTTTCCCTACTGACCGAGCAAAGATCGCCTTCATGATCTCACACCTGACTGGGAGAGCCAAAGCCTGGGCATCCGCCAAATGGAGCAGGCGTTCAGCGGTCTGCAGCTCACTCCCGGACTTCCAGTCAGCCCTAAGAATGACTTTCGATCCGGTGATAGATGACCGGGAGAAAGCCCAGGAGCTGAGCAGACTACGTCAAGGCCGAGACTCGGTGTGTGACTACGCCATCCGTTTCCGCACGTTATCGGCGGAGAGCGGGTGGAACTCCACAGCTCTCTATGATGTGTTTTTGAAAGGGCTGGCCGCCCCAATTCAAGATCTCCTCGTCCCATTGGATTTACCTGCAGGCTTAGACGAGCTCATCGCACTCGCCATCCGGACCGACAACAGGCTCACTCAACTCAGGCGTCACAGGAGCGTGAGGACCCTGACGACAGAAGCCCCGTACTCACAGACTCAGAGCAGGCCGGCTCTCCGCCATTCCTCGCAAGAGCAGCGTCAGCACCTCTCCGCGGAGGGAGAGGATGATCCCATGCAGCTGGGAAGAGCGCGGCTGACGCAGGAGGAACGACGGAGACGACAGCTAGAAGGTAGATGCTTTTATTGTGTAGAGACTGATCACCTCGTCATCAGCTGCCCAGCTAGGCGGTCTATGGGAGTGAGTCAAGCCGCAGCGTCAAGCCCCGTTCCTCGGACTCTCACTAGGGTTAAGGTAATGCACCACACCGTCTCAGATCTCGGGGCGCTTATTGACTCGGGGGCCGATGAGAGTTTAATGGACTGGGGATTAGCTGCTGATCTGGGCATCAAGTCCGAGCCATTAGCCAGACCCATCAGAGCCAGAGCCCTAGATGGGAAATAATTATTCCTCATCACACACACCACAGAACCCCTCCATTTGCGCATAAATGACCATGACGAGCACATTCGCCTGTATCTGTTCAAAGCTTCCTCTGATTTTGGGACAACCGTGGCTGTTTCGCCACAACCCACAGATAGACTGGAGGTCCGGTGAAATCAAAGCTTGGGGAGAAGACTGTGTCAAAGACTGTTTGTCCGTGTCTGTTCAGAACCAGGATGTAGCGGAACTAAATCTGTTTTCTCTCAACCCTACCACAGAATCCGAGTACCCGGACCTGAATTCGGTGCCTCCTTGTTACCACCAGCTACGAGAGGTTTTTAGTAAAACCAAGGCTATGTCTCTTCCTCCACACCGTCCCTCTGACTGCGCCATTGACCTGATCCCAGGATCCACCATTCCCAAGGGGCGCCTGTATTCGGTTTCCGGACCAGAGCGAGAGGCCATGAGAGAATATCTCACAGCCTCGTTAAAAGCGGGCCTGATCTGTCCCTCCTCATCACCGGCAGATGCCGGCTTCTTCTTCGTGGGTAAAAAGGGTGGATCCCTAAGACCATGCATAGACTACAGCCCGCTGAATGACATCACAATCAAGAACCGGTACCCTCTCCCCCTCATGACCTCTGTTTTTGACCAACTCCAACAGGCCAAGGTATTTACCAAGCTAGATCTTCGCAACGCCTATCATCTGGTCCGCATAAGGGAGGGGGATGAGTGGAAGACTGGGTTTAACACTCCTAGTGGCCACTACGAATACCTGGTCATGCCATTCGGGCTCACCAATGCCCGCGCCATGTTCCAAGCCATGATCAATGACGTATTAAGAGACTTCCTAGATCATTTTGTTTATGTGTATTTGGATGACATTTTAATCTACTCTCCAGATATCAAGACACATCAAGACCATGTGACCAGAGTCCTAAAAAGACTACTGGAAAACCAACTGTATGTGAAAGCAGAAAAGAGTGAGTTCCATGCCGACACCGTCTCCTTCCTAGGCTTTATCGTAGCCCCTGGAAGAGTTCAGATGGACCCGGCTAAAATTAGCGCTGTAGCCGACTGGCCTACTCCTGATAGCCGCAAGAAAGTTCAGCAGTTCTTGGGATTTGCTAACTTTTACAGGCGGTTTATCAGAGGCTTTAGCGCAATAGCTGCCCCTCTCCATGCTCTTACCTCCACTCAGGTGCAGTTCCGCTGGTCTCCAGAGGCTGAAAGGGCGTTCCAGGACCTCAAGCGTCGCTTCACTTCGGCTCCTATCCTCACCATGCCTGATCCACAACGTCAATTCGTGTTGGAAGTGGATGCATCAAATGAAGGAGTCGGAGCTGTCCTCTCTCAACGTTCGGAGAAGGATGGTAAAATGCACCCCTGCGCTTTCCTGTCTAGACGGCTGTCCAAGGCGGAAAGGAACTATGACGTCGGTAACCGTGAGTTGTTGGCGGTCAGACTCGCCTTAGAAGAGTGGAGGCACTGGCTAGAGGGGGCCAGCCTCCCGTTCATTGTCTGGACTGACCACAAGAATCTTGAGTATATTAAAAAGGCCAAAAGACTCAATTCTCGCCAGGCCAGGTGGGTGCTCTTTTTTAACCGCTTCTCTTTTTCTCTCTCTTACAGGCCGGGGTCCCGAAACGTCAAGCCGGACGTCCTGTCTCGACTGTTTGACCCCGAGCCTGTTGCCGAGGAACCTGAAACTATCCTTCCACTGACCTGTGTGGTTGGAGCAGAAACTTGGCAGATAGAAGATGAGGTGAAGCAGGCAAATGGTGGAGACCCACCACCTAGTGGGTGCCCTGATAATCGCTTGTTTGTCCCGGTTGAGATGCGCCCACAGGTGATCCACTGGGCTTACACCTCCCTGCTTTCATGCCACCCGGGAGTTCGGAGAACAATGTTCGCCATCTCCCGGCGGTCTCTCAAGGTAACACCACTGTCCTCACGGTGGTGGACCGTTTCACCAAGATGGTGAGATTCATTGCACTGCCTAAGTTGCCCTCCGCCAAAGAAATGGCGGAGATCATGATGAACAATATTTTCAGGGTTCACGGTTTCCCTAGAGACATCGTCTCTGACCGGGGGCCCCAGTTCGTGTCCCGGTTCTGGAGGGAGTTTTGCCGGCTCATCGGAGCCAAGGCCAGCCTGACCTCGGGATATCACCCGGAGGCCAACGGCCAGACCGAACGCCTCAACCAGCAACTGGAAACCGGCCTCCGGTGCCTAGTGTCCCAAAACCCCTCGACATGGAGCAAACACCTGGTCTGGGTCGAGTATGCACATAATTCTTTACCTTTTTACCATCTGCCACAGGCTTCTCACCCTTCAAATGTGCTTATGGTTTTCAACCTCCAGTCTTTCCAGATAATGAACCGGAGGTCTCGGTCCCCTCTGCACATGCCATGATCCGACGTTGCCGACGCATCTGGGCAGCGGCTCGCCAAGTGCTGATCCGACAGGGAGACCGGGTCAAGAAGGCGGCGGACCGCAGGAGGCGTGTACACCCGACCTTCCACGTCAGTCAAGTGAAGCCAGCCAAGGAAAGTCCGCTGGTTCCGGCCACCACGTCCCCCCCACCACCCGAGGTGATTGATGGCGGTCCTGTCTATAAGGTCAAGCAGTTGTTGGCAGTACGCAACCGGGGCCGGGGCAGACAATACCTCGTGGACTGGGAGGGTTACGGACCGGAGGAGAGACAGTGGGTCCCTTCTCGGCACATCATAGACTCCACGCTCATCGAAGACTTTCATAGGGAGTATCCTGAACAGTCTGGGCCGTCAGGAGTCGGCCCTAGAGGGAGGGGTACTGTCACACCGCGGTGAGGGATGTCTTGTCATGGGTTTTTTGTCTTGTGAATTTCATGTTTTATTTTGAAAAGTAACTCTCCTCTCATTTCAGGTCACTTGCCCTTCCTCTTGTGTCACCGGTCTGACGTCTCCCCTGATCCCTAATTGTTTCCACCTGTTGCCCATCAACCTCATGTGTCTTATAGTCTGTGTCTCCCTTTGTCTTGTGCCAGAGTGTCGTTTGTCATTGCGCCTCATGCCCCACGTCCACAGCCTCGTCAAGTAACTTCGATCATGTTTGGTATTTTGAATTATCTCTTTTTTCCTCTTTAGTAGAGTGATTTTCTTTTGTAAAGTTTTTCCCTGTTTATTTTCTAAGAGAAGTATATTATTTCATAGCCATGTTCAGTTCCTCCCTTTTGGAGTGATTTTCCTTTCGTACAGTTTTTTCTAGCCCAGTGAACAGTGCAGTTAAGTTTAAAGCCTTTCTTTGTTTTTCCTCCATTTGGAGCGCTTTTCTTTGTACCTTTTTATAGCTATTCCTCCGTAGAGTAGAGAAGATCAGTATATTACTTTTTCCTCCCTTTTGGAGTGACCTTTTGTTTCAGTCTTGGTTTGTTTCTTGTTCTGTGTTTTTCTTGTTTGTACAGTATAGCCATAGAAGGTTTTCATAGCCTATTGGTTCGTCACGCTGTCTAAAGAGCTAAGAAGACGATCCTTCAAAATAAAAGCTTGGTTGTTCGTTAACTCTGCTTCTGAGTCCTCCTAAGTCCAGGCCTGACAATAACAATGCCATCAATAACATTTTAGACATGAGTTATCTGTTGTCTTTTTTTGGTCATACATTCAATGAAGCATTGTAAAGAAATATGTAACAAGCAAATAAAGTATATAATATAAATATATTTTCGGGGCCAGCTATTTATTTAACATCACTTATATCAGTCTGCATTGTGGTATTGGAGAAATTTCTATTGCTATGACAACATAGCCAGTAGCTCCAAACCTCGCACCATAATAAAGGTCTTTTACCTGTGTCAGCATTGTTAAGCAGTGAGCTCCCCTGAGCAGCTCTGATCCTACGCCAAAAAGGAGTCTAAAGTCTCAAGATCCCAGGATGTTTTGTTTGTAACCCAGCTTCCCCCCTACAGCCGCTGAGCTACAAACCTAACAGCCTCAACACATAATGTGCTCTGATGCAGAGGAGATCTACCAAAAAAAAAAACTGACATACTTTCCACAATTTTGTTATAGAGATGTAAAAGGAAAAGAAATCACTTTTTTGCCTTTAATGTTGTCTTGTTTTTTGTTGTTGGTCTGAAAACATTTTTTGTCCAGAAAATTACTGTTGTTTACTGTTGATTTAGACTGTATTTTCCATTTATACACACTTTTCACCCTGCACTTGCTCCTAATCCTGTGGGATATCATGAAAATGTGTTGACTTTTAACACTTGCACACAGCCTAAAATCATCTAAGTTTTGCTGATGGACATGTACTGTAACAGCTTTTGCTCTTCACTGCAGGAGTCTGGAAGTATTACAGTTTTTCTCAATTGCTAAAACACTAAAACCCATTGGCTGAACAAAGTTCACAGTTGCCTGAACTCATTTTTGTGCAGTCTGTTGTCAATACCTTAAACCATTTCACGTGGTAAAACACAATTTGCAGATCTCACTTAGACTTTTCAGCAGAACTCTAAACACATTCTCATTCTCAAAAACACATTCTGCACTCTAATGCACATTTCACCCATACTGGTAAACACAAGTGGCAACAATCAAATACAAATAGAGAACACGTCATTGATTAAACACAACCACTCAAAATTGATTTCACTTGTTTCAAATCATGTGACACAACCAATATAAGCCAGTTCAGAGAGCAAACAGGTTGTTAAAGGTGGGACGGAGAAAGTCTAAGAATGGATGGAAGAAACAAATTGTCTGGCCCTGAACATTGTGCTTTCCATTTGTTTACAGTACCGACTGCTCAATAGATGTTGACTGGTTGCAGGTTCATATCAACAAAAAACAAGAATTACAGTATCACAGAAACAAAGGACACATTTGTGAGATGCAGGGTACAGTACTGTAAAAATAGGGGTACAAGGAGGAGGAAGAACAAAAAAAATGCAAAGAGCAAAGCAGAGTATAATTTCTGATCAATTTTGAGCTACTATGTTAGAACATGTTTTCATTCATCAAAAGACAATGACGTAAAAATATGAAATTTGTTTTGAGATTAAAAATGTACTTCTCCCTGAGAAACTATATGTTTTGAACAAGGTGTCCTCTATTTTTTGGTGTATTGTTTGCTGACTGCTTGATGGTGTATATCATTTTGAACGCTTTGTTTATGATTTGAGAGCAGTGTTTGGTTTTGAGTACAGGTAAATCTGTTTTGAGGTGAAAGTTTCATTTTGCACGAGGAGTCAGAGGTTTTGTAGATAGTGCTTGAAGCTGGGGTTTTGTGTTTAATGTTTTCAGAAAATGGAGCAAGGTTTCAGAAATTGTGTTTTAGCAATGAGAAAAACTATAAAATAATTCAGAACACATATTGTGATATGGCTGGCTCCGAAGGCAAAATGACATTCCCAACAGATTCTGCTACTCTTGGACCACACTAAAGCTGAATGTGTTAGGGTCTGCAATGGGTTTTAACTGGACCTTGTCCAACATTCACATCAAGCGTGGTACTTTCTCAACCTTCCTGTATGTGCACTACTTTCCAGGCACACATACTTTTCTTGTTGCAGGCGATTGGCTCATTTAGAAGAGGCCCCGCCTCCTACATACAAAGGAAATCACCGCTGAATGGGAAATCTTAAATTGTTTGGGTAAAAGTCTTTCTCAGAAGGACAAGAAGCAATTTGCTGGGTAAATCCAGACTTCCAAGTTGTAAAATGTTTAACCTTATCCAGACCAGCTGAGCCAAGAACCTTGTTTGTTGTCTCTGAGAAGAGAGACTCACCTAGCAGAACCTTGTCAAAGTCAATTTACCATTATACAAAGTGTAAAGTCTCTTCAGAGACCAACAAAAATTGCCTCAGCTGACTATATTTCAAGTCATCCAGGCGGGGTATTGGGTTAAGTTTTCAACCAGCAATAATCACGTCTCAGTAGAACTTCATAGACTATGAAATTGCCTCTGCAAAAGGATACTGATGGACTCAATGAGTTTTAACTGGACCTTGTCCAACATTCACATCAAGCGTGGTACTTTCTCAACCTTCCTGTATGTGCACTACTTTCCAGGCACACGTACTTTTCTTGTTGCAGGCGATTGGCTCATTTAGAAGAGGCCCCGCCTCCTACATACAAAGGAAATCACCGCTGAATGGGAAATCTTAAATTGTTTGGGTCAAAGTCTTTCTCAGAAGGACAAGAAGCAATTTGCTGGGTAAATCCAGACTTCCAAGTTGTAAAATGTTTAACCTTATCCAGACCAGCTGAGCCAAGAACCTTGTTTGTTGTCTCTGAGAAGAGAGACTCACCTAGCAGAACCTTGTCAAAGTCAATTTACCATTACACAAAGTGTAAAGTCTCTTCAGAGACCAACAAAAATTGCCTCAGCTGACTATATTTCAAGTCATCCAGGCGGGGTATTGGGTTAAGTTTTCAACCAGCAATAATCACGTCTCAGTAGAACTTCATAGACTATGAAATTGCCTCTGCAAAAGGATACTGATGGACTCAATGAGTTTTAACTGGACCTTGTCCAACATTCACATCAAGCGTGGTACTTTCTCAACCTTCCTGTATGTGCACTACTTTCCAGGCACACGTACTTTTCTTGTTGCAGGCGATTGGCTCATTTAGAAGAGGCCCCGCCTTCTACATACAAAGGAAATCACCGCTGAATGGGAAATCTTAAATTGTTTGGGTCAAAGTCTTTCTCAGAAGGACAAGAAGCAATTTGCTGGGTAAATCCAGACTTCCAAGTTGTAAAATGTTTAACCTTATCCAGACCAGCTGAGCCAGGAACCTTGTTTGTTGTCTCTGAGAAGAGAGACTCACCTAGCAGAACCTTGTCAAAGTCAATTTACCATTATACAAAGTGTAAAGTCTCTTCAGAGACCAACAAAAATTGCCTCAGCTGACTATATTTCAAGTCATCCAGGCGGGGTATTGGGTTAAGTTTTCAACCAGCAATAATCACGTCTCAGTTGAACTTCATAGACTATGAAATTGCCTCTGCACAAGAATGCTGATGGACTCAATGAGTTTTAACTGGACCTTGTCCAACATTCACATCAAGCGTGGTACTTTCTCAACCTTCCTGTATGTGCACTACTTTCCAGGCACACGTACTTTTCTTGTTGCAGGCGATTGGCTCATTTAGAAGAGGCCCCGCCTCCTACATACAAAGGAAATCACCGCTGAATGGGAAATCTTAAATTGTTTGGGTAAAAGTCTTTCTCAGAAGGACAAGAAGCAATTTGCTGGGTAAATCCAGACTTCCAAGTTGTAAAATGTTTAACCTTATCCAGACCAGCTGAGCCAGGAACCTTGTTTGTTGTCTCTGAGAAGAGAGACTCACCTAGCAGAACCTTGTCAAAGTCAATTTACCATTATACAAAGTGTAAAGTCTCTTCAGAGACCAACAAAAATTGCCTCAGCTGACTATATTTCAAGTCATCCAGGCGGGGTATTGGGTTAAGTTTTCAACCAGCAATAATCACGTCTCAGTAGAACTTCATAGACTATGAAATTGCCTCTGCAAAAGGATACTGATGGACTCAATGAGTTTTAACTGGACCTTGTCCAACATTCACATCAAGCGTGGTACTTTCTCAACCTTCCTGTATGTGCACTACTTTCCAGGCACACGTACTTTTCTTGTTGCAGGCGATTGGCTCATTTAGAAGAGGCCCCGCCTCCTACATACAAAGGAAATCACCGCTGAATGGGAAATCTTAAATTGTTTGGGTAAAAGTCTTTCTCAGAAGGACAAGAAGCAATTTGCTGGGTAAATCCAGACTTCCAAGTTGTAAAATGTTTAACCTTATCCAGACCAGCTGAGCCAGGAACCTTGTTTGTTGTCTCTGAGAAGAGAGACTCACCTAGCAGAACCTTGTCAAAGTCAATTTACCATTATACAAAGTGTAAAGTCTCTTCAGAGACCAACAAAAATTGCCTCAGCTGACTATATTTCAAGTCATCCAGGCGGGGTATTGGGTTAAGTTTTCAACCAGCAATAATCACGTCTCAGTAGAACTTCATAGACTATGAAATTGCCTCTGCAAAAGGATACTGATGGACTCAATGAGTTTTAACTGGACCTTGTCCAACATTCACATCAAGCGTGGTACTTTCTCAACCTTCCTGTATGTGCACTACTTTCCAGGCACACATGCTTTTCTTGTTGCACCCGATTGGCTAATTTAGAAGAGGCCCCGCCTTCTACATGCAAAGGAAATCACCGCTGAATAGGGAACTCTTAAATTGTTTGGATAAGAGTCTTTCTCAGAAGGACAAGAAGCAATTTGCTGAGTGAATCCACACTTCGAAGTTGTAAAATGTTTAACCTTATCCAGACCAGCTGAGCCAGGAACTTTGTTTGTTGTGTCTGAGAAGAGAGACTCACCTAGCAAAACCTTGTCAAAGTCATTTTACCATTATACAAAGTGTAGTCTCTTCAGAGACCATCAAAAATTGCCTCAGCTGACTATGTTTCAAGTCATCCAGGCGGGGTATTGGGTTAAGTTTTCAACCAGCAATAATCACGTCTCAGTAGAACTTCATAGACTATGAAATTGCCTCTGCAAAAGGATACTGATGGACTCAATGAGTTTTAACTGGACCTTGTCCAACATTCACATCAAGCGTGGTACTTTCTCAACCTTCCTGTATGTGCACTACTTTCCAGGCACACATGCTTTTCTTGTTGCACCCGATTGGCTAATTTAGAAGAGGCCCCGCCTTCTACATGCAAAGGAAATCACCGCTGAATAGGGAACTCTTAAATTGTTTGGATAAGAGTCTTTCTCAGAAGGACAAGAAGCAATTTGCTGAGTGAATCCACACTTCCAAGTTGTAAAATGTTTAACCTTATCCAGACCAGCTGAGCCAGGAACTTTGTTTGTTGTGTCTGAGAAGAGAGACTCACCTAGCAAAACCTTGTCAAAGTCATTTTACCATTATACAAAGTGTAAAGTCTCTTCAGAGACCAACAAAAATTGCCTCAGCTGACTATGTTTCAAGTCATCCAGGCGGGGTATTGGGTTAAGTTTTCAACCAGCAATAATCACGTCTCAGTAGAACTTCATAGACTATGAAATTGCCTCTGCACAAGGATGCTGATGGACTCAATGAGTTTTAGCTGGACCTTGTCCAACATTCACATCAAGCGTGGTACTTTCTCAACCTTCCTGTATGTGCACTACTTTCCAGGCACACGTACTTTTCTTGTTGCAGGCGATTGGCTCATTTAGAAGAGGCCCCGCCTCCTACATACAAAGGAAATCACCGCTGAATGGGAAATCTTAAATTGTTTGGGTCAAAGTCTTTCTCAGAAGGACAAGAAGCAATTTGCTGGGTAAATCCAGACTTCCAAGTTGTAAAATGTTTAACCTTATCCAGACCAGCTGAGCCAAGAACCTTGTTTGTTGTCTCTGAGAAGAGAGACTCACCTAGCAGAACCTTGTCAAAGTCAATTTACCATTATACAAAGTGTAAAGTCTCTTCAGAGACCAACAAAAATTGCCTCAGCTGACTATATTTCAAGTCATCCAGGCGGGGTATTGGGTTAAGTTTTCAACCAGCAATAATCACGTCTCAGTAGAACTTCATAGACTATGAAATTGCCTCTGCAAAAGGATACTGATGGACTCAATGAGTTTTAACTGGACCTTGTCCAACATTCACATCAAGCGTGGTACTTTCTCAACCTTCCTGTATGTGCACTACTTTCCAGGCACACGTACTTTTCTTGTTGCAGGCGATTGGCTCATTTAGAAGAGGCCCCGCCTTCTACATACAAAGGAAATCACCGCTGAATGGGAAATCTTAAATTGTTTGGGTAAAAGTCTTTCTCAGAAGGACAAGAAGCAATTTGCTGGGTAAATCCAGACTTCCAAGTTGTAAAATGTTTAACCTTATCCAGACCAGCTGAGCCAGGAACCTTGTTTGTTGTCTCTGAGAAGAGAGACTCACCTAGCAGAACCTTGTCAAAGTCAATTTACCATTATACAAAGTGTAAAGTCTCTTCAGAGACCAACAAAAATTGCCTCAGCTGACTATATTTCAAGTCATCCAGGCGGGGTATTGGGTTAAGTTTTCAACCAGCAATAATCACGTCTCAGTAGAACTTCATAGACTATGAAATTGCCTCTGCAAAAGGATACTGATGGACTCAATGAGTTTTAACTGGACCTTGTCCAACATTCACATCAAGCGTGGTACTTTCTCAACCTTCCTGTATGTGCACTACTTTCCAGGCACACGTACTTTTCTTGTTGCAGGCGATTGGCTCATTTAGAAGAGGCCCCGCCTCCTACATACAAAGGAAATCACCGCTGAATGGGAAATCTTAAATTGTTTGGGTCAAAGTCTTTCTCAGAAGGACAAGAAGCAATTTGCTGGGTAAATCCAGACTTCCAAGTTGTAAAATGTTTAACCTTATCCAGACCAGCTGAGCCAAGAACCTTGTTTGTTGTCTCTGAGAAGAGAGACTCACCTAGCAGAACCTTGTCAAAGTCAATTTACCATTATACAAAGTGTAAAGTCTCTTCAGAGACCAACAAAAATTGCCTCAGCTGACTATATTTCAAGTCATCCAGGCGGGGTATTGGGTTAAGTTTTCAACCAGCAATAATCACGTCTCAGTAGAACTTCATAGACTATGAAATTGCCTCTGCAAAAGGATACTGATGGACTCAATGAGTTTTAACTGGACCTTGTCCAACATTCACATCAAGCGTGGTACTTTCTCAACCTTCCTGTATGTGCACTACTTTCCAGGCACACGTACTTTTCTTGTTGCAGGCGATTGGCTAATTTAGAAGAGGCCCCGCCTTCTACATGCAAAGGAAATCACCGCTGAATAGGGAACTCTTAAATTGTTTGGATAAGAGTCTTTCTCAGAAGGACAAGAAGCAATTTGCTGAGTGAATCCACACTTCCAAGTTGTAAAATGTTTAACCTTATCCAGACCAGCTGAGCCAGGAACTTTGTTTGTTGTGTCTGAGAAGAGAGACTCACCTAGCAAAACCTTGTCAAAGTCATTTTACCATTATACAAAGTGTAAAGTCTCTTCAGAGACCAACAAAAATTGCCTCAGCTGACTATGTTTCAAGTCATCCAGGCGGGGTATTGGGTTAAGTTTTCAACCAGCAATAATCACGTCTCAGTAGAACTTCATAGACTATGAAATTGCCTCTGCACAAGGATGCTGATGGACTCAATGAGTTTTAGCTGGACCTTGTCCAACATTCACATCAAGCGTGGTACTTTCTCAACCTTCCTGTATGTGCACTACTTTCCAGGCACACGTACTTTTCTTGTTGCAGGCGATTGGCTCATTTAGAAGAGGCCCCGCCTCCTACATACAAAGGAAATCACCGCTGAATGGGAAATCTTAAATTGTTTGGGTCAAAGTCTTTCTCAGAAGGACAAGAAGCAATTTGCTGGGTAAATCCAGACTTCCAAGTTGTAAAATGTTTAACCTTATCCAGACCAGCTGAGCCAAGAACCTTGTTTGTTGTCTCTGAGAAGAGAGACTCACCTAGCAGAACCTTGTCAAAGTCAATTTACCATTATACAAAGTGTAAAGTCTCTTCAGAGACCAACAAAAATTGCCTCAGCTGACTATATTTCAAGTCATCCAGGCGGGGTATTGGGTTAAGTTTTCAACCAGCAATAATCACGTCTCAGTAGAACTTCATAGACTATGAAATTGCCTCTGCAAAAGGATACTGATGGACTCAATGAGTTTTAACTGGACCTTGTCCAACATTCACATCAAGCGTGGTACTTTCTCAACCTTCCTGTATGTGCACTACTTTCCAGGCACACGTACTTTTCTTGTTGCAGGCGATTGGCTCATTTAGAAGAGGCCCCGCCTTCTACATACAAAGGAAATCACCGCTGAATGGGAAATCTTAAATTGTTTGGGTAAAAGTCTTTCTCAGAAGGACAAGAAGCAATTTGCTGGGTAAATCCAGACTTCCAAGTTGTAAAATGTTTAACCTTATCCAGACCAGCTGAGCCAGGAACCTTGTTTGTTGTCTCTGAGAAGAGAGACTCACCTAGCAGAACCTTGTCAAAGTCAATTTACCATTATACAAAGTGTAAAGTCTCTTCAGAGACCAACAAAAATTGCCTCAGCTGACTATATTTCAAGTCATCCAGGCGGGGTATTGGGTTAAGTTTTCAACCAGCAATAATCACGTCTCAGTAGAACTTCATAGACTATGAAATTGCCTCTGCAAAAGGATACTGATGGACTCAATGAGTTTTAACTGGACCTTGTCCAACATTCACATCAAGCGTGGTACTTTCTCAACCTTCCTGTATGTGCACTACTTTCCAGGCACACGTACTTTTCTTGTTGCAGGCGATTGGCTCATTTAGAAGAGGCCCCGCCTCCTACATACAAAGGAAATCACCGCTGAATGGGAAATCTTAAATTGTTTGGGTCAAAGTCTTTCTCAGAAGGACAAGAAGCAATTTGCTGGGTAAATCCAGACTTCCAAGTTGTAAAATGTTTAACCTTATCCAGACCAGCTGAGCCAAGAACCTTGTTTGTTGTCTCTGAGAAGAGAGACTCACCTAGCAGAACCTTGTCAAAGTCAATTTACCATTATACAAAGTGTAAAGTCTCTTCAGAGACCAACAAAAATTGCCTCAGCTGACTATATTTCAAGTCATCCAGGCGGGGTATTGGGTTAAGTTTTCAACCAGCAATAATCACGTCTCAGTAGAACTTCATAGACTATGAAATTGCCTCTGCAAAAGGATACTGATGGACTCAATGAGTTTTAACTGGACCTTGTCCAACATTCACATCAAGCGTGGTACTTTCTCAACCTTCCTGTATGTGCACTACTTTCCAGGCACACGTACTTTTCTTGTTGCAGGCGATTGGCTCATTTAGAAGAGGCCCCGCCTTCTACATACAAAGGAAATCACCGCTGAATGGGAAATCTTAAATTGTTTGGGTCAAAGTCTTTCTCAGAAGGACAAGAAGCAATTTGCTGGGTAAATCCAGACTTCCAAGTTGTAAAATGTTTAACCTTATCCAGACCAGCTGAGCCAGGAACTTTGTTTGTTGTGTCTGAGAAGAGAGACTCACCTAGCAAAACCTTGTCAAAGTCATTTTACCACTGTACAAAGTGTAAAGTCTCTTCAGAGACCAACAAAAATTGCCTCAGCTGACTATGTTTCAAGTCATCCAGGCGGGGTATTGGGTTAAGTTTTCAACCAGCAATAATCACGTCTCAGTAGAACTTCATAGACTATGAAATTGCCTCTGCAAAAGGATACTGATGGACTCAATGAGTTTTAACTGGACCTTGTCCAACATTCACATCAAGCGTGGTACTTTCTCAACCTTCCTGTATGTGCACTACTTTCCAGGCACACATGCTTTTCTTGTTGCACCCGATTGGCTAATTTAGAAGAGGCCCCGCCTTCTACATGCAAAGGAAATCACCGCTGAATAGGGAACTCTTAAATTGTTTGGATAAGAGTCTTTCTCACAAGGACAAGAAGCAATTTGCTGAGTGAATCCACACTTCCAAGTTGTAAAATGTTTAACCTTATCCAGACCAGCTGAGCCAGGAACTTTGTTTGTTGTGTCTGAGAAGAGAGACTCACCTAGCAAAACCTTGTCAAAGTCATTTTACCATTATACAAAGTGTAAAGTCTCTTCAGAGACCAACAAAAATTGCCTCAGCTGACTATGTTTCAAGTCATCCAGGCGGGGTATTGGGTTAAGTTTTCAACCAGCAATAATCACGTCTCAGTAGAACTTCATAGACTATGAAATTGCCTCTGCAAAAGGATACTGATGGACTCAATGAGTTTTAACTGGACCTTGTCCAACATTCACATCAAGCGTGGTACTTTCTCAACCTTCCTGCATGTGCACTACTTTCCAGGCACACGTACTTTTCTTGTTGCAGGCGATTGGCTCATTTAGAAGAGGCCCCGCCTTCTACATACAAAGGAAATCACCGCTGAATGGGAAATCTTAAATTGTTTGGGTCAAAGTCTTTCTCAGAAGGACAAGAAGCAATTTGCTGGGTAAATCCAGACTTCCAAGTTGTAAAATGTTTAACCTTATCCAGACCAGCTGAGCCAGGAACCTTGTTTGTTGTCTCTGAGAAGAGAGACTCACCTAGCAGAACCTTGTCAAAGTCAATTTACCATTATACAAAGTGTAAAGTCTCTTCAGAGACCAACAAAAATTGCCTCAGCTGACTATATTTCAAGTCATCCAGGCGGGGTATTGGGTTAAGTTTTCAACCAGCAATAATCACGTCTCAGTAGAACTTCATAGACTATGAAATTGCCTCTGCACAAGGATGCTGATGGACTCAATGAGTTTTAGCTGGACCTTGTCCAACATTCACATCAAGCGTGGTACTTTCTCAACCTTCCTGTATGTGCACTACTTTCCAGGCACACGTACTTTTCTTGTTGCAGGCGATTGGCTCATTTAGAAGAGGCCCCGCCTCCTACATACAAAGGAAATCACCGCTGAATGGGAAATCTTAAATTGTTTGGGTAAAAGTCTTTCTCAGAAGGACAAGAAGCAATTTGCTGGGTAAATCCAGACTTCCAAGTTGTAAAATGTTTAACCTTATCCAGACCAGCTGAGCCAGGAACCTTGTTTGTTGTCTCTGAGAAGAGAGACTCACCTAGCAGAACCTTGTCAAAGTCAATTTACCATTATACAAAGTGTAAAGTCTCTTCAGAGACCAACAAAAATTGCCTCAGCTGACTATATTTCAAGTCATCCAGGCGGGGTATTGGGTTAAGTTTTCAACCAGCAATAATCACGTCTCAGTAGAACTTCATAGACTATGAAATTGCCTCTGCACAAGAATGCTGATGGACTCAATGAGTTTTAACTGGACCTTGTCCAACATTCACATCAAGCGTGGTACTTTCTCAACCTTCCTGTATGTGCACTACTTTCCAGGCACACGTACTTTTCTTGTTGCAGGCGATTGGCTCATTTAGAAGAGGCCCCGCCTCCTACATACAAAGGAAATCACCGCTGAATGGGAAATCTTAAATTGTTTGGGTAAAAGTCTTTCTCAGAAGGACAAGAAGCAATTTGCTGGGTAAATCCAGACTTCCAAGTTGTAAAATGTTTAACCTTATCCAGACCAGCTGAGCCAGGAACTTTGTTTGTTGTGTCTGAGAAGAGAGACTCACCTAGCAAAACCTTGTCAAAGTCATTTTACCATTATACAACGTGTAAAGTCTCTTCAGAGACCATCAAAAATTGCCTCAGCTGACTATGTTTCAAGTCATCCAGGCGGGGTATTGGGTTAAG
Source organism: Pagrus pagrus (assembly GCF_965226575.1). Classification (NCBI taxonomy): domain Eukaryota; kingdom Metazoa; phylum Chordata; class Actinopteri; order Spariformes; family Sparidae; genus Pagrus; species Pagrus pagrus. Next base: position 8,218,951 of record NC_140202.1, read on the forward strand.
TTTTCAACCAGCAATAATCACGTCTCAGTAGAACTTCATAGACTATGAAATTGCCTCTGCAAAAGGATACTGATGGACTCAATGAGTTTTAACTGGACCTTGTCCAACATTCACATCAAGCGTGGTACTTTCTCAACCTTCCTGTATGTGCACTACTTTCCAGGCACACATGCTTTTCTTGTTGCACCCGATTGGCTAATTTAGAAGAGGCCCCGCCTTCTACATGCAAAGGAAATCACCGCTGAATAGGGAACTCTTAAATTGTTTGGATAAGAGTCTTTCTCAGAAGGACAAGAAGCAATTTGCTGAGTGAATCCGCACTTCCAAGTTGTAAAATGTTTAACCTTATCCAGACCAGCTGAGCCAGGAACTTTGTTTGTTGTGTCTGAGAAGAGAGACTCACCTAGCAAAACCTTGTCAAAGTCATTTTACCATTATACAAAGTGTAAAGTCTCTTCAGAGACCATCAAAAATTGCCTCAGCTGACTATGTTTCAAGTCATCCAGGCGGGGTATTGGGTTAAGTTTTCAACCAGCAATAATCACGTCTCAGTAGAACTTCATAGACTATGAAATTGCCTCTGCAAAAGGATACTGATGGACTCAATGAGTTTTAACTGGACCTTGTCCAACATTCACATCAAGCGTGGTACTTTCTCAACCTTCCTGTATGTGCACTACTTTCCAGGCACACATGCTTTTCTTGTTGCACCCGATTGGCTAATTTAGAAGAGGCCCCGCCTTCTACATGCAAAGGAAATCACCGCTGAATAGGGAACTCTTAAATTGTTTGGATAAGAGTCTTTCTCAGAAGGACAAGAAGCAATTTGCTGAGTGAATCCGCACTTCCAAGTTGTAAAATGTTTAACCTTATCCAGACCAGCTGAGCCAGGAACTTTGTTTGTTGTGTCTGAGAAGAGAGACTCACCTAGCAAAACCTTGTCAAAGTCATTTTACCATTATACAAAGTGTAAAGTCTCTTCAGAGACCAACAAAAATTGCCTCAGCTGACTATGTTTCAAGTCATCCAGGCGGGGTATTGGGTTAAGTTTTCAACCATCAATAATCACGTCTCAGTAGAACTTCATAGACTATGAAATTGCCTCTGCAAAAGGATACTGATGGACTCAATGAGTTTTAACTGGACCTTGTCCAACATTCACATCAAGCGTGGTACTTTCTCAACCTTCCTGTATGTGCACTACTTTCCAGGCACACATGCTTTTCTTGTTGCACCCGATTGGCTAATTTAGAAGAGGCCCCGCCTTCTACATGCAAAGGAAATCACCGCTGAATAGGGAACTCTTAAATTGTTTGGATAAGATTCTTTCTCAGAAGGACAAGAAGCAATTTGCTGAGTGAATCCACACTTCCAAGTTGTAAAATGTTTAACCTTATCCAGACCAGCTGAGCCAGGTACTTTGTTTGTTGTGTCTGAGAAGAGAGACTCACCTAGCAAAACCTTGTCAAAGTCATTTTACCATTATACAAAGTGTAAAGTCTCTTCAGAGACCAACAAAAATTGCCTCAGCTGACTATGTTTCAAGTCATCCAGGCGGGGTATTGGGTTAAGTTTTCAACCAGCAATAATCACGTCTCAGTAGAACTTCATAGACTATGAAATTGCCTCTGCACAAGGATGCTGATGGACTCAATGAGTTTTAGCTGGACCTTGTCCAACATTCACATCAAGCGTGGTACTTTCTCAACCTTCCTGTATGTGCACTACTTTCCAGGCACACGTACTTTTCTTGTTGCAGGCGATTGGCTCATTTAGAAGAGGCCCCGCCTCCTACATACAAAGGAAATCACCGCTGAATGGGAAATCTTAAATTGTTTGGGTCAAAGTCTTTCTCAGAAGGACAAGAAGCAATTTGCTGGGTAAATCCAGACTTCCAAGTTGTAAAATGTTTAACCTTATCCAGACCAGCTGAGCCAAGAACCTTGTTTGTTGTCTCTGAGAAGAGAGACTCACCTAGCAGAACCTTGTCAAAGTCAATTTACCATTATACAAAGTGTAAAGTCTCTTCAGAGACCAACAAAAATTGCCTCAGCTGACTATATTTCAAGTCATCCAGGCGGGGTATTGGGTTAAGTTTTCAACCAGCAATAATCACATCTCAGTAGAACTTCATAGACTATGAAATTGCCTCTGCAAAAGGATACTGATGGACTCAATGAGTTTTAACTGGACCTTGTCCAACATTCACATCAAGCGTGGTACTTTCTCAACCTTCCTGCATGTGCACTACTTTCCAGGCACACGTACTTTTCTTGTTGCAGGCGATTGGCTCATTTAGAAGAGGCCCCGCCTTCTACATACAAAGGAAATCACCGCTGAATGGGAAATCTTAAATTGTTTGGGTCAAAGTCTTTCTCAGAAGGACAAGAAGCAATTTGCTGGGTAAATCCAGACTTCCAAGTTGTAAAATGTTTAACCTTATCCAGACCAGCTGAGCCAGGAACCTTGTTTGTTGTCTCTGAGAAGAGAGACTCACCTAGCAGAACCTTGTCAAAGTCAATTTACCATTATACAAAGTGTAAAGTCTCTTCAGAGACCAACAAAAATTGCCTCAGCTGACTATATTTCAAGTCATCCAGGCGGGGTATTGGGTTAAGTTTTCAACCAGCAATAATCACGTCTCAGTAGAACTTCATAGACTATGAAATTGCCTCTGCACAAGGATGCTGATGGACTCAATGAGTTTTAGCTGGACCTTGTCCAACATTCACATCAAGCGTGGTACTTTCTCAACCTTCCTGTATGTGCACTACTTTCCAGGCACACGTACTTTTCTTGTTGCAGGCGATTGGCTCATTTAGAAGAGGCCCCGCCTCCTACATACAAAGGAAATCACCGCTGAATGGGAAATCTTAAATTGTTTGGGTCAAAGTCTTTCTCAGAAGGACAAGAAGCAATTTGCTGGGTAAATCCAGACTTCCAAGTTGTAAAATGTTTAACCTTATCCAGACCAGCTGAGCCAAGAACCTTGTTTGTTGTCTCTGAGAAGAGAGACTCACCTAGCAGAACCTTGTCAAAGTCAATTTACCATTATACAAAGTGTAAAGTCTCTTCATAGACCAACAAAAATTGCCTCAGCTGACTATATTTCAAGTCATCCAGGCGGGGTATTGGGTTAAGTTTTCAACCAGCAATAATCACGTCTCAGTAGAACTTCATAGACTATGAAATTGCCTCTGCAAAAGGATACTGATGGACTCAATGAGTTTTAACTGGACCTTGTCCAACATTCACATCAAGCGTGGTACTTTCTCAACATTCCTGCATGTGCACTACTTTCCAGGCACACGTACTTTTCTTGTTGCAGGCGATTGGCTCATTTAGAAGAGGCCCCGCCTTCTACATACAAAGGAAATCACCGCTGAATGGGAAATCTTAAATTGTTTGGGTCAAAGTCTTTCTCAGAAGGACAAGAAGCAATTTGCTGGGTAAATCCAGACTTCCAAGTTGTAAAATGTTTAACCTTATCCAGACCAGCTGAGCCAGGAACCTTGTTTGTTGTCTCTGAGAAGAGAGACTCACCTAGCAGAACCTTGTCAAAGTCAATTTACCATTATACAAAGTGTAAAGTCTCTTCAGAGACCAACAAAAATTGCCTCAGCTGACTATATTTCAAGTCATCCAGGCGGGGTATTGGGTCAAGTTTTCAACCAGCAATAATCACGTCTCAGTAGAACTTCATAGACTATGAAATTGCCTCTGCAAAAGGATACTGATGGACTCAATGAGTTTTAACTGGACCTTGTCCAACATTCACATCAAGCGTGGTACTTTCTCAACCTTCCTGTATGTGCACTACTTTCCAGGCACACATGCTTTTCTTGTTGCACCCGATTGGCTAATTTAGAAGAGGCCCCGCCTTCTACATGCAAAGGAAATCACCGCTGAATAGGGAACTCTTAAATTGTTTGGATAAGAGTCTTTCTCAGAAGGACAAGAAGCAATTTGCTGAGTGAATCCACACTTCGAAGTTGTAAAATGTTTAACCTTATCCAGACCAGCTGAGCCAGGAACTTTGTTTGTTGTGTCTGAGAAGAGAGACTCACCTAGCAAAACCTTGTCAAAGTCATTTTACCATTATACAAAGTGTAAAATCTCTTCAGAGACCAACAAAAATTGCCTCAGCTGACTATGTTTCAAGTCATCCAGGCGGGGTATTGGGTTAAGTTTTCAACCAGCAATAATCACGTCTCAGTAGAACTTCATAGACTATGAAATTGCCTCTGCACAAGGATGCTGATGGACTCAATGAGTTTTAGCTGGACCTTGTCCAACATTCACATCAAGCGTGGTACTTTCTCAACCTTCCTGTATGTGCACTACTTTCCAGGCACACGTACTTTTCTTGTTGCAGGCGATTGGCTCATTTAGAAGAGGCCCCGCCTCCTACATACAAAGGAAATCACCGCTGAATGGGAAATCTTAAATTGTTTGGGTCAAAGTCTTTCTCAGAAGGACAAGAAGCAATTTGCTGGGTAAATCCAGACTTCCAAGTTGTTAAATGTTTAACCTTATCCAGACCAGCTGAGCCAAGAACCTTGTTTGTTGTCTCTGAGAAGAGAGACTCACCTAGCAGAACCTTGTCAAAGGCAATTTACCATTATACAAAGTGTAAAGTCTCTTCAGAGACCAACAAAAATTGCCTCAGCTGACTATATTTCAAGTCATCCAGGCGGGGTATTGGGTTAAGTTTTCAACCAGCAATAATCACGTCTCAGTAGAACTTCATAGACTATGAAATTGCCTCTGCAAAAGGATATTGATGGACTCAATGAGTTTTAACTGGACCTTGTCCAACATTCACATCAAGCGTGGTACTTTCTCAACCTTCCTGTATGTGCACTACTTTCCAGGCACACGTACTTTTCTTGTTGCAGGCGATTGGCTCATTTAGAAGAGGCCCCGCCTTCTACATGCAAAGGAAATCACCGCTGAATGGGAAATCTTAAATTGTTTGGGTAAAAGTCTTTCTCAGAAGGACAAGAAGCAATTTGCTGGGTAAATCCAGACTTCCAAGTTGTAAAATGTTTAACCTTATCCAGACCAGCTGAGCCAGGAACCTTGTTTGTTGTCTCTGAGAAGAGAGACTCACCTAGCAGAACCTTGTCAAAGTCAATTTACCATTATACAAAGTGTAAAGTCTCTTCAGCGACCAACAAAAATTGCCTCAGCTGACTATATTTCAAGTCATCCAGGCGGGGTATTGGGTTAAGTTTTCAACCAGCAATAATCACGTCTCAGTAGAACTTCATAGACTATGAAATTGCCTCTGCAAAAGGATACTGATGGACTCAATGAGTTTTAACTGGACCTTGTCCAACATTCACATCAAGCGTGGTACTTTCTCAACCTTCCTGTATGTGCACTACTTTCCAGGCACACGTACTTTTCTTGTTGCAGGCGATTGGCTCATTTAGAAGAGGCCCCGCCTCCTACATACAAAGGAAATCACCGCTGAATGGGAAATCTTAAATTGTTTGGGTAAAAGTCTTTCTCAGAAGGACAAGAAGCAATTTGCTGGGTAAATCCAGACTTCCAAGTTGTAAAATGTTTAACCTTATCCAGACCAGCTGAGCCAAGAACCTTGTTTGTTGTCTCTGAGAAGAGAGACTCACCTAGCAGAACCTTGTCAAAGTCAATTTACCATTATACAAAGTGTAAAGTCTCTTCAGAGACCAACAAAAATTGCCTCAGCTGACTATATTTCAAGTCATCCAGGCGGGGTATTGGGTTAAGTTTTCAACCAGCAATAATCACGTCTCAGTAGAACTTCATAGACTATGAAATTGCCTCTGCAAAAGGATACTGATGGACTCAATGAGTTTTAACTGGACCTTGTCCAACATTCACATCAAGCGTGGTACTTTCTCAACCTTCCTGTATGTGCACTACTTTCCAGGCACACGTACTTTTCTTGTTGCAGGCGATTGGCTCATTTAGAAGAGGCCCCGCCTCCTACATACAAAGGAAATCACGGCTGAATGGGAAATCTTAAATTGTTTGGGTCAAAGTCTTTCTCAGAAGGACAAGAAGCAATTTGCTGGTTAAATCCAGACTTCCAAGTTGTAAAATGTTTAACCTTATCCAGACCAGCTGAGCCAAGAACCTTGTTTGTTGTCTCTGAGAAGAGAGACTCACCTAGCAGAACCTTGTCAAAGTCAATTTACCATTATACAAAGTGTAAAGTCTCTTCAGAGACCAACAAAAATTGCCTCAGCTGACTATATTTCAAGTCATCCAGGCGGGGTATTGGGTTAAGTTTTCAACCAGCAATAATCACGTCTCAGTAGAACTTCATAGACTATGAAATTGCCTCTGCAAAAGGATACTGATGGACTCAATGAGTTTTAACTGGACCTTGTCCAACATTCACATCAAGCGTGGTACTTTCTCAACCTTCCTGTATGTGCACTACTTTCCAGGCACACGTACTTTTCTTGTTGCAGGCGATTGGCTCATTTAGAAGAGGCCCCGCCTCCTACATACAAAGGAAATCACCGCTGAATGGGAAATCTTAAATTGTTTGGGTCAAAGTCTTTCTCAGAAGGACAAGAAGCAATTTGCTGGGTAAATCCAGACTTCCAAGTTGTAAAATGTTTAACCTTATCCAGACCAGCTGAGCCAGGAACTTTGTTTGTTGTGTCTGAGAAGAGAGACTCACCTAGCAAAACCTTGTCAAAGTCATTTTACCATTATACAAAGTGTAAAGTCTCTTCAGAGACCAACAAAAATTGCCTCAGCTGACTATGTTTCAAGTCATCCAGGCGGGGTATTGGGTTAAGTTTTCAACCAGCAATAATCACGTCTCAGTAGAACTTCATAGACTATGAAATTGCCTCTGCACAAGGATGCTGATGGACTCAATGAGTTTTAGCTGGACCTTGTCCAACATTCACATCAAGCGTGGTACTTTCTCAACCTTCCTGTATGTGCACTACTTTCCAGGCACACGTACTTTTCTTGTTGCAGGCGATTGGCTCATTTAGAAGAGGCCCCGCCTCCTACATACAAAGGAAATCACAGCTGAATGGGAAATCTTAAATTGTTTGGGTCAAAGTCTTTCTCAGAAGGACAAGAAGCAATTTGCTGGGTAAATCCAGACTTCCAAGTTGTAAAATGTTTAACCTTATCCAGACCAGCTGAACCAAGAACCTTGTTTGTTGTCTCTGAGAAGAGAGACTCGCCTAGCAGAACCTTGTCAAAGTCAATTTACCATTATACAAAGTGTAAAGTCTCTTCAGAGACCAACAAAAATTGCCTCAGCTGACTATATTTCAAGTCATCCAGGCGGGGTATTGGGTTAAGTTTTCAACCAGCAATAATCACGTCTCAGTAGAACTTCATAGACTATGAAATTGCCTCTGCAAAAGGATACTGATGGACTCAATGAGTTTTAACTGGACCTTGTCCAACATTCACATCAAGCGTGGTACTTTCTCAACCTTCCTGTATGTGCACTACTTTCCAGGCACACGTACTTTTCTTGTTGCAGGCGATTGGCTCATTTAGAAGAGGCCCCGCCTTCTACATACAAAGGAAATCACCGCTGAATGGGAAATCTTAAATTGTTTGGGTAAAAGTCTTTCTCAGAAGGACAAGAAGCAATTTGCTGGGTAAATCCAGACTTCCAAGTTGTAAAATGTTTAACCTTATCCAGACCAGCTGAGCCAGGAACCTTGTTTGTTGTCTCTGAGTAGAGAGACTCACCTAGCAAAACCTTGTCAAAGTCATTTTACCATTATACAAAGTGTAAAGTCTCTTCAGAGACCATCAAAAATTGCCTCAGCTGACTATGTTTCAAGTCATCCAGGCGGGGTATTGGGTTAAGTTTTCAACCAGCAATAATCACGTCTCAGTAGAACTTCATAGACTATGAAATTGCCTCTGCAAAAGGATACTGATGGACTCAATGAGTTTTAACTGGACCTTGTCCAACATTCACATCAAGCGTGGTACTTTCTCAACCTTCCTGTATGTGCACTACTTTCCAGGCACACATGCTTTTCTTGTTGCACCCGATTGGCTAATTTAGAAGAGGCCCCGCCTTCTACATGCAAAGGAAATCACCGCTGAATAGGGAACTCTTAAATTGTTTGGATAAGAGTCTTTCTCAGAAGGACAAGAAGCAATTTGCTGAGTGAATCCACACTTCCAAGTTGTAAAATGTTTAACCTTATCCAGACCAGCTGAGCCAGGAACTTTGTTTGTTGTGTCTGAGAAGAGAGATTCACCTAGCAAAACCTTGTCAAAGTCATTTTACCATTATACAAAGTGTAAAATCTCTTCAGAGACCAACAAAAATTGCCTCAGCTGACTATGTTTCAAGTCATCCAGGCGGGGTATTGGGTTAAGTTTTCAACCAGCAATAATCACGTCTCAGTAGAACTTCATAGACTATGAAATTGCCTCTGCACAAGGATGCTGATGGACTCAATGAGTTTTAGCTGGACCTTGTCCAACATTCACATCAAGCGTGGTACTTTCTCAACCTTCCTGTATGTGCACTACTTTCCAGGCACACGTACTTTTCTTGTTGCAGGCGATTGGCTCATTTAGAAGAGGCCCCGCCTCCTACATACAAAGGAAATCACCGCTGAATGGGAAATCTTAAATTGTTTGGGTCAAAGTCTTTCTCAGAAGGACAAGAAGCAATTTGCTGGGTAAATCCAGACTTCCAAGTTGTAAAATGTTTAACCTTATCCAGACCAGCTGAGCCAAGAACCTTGTTTGTTGTCTCTGAGAAGAGAGACTCACCTAGCAGAACCTTGTCAAAGGCAATTTACCATTATACAAAGTGTAAAGTCTCTTCAGAGACCAACAAAAATTGCCTCAGCTGACTATATTTCAAGTCATCCAGGCGGGGTATTGGGTTAAGTTTTCAACCAGCAATAATCACGTCTCAGTAGAACTTCATAGACTATGAAATTGCCTCTGCAAAAGGATATTGATGGACTCAATGAGTTTTAACTGGACCTTGTCCAACATTCACATCAAGCGTGGTACTTTCTCAACCTTCCTGTATGTGCACTACTTTCCAGGCACACGTACTTTTCTTGTTGCAGGCGATTGGCTCATTTAGAAGAGGCCCCGCCTTCTACATACAAAGGAAATCACCGCTGAATGGGAAATCTTAAATTGTTTGGGTAAAAGTCTTTCTCAGAAGGACAAGAAGCAATTTGCTGGGTAAATCCAGACTTCCAAGTTGTAAAATGTTTAACCTTATCCAGACCAGCTGAGCCAGGAACCTTGTTTGTTGTCTCTGAGAAGAGAGACTCACCTAGCAGAACCTTGTCAAAGTCAATTTACCATTATACAAAGTGTAAAGTCTCTTCAGCGACCAACAAAAATTGCCTCAGCTGACTATATTTCAAGTCATCCAGGCGGGGTATTGGGTTAAGTTTTCAACCAGCAATAATCACGTCTCAGTAGAACTTCATAGACTATGAAATTGCCTCTGCAAAAGGATACTGATGGACTCAATGAGTTTTAACTGGACCTTGTCCAACATTCACATCAAGCGTGGTACTTTCTCAACCTTCCTGTATGTGCACTACTTTCCAGGCACACGTACTTTTCTTGTTGCAGGCGATTGGCTCATTTAGAAGAGGCCCCGCCTCCTACATACAAAGGAAATCACCGCTGAATGGGAAATCTTAAATTGTTTGGGTAAAAGTCTTTCTCAGAAGGACAAGAAGCAATTTGCTGGGTAAATCCAGACTTCCAAGTTGTAAAATGTTTAACCTTATCCAGACCAGCTGAGCCAAGAACCTTGTTTGTTGTCTCTGAGAAGAGAGACTCACCTAGCAGAACCTTGTCAAAGTCAATTTACCATTATACAAAGTGTAAAGTCTCTTCAGAGACCAACAAAAATTGCCTCAGCTGACTATATTTCAAGTCATCCAGGCGGGGTATTGGGTTAAGTTTTCAACCAGCAATAATCACGTCTCAGTAGAACTTCATAGACTATGAAATTGCCTCTGCAAAAGGATACTGATGGACTCAATGAGTTTTAACTGGACCTTGTCCAACATTCACATCAAGCGTGGTACTTTCTCAACCTTCCTGTATGTGCACTACTTTCCAGGCACACGTACTTTTCTTGTTGCAGGCGATTGGCTCATTTAGAAGAGGCCCCGCCTCCTACATACAAAGGAAATCACCGCTGAATGGGAAATCTTAAATTGTTTGGGTCAAAGTCTTTCTCAGAAGGACAAGAAGCAATTTGCTGGGTAAATCCAGACTTCCAAGTTGTAAAATGTTTAACCTTATCCAGACCAGCTGAGCCAAGAACCTTGTTTGTTGTCTCTGAGAAGAGAGACTCACCTAGCAGAACCTTGTCAAAGTCAATTTACCATTATACAAAGTGTAAAGTCTCTTCAGAGACCAACAAAAATTGCCTCAGCTGACTATATTTCAAGTCATCCAGGCGGGGTATTGGGTTAAGTTTTCAACCAGCAATAATCACGTCTCAGTAGAACTTCATAGACTATGAAATTGCCTCTGCAAAAGGATACTGATGGACTCAATGAGTTTTAACTGGACCTTGTCCAACATTCACATCAAGCGTAGTACTTTCTCAACCTTCCTGTATGTGCACTACTTTCCAGGCACACGTACTTTTCTTGTTGCAGGCGATTGGCTCATTTAGAAGAGGCCCCGCCTCCTACATACAAAGGAAATCACCGCTGAATGGGAAATCTTAAATTGTTTGGGTCAAAGTCTTTCTCAGAAGGACAAGAAGCAATTTGCTGGGTAAATCCAGACTTCCAAGTTGTAAAATGTTTAACCTTATCCAGACCAGCTGAGCCAAGAACCTTGTTTGTTGTCTCTGAGAAGAGAGACTCACCTAGCAGAACCTTGTCAAAGTCAATTTACCATTATACAAAGTGTAAAGTCTCTTCAGAGACCAACAAAAATTGCCTCAGCTGACTATATTTCAAGTCATCCAGGCGGGGTGTTGGGTTAAGTTTTCAACCAGCAATAATCACGTCTCAGTAGAACTTCATAGACTATGAAATTGCCTCTGCAAAAGGATACTGATGGACTCAATGAGTTTTAACTGGACCTTGTCCAACATTCACATCAAGCGTAGTACTTTCTCAACCTTCCTGTATGTGCACTACTTTCCAGGCACACGTACTTTTCTTGTTGCAGGCGATTGGCTCATTTAGAAGAGGCCCCGCCTCCTACATACAAAGGAAATCACCGCTGAATGGGAAATCTTAAATTGTTTGGGTCAAAGTCTTTCTCAGAAGGACAAGAAGCAATTTGCTGGGTAAATCCAGACTTCCAAGTTGTAAAATGTTTAACCTTATCCAGACCAGCTGAGCCAAGAACCTTGTTTGTTGTCTCTGAGAAGAGAGACTCACCTAGCAGAACCTTGTCAAAGTCAATTTACCATTATACAAAGTGTAAAGTCTCTTCAGAGACCAACAAAAATTGCCTCAGCTGACTATATTTCAAGTCATCCAGGCGGGGTGTTGGGTTAAGTTTTCAACCAGCAATAATCACGTCTCAGTAGAACTTCATAGACTATGAAATTGCCTCTGCAAAAGGATACTGATGGACTCAATGAGTTTTAACTGGACCTTGTCCAACATTCACATCAAGCGTGGTACTTTCTCAACCTTCCTGTATGTGCACTACTTTCCAGGCACACGTACTTTTCTTGTTGCAGGCGATTGGCTCATTTAGAAGAGGCCCCGCCTCCTACATACAAAGGAAATCACCGCTGAATGGGAAATCTTAAATTGTTTGGGTCAAAGTCTTTCTCAGAAGGACAAGAAGCAATTTGCTGGGTAAATCCAGACTTCCAAGTTGTAAAATGTTTAACCTTATCCAGACCAGCTGAGCCAGGAACTTTGTTTGTTGTGTCTGAGAAGAGAGACTCACCTAGCAAAACCTTGTCAAAGTCATTTTACCATTATACAAAGTGTAAAGTCTCTTCAGAGACCAACAAAAATTGCCTCAGCTGACTATGTTTCAAGTCATCCAGGCGGGGTATTGGGTTAAGTTTTCAACCAGCAATAATCACGTCTCAGTAGAACTTCATAGACTATGAAATTGCCTCTGCACAAGGATGCTGATGGACTCAATGAGTTTTAGCTGGACCTTGTCCAACATTCACATCAAGCGTAGTACTTTCTCAACCTTCCTGTATGTGCACTACTTTCCAGGCACACGTACTTTTCTTGTTGCAGGCGATTGGCTCATTTAGAAGAGGCCCCGCCTCCTACATACAAAGGAAATCACAGCTGAATGGGAAATCTTAAATTGTTTGGGTCAAAGTCTTTCTCAGAAGGACAAGAAGCAATTTGCTGGGTAAATCCAGACTTCCAAGTTGTAAAATGTTTAACCTTATCCAGACCAGCTGAGCCAAGAACCTTGTTTGTTGTCTCTGAGAAGAGAGACTCGCCTAGCAGAACCTTGTCAAAGTCAATTTACCATTATACAAAGTGTAAAGTCTCTTCAGAGACCAACAAAAATTGCCTCAGCTGACTATATTTCAAGTCATCCAGGCGTGGTATTGGGTTAAGTTTTCAACCAGCAATAATCACGTCTCAGTAGAACTTCATAGACTATGAAATTGCCTCTGCAAAAGGATACTGATGGACTCAATGAGTTTTAACTGGACCTTGTCCAACATTCACATCAAGCGTGGTACTTTCTCAACCTTCCTGTATGTGCACTACTTTCCAGGCACACATACTTTTCTTGTTGCAGGCGATTGGCTCATTTAGAAGAGGCCCCGCCTTCTACATACAAAGGAAATCACCGCTGAATGGGAAATCTTAAATTGTTTGGGTCAAAGTCTTTCTCAGAAGGACAAGAAGCAATTTGCTGGGTAAATCCAGACTTCCAAGTTGTAAAATGTTTAACCTTATCCAGACCAGCTGAGCCAAGAACCTTGTTTGTTGTCTCTGAGAAGAGAGACTCACCTAGCAGAACCTTGTCAAAGTCAATTTACCATTATACAAAGTGTAAAGTCTCTTCAGAGACCAACAAAAATTGCCTCAGCTGACTATATTTCAAGTCATCCAGGCGGGGTATTGGGTTAAGTTTTCAACCAGCAATAATCACGTCTCAGTAGAACTTCATAGACTATGAAATTGCCTCTGCAAAAGGATACTGATGGACTCAATGAGTTTTAACTGGACCTTGTCCAACATTCACATCAAGCGTGGTACTTTCTCAACCTTCCTGTATGTGCACTACTTTCCAGGCACACGTACTTTTCTTGTTGCAGGCGATTGGCTCATTTAGAAGAGGCCCCGCCTCCTACATACAAAGGAAATCACCGCTGAATGGGAAATCTTAAATTGTTTGGGTCAAAGTCTTTCTCAGAAGGACAAGAAGCAATTTGCTGGGTAAATCCAGACTTCCAAGTTGTAAAATGTTTAACCTTATCCAGACCAGCTGAGCCAGGAACCTTGTTTGTTGTCTCTGAGAAGAGAGACTCACCTAGCAGAACCTTGTCAAAGTCAATTTACCATTATACAAAGTGTAAAGTCTCTTCAGAGACCAACAAAAATTGCCTCAGCTGACTATATTTCAAGTCATCCAGGCGGGGTATTGGGTTAAGTTTTCAACCAGCAATAATCACGTCTCAGTAGAACTTCATAGACTATGAAATTGCCTCTGCACAAGGATGCTGATGGACTCAATGAGTTTTAACTGGACCTTGTCCAACATTCACATCAAGCGTGGTACTTTCTCAACCTTCCTGCATGTGCACTACTTTCCAGGCACACGTACTTTTCTTGTTGCAGGCGATTGGCTCATTTAGAAGAGGCCCCGCCTCCTACATACAAAGGAAATCACCGCTGAATGGGAAATCTTAAATTGTTTGGGTCAAAGTCTTTCTCAGAAGGACAAGAAGCAATTTGCTGGGTAAATCCAGACTTCCAAGTTGTAAAATGTTTAACCTTATCCAGACCAGCTGAGCCAAGAACCTTGTTTGTTGTCTCTGAGAAGAGAGACTCACCTAGCAGAACCTTGTCAAAGTCAATTTACCATTATACAAAGTGTAAAGTCTCTTCAGAGACCAACAAAAATTGCCTCAGCTGACTATATTTCAAGTCATCCAGGCGGGGTATTGGGTTAAGTTTTCAACCAGCAATAATCACGTCTCAGTAGAACTTCATAGACTATGAAATTGCCTCTGCAAAAGGATACTGATGGACTCAATGAGTTTTAACTGGACCTTGTCCAACATTCACATCAAGCGTAGTACTTTCTCAACCTTCCTGTATGTGCACTACTTTCCAGGCACACGTACTTTTCTTGTTGCAGGCGATTGGCTCATTTAGAAGAGGCCCCGCCTCCTACATACAAAGGAAATCACCGCTGAATGGGAAATCTTAAATTGTTTGGGTCAAAGTCTTTCTCAGAAGGACAAGAAGCAATTTGCTGGGTAAATCCAGACTTCCAAGTTGTAAAATGTTTAACCTTATCCAGACCAGCTGAGCCAAGAACCTTGTTTGTTGTCTCTGAGAAGAGAGACTCACCTAGCAGAACCTTGTCAAAGTCAATTTACCATTATACAAAGTGTAAAGTCTCTTCAGAGACCAACAAAAATTGCCTCAGCTGACTATATTTCAAGTCATCCAGGCGGGGTATTGGGTTAAGTTTTCAACCAGCAATAATCACGTCTCAGTAGAACTTCATAGACTATGAAATTGCCTCTGCAAAAGGATACTGATGGACTCAATGAGTTTTAACTGGACCTTGTCCAACATTCACATCAAGCGTGGTACTTTCTCAACCTTCCTGTATGTGCACTACTTTCCAGGCACACGTACTTTTCTTGTTGCAGGCGATTGGCTCATTTAGAAGAGGCCCCGCCTTCTACATACAAAGGAAATCACCGCTGAATGGGAAATCTTAAATTGTTTGGGTCAAAGTCTTTCTCAGAAGGACAAGAAGCAATTTGCTGGGTAAATCCAGACTTCCAAGTTGTAAAATGTTTAACCTTATCCAGACCAGCTGAGCCAGGAACTTTGTTTGTTGTGTCTGAGAAGAGAGACTCACCTAGCAAAACCTTGTCAAAGTCATTTTACCACTGTACAAAGTGTAAAGTCTCTTCAGAGACCAACAAAAATTGCCTCAGCTGACTATGTTTCAAGTCATCCAGGCGGGGTATTGGGTTAAGTTTTCAACCAGCAATAATCACGTCTCAGTAGAACTTCATAGACTATGAAATTGCCTCTGCAAAAGGATACTGATGGACTCAATGAGTTTTAACTGGACCTTGTCCAACATTCACATCAAGCGTGGTACTTTCTCAACCTTCCTGTATGTGCACT
The DNA here is from genome assembly GCF_965226575.1 of Pagrus pagrus. Taxonomy (NCBI): domain Eukaryota; kingdom Metazoa; phylum Chordata; class Actinopteri; order Spariformes; family Sparidae; genus Pagrus; species Pagrus pagrus. The sequence continues at coordinate 8,234,277 of NC_140202.1, forward strand.
ACTTTCCAGGCACACATGCTTTTCTTGTTGCACCCGATTGGCTAATTTAGAAGAGGCCCCGCCTTCTACATGCAAAGGAAATCACCGCTGAATAGGGAACTCTTAAATTGTTTGGATAAGAGTCTTTCTCACAAGGACAAGAAGCAATTTGCTGAGTGAATCCACACTTCCAAGTTGTAAAATGTTTAACCTTATCCAGACCAGCTGAGCCAGGAACTTTGTTTGTTGTGTCTGAGAAGAGAGACTCACCTAGCAAAACCTTGTCAAAGTCATTTTACCATTATACAAAGTGTAAAGTCTCTTCAGAGACCAACAAAAATTGCCTCAGCTGACTATGTTTCAAGTCATCCAGGCGGGGTATTGGGTTAAGTTTTCAACCAGCAATAATCACGTCTCAGTAGAACTTCATAGACTATGAAATTGCCTCTGCAAAAGGATACTGATGGACTCAATGAGTTTTAACTGGACCTTGTCCAACATTCACATCAAGCGTGGTACTTTCTCAACCTTCCTGCATGTGCACTACTTTCCAGGCACACGTACTTTTCTTGTTGCAGGCGATTGGCTCATTTAGAAGAGGCCCCGCCTTCTACATACAAAGGAAATCACCGCTGAATGGGAAATCTTAAATTGTTTGGGTCAAAGTCTTTCTCAGAAGGACAAGAAGCAATTTGCTGGGTAAATCCAGACTTCCAAGTTGTAAAATGTTTAACCTTATCCAGACCAGCTGAGCCAGGAACCTTGTTTGTTGTCTCTGAGAAGAGAGACTCACCTAGCAGAACCTTGTCAAAGTCAATTTACCATTATACAAAGTGTAAAGTCTCTTCAGAGACCAACAAAAATTGCCTCAGCTGACTATATTTCAAGTCATCCAGGCGGGGTATTGGGTTAAGTTTTCAACCAGCAATAATCACGTCTCAGTAGAACTTCATAGACTATGAAATTGCCTCTGCACAAGGATGCTGATGGACTCAATGAGTTTTAGCTGGACCTTGTCCAACATTCACATCAAGCGTGGTACTTTCTCAACCTTCCTGTATGTGCACTACTTTCCAGGCACACGTACTTTTCTTGTTGCAGGCGATTGGCTCATTTAGAAGAGGCCCCGCCTCCTACATACAAAGGAAATCACCGCTGAATGGGAAATCTTAAATTGTTTGGGTAAAAGTCTTTCTCAGAAGGACAAGAAGCAATTTGCTGGGTAAATCCAGACTTCCAAGTTGTAAAATGTTTAACCTTATCCAGACCAGCTGAGCCAGGAACCTTGTTTGTTGTCTCTGAGAAGAGAGACTCACCTAGCAGAACCTTGTCAAAGTCAATTTACCATTATACAAAGTGTAAAGTCTCTTCAGAGACCAACAAAAATTGCCTCAGCTGACTATATTTCAAGTCATCCAGGCGGGGTATTGGGTTAAGTTTTCAACCAGCAATAATCACGTCTCAGTAGAACTTCATAGACTATGAAATTGCCTCTGCACAAGAATGCTGATGGACTCAATGAGTTTTAACTGGACCTTGTCCAACATTCACATCAAGCGTGGTACTTTCTCAACCTTCCTGTATGTGCACTACTTTCCAGGCACACGTACTTTTCTTGTTGCAGGCGATTGGCTCATTTAGAAGAGGCCCCGCCTCCTACATACAAAGGAAATCACCGCTGAATGGGAAATCTTAAATTGTTTGGGTAAAAGTCTTTCTCAGAAGGACAAGAAGCAATTTGCTGGGTAAATCCAGACTTCCAAGTTGTAAAATGTTTAACCTTATCCAGACCAGCTGAGCCAGGAACTTTGTTTGTTGTGTCTGAGAAGAGAGACTCACCTAGCAAAACCTTGTCAAAGTCATTTTACCATTATACAAAGTGTAAAGTCTCTTCAGAGACCATCAAAAATTGCCTCAGCTGACTATGTTTCAAGTCATCCAGGCGGGGTATTGGGTTAAGTTTTCAACCAGCAATAATCACGTCTCAGTAGAACTTCATAGACTATGAAATTGCCTCTGCAAAAGGATACTGATGGACTCAATGAGTTTTAACTGGACCTTGTCCAACATTCACATCAAGCGTGGTACTTTCTCAACCTTCCTGTATGTGCACTACTTTCCAGGCACACATGCTTTTCTTGTTGCACCCGATTGGCTAATTTAGAAGAGGCCCCGCCTTCTACATGCAAAGGAAATCACCGCTGAATAGGGAACTCTTAAATTGTTTGGATAAGAGTCTTTCTCAGAAGGACAAGAAGCAATTTGCTGAGTGAATCCACACTTCGAAGTTGTAAAATGTTTAACCTTATCCAGACCAGCTGAGCCAGGAACTTTGTTTGTTGTGTCTGAGAAGAGAGACTCACCTAGCAAAACCTTGTCAAAGTCATTTTACCATTATACAAAGTGTAAAATCTCTTCAGAGACCAACAAAAATTGCCTCAGCTGACTATGTTTCAAGTCATCCAGGCGGGGTATTGGGTTAAGTTTTCAACCAGCAATAATCACGTCTCAGTAGAACTTCATAGACTATGAAATTGCCTCTGCACAAGGATGCTGATGGACTCAATGAGTTTTAGCTGGACCTTGTCCAACATTCACATCAAGCGTGGTACTTTCTCAACCTTCCTGTATGTGCACTACTTTCCAGGCACACGTACTTTTCTTGTTGCAGGCGATTGGCTCATTTAGAAGAGGCCCCGCCTCCTACATACAAAGGAAATCACCGCTGAATGGGAAATCTTAAATTGTTTGGGTCAAAGTCTTTCTCAGAAGGACAAGAAGCAATTTGCTGGGTAAATCCAGACTTCCAAGTTGTTAAATGTTTAACCTTATCCAGACCAGCTGAGCCAAGAACCTTGTTTGTTGTCTCTGAGAAGAGAGACTCACCTAGCAGAACCTTGTCAAAGGCAATTTACCATTATACAAAGTGTAAAGTCTCTTCAGAGACCAACAAAAATTGCCTCAGCTGACTATATTTCAAGTCATCCAGGCGGGGTATTGGGTTAAGTTTTCAACCAGCAATAATCACGTCTCAGTAGAACTTCATAGACTATGAAATTGCCTCTGCAAAAGGATATTGATGGACTCAATGAGTTTTAACTGGACCTTGTCCAACATTCACATCAAGCGTGGTACTTTCTCAACCTTCCTGTATGTGCACTACTTTCCAGGCACACGTACTTTTCTTGTTGCAGGCGATTGGCTCATTTAGAAGAGGCCCCGCCTTCTACATGCAAAGGAAATCACCGCTGAATGGGAAATCTTAAATTGTTTGGGTAAAAGTCTTTCTCAGAAGGACAAGAAGCAATTTGCTGGGTAAATCCAGACTTCCAAGTTGTAAAATGTTTAACCTTATCCAGACCAGCTGAGCCAGGAACCTTGTTTGTTGTCTCTGAGAAGAGAGACTCACCTAGCAGAACCTTGTCAAAGTCAATTTACCATTATACAAAGTGTAAAGTCTCTTCAGCGACCAACAAAAATTGCCTCAGCTGACTATATTTCAAGTCATCCAGGCGGGGTATTGGGTTAAGTTTTCAACCAGCAATAATCACGTCTCAGTAGAACTTCATAGACTATGAAATTGCCTCTGCAAAAGGATACTGATGGACTCAATGAGTTTTAACTGGACCTTGTCCAACATTCACATCAAGCGTGGTACTTTCTCAACCTTCCTGTATGTGCACTACTTTCCAGGCACACGTACTTTTCTTGTTGCAGGCGATTGGCTCATTTAGAAGAGGCCCCGCCTCCTACATACAAAGGAAATCACCGCTGAATGGGAAATCTTAAATTGTTTGGGTAAAAGTCTTTCTCAGAAGGACAAGAAGCAATTTGCTGGGTAAATCCAGACTTCCAAGTTGTAAAATGTTTAACCTTATCCAGACCAGCTGAGCCAAGAACCTTGTTTGTTGTCTCTGAGAAGAGAGACTCACCTAGCAGAACCTTGTCAAAGTCAATTTACCATTATACAAAGTGTAAAGTCTCTTCAGAGACCAACAAAAATTGCCTCAGCTGACTATATTTCAAGTCATCCAGGCGGGGTATTGGGTTAAGTTTTCAACCAGCAATAATCACGTCTCAGTAGAACTTCATAGACTATGAAATTGCCTCTGCAAAAGGATACTGATGGACTCAATGAGTTTTAACTGGACCTTGTCCAACATTCACATCAAGCGTGGTACTTTCTCAACCTTCCTGTATGTGCACTACTTTCCAGGCACACGTACTTTTCTTGTTGCAGGCGATTGGCTCATTTAGAAGAGGCCCCGCCTCCTACATACAAAGGAAATCACGGCTGAATGGGAAATCTTAAATTGTTTGGGTCAAAGTCTTTCTCAGAAGGACAAGAAGCAATTTGCTGGGTAAATCCAGACTTCCAAGTTGTAAAATGTTTAACCTTATCCAGACCAGCTGAGCCAAGAACCTTGTTTGTTGTCTCTGAGAAGAGAGACTCACCTAGCAGAACCTTGTCAAAGTCAATTTACCATTATACAAAGTGTAAAGTCTCTTCAGAGACCAACAAAAATTGCCTCAGCTGACTATATTTCAAGTCATCCAGGCGGGGTATTGGGTTAAGTTTTCAACCAGCAATAATCACGTCTCAGTAGAACTTCATAGACTATGAAATTGCCTCTGCGAAAGGATACTGATGGACTCAATGAGTTTTAACTGGACCTTGTCCAACATTCACATCAAGCGTGGTACTTTCTCAACCTTCCTGTATGTGCACTACTTTCCAGGCACACGTACTTTTCTTGTTGCAGGCGATTGGCTCATTTAGAAGAGGCCCCGCCTCCTACATACAAAGGAAATCACCGCTGAATGGGAAATCTTAAATTGTTTGGGTCAAAGTCTTTCTCAGAAGGACAAGAAGCAATTTGCTGGGTAAATCCAGACTTCCAAGTTGTAAAATGTTTAACCTTATCCAGACCAGCTGAGCCAGGAACTTTGTTTGTTGTGTCTGAGAAGAGAGACTCACCTAGCAAAACCTTGTCAAAGTCATTTTACCATTATACAAAGTGTAAAGTCTCTTCAGAGACCAACAAAAATTGCCTCAGCTGACTATGTTTCAAGTCATCCAGGCGGGGTATTGGGTTAAGTTTTCAACCAGCAATAATCACGTCTCAGTAGAACTTCATAGACTATGAAATTGCCTCTGCACAAGGATGCTGATGGACTCAATGAGTTTTAGCTGGACCTTGTCCAACATTCACATCAAGCGTGGTACTTTCTCAACCTTCCTGTATGTGCACTACTTTCCAGGCACACGTACTTTTCTTGTTGCAGGCGATTGGCTCATTTAGAAGAGGCCCCGCCTCCTACATACAAAGGAAATCACAGCTGAATGGGAAATCTTAAATTGTTTGGGTCAAAGTCTTTCTCAGAAGGACAAGAAGCAATTTGCTGGGTAAATCCAGACTTCCAAGTTGTAAAATGTTTAACCTTATCCAGACCAGCTGAACCAAGAACCTTGTTTGTTGTCTCTGAGAAGAGAGACTCGCCTAGCAGAACCTTGTCAAAGTCAATTTACCATTATACAAAGTGTAAAGTCTCTTCAGAGACCAACAAAAATTGCCTCAGCTGACTATATTTCAAGTCATCCAGGCGGGGTATTGGGTTAAGTTTTCAACCAGCAATAATCACGTCTCAGTAGAACTTCATAGACTATGAAATTGCCTCTGCAAAAGGATACTGATGGACTCAATGAGTTTTAACTGGACCTTGTCCAACATTCACATCAAGCGTGGTACTTTCTCAACCTTCCTGTATGTGCACTACTTTCCAGGCACACGTACTTTTCTTGTTGCAGGCGATTGGCTCATTTAGAAGAGGCCCCGCCTTCTACATACAAAGGAAATCACCGCTGAATGGGAAATCTTAAATTGTTTGGGTAAAAGTCTTTCTCAGAAGGACAAGAAGCAATTTGCTGGGTAAATCCAGACTTCCAAGTTGTAAAATGTTTAACCTTATCCAGACCAGCTGAGCCAGGAACCTTGTTTGTTGTCTCTGAGAAGAGAGACTCACCTAGCAAAACCTTGTCAAAGTCATTTTACCATTATACAAAGTGTAAAGTCTCTTCAGAGACCATCAAAAATTGCCTCAGCTGACTATGTTTCAAGTCATCCAGGCGGGGTATTGGGTTAAGTTTTCAACCAGCAATAATCACGTCTCAGTAGAACTTCATAGACTATGAAATTGCCTCTGCAAAAGGATACTGATGGACTCAATGAGTTTTAACTGGACCTTGTCCAACATTCACATCAAGCGTGGTACTTTCTCAACCTTCCTGTATGTGCACTACTTTCCAGGCACACATGCTTTTCTTGTTGCACCCGATTGGCTAATTTAGAAGAGGCCCCGCCTTCTACATGCAAAGGAAATCACCGCTGAATAGGGAACTCTTAAATTGTTTGGATAAGAGTCTTTCTCAGAAGGACAAGAAGCAATTTGCTGAGTGAATCCACACTTCCAAGTTGTAAAATGTTTAACCTTATCCAGACCAGCTGAGCCAGGAACTTTGTTTGTTGTGTCTGAGAAGAGAGATTCACCTAGCAAAACCTTGTCAAAGTCATTTTACCATTATACAAAGTGTAAAATCTCTTCAGAGACCAACAAAAATTGCCTCAGCTGACTAGGTTTCAAGTCATCCAGGCGGGGTATTGGGTTAAGTTTTCAACCAGCAATAATCACGTCTCAGTAGAACTTCATAGACTATGAAATTGCCTCTGCACAAGGATGCTGATGGACTCAATGAGTTTTAGCTGGACCTTGTCCAACATTCACATCAAGCGTGGTACTTTCTCAACCTTCCTGTATGTGCACTACTTTCCAGGCACACGTACTTTTCTTGTTGCAGGCGATTGGCTCATTTAGAAGAGGCCCCGCCTCCTACATACAAAGGAAATCACCGCTGAATGGGAAATCTTAAATTGTTTGGGTCAAAGTCTTTCTCAGAAGGACAAGAAGCAATTTGCTGGGTAAATCCAGACTTCCAAGTTGTAAAATGTTTAACCTTATCCAGACCAGCTGAGCCAGGAACTTTGTTTGTTGTGTCTGAGAAGAGAGACTCACCTAGCAAAACCTTGTCAAAGTCATTTTACCATTATACAAAGTGTAAAGTCTCTTCAGAGACCAACAAAAATTGCCTCAGCTGACTATGTTTCAAGTCATCCAGGCGGGGTATTGGGTTAAGTTTTCAACCAGCAATAATCACGTCTCAGTAGAACTTCATAGACTATGAAATTGCCTCTGCAAAAGGATATTGATGGACTCAATGAGTTTTAGCTGGACCTTGTCCAACATTCACATCAAGCGTGGTACTTTCTCAACCTTCCTGTATGTGCACTACTTTCCAGGCACACGTACTTTTCTTGTTGCAGGCGATTGGCTCATTTAGAAGAGGCCCCGCCTCCTACATACAAAGGAAATCACCACTGAATGGGAAATCTTAAATTGTTTGGGTCAAAGTCTTTCTCAGAAGGACAAGAAGCAATTTGCTGGGTAAATCAAGACTTCCAAGTTGTAAAATGTTTAACCTTATCCAGACCAGCTGAGCCAAGAACCTTGTTTGTTGTCTCTGAGAAGAGAGACTCACCTAGCAGAACCTTGTCAAAGTCAATTTACCATTATACAAAGTGTAAAGTCTCTTCAGAGACCAACAAAAATTGCCTCAGCTGACTATATTTCAAGTCATCCAGGCGGGGTATTGGGTTAAGTTTTCAACCAGCAATAATCACGTCTCAGTAGAACTTCATAGACTATGAAATTGCCTCTGCAAAAGGATACTGATGGACTCAATGAGTTTTAACTGGACCTTGTCCAACATTCACATCAAGCGTGGTACTTTCTCAACCTTCCTGCATGTGCACTACTTTCCAGGCACACGTACTTTTCTTGTTGCAGGCGATTGGCTCATTTAGAAGAGGCCCCGCCTCCTACATACAAAGGAAATCACCGCTGAATGGGAAATCTTAAATTGTTTGGGTCAAAGTCTTTCTCAGAAGGACAAGAAGCAATTTGCTGGGTAAATCCAGACTTCCAAGTTGTAAAATGTTTAACCTTATCCAGACCAGCTGAGCCAGGAACCTTGTTTGTTGTCTCTGAGAAGAGAGACTCACCTAGCAGAACCTTGTCAAAGTCAATTTACCATTATACAAAGTGTAAAGTCTCTTCAGAGACCAACAAAAATTGCCTCAGCTGACTATATTTCAAGTCATCCAGGCGGGGTATTGGGTTAAGTTTTCAACCAGCAATAATCACGTCTCAGTAGAACTTCATAGACTATGAAATTGCCTCTGCACAAGGATGCTGATGGACTCAATGAGTTTTAGCTGGACCTTGTCCAACATTCACATCAAGCGTGGTACTTTCTCAACCTTCCTGTATGTGCACTACTTTCCAGGCACACGTACTTTTCTTGTTGCAGGCGATTGGCTCATTTAGAAGAGGCCCCGCCTCCTACATACAAAGGAAATCACCGCTGAATGGGAAATCTTAAATTGTTTGGGTAAAAGTCTTTCTCAGAAGGACAAGAAGCAATTTCCTGGGTAAATCCAGACTTCCAAGTTGTAAAATGTTTAACCTTATCCAGACCAGCTGAGCCAGGAACCTTGTTTGTTGTCTCTGAGAAGAGAGACTCACCTAGCAAAACCTTGTCAAAGTCATTTTACCATTATACAAAGTGTAAAGTCTCTTCAGAGACCATCAAAAATTGCCTCAGCTGACTATGTTTCAAGTCATCCAGGCGGGGTATTGGGTTAAGTTTTCAACCAGCAATAATCACGTCTCAGTAGAACTTCATAGACTATGAAATTGCCTCTGCAAAAGGATACTGATGGACTCAATGAGTTTTAACTGGACCTTGTCCAACATTCACATCAAGCGTGGTACTTTCTCAACCTTCCTGTATGTGCACTACTTTCCAGGCACACATGCTTTTCTTGTTGCACCCGATTGGCTAATTTAGAAGAGGCCCCGCCTTCTACATGCAAAGGAAATCACCGCTGAATAGGGAACTCTTAAATTGTTTGGATAAGAGTCTTTCTCAGAAGGACAAGAAGCAATTTGCTGAGTGAATCCACACTTCGAAGTTGTAAAATGTTTAACCTTATCCAGACCAGCTGAGCCAGGAACTTTGTTTGTTGTGTCTGAGAAGAGAGACTCACCTAGCAAAACCTTGTCAAAGTCATTTTACCATTATACAAAGTGTAAAATCTCTTCAGAGACCAACAAAAATTGCCTCAGCTGACTATGTTTCAAGTCATCCAGGCGGGGTATTGGGTTAAGTTTTCAACCAGCAATAATCACGTCTCAGTAGAACTTCATAGACTATGAAATTGCCTCTGCAAAAGGATACTGATGGACTCAATGAGTTTTAACTGGACCTTGTCCAACATTCACATCAAGCGTGGTACTTTCTCAACCTTCCTGTATGTGCACTACTTTCCAGGCACACATGCTTTTCTTGTTGCACCCGATTGGCTCATTTAGAAGAAGGCCCCCGCCTTCTACGTGCAAAGGAAATCACCGCTGAATGGGAAATCTTAAATTGTTTGGGTAAAAGTCTTTCTCAGAAGGACAAGAAGCAATTTGCTGGGTAAATCCAGACTTCCAAGTTGTAAAATGTTTAACCTTATCCAGACCAGCTGAGCCAGGAACCTTGTTTGTTGTCTCTGAGAAGAGAGACTCACCTAGCAGAACCTTGTCAAAGTCAATTTACCATTATACAAAGTGTAAAGTCTCTTCAGAGACCAACAAAAATTGCCTCAGCTGACTATATTTCAAGTCATCCAGGCGGGATATTGGGTTAAGTTTTCAACCAGCAATAATCACGTCTCAGTAGAACTTCATAGACTATGAAATTGCCTCTGCAAAAGGCGCAAAAATGTAGAAGCATCAGATGATAGGCTCATTTACGACAGGTCCCGCCTTCTACATACAAATGTTTTCATCACTGAATGGGAAATCTTTCGTTTCGGTAAACGTCTTTTTCAAGCTGAAAAAATGTTGTACAGACCAGACCAGTTAAATTGAGCCAGGAAGTTTGTTTGTTGTGGACTAACATTGATTTGCTGACTTAAAAAAAGCTACCAAGCTGTGAAGACATTAATCAATTTTCCAGCATATTTGCTTTACTTACAGTACATTTTTCATCTTTTCTAGATGTACAGTACTTAAGGGGCATTATAATCTTGATGTTGCATCCAATTGTTCTCATTGCTGGATGTGTAACCATAGACTGTTTGGATAACTTTCTTTTTGAGACTTCTCTAGTTCTTTAGTTCGCAACAGTTGTTAAACTTGCTCAATAAAGGCTTCCAAGTTGTCAAAAACTATTTTAACTACAACAAGATTCAGAAACCATGATGGATCCCCAACAATTTAATTATCAAAGCTACAGTACAAACACAATGCTATTCCCTGTTTGTGACTCTGATAGACTTTGGATTTTTTTTCTGTTCAGTTTGTGTTATGAAGCCCATGTATAATGCTCTTTAAAATGCATATTCAGGAAATGTATGTTATTTCTCAGCTACACCAGAGTTACATTACAGAACACAATCGCTCTCAACATTGTTTGAATAATCATTGTTGGAAATATGATATTAGAACCATATCTAGTCCTGGCAGGTGGCTAGTAACAAACTGGTGACACACATTTGTGTGTTCTATGATAATTTAGGAATTTACCTGGCAAGATGAGATAATTTGGTCACTGTGCTGATTTTTTCAAGAACTTTGTGAAAATGAATCATACTTTTACATACAGCATGCAGGTCCCCAATATAACCCCTCCAAGTTTGCTGCTCCAGTGAAAAGGAATATAAATGCCACCTAATTAGATGCAACCTTAACATTTACCTTGCTTTCTCTTCTTCTGTTCTTGTCTTTTTGAACGTATTCCCTCTTCCTCTATCTCTAATCACCATCATTGCATAGTTATGACATGTCATTTGTTGGTAATTATTTTTATCCACAATTTCTCTACCCCTGAACCCTCTCACCCACACACACCTTCTCTGTCTTTCTTGATGATGAGTGATGGAGTAGACCGGTGCTGGTACCACTCTCCTGCTCTGACACTCATTAGTATACCCTCTCCACTTTGTGTCTTGATTTATTTCACGTTATGATAGATGGGTCAGGGCAGTGCTGCTGTTTGCTAATAAATCTGCCTGTCAATAAAACCTGAAACTGCTCTCAGCTGTGAGGTGAATACACCACTACCTGTGTGTGTGTGTGTGTGTGTGTGTGTGTGTGTGTGTGTGTGTGTGTGTGTGTGTATGTATGTGTGTGATGATGTGTTAGTGTGCAGTGGGTATGTGGATAGAAAAGAGACTGAGTGTATATATGTATGAAATGTTGAAAGGTGCATGGAACATTTTCTGCTGTTATCTGACTGTTTGCTAAGACCCACACCCCTTAGTTGCTGTTGCGCTGACTGTCAGACTTTCCTTTCTAACACTCAGATTTGCCGGATTTGGTGGCTTTCTGCCCTAGTGTGCTACTCTTTATGGGCAGTCAGAAGTTGCTGTGGCTAGGTTATGATGATTCAGACTAATTTTGTGCCACTGGGGTGGTGTCCACCAACTTAAAGTTGAGCTATAACCCATAACCCATCTCTTCTCTTATCCATTAACCAGTAAGATTAAGATTGGCAGAATACTTAGTTCAGTAGTCTTGGCTGTACAAGCAATGACCAATAACGCATGACAGTCAAAACCAATTGTCATTTATCACAAATAAGTAATAAGTAATTTATCATAAACAAATAATGTTTTCAAATATCCAATTATTATTCTGTCATATCTCTAATAATATTAACTTGAATTTATATAGTGCTTTTCACGGAACCCACGGTCGCTTTGCTGATGAAATAATAGTAAACAACAAAAAACAACAATACACAACAAAGCAACAACACCAAGAGCACATACAAAAAAAACCTAAAAAAAACTAAAAACAAAAAGCAGATAGGGTGATACTGTATGTAATTAAAGTGGTTAACAGATGACTTTTAAGAGTTTTTTTTGAAAATGTCCAAAGAGGGGGCATTGCAGATCTCGGCAGGAAAAGAGCTGGGCAGGGCTTTGCTTGGAACCCCGAACAGGACTCTGTTACAGCAATCCAGACGGGAAGTGACAAATGCACAAATGAGTTTCTCTGCTGCAGGGTCAGAGAGTGATGGCCAGAGTTTGGAAATGTTCTTCAGATGATAGAAAACGGATTTTGTGACAGATTTTATTAGAGACTGGAACGATAAGGTGGAGTCCAGGATCACCAGGAGGGAGGTCTACAGCGACCGTGGGTCTCAAATTGCTCCCTGTCAGAGAGGTAGGACTTAAACCAGGAGAGGGCTGTGTAGGTGAGGCCAAGGTAGTCAGACAGGTGGGTGAGGAGAATAGTGTTGGAGACAGTGTCAAAGGCTGCAGAGAGGTCCAGGAGGATGAGTAAGACATGTAAAAGCTTGCATCTATTCATTTAAGTGAAAACTGTGAACATTTATGCAGTGTTTACACAATATCGGTAGAACAGAATGAAGACCTGTATAGCTCATGTTGCTATAGCTAAATTCAGTCTATTAGTTTTAGTATTGAATTTGTTTGGATGTAAAACCCATTTATTGTGACTTTGCTGACATTTTGTGCAGCTGTCAGACTAAATATCTCTGAACTGAATTTCAGAGTTCAAGAATAACTTTTTTTTTTTACATTTGGCTGAAAGAGTCTGAAAGATATGACATGAAAACATGATTAATGTAACATTATCAAGAACATGTATTCATACATACATCTGTACATGTACTCCTATTATTTAGAATTATAATGCTGTCATTAAAACATTAAAACTCTCTGCTCCTTTCAATGCTTCTATCTGAGTCACTTTAAAATAAGTGCCTGATGGCTACATAGCCTAACATGTGTAAAGATTGAGGCTAAAGCTACATTAGACTTCCAAAAAAGTTAGCATCCTCACCAGCTAATGCATAGAAGACATGGAAATAAAGGGGCTGCATTTTTAGCATATGGCAGGGTAGAGCTCCTCCTAGTATTATCATACATAAAATATCTTTCTTTCTTTCTTTATTATAAGTTCAAATCTAATGAAAATCTTTTTTTTATTATTGTTTTCTGTTCTAGCATAACAGCCCAGTTTCCAGAGTAAAATATTGGCATCTAACTTTTCTGCAGACCACTGATACATTCACATTTGTAGGTATTTTAAGCCAAAACATGATATTTTCTCCACCCTTACAAAGTGTTTTTTGTGCCTCAACCTAGCCAGATCATAAGCACAGAACATTTGGATAAATGTTATTTTGTAAATATGGGTTCTGATGTTTATTGATCAAAGCTAATGCTGTTCAGAAGAAGAGGTCCTTTATTCTTTATACCACCACATCTGAAGTACATTGTTGAATAGGGTTTGCATGAAGAATGATAAATGGCAGCATTTCCTTAAGATGCAATGTTTTTTATTCACCAACCCGACGGATTTGAAAGTTGCAATCCCGTGTACTTTAATCGAAGGTAAGAAATCATATAGAGGCCCAATTTAGATGACGGAAGATTGATGAGCTTACCCACAATTTGTGACTACACAGTACACAAGGCTATAGTGCCATTAATCTACAGGACCGTCAGAAAGGCAGCATCATTCACCCACCACCTAAATGTTCCAGGAAAATGTGAGTAAGTGGAGTTGTCAAGTGAGGACCTCCCATCCCAGATGTTTGGAGGAATTAGAACCACAGCACCTGCAGCAGACACAAAACAGAGCTCCAGAGTTAATCATTATTATTTTAGACATACAATTAGGGTTGTCAACATTGCTCTCTGTTCTTTAAAATCTCTACTTATTTTAGCAGTAATGGTTCTCTGAGAAGGCTGACACTTGCTGGTGGCTTCAAACAATCTTGAGATACAGTATATCAGCACTTTCAGGCATGTGTGACAGAGCCCTAACCAAAGGTCAGAAACTGCACTGTATCAACATGCCAGCGTATTAACCCTCTAAAGACTTAACGACCCACCTATATTCTGTTTACAAACAGCCAACGCAATCATGCTTCTATTGCTGAGGTGAAATCCTGATGGTTTAAGCTGATTGAAGATTCTGGCCTTGCTGGTCATAAGCTGATCTTAGTGTTTATATACTGAACATTTGCTGTGTTGTTGGAGCCTTTAGGTTGGAGATCATGGTTACTATACTTGTGATTTAAAGGGACATTTTCACACATTTACATAACATGATTGAAGTACATTTCTAGCATCTAACACACTTTGGTCAAGACTTAAATGTCTCAACTATTGGATGGATTGCCATGAAATTTGCACAGTCATTGCCCTCAGAAGCTGAATCGTAAGGACGATGTATCTCAACATCTATGAAAGACATTTTGTATAGACATTCAGTTAACACAGAGGATGTATGCTAATGACTTTTGTGATAATTCTTCTTTTCTCTAGTGCCACCAAGAAGTGTACATTTGTGGTTTTGCCTGGAAAACCAAGTCAAGTCAAAGCATTCATATTCAAAATTATAAACAAGTAATACAATAGGATAAAAAAATATATCTCCGAAAAAGATGCACAATTCACAAATATACAGTATCAATACACTCAGTATGATACAAATATATAGTATTGTCACAATCTCAAACTCTGTGGTGGATTTTTGTGTTTGGTGTTTTTTTGCTTTCTGTTGTGCTTGCAGAGGTGCACTGAGAGGTTGGGTGGAGTTTTCCTTTCACCGGAACTGCTGACACACACGCACCTGCAGCAGGTTGGCAATCAGGGCCTGCTGATAAGCCCTGCTCTCCACACTACCTGCTGCCAGATGATTTCTTCAGTCAGATGTGTGAGCACCTGCATTCCCATCTACTAGAGGCTGTTTCCAGCAACCCAGCTATCTGCACCTCTGCAGCCAACAGCCTTGCCCTGTGCTCACCTGAGTCTATACACGCCACACAATCCACCAGCGCCACTGTGAGCAAACTCTCCTCCTCCGTCCACCTCTTGGACGGAAACTCAAGCATGAGTATCTCCCCACCTTCACCTGCAGTAACCTTGTTGAAGCTTAATAAATTACCTTGCACTCAACTCCCTGCCTCGTTGTCCGCTTTTGGGTCCAACTATCTACTGCAAAGTGTAACAAGTATAATTATTATTACAAGAAAACAAGTCACCTGGGGATATTTCCAACTGTTTTCAGTGTGAATGTCATCACCGTTAGGCTTTCCCAACAGAGCCTCACTTGAGCTCAATATTTTCAACTTGCGTGAATTTCACGTGTTTACATCATTAGTGGCACATCATTCACACCATTCGTAGAGTCTCAAAGGGCCCTTAGTGTGGCTGCATTCTCTTAATCTTGTTGGGATTACTGGGATGTCAAATCATGTGTCATTTTGAAAGGCAGCTGCAAACTGTTGGTTAATTTGGAGGTGCCACTCTGTTTGCTGGACAGAAAATTTAACTTATTATACTACTAATAGAATACCACGTCATGATTTGTACCACTCTAATGTAATATAATGTTCAAAGGCCTTAAGTCTACATGCTGTATGTATTGACTTGATATAGACAGAGGAGGGAATATAAAGTTGAAACAAAATCATCTCTTTCTAAATTAAAAGAGACTTCTGTGTTTTGTTTTTTGTTTTGCTGCACATGAAAGACTGCCACTTTTAACAAGCTTATTGAGGTCCACATCTGACATTACCTAGCAAAATATATACTGACATGATTCCCTACTGAGATGTGTTAAATTCAGTGCTGGTGTGTTTATCGGACCACATGGATCCAGTATTCCTGTCATCCATTAAAATACAAGACAGCAATTACAAACAGATTAAATACTTTGAAGTAATATTGGCGAAAGAAGGAAATGCTTCTGACTAACAATGGGAAGGATGTGAAATAAAATTAGTAGATGGAGGAATATTATGAGCGCTTGGGCCAGGTGTCCTTGCTGACTGAACTTTCACTATAGCTTCATGACCTCCTTTCCCGTAGATTTATAGGGTAGCTGTTCTGAACTCTCTCAATGTCAGCTTCAATTCACTGTGATTTATTGATATAAATAAATCAATCAGCTGCATGCATTTTCGAGAGGTAATACTAAAATGAGAATTTGTATAGGCAAGAATAAATAGAAAGTTCACATTTCACTCAGTGGTCCTTATACCTGTCTTCAGGAACAGGTGCATTCATGTAGTATCTTCTCATCCAAAAACGTGGTCCATGAAGGGGTAAAGAAGGGTCCATAAACTGCATTTGGCAACAGTTCTATTTCGTCCCTACTGACCGCCAGAGGCGGTGCTTTAAGCACTGGATAACTCCGCCCGCGCTAGCGCATGTCGAGTACGAATAACAACAACGTCACTTGTGACTACTGCATGACCCCCGGGAGGCTATATCTGTCAGCAGGCGATCGGCTCCTTCATTCTTCTCGCGACCGCGCATTGAGGTGTACGTAAGTAAAGCATGGCCGTTTATATGGCCCAGTACAATTATTACTGACGTGCTGCTGGCTTTGTGTAGCCTCGTGCCTCCGTGGCAGGAGTAACGGGCTGACGCTCGTCCTTCGAGAGGCTGTCGCCAGCGCTTTGCACATTGTATGTTGTTACCTGCTGGGTGGAGTGGCTTTGCTGGTTTGGTGGCATTTCCGCCCCTCACCTTCCAGCATTGCACACAGCTGCTGAGGGCTGTGTTACTAGCAGGTAGATGCTGCTTTGAATGCTAATAACAGTTTTTTGTGTATGTTTCTCTGTTTAGTGTTCAAGGTATTTTTGAAGGAGTCAACTGTGTTGTTGGGGTAGGATTACAGCCCCTCTTCAAGCACAGTTGTGCATATATATATAAAAAAATATATATATAAAAAAAAAAAAAAAGCAGAAGCGGTCTGCTACACAGGACGGGGATGGGGGCCCCGCAGTGAAACGGCGGAGGAAGGCTGATAACCAGCTCGCCTCTAAAGTTGACCGTCTGGCTGCAGATATGGAAGAGATGAAGGCACTTCTTCTTAATCTGCAGCCTGCTGGTGGGATGGCACATGCTGCCGTTGCAGCTGCACAGGAGTCACCGCTGCCAGAGGATGATGCCATCTTCATTGCAGCCTCATCCAGCCAGTTCAATGATTTCCAGGTCGGGACCCCGACTGCAGCGGGTTCCTCACATCGGACATCACTTCGGCCTCGGATTCCCGGCGGGGATCTGATGACTCCTCCATGGGGGCAATCATCCGGGCTGCCCTGGCACGCCTGCAGCTTGACGCTCCAAGTCAGGGAAAGGCTCCTAGCGCCTTCTACAGGCGCAACCCCCCACCGGCGAAGACTATGGTGCCGCACTCTCCGGATTTTTTGAGGGAGCTGCATTCTTGCTGGGGAGACACGTCAGCCCTCAGTCGGCCTTCTCCACATGCCAGCGGTGGAACCTGCGATTGCTGCGCTGATCGTATCCCCAGAGGAGGCAATGAAGTCGGACCCCAGGTGCCCTTCTGCCCAGTGTAAGGTCACTGATGATTACGTCTGCAGAGCCTACAACACGGCAGCACGCATCGGCTGCCTTGGAAACACCCTTTCCCACTTCCTCTTGGCCCTCTCGTCTTCTCTGCAGGATGCTCAGGTGGATGACTCCATCCGTGACATCTGCGATGCCTCACTGCAGACTTTCGCCTGTCAGTCGAGAGAGTTGGGTCGACTCATGTCAACGCTTGTCCACACTCGCCGTCACGTGTGGCTGGCCCAGTCACCCCTGACGGAAGCGACCCGTAGGGTCCTTCGCAGGGTGCCGGCGGAACCTGGTGAGCTGTTTGGTTCAGCAGCTTTGGAGGCGTTGGATCGCACAGCCGAAGCCGACGAGACCAGGCGGCAGCTTGCGGGCCTACATAGGAGAGCGCCTACCTCCAGCAGGCCGAGAGCTTTTCCACCTGCCCCTCCACGTCCTCCACGTCCTCCACAGCTGCCTCCCCAGAGTGGTCAGCGGCCGTCGCGACGAGATGCTAAGAAGCCGGCAGCCGACTTTCGCTCCACCGTGCGGCGCTCACCACGTCGACCCCAGACCTCCAAACCCAACCGCCGTTCTTCCGGTTCCTTCGGGGGCCGGGGGCAGCGGCGCTAGGGCCACGGGGTCGGTCGTCGGCTGTTTTTCCCAGCAGCAGCTCAATCACTGGGCTGCTTGCTGTCCAGACCCCTGGGTAGTTTCCACCTTGACCCGGGGCTACGAATTGCAGTTCCGACGCCGGCCCCCAGCCTTTGGCTGGGTGAAAATGACATCAATCGACGACCCGGCCAAGACCCAAACCTTAGCCCAGTAGCTGTCCACCCTCTTGGACAAAGGTGCCATCATACCGGTGGACCCCCTCCTTCATCCCGGGGGGTTCTATTCGACCTACTTTCTCGTCGGCAAGAAGGATGGCGGACTACGACCCATCCTAGACCTGCGAGGCCTGAACAGGTATCTCAAAATTCTGCCATTTCACATGCTGACTGCAGCAGATGTCCAGTGTGTGGTCAGTCCCAACGAGTGGTTCACGTCCGTAGATTTGAAGGACGCGTACTTCCATGTCCCAATCGCTGCTCATCATCAGCCCTTTCTAAGGTTTGCCTTCCAAGGCCACCATTACCAGTTCAGGGTGCTCCCCTTCGGACTCTCCCTGTCCCCAAGAGTGTTTACCCGTTGTGTTGCGGCAGCTTTGGCACCTCTGCAGGCGGGAGGCATGAAGATCATGCCCTATCTCGACGACTGGTTGGTGTGCGCACATTCCCGAGCGCAGGTGATCCGGGATACCAACCGTCTTCTGTTGCACGTGGCCCGACTGGGCCTCACTGTCAACATTGCAAAAAGTTGCCTGGTCCCCACTCAGCGGGTTGCCTATTTGGGTCTGGTTCTGGACTCAGTCACCATGAAGGCCTATCTGTCAGGGAAGCGTGTGGACGACATCCTCCGACTCCTTCCTTTCTTCAAGAGGGGCAGGCGATTACCTTACATTCAGTTCCTGCAGCTCCTGGGCAAACTGACAGCTGCATCAACTGCCATACCTTCCGGCCTGTTGCTACTGCGCCCGCTGCAGATGTGGCTGAACAGCTTCCACCTGGACCCCAGGGTTCACAAACACAAGCTGATCAGGGTGTCTCAGGTATGCGTTCGCGCCCTGGCACCATGGCAGGACAGGGCGTTCCTACTGGGGGGTGCGCCTCTGGGGGTCCTTCCTTCTTTCCGAGAGACGGTTGCCACAGATGCATCCCAGTTAGGCTGGGGTGCTGTCTGGCGTGGCAGATCCGCCCAGGGACGGTGGTCTCTTCGGGACTGCACGCAGCACATCAATGTGCTGGAACTGCGGGCTGTCCACCTGGCTATCCAACATTTTCTACCGCACCTGCAGGGGAAACATGTGCTGGTCCGGTCAGACAACAAGGCAGTGGTCTCCCAGATCAATCATCAGGGGGGCACCAAGTCGGCGCAACTGTTGCAGGTGTCCCAGCGCCTGCTGACATGGGCTGCTCCCCGTCTGTCGAGCTTGCGAGCAATGTGGCTCCCGGGGGACCGGAATCAGGTGGCCGACTTCCTCTCTCGGCGCAAGCCTCCGCCGGGGGAGTGGAGGCTACACCCAGAGGTTATCGAGCTGATCTGGGGCGTTTTCAGCAGGGCAGAGGTGGATCTCTTTGCCTCGAGGGAGTCAACCCATTGTCCCCTGTGGTTTTCATGGCTGGAGGAGGGCAGTCCTCTGGGACAGGATGCCTTGGGACACGAGTGGCCCAGCGTGTTCCTGTACGCCTTCCCACCGCTGCCTCTGATCCTCCCGACGCTGCAGCGGGTCCTTCATCGGGGCCACCGCCTGCTCCTGATAGCCCCGTTCTGGCCAGGGAGGACCTGGTTTCCACTGCTGCAGAAGCTCTGCTGCGGCTCGCCATGACGTCTCCCCAGGAGGAAAGATCTTCTATCACAGCTAGGGGGGCGGATTTGGCACCCAGACCCCTGCCGCCTCCAGCTGTGGGCCTGGCCACTGCAGGGCCCGACACACTTTTGACCGGTTGCACTGAGCCTGTCCGACGAACCATCTCGCATGCTCGTGCACCGTCCACCCGTCTCCAGTATGAGTGCAAGTGGAGGAGGTTCTCTACCTGGTGCGCTGACAGGGGGGAGGACCCCACTTCTTGTCCGGTGGCCACTGTTCTGGATTTTCTTCAATCTCTCCTGGATGACGGCCGTGCACCTTCCACTCTGAAGGTGTATGTAGCAGCCATTTCATGGCAACACGACCTGGTAGACAATGCTACTGTAGGGTGCCAGCGGCTGGTGTCTCTTTTTCTAAGGGGGGCGCTGAGGCTGCGGCCCTCGGTATCCCCCAGGGTTCCAGCGTGGGATCTCTCCCTGGTGCTGAAGGCCCTGTCTTCTTCGCCCTTCGAACCCATCGCCCAGGCTGACCTCAAGTGGCTGTCATTGAAAACAGCCTTTCTTCTGGCCATCACCTCAGCGAAACGGGTGGGGGAGTTGCACGCTCTGCCTGTCAGCGAGTCCTGCCTGCGTTGGGGGCCTGATGGTTCAGGGGTGACCCTGTGGCCATGTCAACCGTCCTATTCACCTGGCGCGGTTTGAGCCCCCAGTGGCTGATGATGAGTTGCGGGCTTTGTGCCCCGTGCGGGCCCTGGTTGCCTATATCAGTGCCACTGCACATCTGCGGCAGTCAGAACAATTGTTTGTTTGCTATGGGGGTCATAATAGGGGTTGTGCCCTCTCCAAACAGCGCCTTTCCCATTGGATTGTGGACACCATCTGTTGTGCTTACAGGGTCAATGGTCGAGCATTGCCGACGGGGGTCAGGTGCCATTCTACACGGGGTGTCTCCACGTCCTGGGCTGCCCTGAGAGGCGTACCCCTGGATGAGATTTGTACTGCAGCTTCTTGGTCATCACCGGGTACCTTCCATAGGTTTTACCGGCTCAATGTCGCTGCTCCCCACCCGTTGGGCGTGGTCCTTTGCCCTGAATCTTCAACCTCTCGTCACTAAGGTGGGTTACGGGATTCTTCATGACACTGTTGGTATATGTCATCCAGTGCTTAAAGCACCGCCTCTGGCAGTCAGTAGGGACGAAATAGAATGAAAGTTACAGTTGTAACTACGGTTCTATGAGTCCCGGATGACCGCCAGAGCGTTCTGTCACTCAGAATCCTTGCGCGTTCGCGAGCAGATTTTGGGAGCCGATCGCCTTCTGACACCGGAAGATACAGCCTCCCGGGGGTCATGCAGTAATCACAAGTGACGTTGTTGTTATTCGTACTCGACATGCGCTAGCGCGAGCGGAGTTATCCAGTGCTTAAAGCACCGCCTCTGGCGGTCATCCGGGACTCATAGAACCATAGTTACAACTGTAACTTTCGTTTTAGAACAACCTTCGAATCCATCAAGAGTGACTGTGAAGTCAGGACCAGACATATGCCTATATCTGGTTGATGTAAGGATTTAATAAGCCAATCATCAAAGGTCAAAGGTTGCACCTAGAACCCCCTATGAGAGGTTCTACCCTCCCACGGTGTAATGGTTCCACCCAGAACCTTCCCTCGGGTTTCTATCCAGAACCTTTCCACCTTCTAGGGGTGCTAACAAGAATCCTCCTTTTTATATTCCAAGGGTTACATCTAGAACCCCAACTAGAATCTATGTTATCTATGTTACAATAACCAATGTCTAAATTAAGAAAACATTCAAACAATTTTTAATGAGTAAAACATTTATTTAAAAATCTTCTAACAATGATGGATGAGGAGGGGAGGCTCTCTGAGGATAAGCCAACAGAACAGGAGAGGCTGTGTAGGTCCCGGGGGAACAGGCCAAAAGTGAGCATGGGACCCGTGGAATCAGCAACATGACAGGTAGGACACAAGCCAGGCATATCACGCTGACCTCAGCAGGCAAATTCATTCTACAAACAACAAAGTAATACAGGGTCAAACTAGAGCAGTAGGAGTGTGGGCACATAATAATGGTAACGGTGGAAAAGATTGAATAAGCCTTATTAACTAGATTCAAGCTTGCTGAAATAAGATATTAGATTTAGCTTACCTTAATTATCTGAAGTTTCTGATCTTCTATCACTTCAGTCCAACTTCTAGTACCAATGAATTAGTATCAATTAATACACAGGTGATCACACAATGTGTGAGTGAGGGGTGTGAACAAACTCGTAATCAAGGGTAGGTAGGCTTCTCAAATTAGAGTGACACCAAAGTAATCACTAATGATATGTCACATCTGTTTAGTAGAGGAGGACGTGCTGAATGTTGTTCTTCGTACTTTAAAATTCTTTAAAGTATAGTAAAAGTAAAGTATATTTAAAAATATTTTAAATTACTTTAAAATATCTGTTTTGCTTATCAAATCAGATATTTAAGACTGACTACCACTTTTGGGGTGGCATGACTCAGGAGGTAGAGCTGTTGTCTAGTAATCTAAAGGTTTCTGGTTCAATCACTGGCTGTATATGAAAATACAACAACAGTAAAAATGCCAGGGGAGATAGTAGGGATGCAGAGACAAAGGCTGTGTCCAAATTCAGGGGCTGCAGCCTTCAAGGACGCGGCCTTTGCAGCACACGAAGGCCGGGTCCTTCGGAGAGACCTTGAAGGCCGCCTCAACCGTTGTGAAATGGGACGGTCTAGCCGTCGGAGCATTTCCTGGTTGGCCATCAGATGTTCCCGCCCCACCCGTACGTCACTTTATCTGCCACCCAGGCCCGCGAAATCTAAAACACGAGTAGAGAGTCCGACGAAAAGGTTTGACCCGATGGAAGTACTGATGTTCTTCACAATATTCCTCATCCTGGAGGAAGAGGAGATGCTGCTCTGTCGGTTCCGGAGCCGGCGCCGGCTGGTGTATCTCCGGTTGAGTGAGGAACGTGGAGAGGTAAAACATTTTCATTTGAACCCACAGTAATGTTATCATCATCATCATTATTAGCCAGGGGTCAGTAACATGCCAATACAATACTGAAATGCTAGACATATAAACTGTAGAAAGGCACATATGGTGAATGCCATAACCGTGACAATTGATTGACAGACCCGACCTCAATTTCATAACTAGAAAAACTTGCATTTCCTGCGAAAATACAGTGTGAATGCTGAAGGCTGAAGTGATTTTGGAAATCTGCTGCATGTACTGGAAAACACTTGCCTGAAATGCATAAATCTACAAGAATGCAGAAAAAGCTGAAAAGGCAGGAAAGGTGAAAAGTAATAGGCTGAATGGGCTGAAAATGCTGAAGATTGTGATAGTTGAACATAAAGCTGAATATTTTAATAGTTGAACACTTTAATACATTCCAGATGGACAATAGTGTGAATGCTATGAAGCATTCACACTAACTAGAATCATCTCATCAACTACAATGATGTAGGCTAGCTATTGTCTAATTAACCATTTTCCATCTCCTGTTCTTCCCCTCCTTTCCAAATCCAGACCAGACCCCTGTACTGCCCTTGACAGGTATTTCGAGGATGGGGACACCAGACAAGATTTTCGGCTGAGCAGAGAGTCACTGGCAATGCTGCTGAAACTTCTCCAACAAGATCGGAGACACGGATGGGGTGCCACAATAGAGACCTTGGTGTTCCTCTTCTGGCTGGCGAGTGGGGCATCATACTCCAGAGTACTCCGGCACAGCCCACTGTACAGGCGGGCTATCTACCCTCCTCCAGGGCACTTCATCCTCACAGACGGCGGGTACCCGTGCTTCCAACATCCACTCCCCCTCATCACTCCATACAAGTGGCCTGTGCAAGGTGTGGGAGCCCAGCGCTTCAACGTCCATCATTCCAGGGCACGCTCTATCATTGAGCGTGCCTTTGGAATGATGAAGACCAGGTTCAGGTCCATCTTCCTGCAAGAGCTGGAGGTGCACCACACCTTTGTGCCTCAGGTACGTCAGAACACAACTCGATTATTTTTTTGTTTCTTTGAGTACTGAAGCAGAGTTAATCAAAATTGATGAAAATTCCCTTTCATGTCAGGTCGTAACAGCTTGTGCCGTCCTGCACAACATCTGCCTGGGGGGGTGGGGGGGGTTGGCATCATGCCCCCAGAGGATGAGTTGCAGGACATCATGCCGGAGGATGAGGGGGAGAACGTGTTGGAGGCAGCCAGTGGTGCTCCATGGTGGGACCAGCTGTCTGCGGAGGTGTCCGCCCTGGAGGAGGTGATCCCTGACCAAGACTATCTTTAGTTGTCAAGTAAAATAATCTTGAAGGCATTATTCCTATTTAAAGTGTTTGGTAGATAATTGTGTTTGTCGTAATCAGTCATCATTATTATATAATGACCACATTATGAAATCATAATTCTTGCCTCTTTCCTGAACAATTCTTAGTGGCATGGCAGCCGTCAATCGAGTCAGCCCTGCAAACCCTGTTGATGGACGATGTGGTGGACTACACCCCCCGAACACCCCGAATACCACCCCAGTGTCCCACTGACCCTGGTGTCAGTGGGACACTGACACCAGGGTCTTTATTGTGACATCCAATCCAGCCCAGCAGCACTGCCAGGGACTCCTGCTCAGCCTATTACTGCAACTGATTTGGTTTATCATTGTTTAACCCTTGTGCCCACCTCGGGCATTTTTGCCAATTTTTCTCAATTTTTTTTGTATTTGGTGATCATTTTGGCTGTGTTACAGCTTATGGCATGAATTTCATGAAACTTTTCTTTTTAATGAAATTTTGATATCCAGTGTCTTTTACTCTCATGTCTTTTATGCTCTATTTATGCTTTCAGTACCCTCGGGACGCCTGATGAGGCCAAGAATGCCTCATCAGAATCAGAATCAGAAGTCCTTCATGTCTCCCGCAAATGGGGAAATTTCTTAGTCACAGCAGCCAAAGGACAGTATCACACTAAACAATAATAAAAAGTAAAAAAGAAACAATATAATAAGAAGATAGGAAATAGCATTAACTCGTATATACATAGTATTTACAATATGAACTTAGTATTCACAATATGACATAGTATTCAAAATATTCTCATATACTCATTGACTGCCATTCAAACCACATTTTTTTATCTCACTGCCATTACAGTATAAAACCAGTATAAAACCATGCATTATCTAATGTCAGCATTTCATTTTGAAGAAAAGTAGTGATATTTAACATTTTTACTGTATTCCACCAGATTCAACCATTTTCCCATTGTAGGCCGAGGCATGACATCCTGACTGAATGTTTGGTAGTTTTGAATGAGTGGGAAGTTGTTTAAGTGATTTATGAAAAAAAAGTAGAAAAAAACTATTGATGTATGATGATTTTATAGCAGTTTTTCTGTGCGTGTACATTTTTGCCACAAAGGTGTCCAGAGGGTAGTAAATTTGAGGAGGGCACAAGGGTTAATGCCGTTATGTTTCAGTTCAAGTTAAGAGATGCATTAAAGTCTGTTTTGGTTGAAAACTATCAAACGTGTACATTCTTTTGTGTGTACAAAAATCAACGACAAGATGTGTCAAATCTGAATTGGATTATCAACGTTGCAAAAACAGCTATATTTAGTATGTCGAAGGTGCAATATGGGACAGAAAGTAAAAGAAGACAGGTTTGATGTTGTGACTTGTTAACATGTTCATATTATGAACATTGTGAATACTGAATGGAATGGACAACGAATGACAAGTGGAAATATTATACTCAAATAAAAAACATCTCATAAACAATAATGGTGAATAAATAGAAATAATGGTGAATAAATAGAACTAATAAATTAACAATAAATGAAAAGTGATGGCCGACCAAAAGAAAATAAGAAAATTAATGGTCGGCCATCCGCTCGAGCAGAGAGAATAATCTGTCCATCCTCTCTCTGCTCGAGCGTTCCCTCCGCTCATCTGCCTCTCTCTGGAGCCTCATGTCCTCCCTGAGGAGCTCGACAAGTTCATCGCTTTTCCTCCTCCTTGAAGGAGGCCCTGCCTCTCCTCCTCCTCTCTCCTGAAACCGGGCCCCCCTCCTCCTCCTCGTTCCCCTCCTCCTACTGGTTGCCGGCGTTGCCCGCATGGTCTACCGCCACACTTGGCCCTGGTGTGTCCTCAGGTAACGAGGCAATTAGAACAGGGGGGGCAATGGACGGCCTCTGACCTAACACCTCGTCCATTTGGACAAACCATGGCCAAGTCGCAGCGGTGGAGCTCCCGGCGACCCCCTCTCCGGTCGCTGGATATTTGCAATCCTAATGCAGTGGACATCAATCACGTCAGCAATTTCCAGCAAAGTATTTATTAACTTGCATGGGTAAAATAAATTAAATGTAGTTTCCACATCACCATTCACACCTGCACCTACCTTATATTTCTTCTTGAGATTGTCCCAATTTTTTTTGGCCTGCAGGGGCTTGACCTTCCCCTGCAGGCCCATTTCTTCCAGGATTGTTCTGAACACAGACAGAAGCAAGAGAACATGTGAACACAAGACCAAATTCACACAGGGATGCAAAGATTTACAAGGGACACCAGGACACTGACAACTGGGCTATTCATTATTGCCTTACCTCCATCCAATAGCGGCCGAGTTCTTCGCCCCCGTGAACAGAGGAGGGCGATGAACGCCGCTGTCTGCTCCTTGCTCCCTTGCTCCCTAAGACAAAATGAAATGAAACACACGTGTTGTGTTATGTCAACAGACAAAAGGGTTCTAATGTCGCAAAAATATAATGATGATAATGATGATAATGATAATGATCCTGAACTTAGCTCTTCATTCAATCCAAACGTTGAACTGGACTTTTTTTCCGTTTTCCGTCAAACATTTCGAAAGTGACGGCATTTAAGGCTTTACATCCAACGGCATAATGCTGAGCATGACCAGCGTCACATATTATGAGTGAAAGATAGCATTTGGGGGCTTTCTAGTCCATTGATGTTTAACATGTCTGAAGTTGGATGTTCAAATGAGTCACAAATGTGAACACGATACTTACATGTGAATGTTGCGTCCGCACCGCTTGATGTCGCCATCGTCTCTGAGCAGCGGCGCACAGGCGCTTGGGATATAGCAGGCCGCGAAGGATAGTAGCGGTGTGTCCTCCAAAAAGAGGGAAGGGCAGGCTGCATTTGTGGGCTGCATTTGAAGGAGCCTTCGAATTTGGACAGCCTTCGTGCGGCGTTGTGACGTAATTGGCCTTCATGCGCCCTTCGAGGGCTGCAGCCCCTGAATTATGACACAGCCACAGTCAGCATCTCCTTATAGCGACAGCCCACATTTCCCATCATGCCTAGTGCTGGACTGAGTAGTTTGTTAAGCTTACTGTTTTATATTCAGAAATGCAAATCTTACTTTTTGTTAGGGTTTTTTCTGTTCAGAACATGGTGGCTTATTTTGGTAATTTTGATTTTAGTGCTGGTTTATAGTTTTAACCATTAATGAGGTGGCTGTTACATTTCATGACTTTCATAGCTCTATTTTACAATTGTATTTTAAAGATCTTTTTGCTGTGCCTATCATAGCCTCTACTGCTTGTCAAGTAAAATGTAATTGAATAGATCAGTTTTGCCAACACCTGATCCAGCTGATCAAGTCCATATCACACTGATGTTAGAATTGGGTGGGTGCATCCTCTATGTATGTGCTGTATTCTTTGCTACTACTTCATTATAAAAGTTAAGTGTGGTACATCATGTATTAGAAATTATCAAAAAAAGAAAAAAACTAAATCTTCAACAAACAAATGCTCCTCAACTCAACCCTTGTCTTTATGATCTCGATCTTCGCAGTCTACAACACTTACACACCATGTATCTCACCTTGGAAGAACTAACCAATTAATATAGTGTCTGTTTGATACAGGTACACAATTAAATATTGTATAGCATGAAAATATGGTAAAGATATCATCCATGGCAGAAGTGGCACAAGTAAAATTAATTGATTACGGAGATTCCAGATACATCTACGTTTAAAAATA
This sequence comes from Pagrus pagrus, assembly GCF_965226575.1. Taxonomy (NCBI): domain Eukaryota; kingdom Metazoa; phylum Chordata; class Actinopteri; order Spariformes; family Sparidae; genus Pagrus; species Pagrus pagrus. Next base: position 8,262,201 of record NC_140202.1, read on the forward strand.
CCATTTGAAACATTGATTTGTTTATGTTTATTTGCACTTATTTTGGTGTGGACGTGATGTGGGATAGACCCCTTAATTAACCTATATAATTTCACCTGTCACCTGGATGCCGGCGTTAGAGAGAGGGGGTGACCTGAGATTTTTCGTTTACTGCACATTTAGCTCACAGTCTTCTACCAGTTTTTCATTTCTTGAATTACACAATAAAACCTTTAAAACAGAACAACTTGGAGTGGACATTGATCATTGGATGGCGCGTAATAAAAAGGTTTATCCTCCCAGTCTCAGCCTCTCAGAGGCTCTAGGAAGCAAGAAGCCGCAACAGAACCCTTATTCTTACAAAAAACCCTTGAAGACTCCTGTCTTCAAAAAATGGAAGTCCAAGCTCACAAATGTGAAATGTTGACCTTGTTTTCTCCTTTACACCTACTGTCTCTGTATCATGGGTCCAGTAACAGCACTATAGGATCTAAACAATGAGACAAATGGTTTATACATCGGCTGAGGGATTCCAAGCCTGACATTTAGTTCCTGCTATTGGGGTCCATAATGGATAGAACCCAAGGGCAGCATGGTAAAAACAGGTGATAAAATAACAATAGAAAAAGGCCAAACGGTTACTGCCCCAGGATAAAATGCTTTGCAAAGTGTTTGAGGCAGAGTGTGTATGTTGTGTGTATTTGTTATGTACGTATGTATGCAGAGGGCCAGAGGGGGATTGCTGATGTCAGTGAAGTGTTTCATCTAAAAGGTACATTTTTCACTTGTATCCCATGTGGATAAGTGTGTGTGTGTGTGTGTGTGTGTGTGTGTGTGTGTGACAGAGAGACAGAGGGACAGATTCAGCTGGTCCTTCAGGTATCCGCGTGTTTGTGCAATTAACCTCTGACACGTTTCTGTCTTTTCTCCCTCTCTCCTCTCTGTGGTTCTCTCATTGTGCATGTCACACCTACACACACATAAACAACCCTGGAACACTAAAACAACCACTTACCTACAAATTATAAATTATATATTTACAGGTTAAAATACACACAGTGCTCTAACATAGTGAAGAGAGGACACTAACCCTATATGTATATATATATATACACTGTATATATATATATATATATGTACACACACGTGTTTGTGCTGGATACATAACCACCCGTATCCTGCTTATAAAGTAATCTATTTTGTATTACTAGACATTGTATGTTGTGCAACTTAACACCAGAGTCAAATTCAGTGTATGTGTACACATACTTGGCCAAAAAAGGTAATTCTGAATTGAACTGAGTTAACTAAAGATGTAACTTTATTTTACAATTTTAATTGTCTCATCTTCATCCTCAGAATTGTTACTTGCACACTTTGTATTTTTTTCATGATATTCAGGTTGTTGTCTATTATATATTATATATATAATTGTGTATTTCATTAATTTGAAGGCTTTCAAACAGGAAGACGTGCTGAAATCAGCATGACAATAGAATTATGTGGTGCTTCACATTATGCTGTAAATGTTATTGCTAGAGAGATTATCTTGTCAACATGTCATATACAGTTGCAATCAAAAAAAATTATTCAACCCCCACTACAAATTAGGTTTATTGGCAAAATGTACAAACTAGCAGCTGTCTGCAATAAACAAATCAAACAAGAACAATTAAAATAGCTCAACACAACCAATATTACAAGTGGTTTCTCCAAATTCAACACAAAATGCCACTTTTAATGACTACTGCAGTCTCAAAATTATTCAACCCATTCATGACAAGCATCTTTACTACTTAGTAGAGCACCCTTTTGCTGTTATGACCTGCTGCAAACGTGATGCGTAGCCAGAAACCAACTTCTGGCAGCGTTCCTGAGGAATCTTAGCCCATTCCTCATGGGCAAAGGCCTTCAGTTCAATAATATTCTTGGGTTTGCGTGCTGCAACTGCCTTTTTTAAATTCCACTAGAGATTTTCAAGTCACGCGACTGTGATGGCCACTCTAGTATCTTCCAGGACTTCTTCTGAAACCAAGCCTTGGTGGACTTTGAGGTATGTTTGGGATCATTGTCCTGTTGGAAGGGAAGCAAAGCAGCCCCAGAGCATCACTGAGCCACCACCATGCTTCACTGTGGGCAGGGTGTTCTTTTCAGCGTATGCTTCATTCTTCCTCCTCCAGACATACCGCTGATCCATAGCCCTGAAAAGTTCCAGTTTTGTTTCATCGCTCCACAGAACAGAATCCCAAAACCTCTTTGGCTTATTTATATAGTTTTTAGCAAATTGGAACCGTCTTTTCTTGTGCTTTTGGGTCAGTAGTGGTCCACCAAGTCTTGCTGCAGGTCTTTTGCAGTCAGTCAAGGGTTTTTGACCACCTGCCTCCTCAGGACTCTGGTGGCAGCCGTTGATAGCTTCCTCTTTCTGCCACGTCCAGGTAGCGTAGCCACTGTTCCTTTAACTTTAAACTTGCGAAGTATGCTTCCAACTGTATCTCTAGGAACATTCAGTGCCTTTGCTATCTTTTTGTATCCTTTTCCTTGTTTGTGCAAGGCAATAATCTCTTCTCTGAACATTTTGGACAATTGTTTTGACTTAGCCATATTTCTAACATGCAATGAAATGTCACCGTCAACCATCCAGGTATTTGAGGTGTTCTATCTCAAGCACACCTGAGGCCACACCTGATTTGCAAATGTGTGCTCTTATGAGGAATTCTATTCAGGGGGTTGAATATTTTTGAGACTGCAGTAGTCATTGAAAGTAGGATTTAGTCTTGAATTTGGATAAAATCCTTGTAATATTAGTTTTATTTAACTATTTAAACTGTTCTTGTGTAAGTTGTTTACTGCAAAATTTAAAATTTTGCCAGTAAACCTATAATGCAATGGGGGTTGAATCATTTTGAATGCAACTGTATATTAAATCAACAAAGTGCTTAATGTAACTAATAAAAAGGAATTTGATATATTTTCAATTTGGATATATATATACAACATGTGTATTTAAATGCCTGGCCTATTTGAGATACAACATTCCTAATGATGCTTTGGAAACTAATATTTAAATAGTGAGTTTAGTTTTTAAAAAGTTTACAGGCTTATTTTTTGCGGAGTTTAATTATTTTGACCTCCCTCTCAAAAGTATAACAAGAGGATTGAGAGAGAGAGAGAGAGAGAGAGAGAGAGAGAAAGGTGGAGTAAGAAAAGATAACAAGAAAATGGTGAAAACAAGCACAGCAGGGGAGTAAAAAATAGGGAAAGTGAGTGAAAGAGAGAGAAAGCAGGAGAGACGCATAGAGAGTCAAATTAAAGGGATTAGACAGCTCATTCCCCCTTAATTCTCTAATCACCTCCTCCCACAGTGGATTGGGTTGCCACAGCAATGTTTACATGACCCCATATCCTGCTGAAGCCAAAACAGGCATGGCCCACATTATGCTAAATCCCCCATTTACCTGGCATAATCCCTCCTAGACAAACACTCTGCAGCCTGCCTCCTAAAAGTATGACGGAGTTGTGGACCGTTTACTGATGGAGAGGAGGACCATGACTCCTTTCTGATGAAGTAGTTGGAAAATGTTTACACTTGGCTAACACAGGTTATCTCTGCTTTGTGTCCTTGCTGCCAAACAGGGCTTTACATGACATGTCTGTAGATTGTATACTATGTCAAGCTTTCACCAAGGTGGCATTATTAAGAGAGGGACTTCTGATAAGATGTCTGCACTATCTGACACAAGAATCTCTTAACGAAAACAACACTTCAAATCCAGTAATCCTATTTAGCACATAGGCTTTCCAGATCAAGCTCTGATATCAACACATTTCTGAAATTACTCTTAATTCTCTAGAGAGCCAATTTAGGAGTTGAAAAGTGAAATATAAGGCATTAATCTGACTCGCTCAGAGGACAATTTAAGGAATGGCAAATCAGAGACAAGGATTTACCCTACATCTGCCATATTCTCCGTCCTTCAAAAAACCTTTACATTATACGTCTAAAGCCAAGTAGACCGATTTTGAGCTGCACAAATGATTTTAGAGTCAGGCCGAATTCAAGCTTTGTACGGCAATGTTTGCCGTGCAGTGTACAGGGGGGATGATCATCTGCTCCCGAACGGTTGTCGGACAGTGGGATGAATTTCTGACAGAAATTTTGGTCGGCCAACACAGGCTCTCACACAGTCAAAGCAGAGCCAAGAGTTGAATCCCCACGTCAGTGCCTTTTTTTCAACAACAGGACAGTGTACCAAAAATACGTAGGAAGTGCAGTTCATGGGTGGTAGCAACTGCACAACAAGAAACCTTAACTATTAAGTTAACAACAGTAAAGTAGCTAGCTTACCTCCAGTTCTCTCTACAAAATGGACAAGACATACTGTCCACGGCTTCCGAGCCATCTTCGAATCCATATGCACCGGTGACTCTTTTTTCTGCGGAGGTTTCGGCACACAGGATTGCACAGATTAACAAGGCAGCACGCTTCTGCCATGTTAACATTGTTACTAATTCCTGCCTTGGAGCTTTCAAATTGATTTTTATTGACAATTGTCAATAGCCAGGATGGTCTGCAGGGGCCGATGGGCCTTTTTTACACAAACAGTGTGAGCTCTCAGGTCGTGGCTTAACAATCGAACTGTACAGTGTGAGCATGTTAGTCGTGAGCAGTATGAGTTTGAATTAAACAATATTTCTAAAATCATACAGTGTATGCCCAGCTTAAGTTATTCTGCATAAACAAGTATCAACTAACATGTGAAATGAACAATTATAAAATAACAATTCAAAAGGGGATAAAGTCACAGGAAATTGCAGTGATGGAGTACATTTACTCAGGTACTGCATTTAGTTACAAACTCTAGGTAGTTGAAATTTACTTTACTTTTCCATTTAATGCAACTTTATACTTGTACTCAACTACATCTCAGAGACAAAAAAATGTACTTTTTACTCGACAACCATTTCTTTGACAGTTTATCAGATTAAAATTATTCATACTCTTGAAGTGTTCTTTCATGTGTTGAGAAAACTCCTACTTCTATACTTCTTAAGCAACATAAACTCTTTAACAACTCTCTTCGATTAGCTGGAAAATACATAGTCACAAAGCTTGTTTGTCTGAACCCATGACAAGTGGACTTTTCAGAAATACTGTATGTTGGTTTCACAACGATGATACAAAGACACTGGTGGACAAAAAAAAAGAACACTCCGAAAGTGCCCCCTCGGATGCCCCCATGGTAGACAAAACATGGTGAGAGTCTACCACTGTACAAACATATGATGATCTTATAGAATATGATACATTGCTGTAGAGAAATCTACTCAATAATAACAATCCAAAAATATCAGTGACAGGGAACATTTTACTTTTAATGTAAGAGTAAGAGTACTTGTACTATTGATATTTTAAATAGATTTCATTTATAACACTTTTACTTAAGTAATGTTGTAAATACAGGACTTTTACAGGTAGTGAAGTATTTGAAAAGTTAATATTTTTACTTCAACGACTGATTTGAATACTTCCTATACCACTGGGAAATAGGCTAAAATAGAAACAAAAAAAATCAACTGGATCAGAGAAGAAACATCAGAAAAAAAAAATCACATTGAGTGTGCAGACGATAAAGATGCATGCAAAGTGACTGCGAACAAAATCAATCCCTCATGTATTCTTGTAGTTTTTCAGCCCTGGGCAATACAAAAGAGGACAAGTGGTTAAGCATTTTATTAAACATTGCAATTATGCAAATACTGACTCAAACTACACAATTCTGAAAAACACACATTTCTTCGGGTAATGTATCATTCATTGCATCATCATGACCAATGATATCTTGTACTGTCTGTATGTCTGTTTTAAATTGCTGTGTGTGGGAAAAAATGATTGGAAGTTAAAAAAAAAAGCTTGTTTTTTTGCAGTTTGATAAAAATGGGCACACGTATGTTCAGTTTTGTGTACAAAGCCATAGTTGTAGATCCAGCCTTGGGATAACTGTCCCTTAGATGCACTTTAAAATGTATTATTTGTGCTTTTGTGTGACCATAGAGCTGCAAACAATGTTTTACATGAATGAAAACTACTTCAGATCCCCAAATGCTGAAAAGTTGACGGAAAAATCTAGATTGTAGGCTAAAAGAGACTCACTCTAAGTTTAAGGCAACAGATTGCAGGGTGAGAGTGAAAATTGACTCAGTTGAGAGGAGAAGTACAATATCTGAATGAGCCTGGTGCAAGCGAGAGATACTCTTTTAACTCTGTCAAGTGGCCAGATTCAAAGACTTTCAGACCCTGCAGGTTTTGTGATGCATGACTGATAATTGTGTTGTAAGATCCCTCACTTCTGTGCCTCCTCAAGGCAAAGATGGAGACCCAGTACACTTTCCCTACCAAGGGCAATGTATGCAGGGTTTAACTCATTGAGAGCTTCCCCTAAATCTACGATCCTTTACTTTGTTGTCAATGATTAATATATCTAAGTTCATAATATTTCAATGCTCATTTGGATTAGACCTGACTTATATCTCTATTTGTGACCCGTGTGTTAATTCACAGGACTAGACAGAATGGACACATTTACATGTGCCATATAAGCCACTACGTACTAGGGGTGTGAATCTTTGGGTGTCTCACGATTCGATTTGATTCCGATTCTTAGGGTGACGATTCAATTCAGAATCGATTCTCGATTCAAACGATTCTTGATTCAAAAATTGATACAGTGCATAGTGTGTTAAGGCAAATTATGGCATCAAAACAATACAGTATGTATAAGATAATGTGATTTTTAAACAAACTGATTCCAATGATGTAATCACACAAAGGCAAACATTAAAAAAGGTAACATTTATTCATGCTAAACAAATAAAAACTTACTTACTGTACAATAAATAACTTGCATAAATAAAATTGCCTCAATAAAAGCTTAGGCCAGCTGCCTTTTTCTCTCAGAAGTTACAAAAATAAACTGTACACAAATAACACAAATTGGTGTTGTGTGATTTTTCAAAATAGAAAAAAAATCGATTTTTGAAGTTTATGAATCGATTCAGAATCGTGGATGATTAGAATCGCGATTCTTATGTGAATCGATTTTTTCCCCCACCCCTACCCGATATACACTGATCAGCCACAACATTAAAACCACTGACAGGTAATGTCAATAACATTGATCTTCTCGGTACAAAGCAACATTCTGCTAGGAAACCTTGGGGTCTAGCAGTCATGTGGATGCCACTTAACACAAACCACCCATCCAAACATCGTTTTGAACCAAGTAGACCCCCTGCAATGACAACGACACTCCCCAATGCTGGAACAAGTACAATCAATGGAGGCCCCACCCCCCAACATACAGGACCTGGTGCCAGACATCGAAGTACCCTCCGAGAGGTTTTATGACCATGCATGCTGCACAATATTAAGTTGGTGGTTTCAATGCTTGGTGTAATACCACTGTATAAAGTCAGAGCTGAGAGCAGCTGCTGAGTCAGGCAATTAATTCTATGTGGTGTCATTATCCTTTTTACATCACAAGTATATCCATGTTTAATGTAAGAATATTTAATATTGCAGTTTTAATGTTCAACCAGCATAAAAAAATTCTATCTAATCTTTCTCTTTTGTAGTTGGTTGCAAAAAATGGACAAGACATGTCTCAGTCACAAGAAAAAAAATGGTATTGTATGTTTCTGCCATTCACTGATAGGTTAAATTTGTATTTTTCATACGTGTCTTATCAACATTTCTACAATACATGTCATGTATATGAGTTGTCTTTTATGTCAGGAGGGGGAGGGAATGGTGTCATGCAAGCTAGGTGAGACAGTCGCCAAGCGAGAGACTACTGTTTGAGACGTTGTAAGTCTGAAACCACTGGATATTTTCAAAAAAATTTTTAACCAGACCATTAGCACATCCTGGTCACAACATACAATTGAAACAAGAAGTTAAACACAATTTAAACATGCAACATAAAGAAATGTAAATTTTAAACATTTCCATTGTTGGCAGAAACGTACATTACCGACATTTATTCAGACAAGAGGGTTTACTTTTGAGTATTTACTCACATTTAAAACAACTGGTACTACAAGATCACTGCTATCCGTTGTATTGGCACAGAAAGTACATTTAACACACACACACACACACACACACACACACACACACACACACACACACACACACATATGCACTTATATCCTGAATTGCACTTCTGTTTCAATTAATTATCTGGTGTTGTTTGTGTGTCTGCAACATTCAGAACATAAAAAGACAGGAGACATAAAACGCATTAAAGCCTCAGGAGGCTATTTATGATTTAATCAGTGAAGACATAGAAGGGTATGTACAAAATGTGTTATATATAAAAGGATATAAAACATCAGTTGTGACATTGACCCTGCCCTGTAGCAACAACGTAGAAGATCAGTCCCTATAAGTAAATTAAGTCCCCAAGACTCCCTCTGTGCATCTACACATGGGGCCTTGTTGGAGTGGTGGTGGAGGCGAAGGGTGACACACATACTATACAACAGCAAAGAGACAAATCAGGTTGCTGAAAGCAAGTGTCTTACCACTTGAACTTGTATTGAAAGCCCCATTGGAAGTAAATGAAACAACAGGGGAAGAGAAAGAGGAAGAGGGATGGGAGGTGTTAAGAGAGGAGTAAGGAAAAATAATAGAAGGCAACTAAGTTGATGGGGAGAGGAGCAGGGATTTGGGTGTGAAGAAAGACAGTGTTAGGGGAACATTTTGAAAATAACCATGTGTACAGGAGCTCACCAGAGAGGGGCCTGTGAGAGGACGTTAGAGAGATGGAGGGAGTGGTGAGGAGAAGGTTTAGTGAAGGATGGAGAAAGGGATGAGCAGAGCAGGTATGTGTATTTAAACAGTAAATATATCCCAGATGCATTTTGCTAATAGACACAGATAACACCATAAGGATGTGTTGCAAGCTAACAAAGTCACAGAGACAGGGCCAGAAGAGTGGTGATGCTCCCTCCACCAGAGTCCCTCTACATCTGTGTGCAGGGGCCCAGTGAGTTTAAAATATGAGCTACAGATCGATATTATTTCATATTACAATATTTACAGTTCTTCATTCAGCATAATCTATCCCACATAGAATTAGGGTGTTATAATTATTTTATTAAACTGAAGAAAAAAATTTAACAAGTTCATTATCTCCAAGAGCAGGGCTTTCAATTTGAATCTTGCAGTTCTTTACTGCTGAGCCACATGTATCTATAGTTCAGTCTGATTTAGCAACATGCAGCTCAGCTCAACAGTTAATCTCACATTCAAAATGTGCTAATGCAACTAAAACACTTCATTCACATCTCAATACCAACTCGTGTACCAGAACACTGAAAACATTTGCCTCCCAATCTTAACACTGTCATTCATCATACAGTATAATGACAATAAAAATCACTAACAACAGGTGGCCTTACAAAAGTGTCAAAATAGTCTTTGTGAAGTATCTTTTATTTATTGCATGGATTGTTCTACCTCACAGTCACAGATTTGTAAACTTCAATAGGCTTGATTTTGTTGCCATTTTGCCATAGAGCAAAATTTAACTAAAATATAAAGTATTGCAATACAAAACTGTATAAATGTGTGTATAAATGAAAAAATCAATGAAACCACATCGATTTCTGCTGTGCTGACTGTGTGAAGAGTAAAAGAACATTTAGAGAAATGTGACTTAGCATTTATAAAAGAAAACAGTGACATGTTTTTACTTATTTTTACAAACATTCTTTGGATCAGATGCCCAGTCTGCCCTCCCATTAAAACGTTTCTAAATCCACCCATGGGTCTTTCCCAGATTTGCTGCCAAACTCAATCAGCCAGACAACAGAAAAGAGATCTCACTCTTGTATTTGTGGGAAAACATACTCAGCTCAGCCCTACACGCACATTTTATTAGAGTGCCAGATATAATCCAAAATCTGGCCACAGACTATTTCCGAGACATCCCGATATGCTTCACAGAGCAGGATTGGCTTGAAATTGGTTCATGACAGGATGCCCTGTCTGCTCAGCCAATCTTTTTAGGAGGTAATCACAACAATATCAGAATCCACTCAGAAGATAGGAAGATGCTATAATGCAAACCTTAAAGAGTAGATTCAGAATTTAAGGTAAGATAAGAGATTTAAGAGTTCACACAGAGGTCAGTGTTGTGGCTTTAGCAGTTCAGGCTGGTGTAACTACAGTGGATATGAGATAACACATAACAAATATAGAGAAGTAACAGATGTTTAAGTAACACTGGAGTAAAACTAACAGGCTCGAAACAATCAGAGCCAACGCAGACGCTCATACTGGTGTGCAATTACTGTTCAACAAGAAAATCAGTTGCCAAGTAATAAAGAAATGCCAACTTGTGGCAGTTTAAGCAGGAACAGTAGTGGGGGTGAATTGATGTAAAGCACAGAGAACTCAGTGGGAAGATTGTGGAATATAGGTACAACCTCAATCTTGTTAGCATTAACCACTATTATTGTCTAGTGATAATATGAACAACCTATGCCCTCTTTGTTTGAGACAAAGACATACTCATACCTCCTGTCTATGAAGTCATTTGTACATGTGAAATAATGTAAGACTAGAGATATCTATCATACAGTACCAGTGATGAAGACCTGACACTGGGACTAGGTTCACAAAAAGTGTGTCTGAAATCATATGAAAATAAACCTTGTGAATATTCAAAGAGATGTTATCATTCCTCCTGTTCATACTAGGGATGCACAATTTAATTTCTTTAACTGATAGTCAGCTGTCTTAACAATCAATTGTTGATTAATCACTAATAATATATGAAATAGGCATTTTCTATTAGAAAACAGTTTGAACCATGATCTATGTTCAATGTAAATCAGAGTAGGCTATATTAGGAGTTAACAGAACAAATTAAGTCGTTGGTTAATACATTTTTAATCTGTTAAATTCTGAAAGGCAATTATTTGATTAATCATTATCATCCCTAATGCTGGTCATTTATCAATAAATCGCTTGGTTCATAAAATGTCAGAAAATAGTTCAAAATGTCCATCATATTTTCCTAAAGCCTAAATACTATTCATGTGTCATAACACATCTTTAAATTACTTTGTTTTGACTGAACGACGTGCAAAACCCAAAGACATCATTTTTTAATAAAATAACATTTAAAAAAAGCTTGGCTGATTAATTCAATCAAATTAAATGACTAATTATTTCAGGTCTAATCACACTCATGGTCTAATTTACATAAATTACACAAAGATATCAAAAATGTTTAAATATTCTGCATAGACTAGCTTGAATGGTTTCAAATGTGTGGCTGTGTTTTGGGGTGATAAGATGTCAGTCGTCAGTCTGTCCCTCACTGGGATGATTTAAATTAAATGGGCTCCATGTACTTCCAGACGATATACTTTTTTTCGATTGTGGCATAGACTTAACATTGTTACTATCAGCAGACTTTTCACCTCTTGCACTAATTACTGCTTGTCCCCTGAAATGTGTCACATAATGTAGGTAATCAGTCATGTACAGTTTGACGTTCTGGACAGGAAAACAATAGTTTCGGCTTTTGTCATCTGACTCCCCACAGTTTCTTCCCTGTGTGCAAGATTTTTAATAGAAAGAATTGTTATATATATATATATACATATCGGCAACCTATACTGAAAATAGCTCTATTGAAGTGTGTTCTACTTTTCCTCTCAGTGTTATTTGCTCTGGATGAAAGAGTTGCAAAAATTTCTGAAAAGTTCAAGTAATTTGTTTAAGCAGTTTTACAACATACATATAGTCATATTAATTTGTTTTCAATCCTACAGACACTCAGAGGTATGTTTTACAGTACATGCCTGAAGGAAACATATAAGAGAAGAAAGAACATATATGTAGGTAGTAGAGACAGAAGGCAGGTCATTTATCATGCCGTGATTGGCTGACAAGCAGGAGCAGGGTCATGTTCAGGTTCCACACTGCATGGAAGTGATAGATGAAACATGAGTACTATAGAAAGCCATTGTGGTATTAAAAAATATTTTATTGTCACCTGAACAAGAAGATAGCATTATCTGCACCTAATTAAAGCATATGTGTCATGAAAAGATAGGGCTTTTTGGTCCTGGTAACTCAAAAGTATCATCAGCAGGTCAGCCAGCTAAACCAAGAAAAAACTGGATGAGTTCACTCATTGAGCGATTATTTTAGGTGGCTAAAATACGTCTTGTGGTCGATGCCATATAGCAGTACAATACTCTGCTTCCCTGTTGGTCCTACGCACTGCTTCTCCACACAGGGGGAGAGCTGACGGTCATCTACTGCAGCTAATACACTGACTAGGTATAAGTACCTCATACAACCCCACATCAAAAGACCCGAACGATCCGTTTAAGAACTGTAGCTAATGATAAGATTTAAATGCATATGTGTTAATAATTGTGCCCATGGAGATGCCTAATTCAGCTCTGGCACCTTCATGACAACCTATCTGCTGATGAAGACCTTATGATGAGGCTGAAAGCTCTGTAAAAAAGTAGTAAATTGGGTGTAATTAAGAATAAGGCTTGTAATTTGACTGTACAAGACTTGAGCCTTGATTTTGAGTTGAATGACTTGAGACTTGTAATTTTCCCAAAAGACTTAAAACAGTATCGCTGAATAAATCCACTTTCTGTTATTATCTTTTGCAGGGTTGTCGGGGGTTGCAGCCCATCCCAGTTGACATTGCGTGAGCAGCAGGGTACACCCGGACAGGTCACCATTTCACATAAATGCAGGGGTCTGCAACCTGCAGCTCTGGAGCCACATGCGGCTCTTTTGCCCCACTGCAGTGGCTCCCTGTGGCTTTGACATTTTACATGAAAATGAATAATATATATATATAGATGTATTTTTTTTTTTTATCATCATCACTGCAGGCCTACAGTGATTCTTGCATTCTCCTAAAGTAAAAATGCGCAGCCTACACACAGAATTGTATCTGTTCTATCAAGTTGTGATTAATTGAACGATCCTGAGTTAACACATTGTGTTTTATGCTCAAGCCCGAGGGTTGATTGCTGTATGTGGCCGAGGATAAAAAAGAAGGATTAACTCACACTGAAATGGACTAAAAAAAAAATTTAAACTGTCCTGTGTTTTTTATTTTACTTTTACTGCCTGCCACTATGTGTTTTATTTATTATCAAATGAGGCTACTTTTTATTTTGTACATTTTCACAAACACAGGGAGGACTTAAGTAGGTCTGCATATATAGTTCTGTATTGCTACTCTATTTCTATTTATTCTAGGTTAGTTCTTTTATTTCATAAATGCACCAAAACATGGCATCATTGAAATGTAAATGCAAAGTTCAAGTACCTCATACTGTAAGCATAAGTAGCCCACTGCAGAGTTGCCACATCATGTGGAATTATAAATGAATGCTCATTGAGGCTGATTAATAATCTTGATAGACTAATTTAGACTTTCTAGGCCGTGTTACCTTCATTATAAGACACAAATATGTTTTGCGGCTCCAGACATATTTTTTTGGCGAGGGATAGGGGCAAATAATGGCTCTTTTGATCGTAAAGGTTGCTGACCCCTCATATAGCGGGTAAATAAGAGTCAGCAATTAACCTAAGGGGCTTTTTCACTGGTATTTTGGGCCACGCTGAGTGAAACCGTGCCGTGCTGGTGTGTGTTTCCACCAGTTTACTGTACCAGCCCTAAGTGCCAAGATGGGCTGTCTTTGGAGTGGGGACGTAGCGTGCCGTCCTGCCTCCAAATGGGCTGTAGTGACATCTCACTACTGCAAGTAACTAGTGACGAGCCCCTGTCTCTCTCAAACAAAGATGTGTTGGAATTGCGAACTGTGCAAGAGACCACACAGAAAGACATTTTCAAAAGTCTGTGTGTGTTCAGCTCTCAGTAGCTATGTAGCTGCCAACTGAATCTTTGGTTTGAAGTTTTTTTTCTCTCCTGAGTCCCTGTTGGCACTTTCAGATATCTGCTTTATTTTACTTGTTCATCATGTTCGCTTTCAGCTGTTTCAGAAGTTGTGTTAATTTAATGCTGGTGAAAACCCATAATTATCTGATTTCCTGCTTCATTCTAAAAACGTTTAAATAACAAAATAACAGGAAATGAGATGTACTAAATGTGGCCGGAAGATGTAGTGGCTCTCCATGCAACTGTATGGCACTGTGCCAGGGTCTCGCTGTGCTGATTGCTGGGCGGCACCACGCGCACCTACATAGGCAGGTGCCCAACCACACCTCTTCCTCTCTCTCCTTCCTTGGATGATCCCCGTGGTGGTGGCTGCAGCCTGGCGTGGTGGAGCAGTGTGTTTTTGGCATGATTGTGTGGCCGCCAACGTGCTTCACTGTCGTCCAAAGCTGGCTGTTGACGCTGAGGGACTAGTTGCCCCGCTCGGAGCCCTGCGTGGTTGCTTTCCGGTTCTCTTGCGAAGTTCAGTGGCAGACCCTCGACTTCATCCTCCTATAGCCAGTGAGGCTGGGTCGGTGCCCACCGAGGCTGTAGAGGTGCGTGGCCTGTCACCGGCAACTGCCCCCTAAATAGGGCTGCTGTTTTGCTGCTGTTCTGCTGCTTCGCTGCACTGCTGCTTTGCCGCTTTGCCGCTCTGGTCCTTTCCTTATTGTTTGTGTGCATTGACACCCTGTTGTAATGGAAATGTATGCAATGTTCAACATGCTAACCAGCTAGGTTCCACCTGTATGGGTTCAAAACTCCTGTGCCAGTGGTGTAAACACCAACACTTGCTACAAACTCCAAGCCCGAACTGCTAGCTGCATGGCTAACTGGGCTAACTAGCTAATGGCATCTATAGTACACTCGCTCCCCACGCAAACGCTGTTTTACACATGGGGAGGCGAGCCCTGGGATTAAAACGGCAAATTCCTGCAAAAGAAAAGGTAAGAGCTACTGGCTTGTTAAGGTTTGTACTGTTAGCAACCAGGTTAGGGTAATTTGGCATTTTAAGTGTGTAGGTTTCTAGCTTGGAGGTTGGTATTGTTATTGCTATTGAGGGGAGCGTTTTATGACAGGCTTAATTCCAGCAGTCTATATCTGGTGAGTCAGACTACGGAAAAAATGCGCACTCCAACACAGCGGCTGCTACCACCAAAGTTACTACAAATACCTGTCAAACAACTTGTCATCATAGCATTCCTCTTTGCACATTAAGTGTTAAAAAGTATGTGGTCAAGGCAGTTTCTACTGCATATACACAGGTGTCTTTCGTGAACATCCAGAATACATCCTCATAACTGAGAGGTTTCATGTGGCAAGGAAAGATAGGGGCAGGTGTGATCTGAATAAAGATGATGTTATGTTGCTAGAAAGAGGGAGCAACGCAGCGGCAGGGAGAGGGATAGTGAGAGAGCGAGTGGCATGATGAGAATATAAATTGCCCAACACTGTGGGTATCTTAAAGTCCATTACTGCTGGAGAGATGTCATAAAACTATTAATGAGAGCATGATGGAGAGAGAGGCTGAGAAAAGGAGAACTGCACAGGCTGACGGAGGGTACGGAGGAAGGAGGGAGTCATGTTCCTGGGTTGCTGTGGTAATATGATCTTGAGGCGGTGTCGAAGGGAGAATTAAACCACAATTAAAACCAGATTAGCAAAGAACCAGACTGCCAAAACAGAAAGAGGAAGAAGGGGAGGAGGAATTTAAGCAGGTGAGGGATTTAATAGAGGAAGAATACCAATAAGCTTTAGAAGAGAAGAAATGTCTGAATAGGAGAACACATTGAGTGCGACTAAATAAGCCATATTTGAGTAAGAAAACCAAACAAACCCTCACTCAGACAGAACCGGGTAATGTATGGCACTTAAATGCTAATTGGAGTGAATGTGCCTGCTGTTTAATGCTAATACATTTGCGGTGAGAGCTAATGTTTGCTAATTACAAGGTGGTGGGGAAATGCTTGTTCCAAAGAAAGATATCGCAAGCTGGTTGAATAATGTTTATTAGTTCTGGATAAAATCCATACCATTGTTTTTCCAATCTCTCAGGTTACCAAAGAGAAATTTGAACATTTAATGTCGATACATACGTCACAATCCTAATTCACTGTTTATCGGCCTGCAGATTTACCTGCTGTACATTGACTTCACAAGCTTCAACTCAACATAAATAATGATGTTTGTGTTCAGACTGAACATACAAAGCACAGACAGCAGAGAGATGTGGCTGAAACAAACAGTCATCCAAGTACACTTATGGAGTTCATTTCAGTTGAAAAATTATTCTTTGTTTGGGAGAATCACTCCTAGCTTGGCCCATTGCATGTCGCTTTGTACTTGCTTATCAGATAATCATGACACCAATCATCTGAGAAGTAGTGTGTTTGAGGTTCCTTGACCATCCATTGAAATGAGACAAAACGTCTTACCCTTCAGTATACTCTTTATGTTTTCCTTTTGAGGTGTCATACAACCACAAATGTGTCATGATTCGGATGTCAGACAAGGTTTTACAGTTTTCTGGTGTCTCTGCTGCTTCACTTGGATTGAAAGCTAGCAGACGAGGCCTCCGATTTGTTTTCATTCTAAAGTAAGGCAGTTGCGTTCATTATCTTTGTTGGTATTTTACCATCTATGGTGAAGAACCCAAAATATTTCCACAGTTATCCTGGTTGTATTCCAAAAGCAAGAAAATAAGAAACCCTCTTTCAAAATCTTGTTGACACAACCTTAGTGAATAAACAGCCTTTTAAGAGAGACTTTCTGAAAAGTATGCTGTGTGGCGAAATACTGTTATTTATTTAGTATTTATGTTTTTATCTTTAGACAAACAGTATTGGTCAAATGCACAAGACACTCAGGCTCAACCTCACAGCTCAACAAAAGAGGTGGTTTGTGAGGTTACGGTTAGATCTGACATTTTTATTTGGGTTGGATTATGAAAATACAACATATATTTCTCACTAAAAATAGTATCAAAACATATTTTAATGCAGACACAAAATATTGGATTTTCCACAAAGAATGAAAATAAAGGTCTGCCATTTTTTGTTTCAGAATCTTGACAGTTGCACATTTTGATGTGAGACTCGGTTGCTAAATACAGCAGGAGAAGAATTATGCTGAATTAATGCTGCTGTTGTTTGAGACAGCTAGGACTACAACTAGAAAGTTGAAAAAATGTCTTTAGAGGACAGTGTTGGTGACTTTTTAAGACTCAAGGACCCGCAATGCTGCACCTTAACTTTCTTCATTGGAGCTGTAGTGCTCACAAATAATCAATGTTAACCTTGTCAAAACCAGGAAGGTTTCAGTTTTTATAGCAGCTGCTGTAGTAGATAGTGATTTGTCTTAGAAAATGGAAAGTAAACCTAAGGAACACTCCTCATTTTTCAGGAAGACTGATGACAGAAGAGATTGCACTGAGTTATAGAAGCTAGTGGAACAGATGCAAGCCTGAACAGGACGTCATGACTTCAGCTTTCTATATGGCATCAATTTTGAGTTCAAACAGGTCACTAAAGTAAAAGGTTTTTAACTATGACTAAAGCATAATCATACACAGTCATATATTCCTTACTCTTAACTGGCGCTTTAACTTTGTCATCAGTGAAGTTACACGGTGGGCTCGGAGGAGAGATTTCTAGAAATCCTTGATGAGCTATTGGCAGGAATTTCTCTGTACATATTGTTCTGTTTGAATGTAACTTAACTGTTAAATAAAGCCAACATATCTGCAGTTAACATTTGTTTTTTTTTAATCCCACAAGTTGTAATAAGGATACGTTTATAACTTAATGTGCTTGTATTATGAGTTATTAATAATAAATGAAGAGAGATACCTTTCACTTTGTTCAAAAAGCTGTGACAGTATGCTAAAAATAAATCTTTGTTGTTCAGACAAAGTCACGCACATACCACATCTCTCCTCTTGTATGCCACACAAGAAAAAAAGGAACAACAATGGATGCTTTCCTTATGAATATTTAATCCGAGAGAGACAAGAGGGATAAAAATTGTTTCGCTTGCGGTCTGGGCACTTTCATGGTGTGCGTTAGTTTCTTTTATGGCTCTACTCTATGAGAAGAGGTGAAGAGGTCTATATAAGTCTCATATTGCATATAGGAAGAATGAAAACAACACTACCACAACCACCGACCCAGTCTTTATAGTAGCTCACAAACTTTGGCAATTTGTGTGCACCAGCCTGTAGCTTTATAATGTCCATGAGCGTCGACACTCAAAGCTGAAATTATTTCAATTTAGCAGAGGATCATGCTCTTGAAATGCCTTTTCAGTGGCTCCAATGCTGCCACACTTATCAAAACCGTCTGCTTAGTGCTTCAAAAAGGTATCAGGTGGGCACAGGCTCTAATATGACCAGTGTTGTCATTTAAAACTCTACCTCACCTGCTCTCGCTTCTCTGGTAGTGATGCTTTCAGTTCTTTTTGAAGTGTTATAAATATAGGGTACACTTAAACGGATGGAAATTTTTTTAGGTGGAAGTTCTTTTAGGTGGCTAAAATACGTCTTTCTGTCGGTACCATTTACCAGTACAATGCTCTGCTTCCCTGTTGGTGCTACATGCTGCTTCTCTAATAAACAACGTGGCACCAGGCTAAACGGGACCTTAATGTTAAGCTAACTACAGTAACTAAGGGGGGCAGAAATTTAGATTTGTCAATCGCTCAGCCTAGCAATCGTACTGTACGCTTCAAATTTCCCTCTTTCGTACATTATTGTAGGGTCACCTGTGGCAGTTACATTTAATATTGCAGTGCTGCTGCACCTCTCATAGCACAGAAAACCACATGGCAGTGTTTTTTTTGTTTTCTTTCACCACATTTTGAGCAGATTTCACCTCTCACCCAGAGAATCAGTCTAATAAAACATACTTGCTCTCTTGTCAAGTGGCAGGCCTTCTGGGCTTGTTAGAATCCCAGGAGGAAGCCCATTATTTTGGTAAATGAACCTCCACAGGCTTCCTCTCAACACCTCCGTTTTCAGCTGGCCGTACATTTTTCTTTTTCTGCTTTTCTTTTGTCCCTTCTTTTTCCACCTCCTAACAAAGCTCATTTGCAGGGGGGAGGCTTTTGACCTGAGGACAATCTGTTCACTGTTCATCTTTTCTCTATATCTCTGAGCTTTTGTGCTTGTGTGGTTTTATTTGTGCTCGAGCTCGAGTGTTATGTGCTGAATAACTGGATGGCTCTTAAGTACTTTGTACTTTGTTTCAATTTTCTCTCTCCCTCTCTTTCCCCATCCCATGCACATTTACACATGTAGCCTACATGGAGTGTGATTAGGGTGTGATGGTTGCCAATTCTAATGATCTTGACTATTTTGTTCAATAAAAAGTTATTCAAGAAGGAAAACTAAACTAATTAGTTAGCTTGTATGCCAACAGTTTGGTTGCTAACAGGACATAGACTTCACACAGTTTAAAAGATGTACTGCAAATCAGTGCTTTTCTATGAAAGAGTTTTTGCTTAAACAGACGAGGCTAAAAGTGTAATTTGTAGCATGTGGCAAGAAGTCAAAAGTAGCTGCAGTTACTGCTAGTTACTGTTGGCTAATAAGCTCATGATGCAGTTAGCCGTGGAGCCAGGAGCCATAGAGTTTGTCAGGACCGGGACCTCGGAATTCGGGAGGAGTCTCAACAGGCGATGGGGCCCAGCTCAACTGGATTTGGCAGCCTGACATGAGAGGCAACTGAACTGGACTGAACACAGCCTCCAAGACTGCCAGAGGTCAGTTTGACAACAGGGGATATAGAACAGAGGTGATTTAAAGCAGCTCCAAAAACAACTATGACTTTGGGGATGACAAGACAGGGCAGGTGAGGGCAGGAGAGTTGTCCAGCAGCAAACTTTTGGATTATTGCAGAAAATGTGTGGCAAACACAAGTTAATGGTTTTGTTCAGCAAGATAATCTTCACAGATGAACAACACTTTTACGATGTTTAACGTGTAAATGAAATAGTCAGAAGTTAAAAGCTAATGTTAGGGTAATGAACAACATCGCGACTTCAGCGTCACCACCACTTAACATTTTACAACACTATAGCATATACACTCTACTATAACTGATCAATCTACAAATTGGAAAATTAGAGCCAGAATAGTTGCAACTAAAGTCCACCTGTAAAGACTGTCTAGCAGATTGATGACTCTCCATGTTTGGCGTAATGATGTTTACTGTCTCCAAAATCTTCTGTATCATTTTGGCCACTTGTTAGCAACTGCGTCTTTGAAGACAAGTAACACTTCATAATTTGAACATGGGGTACTTGCTGACGTATTTTATATCATAGCAAAACGTTAATCACAGACCTTATTTTAGGCATCCAACCAATAAAGCCATTCAAAAACCCATTACCTTCGAGACAAGGGAACTGGAAGTGTAAAAATGCTTATTTTCTGGTTTTAGAATTCATCTAGGTAAGATTCATCAGGTGAGCAGGAACACGATTTTGACTGCATGCTTATGTTTTGCTGATGCTAATGCCCCATGTCTGCTGGATGTGTAACTGTTTGTTCATATGTCAGTCTTGTGTTTATAGCATGCTGTACAAACCTTAAATGGGCAAAAACAATTCATACAGATTGATATTGTTACCACACACACAAAATAAGGACAAGATTGTGTGCTATATGGCAACAGAAGAGGATTTGTCTTCCTATTAGAATACCATCCAAGTTTTAGAGGCTTGTGCATCCCCATAGTTTATATGCTGCTGAAATGTGCTCAGTTGTTTTCAGGGTACTTTCATCATCCAGATCTGGTCTCTTTTGCATTCTTTCCAGTCACACAGTCTGGTCTGTACCCTTAGCAAAATATGCAAATGTAATGTGATGTGTGGTTATGTGTTTTGGCAGGGGGGACAACTTTGTCTGGCTGGGGAAATGAAAGTAAAGTTCAGCCTGTGCCAGAGAGTGGATGTACACAGTGTAGACACAAAGACAGGGTTTTATTTATGAGGCAACAAGGTATGAAGATTGTACAATAGGCAAAATGAACATGAACTTTCCCTTAATTTAAAGTAAAACTCTATTCAGGCAGTTTCCTTTGTTGAGACAAGGTGATTTACATGCAAACAAAATTATTTCTTTTTCAGAGAAAGCACCATGTAAAAAAGAGTCCTACTACTGTACCTTGCTGATATGCATAGTTCTAAGGATAATAACATTTTTTTTTTAAATTTTGCAGTGCAGTCTATCTTTAGCAACATTAATTGCCTTGTTGTATTTACATACATTTGTTTGGAAGGATTCTCAAATTATCAAATATTCCTGCATTTCCTTACACCTAAAATATGAACAGTAAAGAACGGGGATTCTTAATCGTTTTCATTTCACAAGCCACCAAACAGAGGCACATTAAACCACAGACCTCCATTTGATCACATTTAGTCACAGTGACTCATACCGAGACAATTTTTATTGTTGATTTGGCGTTGAATCATAATTGCCTCCCCTGAGACCACAGCAGTGAGAGTGAAACCTTTGATTAGAACAGCCATTTTTTGTATTCACCAAGTGGGATAATTGCTAGTAAATTTCATTACAGTGAAATTAAACCATTTTTCAACTTGCTGTGAACACCCCTCAGGTAGCTGTAGAATATTTGAAGAACCAAAGGCTCATTAGTTACACTACTTACCTTACCCCTACTGTCTTTTGTCACATCTGCCCTCAGATATTGCAGAAAAGCGTGTAGCAAATACTAGTTTTTAGCAACCTGGAACCTGGAACTTCCCATAACTTGAGCTTTTAATAGCCTCTAGAGCTTTGGTTCTTGGATCTGCCTTGCATTTTCACTTTGTTTTGCAAATCAGACTGTTTTAAGTCTTAAGTGTAATATGTAACAAATGGCCAGGTGACAAATTCCTACTCCAAACAAATAGGGGGCAGAATAGAACTGATCTTTCCCTAAACCTAAGCAGTCAATGTTTGCCTAAATCTAACCAAAGCTTAATCATAGTGAGTGTATACTGAAACAGTATTTGTAAGCAGTTATACAAACACATCAATCAATCAATCAATCTTTATTTGTATAGCGCCAATTCACAACAAAAGTCATGTCATAACACTTTCCAAATTGAGCAGGTCTAGGCCATAGTCCTTGATTTATTTATTTATTTATTTTATTTATAGAGACCCGACCTCTCCCCCATGAACAAGCACTTGGCGACAGTGGCGAGAAAATGGTGGGCCATCTGCCTCGACCAGGTGTTTCACATGTCCTGTGTTATTAATTACAGGGTTTGCTGTGTTGCAAATTGTTGCATTTTTCTCTCTGTTTACTTTGAACTTGGATTTCACACCACCTACTGAGCAGCAGCCAAATTTAGCTTCAGGAACTCATCCCCAGTGTGGAGGAGGCAACGGAAACAAACAGAGCCCATGACAATGGATACACCTGAAGTTAAAAGTGGTTAAATTCCTGGGTAACACTTTCTAATAACCATCATTCATAAATGGTAAATTTATAGCTGTAGTTATAGTGTAGTTTATCTATAAATATTATTTAGAAGACCATTACAAAGTTGCATCTAAAGTTTATAAACCTTTACAATTGCTTTTTCAAATGGTTTATAAAGACTTTCATTGTCTGTTAACAGTGAAATAGCTATAAATTAAAGTTTAATCAACTATAAAATAGACATTCATTCATTAATGATGGTTATTAGAAAGTGTTAACAGAGAACAATACTTTAAATAAGTAAGGTTTTTTGTGTATGTTTGTATTGGATGTATTTGGAAGACACAGTTTTGTATGTGTTTTATGCTATGTATTCCAGTCTTACTTAGCTTCTGATCGTTTGTCTTTGTATTGTGGTTGCACCCCTTTAAGACTAAGAGGCCGTCTATGGGGCGGGTACTCACAAATGGTTTCCATCATCACGTGTACTGTGAAATTAACAGTTGCCAATTGGAATGCATATGGAAATGAGGATGATACACCTTCATAATCTCAACATTTTCAACTAGTGCTCTCCATTTGCAACACAACCCAGCCTGAGGCTCTGTTGGAAAAGATGACTCCATTCCGAGTTAAATCCTACCTGATTTAGTCATATTATTCATCAAAATCCCCCTCATTTTCACTCACTAAGGGTTATCTTAGTTCATCTCCTGGCTAGACACTGAACAAGAGCACTGTGTTCTCCTGTACTGTATTGACATACTAAAGTGAAACAAATTCAATATTCACCACACATAACATACAGATCAAACAAGTTTTCCAAATGATTTAATGTACCTGCAACCTTGTCACATAGTATTTATACTGTCTCTGGAGGTCATAAAGGTAGATGAATTTTCAGTTCAGAGTTCCCCTGGAGCAAAGAAATTAATCGTTTTCTTATTTTTCCAGACTTTCATTTGAAGTTTTATGTAATATACAACACTTCTTAACTGGTATATCTGTCTTCTGTTCTGCAATATGTTAAACTGTGTGGATAACTGAATTTGCTCAAAGATGAACTGCTCAATTTCAAGATGTATATGCAAAACAAGTTATATCATCTGTTTCCTCCGACACCTTATAAAATAGCACATAAAAGCACTGAAATTAATTCTGTCTGTCATTGTTTCCAATGTGTTGTACCTGAATGTGTTCATCTGCATGTGTTTCCTTCTATGTAAAACAAATGCTCCATATTTGACAAAAATCTGCTGATTGATCTGTTGAAGTGTTGATTAATGTGTCCCCGTATGTTTATGATACAGAAGATGCCATCGCAGTCGAAGAAGGAAATCAGCAAAGCCACTCCATACAGATACAAAGTGAGGCAGACAGGCACTGAGCAGGCTGTCAGATATGAGCAGCAGTTCATATTATGGAGCCCCTCCTCTGTTCTTGTGTATCAGTTTATGTGGCAAGAGGCAAACTGACAGAGATATTCTGCTTACAGTCCTGTCTGTCAGTGTTTGTGTATGTGTATGCCTGCATAAACTGACCTTTACACCCTCATCAACCTCTGTCTGTCTCTAACTCTCCTCTTCCTCACTTCCTCCTCTCATCCTGTCTTTACCTTTCGGATTTGTCTTAATTTGAACCCTCTCTTTAAAAGGGGCACTGTATAGTTTTGGAGAAGAAATTCAAATATTTACCATACGAATGAGGCAATAATACAAACTCTTTTTTTTTTCATGACTGAATAAACAAGCTGTTCTCAGAGGAAAATAAGGTCCTAAGACACTGTTTGAAGCTAGAAAGGTGGCAGGGTCCCCCACATATCAACAAAGTAAATTGTAATTGTGTTGTCCTTTAAGGTCAGTTTATTTATTTAGTTTATCCAGTCATTTAAACATGAGTTTATTTGTTTAGTTTTTTCAGTCAATAAAGATGTTTCTCTTATGATTAACATTTCTTCCCCAAGACTACACAGCACTCCTTTAAATTAGGTTTAGTCATATCCTGACTTTAAACATGTATTTCATAAAATGAATCTTAAAAGGCTGCCGCCCTTAATTTTTCATTATATCAAGTGTTTGGTCTTTCATCAATAGCCATTCAATCTCTGTGGTTATCCCTTTAAAAAGTATTTTTCATTGTTAGTGGCGGGGTCTGCCATTCCATTGCATTTAAAGTATATCCAGCCCAGTTAAAGAAATTTACATTTTGGGAAATGCACTACTTTGCTTTCTTGTTGAGAGCTAGATGAGAAGATTAATACCTCTTTCACATTTGTATAATAAATATGAATCTATAACCAGAAGCTGTGGAAAACAGCTAGTGTAATGTCCCTGAAGAGGGAAATGTTAATGAAGACACAGACACGGTGTTAAACCTTTTGCCAGCTTCATTATAAGTGAAAAAAGAAAACATTATTATTACAATTTACATTCACATGTATCCACATGTTTTCATTAATACACAATACTAAATACAAAACACTGTATTCATAATGCACACAAATACTCATACTCCACATTAATGAATGATACCGGTGAGTATACTGTAGCTACATGACCGAACATAACCATTATGAACATATCGTTACTCAGCCTCTCTATCTCTCGTTCTCTTCACACGCACACACAGTGTTCTCTCAGACCTAAACAGTCTACTCCGTGAGTCACAGGTGGCTAGCTAACAAGCTAAAACCGTACAAAGTGCTACACCAGGAATGAACAATAAAACAGCATTTTCCCTGTGACTCTACTTCACGTCAGGGCATGTATGCAATGTAAACAAAAATACAGTACAATGCCATTATGCATTAACCGTGTTTCTCGTACCTGAAGAGGGAAATGTTAATGAAGACACAGACACGGTGTTAAACCTTTTGCCAGCTTCATTATAAGTGAAGCATCGAGCGGCAAGGGCTCCCCCTTCAGGCCTGTAGGCAAAACTAATCGATCATCGAAAACACATCCAAAGTGCACTGTAATGACCTTTTGTCACTTTACACACGTTTTTATCACCTCAAATGAATTGTAATGGTTTTTAACTCTTAAACACATCTTTTTAACACTTCAAATAATTGTAATGAACTGTTTTACCCTTTTTAATCTAATTTCACTAACATATTTATTAGTATTCATCTATTTATTCTGTATTTTAATCACACAATCACTCACACATGAATTCACATTATCACACACTCCCCTGCAAAATTAGATGTCGTCACGACATCACAATATTCTCGAACCGAAGACTCAAAAGTTGGCACAGATTCCTTCACTGTTTCTGGAACATAATAATACAATAACTATTTCGACATAACAATAAGTCTGGATGTATTACCCAAGCATAATTTCACTAAGCCTAGTGATTCTCTCTCTCTTTAACCCAATAGTGTCTCTTTGTGCTAAACAGTTCAACAGTTTATGTCTAATATCCCTGCATAAATACAGGCTGGTAAAACTGGAATGGGTTTGCCCACATTGTCATTGGTTGAACGTATGTGTATGATCTGGGCTGGTACTGGTTAAACATCTGATCTGTTTGTACTGTACTGTAACAAGCTGGAGTCCCAAGTCGGTCATAAGTGAACATTTTTGGAGCTCTCCTTTCTCTCCTTGACCGCTGATCTCTTGGTTCTTCCTCGTCAAGAGTCTCACTGTTTGTTGGATGAGGGGAGGATGGCACTTCCTCTTCCTCCATCACCTCATCTGGTTGTCCCTCACTGTGTGACTCATTACTTTGTGTTCCAATATTTTCCTGCTCTTGGTGCTCATCCATCTCATGTGCCTCCTCAAGTTCTAACTCTGTGTTGGTCACCTGTTTTTCCAGTTCATAGTTCTCTGGTAGGTCAGCATGGATGATGTCTCTCCCTCCTTCTGGTGCACAGGTTGGTCTCATGTTAGGATGTACAGAAGGCTCAAAGAAGAATCCATCTTCCTCTTCCTCATCCTCTTCCTCCAAGTCTGGACCTGTGGCAGGAGTAACTGATGTGTTTTTCTTTCTTTTAGGCTTTGTCTGGAGATCTGTTTCCAATGGTAAGTGGTCACATGGTAACAATAGATTTCGATGTAGTACTCTTGATCTTCCTCTTCCCTGTTCTGGCTTCACCTCATACACTGGGATTCCCTCGCCCATTTGACGAAGCACTACATGAACACTATCCTCCCAGTGGTTGCGAAGCTTCCCGGTGCCGCCTCTGGGAGTCAGATTCCTGACCAGAACACGGTCACCTGGGCACAGGAGAGAACTTCGCACTTTGCCATCATAGTTCCGCTTGTTTCTCTCTGTCGCTTTTCTCACGTTCTCTCTTACTATGTCATAAGCCTGTTGCATTTCCTGTCTCCATTTCTCCACATATGTTTTGTCATCTATGTTCCCACTTTCAGAGTCAAGACCAAACATGATGTCAACTGGTAACCGTGGTGACCTCCCAAACAGTAAGTAGAAAGGCGAGAAACCTGTCACTTCTGATCTGGTACAGTTGTATGCATGTATGAGTTTGTTGAGTGAACCTTTCCAGTTTATCTTCTCCTTTTCAGTGAGTGTTTTGAGCATCTGCAGGATCGTGCGATTGAAACGTTCCACCTGCCCATTTCTTTGGGGGTGGTATGGTGTCGTCCTTGAGCCTAAAACACTGCAGTTCCTCTTTAACTGTGCAAAAAGTTGGTTTTCAAACTCACCAACTTGATCATGGTGAATCCGGGCTGGGAGTCCAAACTTTAACACATAGTCATTAAAAATCTTGTCCGCTACTGTTTTTGCAGATTTCGAGCTGGTGGGATAAGCTTGGGCGAAGCGGGTAAAATGATCAACAATGACCAATATGTACTGCTGCCCGCCTGGACATTTATCTAGGTGAAGAAAATCAATTGACACTAGTTCAAAAGGCTGTGTAGTGACAATATTCACCAGTGGGGCTCTTGTTCCTCTGGGGGGTGTCTTTTGTTTCAAGCAGGTGCATGTTCTGGTGACATAGTGTTCAATTTCTTTTTGCATATATGGCCAGAAGAATCTCTTTCTGATTAGTGAGGTTGTTCGATCGGTGCCCTGATGGCCCATCTCATCATGCAACTGCTTCATAACTGTGGCCATATATTGCTCAGGTAAAACCAGCTGAGTGCGATTTGCTGTCTTACGATAGAGGACGCCATCCTCGTCTAAATGCAGTTTCTCCCAGCTACGTACAAGACACTTACTCTGATCACTCAGGGCTCTTAGTTCACGTGCTGATGGTTTTGTGTCTGTAAGTTTGAACTCAATCACTGGGCTAATGTGCTGGTCACTCCGCTGCGCTTGCCGGATATCAGCTGTTGAGAGTGATTTTAAACTGTCTTCACAGTCAGTGGTGCACAACAAGGGTGACGTGATCGTTGTGCAGGCCCAGGGTGAAAAGTCTTGGGTCTGAATGGCTTGAGTTGTTGCTGCCACACATTCAGATGAGAGCTCCTCCGTACATTGACTCATCATTGTTTCTATGTCCACAGGCATTCTGGACAAGCTGTCCGCGTCCACATTCTCTCTGCCTGGACGGTAGCGAATGGTGAAATGAAAGTCTGCGAGTTCCGCCACCCACCTGTGTCCGGTGGCGTTGAGCTTGGCACTGGAGAGCACATATGTCAAGGGGTTATTGTCACTAAATACAGTAAATGTGGGGGCATAGTACAAATAATCCCTACATTTTTCTGTGACTGCCCATTTTAATGCCAAGAACTCTAATTTACCCGAATGTAAATGGTAGTTCTGTTCTGCTGTAGTCAGTGTCCTTGACCCATAAGCTATCACACGAAGTTTTCCCTCTTGATGTTGATACAGTATGGCCCCAAGGCCCTGGTTTGAAGCGTCAGTATGCAAAATAAATGGTTTTCAGAAATCTGGGAACCCTAACACTGGCGGCTCAACCAGACAGTCTATTAACTGTTCAAGTATAGCTTGATGTCTGTCAGTCCATGCAATTGGTGTATGTGAGGGCACACCTTTGTCTTTACTTTTTGCATGTCTTGTGTTTGCCCTGTTCTTTGTCTCCTTGTCACTGTCTGGTGTTCTTTTTAACAGGTTGTAAAGTGGCCCTGCAATCCTAGAGAAATCTTTTATGTACTGTCTGTAATAACTTAATAAACCCATTGTTGCTCTTAGCTGCCCCACTGTACTTGGTCTCTTATCTTTCAATGACCTCACAGCTTCTGTATCAGCTGGGTCGATTTTACTACCCTCAGCTGAGACGATTCTCCCTAGATAACGAACCTCACGCCTGAATAGCTCACATTTACTTGGCTTCAGTTTTATCCCGTGATCTCTCAGTCTTTGCAGCACCTGTCTCACATGACTCACATGGCTCTCAAATGATTGGCTGTATACCAATGTGTCATCCAGGTATGGCACACAAATATTGTCCCGCAGATCCCCCAAACATTCTTCCATGCAGCGTTGAAACGCCGCTGGGGCGTTCATCAGTCCAAACGGGATTCTTATCCATTCATAAAGGCCCCACGGAGTCACGAATGCAGTCAGGGGTCTGCTAGCCTCGTCCATAAAACCTTGATGGTATGCCTTCCCCTGGTCTAATACTGAAAACCAGCTGTTGCCCCCGAGGCCATCAAGAATGTCCTGCACTCTCGGGATTGGTTGTCGGTCAGGGTGAGTCTTCCTATTTAATTCTCTGTAATCTATACAAAGACGAAGGCTACCATCCTTTTTTCTAACACACACTACTGGCGAGGCATAGGATGAGTCTGATTTTTGAACCCACCCCTGTGCGATGAGGTTGTGGAGGTAGTCTTTTATCTCTTTGTATAGCGGCTTTGGGACAGACAGGTAAGTGCGTGCTACTGGGTCCATATCTTTTAGGGAAATGCTCATTTTCAGTGTTGGGATATTTCCAATGTCATCATCAGATTTTGCGAATGAAGCACACTCCTCATGCAGCATCTTCTGCACCTCTACTCTCTCTGTTGGACTGAGGTGACTTACATCAACAGGTGGGTCCCACACACTGTCATTCAGTCTTTCATTGCCAGTCTCGACCTCATTCACTGACGCTGTAGGAGGTGGAATGTTTTTTTCAAAAACACTTGCTGGATATAGGGCTTGCACTTGATTTAAAGTGCCCACCACGGTCTTTCCTGACAATGTGATATCATGATCTGTGGGGTTTTGAACATCAAGTACAATGTAAGGTGGGGCTCCGCTCCTTAGAGTCACCAGTGTCTCACAAAATTCAAGTCCTTCACCCCACTGAGGGTTCACATCTGGCTCAAAAAGAAGTGTGACATCTCTTTTTAGAGGCTGTGTCGTTACTTTACATTCAATCTGAACTGAGGTGTGCTTTGGGATGTTGACTCTTTCTTTTGTTGTCTTTACAACATAGTCACAAGATGTTTCAGCACTCACTAAATCTATGAAAACTGGGACACTTGTCTCTCCTAAGCTAGGGAATGTAGCTTTAAGAAGCATGTGTAACTGTTCTCTGCTTGTCTCATCTGGGTGGTTTATAGCTGTTGTCACTATTCTTTCGATAACATTATAGCCTATTATGGGCTGGGAAAGATGTTGACCCTTCATAACTAGCATAGGAACAACAACTTCCTCTGCAACAGCGCCACCTGCAGCTAGTTCAAAAGTGGTCTCTATCCAGCCTATGTAAGGCATATCCTGTCCATTAGCGGCTGCTATTCTTAAATCATCAGGCCCATCAATTAATTCAGACACATTTCTCAGTTTTTCAGTAGGTATGTGTTTTTCCATTTCTCATTTACAATAGAAACTTGGGATCCAGTGTCCCACAATGCTCGAGTCTTGGAACCTTGAATGTAGCAGTCAATGACACAGCGCTTTCCTACAAGATCAACTAGCTGAGGCTGCCTGTCTTTTCTTACTGTGTGACTAATGTGTGCTTCAGGATGGTCCTCAGATCTACAATGTTTCTTATGTTTAGACCAATGTTGTGCTTGACAAATCTTTGAGCAGTAGGTACCCTTCTTACAGGATGAGCAAACTCTCAGTTCTTGACATGTTGCAGAGACACCACAGCACAAACAGTTCTGTTGGGACCCTTTAGCACTCCTGGTTACTCCCTGTCCCGTGGGGGTAACCGTTATTCGTTTAAATGTCGCACTGGCCTTGTCTCCCTGACTCTACACCCAGCAAGGTAGTGTTCTTCACTGCCACATCTGTAACAGTGAGTACAGTACTCTACACTGTTTTGTTGACAGCCAACACATTTTCTCTGTCGTACACGTGGCGATGGGTGATAGTAACGCTGTCTTGCAAACCCTTGTTGGTATTGTGCCGTGTGATCTCTCACTCCTGGCCCTGGGGGAGGCCAGCGGTTTGAAGATGGCTGCTGGAACTGAGGGGCAGGGGTATACTCTTGCATGACTGGTGGAGATGGAGCTTGCACTGGCATGGGAGAGGGCTGTCGGATTGACTCTTTAATCTGTGCCACTTCAGCACTCAGTGTTTTTAATAATGCCATATCTGAGCGCATTGCTTTAAGTTCATTCAATACATCTGGTTGTGTCTTGCCTGGATTGTCTCTGTTTGGTTCTTTGTTTTTCCTCTCCAGGATTGGATCATCTGACTGAGTTGCATGAACAGTTGCTGACCGTTGCTGTGTTATCTGCCTTCTTTTATTCTGTCTCTCAGTCTCATTTGCACAGGCGATGTTCAGTTTTTCGAGGAGCAGTTCATCACTACAGGTTTGTTGTTGTAGGTATGGGGGGAGGTCATTCCTGATGCTCTCATTCTGTAAACCAGTGAGGACAGTGTGGAGGAACATGCTCTGCACGAGGACTGGATCATATCTTAAGGCTGATTCAGCTTCTTGGGAGGCGAATAGAATTTTTTGTCTTAAGTCAAGGGCTCTAATCACAAAGTTTTGTGGGCTTTCCTTGCTACCCTGCACTTCTGAGGTTAACTGTTTGTACAACTCTGTTGCCCCTTTTTCCTGATAATGAAAGCGAAGGATTCGCCTAAGTGTGGGTAAGGTCAAATCTGCTTTCCCTTCTAGGTAGCTGCGGAGCTGTAAACCTGGTGCAATAGCCCTAACCACAGCATCAACTATTTCTGCCTCAGTGTACCCCTTATTTGTGCCTTGCTCAATTTGGTGGGCTAGACTGGAGAAACTGAGTTTATCTTTCTGACCTGGTTCGCCAACCTGACCGGAGATCTTAAATTCCCTGCCCCACTGCAAGGGGAAACGCCCCTGTGGCATCTGCTGCTGGGCAAAAACCTGATCTTGGCTAGCACTGGCCCCACCCGCATGTTCAGGTTCCTGACTCCCATCTTTCTGTAATGATAACTTCAAAGCTAAGGTTACTGCTTCTAGCTCCCTTTTTAACCTTTGTTCTTCTGAGACCTGAGATGCCTGTTCCTGAATTTCTTCTGTCTGCGCTTCACCTGAACCTTCTTGATTTGGTATGTTAGTTTGAGCAGACTCTTGTAATTCACTTATTTTGTCCCTCAGCATTAACAGCTCGGCCATGCCCTCGTCTTCTAATTCCTGCAACTCATCGCTGTTAAAGTACTGTCCAATATGTGTAATGAAAAAGGAACGTGTTTTCTTAGATAAATCTAGCTGTCTCAACTCCTTTATGTCAAGGGCACAGCAAATTTCTAAGAGAGCTTCTTTTGTCAACGTATACAGTGTTCCTACAACTTCACATTTCAAGTCCTCTATTGCTGACGAATCCATTTTTGTCGATTGTTGTTTCTGTGTATGTACCACTTATCTCCTGGATTATTGCTTTTTTTTTTCCTTTTCAACGCTTTTTGACGTCCTCTTGCTGTAGCTGGTCCCCTGTAGGCTGATGCTGAATGTCCATGGGCCGGTGTCAGAGTTCCTCGCACTGTCGTTGGTTGCCAGACGTCGTTGCTGTTGTCTCCACGCTGCTCGGAGCACTGCCTGCTGTTGGTGGTCTACTGCTCACCGCTACCAGGCCTCCGCTGCTGCCGCTGGAACACTGCTGGACGCTGCCAAACCGCCGCACACCGTCGTCTCTGAACCACCGCCGAACCGCTGCCACTGGACCGCTACACACAGCTGCCGCCGAACCGTGCACGCTGCAACCGTTGCCGCTGAACCACTGTACACTCTGCGTCGTCGTTGATGTGGGTAGGGATGAATAGTGAGAGGGTAGTCACCGTCTGGGAAACTCGCCATGGTCACTTTCAATCCCAGCGGTGCCTCCAAATGTAATGTCCCTGAAGAGGGAAATGTTAATGAAGACACAGACACGGTGTTAAACCTTTTGCCAGCTTCATTATAAGTGAAAAAAGAAAACATTATTATTACAATTTACATTCACATGTATCCACATGTTTTCATTAATACACAATACTAAATACAAAACACTGTATTCATAATGCACACAAATACTCATACTCCACATTAATGAATGATACCAGTGAGTATACTGTAGCTACATGACCGAACATAACCATTATGAACATATCGTTACTCAGCCTCTCTATCTCTCGTTCTCTTCACACGCACACACAGTGTTCTCTCAGACCTAAACAGTCTACTCCGTGAGTCACAGGTGGCTAGCTAACAAGCTAAAACCGTACGAAGTGCTACACCAGGAATGAACAATAAAACAGCATTTTCCCTGTGACTCTACTTCACGTCAGGGCATGTATGCAATGTAAACAAAAATACAGTACAATGCCATTATGCATTAACCGTGTTTCTCGTACCTGAAGAGGGAAATGTTAATGAAGACACAGACACGGTGTTAAACCTTTTGCCAGCTTCATTATAAGTGAAGCATCGAGCGGCAAGGGCTCCCCCTTCAGGCCTGTAGGCAAAACTAATCGATCATCGAAAACACATCCAAAGTGCACTGTAATGACCTTTTGTCACTTTACACACGTTTTTATCACCTCAAATGAATTGTAATGGTTTTTAACTCTTAAACACATCTTTTTAACACTTCAAATAATTGTAATGAACTGTTTTACCCTTTTTAATCTAATTTCACTAACATATTTATTAGTATTCATCTATTTATTCTGTATTTTAATCACACAATCACTCACACATGAATTCACACTATCACACTAGCATGACTAGCTGTTTTCCACAAAGTAGCTAACAAAACCCAACTAAGATAGTTTTAAAACTAATTACAACCTATCGTTGTTTTATCCATACAAAAACTCATGTGTAAACATGTTTGATTTTACCATGGATTATGTGCCAGACTCTTGACTGGTAGTGGTAACTTTCTGACTCGCTGCATGGAAGCAAATGTGTTGTTGTTGTTGTTTTTTCAAAATGTCAGCCTGTTCCTTTAACATTAGCTCAACACATCTCAATTTGCAAACTACCTTGTAAAATGACTCTGATTCCACGTCTTCATCTGACTCTTCCCTCGCTCCTTCTCATTGATTTAGACTGTGCTTTGTTTGACAGCTCCAGATGGAGAGATGACTGGATGATATAGATGAGTAGTGGAGGTATTCCTCCCACATGGTCTCTATGGTCAAGTAATTCCTGGAAGAAGACGTTACAAAGAGCGGACAGGATCCCGGCAATCCCACTTTACACAAACCCTTCATCGATCAGACTAACCAGCAGTTTAGGTTTCTACCTCTCTCTGCATGTCTCTCCCTCTCTGTTTCTCTTCCTCCATACTTGCTCCTTTCTCTTCAGTCATGTCTCTGTCTTGACTGCTATCTGCTCCAAAGTTAATTCAATTAAATTTAACTGAACTTTATAAAATTGGTCATTTGCATATTGAAGAATGTAGTATCTTGAATTACTTTGAAACATGAAAACAAAGAAAATTGGTTCTGCAAGTAGTCCTTTTATCTTTCTTCCCTTCTTTCATAGAAGTTAAAATGTCAAATCAGAAAACTGCTGAAATGGTTTTTCTGTATTATTTTGGATGGCATGAAGTATCTCTTTTAAAGGTACATTTTTGCATTTGGTGTTACCCATTTCAAAAGCATTGTTGCATTTAGATTTACTAAGATCTGACCGCTGACTGTGCCGGTTATTGATGCCTGTTAATAATGGCTTTTTATTGCCCTTCCAATATCCCATCTGTCTCATCCAACACCCTGCTCTGGTTTTTGAAGTAAAGTAAAAGCAATAAGACAAATCTTAAAGTCAGAACAGAGGTGAACATCATCGGAACATTTATTTCATAAAATGAATCTTAAAACATTAATCCTAAAACTGTCCATGATATGAACTTTTCGGTCTTTCAGCAATAGCTATTCAATTTACACACCTCTCTAAAGAGTAGTTTACTATGTTATCTCACAGTGGATTCAAATTCCCTTCAAACACACAGTGGATTCACAGGAAACAATAACTTTTAGAATTTATGTCCTGATTGCTTTGCCGATTCCCGTGGTTACTGGTGGTAACAGCAATTGTGGTTAAACAAATTGAATGTTTATTTTGTGAAACAGCATCAGTAGGAAACGTTGGGTGTGCAATAGCAGCAACTTAATAAAACTCTGCTTCGGTGCTAGCCAGATATGGGGACTCGAGTCTGCAACTTGGACTTGGGTCACACTTAAGTCGCCTCACACAGAGACTTGAGACTTCACTCAGAATCACGATCTGGGACTCATGGCCAATCTTTGTTTTAAGTCTGGCGAGCTGACCATCATTCCCTCTCCCCCTCCCTCCTGTTTCACAAGCGTATGGCCACAGATGATGATGTATACTTCAGCTTCAACACAGCTTTAAACAACACCATGCAGAACATACCGGCAGCTGCTACGCCATTTGTCATCACCTTTGGCTATAAAGACTTCACACAAGGCCCAAACAGAAGACTTGCAAAATGCAACATCTGCGGAAATCAAAATAAAGCATGCTGGATCGACCATGTCAAACGTTATTAGGCACCTGAAAACACACCCTGATAGGTCAGTTGTGAAATGTAACGTTAGCATCTATGGATGGTTAGCAAAGATGTTTAGATCAGTATCATGAGCTATCTAGCCTTAGCTGGCTTGATTAGATCGGTGTTGACTGAATACTTGTTGACATAGTGCAGGCTTTGCCATGACTGTAAAAATGGTCAGGTAATAGTCCAGGTTCTGCTGCCACCACCTGCTAGCTAAGTAGGACCTCAATACTTGCTCTGTATTGTAGCTTTGTTCATGAGACAAGGCATAATGCAGTTATGAACTTGGAAAGCTTTCATTTTGTGTTTTTTCAGATTGAAATGCAATAAGCTTTATTTAAGTGATCATATACCAAAAACTGATCAGTGCTGATACTGTATGCTAAAAGATAAAGGAGTGACAATAACACATGCTTTGAATTCCTTAGATATAGTTATGTAGAGTTCTAAGCAGACTGGATGGCATAGAGCAAATGATAGAATCCTCATTACGGCCATAAGAGACTCGCAGAACAAGACTTGTGAGCATGCCTGGTGCTATAGCAGAGTGAGCAATAAATAGTGAGGCTGATATTAATGAGATAAACTAATTATAACCCTGGATTAAACAACCCTGGAGCAAAAGCACACCCCACCACTGATAATAAATTAAATGTAAATACATTGAATGACTTGCTGAAAGAATGCTACCCATAAAAAGTAGCATAAACAAGGTGTGACTACATGAAAATCTTTACAATGAACACACCCCTGCCTGCTAATTACCCATTACACTTTAATACTCATAGATTCACCATATTTCATTCATATTTACCAAATACAGGTAATATTTCAATGCTCCAATTTACTACAATGCAAACAACAAGTCATTGCAGTGGGAATGTTATATAACAGATTATTGTGCAAAGAGACAGAAAGAGCAGGTGGTGACGAATGAAGACAGAAACAGGGGATGGAAAGAAGTGGAGGGAGAGAGAAGCATTGGAGAGATGATGAAAGAACTTTTTCCTCACCGCTGTACCTAACCACCCCTGTATTAAAATGAAGACTAGCTGAATTAGAAAATAGACAAGTCATATCCAGACCCGGGGAACACAGCCTGACAGGAACACAACCACATTATGCAGAAGAAAGCAAAAAAAGAAAATAATTATGTAAAAAAAAACGAAATGTCATATATTCATAACCTGACCTTTTCCCATATAAACAAGCAGTAACAGAAATAGAACAGACCTGCTCCAGCTTGGCTGAAACCTGGTTGTGTATCATCAGTGGTAAGACTTAAAGGAGCAAAGACATTTTCATACCTCTTGGGAATACAGTCAAAATCATGTAACATACAACATAAACTGGTCACACTCTGCTGCTCCTGTCCTGCTGATGCCGGTAGGTGAAAATGTTGAGTTGTCTAATGTTAATGAATTCCCACAGCTAATGTCACCTGAGTGTTAATGCCATTTCTCTCACTGCCTCTCTGCCACTGTCAACCCTTTGACCCAATGACCCAGCTGCTGTTAGTTCACTCATCAGCTAACATCACCTGTAAAACCGTACTGGGTGTAAAAATAGCATAGCCTATACACTACAGGTTCAACTTTACATTGTGTTTAACAGTTACTATAGCCCACTTCAGTGATGGCATTTCAGAGAGAAATACACAGTGTAATATTCTACTGCAGCAGCTAATCAAACAGCTCACCTCATAGTCAGTCAGGACACAGCGGGTTCTGTTATCATGAATGAACTGTTTGTTCTGGTAAAGTGGCATTTCTGTCTGCTGAATAGAGGGTTTCCTGTCCCTCGTTTCAGTATGCTTGGTAGCCTGTTGACTCACTGTAAAGGTAACTGTGTCTAATTAGGAGGTGAGGTGCAGTAGGGGCTGAGTCAGACATGTTCATTGTTCTCACATCACCTGCAACATAAGATGCAATAAAAATAGACTGACTTGGTATTAATTCAACAAGGGTTTGATACGAAAATGTCATGGTGGCAACTGATATGTCAGAATTAATGGTTGTTCTATGTAAGATGTAAAAGAAAAAAAGATTATTTTTTTTTACCTTTCATTAATGTTTTGGGGGTTTAATGGCTGCTGTTGCACATTAAGTGGAGAGTTGAGTTTTGTGAGGCGCTTCATTGTTTCCCTCCTGTGTTCCTGTGCTCCTCCCCAGCCTGATTTTTCCCCCCACACCTGTTTCACATCAGCATCATTAGCACTCTCCTGTTCCCAGTGTCTCTTCACCTGCACCTCATCTCCTTGTTAGTTTAGTTTGTGAATTGGCACACTAGGCCTGTGTTGTTGCGTCACTACTGGTTGGTTCATGCCTGTTACTCGGTCCTCTTGTGTTCCCAGTGTCTCTGATTTGTTCCTCATGGTTTTCTGGTTTGTCCTTAGTGTTTGCATTTAGCTGGTATTTTCCTTTGCCTTCCTTTTCATTGCCTGCCTTTATGTTACTTGGATTTTGGACTTTGGTTATCAACATTAAAGCTTGCTTTTTGTTCCTTTACCTGCCCGCCTCTGTATGTATCTTGTGTTTGGGGAAATTTTTGCACGGATGTGACAGGCTGCACTCTCACCCACACAATCAATTAATTAGGTTTACATGACTGTGCCTCATATTAGTCATATTAAATAGCTGTAGCTGTTTTTCATCATTTTTAACAAAACAAAGAACAACATCTTTTTTAGTGTAATTTTAATAAATAATAACTCTAGGTGCTGTTATCACAAGGATAAAAGAGACGGACCATGGATGTATTGAGAAAATCCCCCAGTGAGTAGACTGCTAACTGATCCATTGTCCACTGTCCATTACTCTTAAAATGATAACAAAATCATAGTCATCAGATTTACAAAATGTATAATCTAATTTATTTAAAAAATATAGTTGTTTTTTTCTATACTGTGTATAGTATGCAACTGTCTGAAAATGAAGACCAGTAGGACTACTAAAAGTTTCTTTTTTGTTAGTTTGAATAAACATTTAAAGTCAATAGGCAGTGAGCTAATCAAGTGATGTAACAAACAGCAATACCAAAGTCAATTGTTCCAAGTCACTAGTCACATTTAATTTTCACTGTATTCCCCTCACAAAAGCACTTCATCACTTATCTCTCTCAACAATATGTCACACACGGTTTTCCAAATTCAGTTTGTTTCTTAATGGAAGATTTTAGCTTCTCAGGTATTTGATTTATTTGAAGGTGGCTGTTTTTGTGCTGACACAGTGAGTGGCATTCTGCTGTGGATTCTGTCCTGTCTGCACTTGTCAGGGGATTCTGTGGCTTGCCTTGACATTTATGAACTCTGAGTGAGTTGCTTACTCTGTTGTCTGATGCATTGAACCACCCACAAACTGTAAAGGACACGTAGAAGCTCTTTGCTCTCACTGTACCTGGAAGCTTCGGCATGTGTGTTTTAAAGCAGTTTTGTTTCTTCCCTCCAAACCCGGTACAACACGTCTGTTTGTGTATTTACAGCTCCACCTCTGCAAGCAGATTCCCCTGATGTCTGGTTACAATTCTCACTGAGCTCCAACATGCAGAGGGTGACATTCATTTCTCCCTACTCCCTCCAAGTACCATGACTTTTTGCTGCCATTCCTGTCTTGATCCTTTCAATTTTTCTCCTTTTCAATTTTTCTTCACTGATCAGTCTTGAGCATTTATGTTCCATGCATACGCTTTTGGTTCTCGTTACTTTCAGGTACGTTTTCAGGCAGATTGTTTTTTTTTAAAAAAAAAACCAGTAAAAACATACCTTACACAACATGTTAGATGGTCCGACAGAGGCATGACACAGAGGTAAAATGAAAAGTACAAATGTGGCATTTATTGTCTTAAACACTATGAGACTCACCAATGTCAAATGTAAAGTGAAAGCAACCAGCTCCTTTATACAGTCTACCTTACCTGCTGCAGGTAATTAGGTGGAACAGACAACAACCATACAGAATAATACATACTGACATATTTGTTTGTTCACCTTCTTCCCGTCCCTCATCTTAACGGTTTTCTCCTGGAGCTCTAAACCCAACATATCTATTTTGTATTACCTCTGATGAAGAAATGCCTCCAGAAAATGAAAGAACACACATCTGAGAGTAGGTTAACCACAGATTTCATTCCTCAGTTGTTTTTGGGAGAGGCTCCTGTTCATCAGCGATATTTGGTCAGGTCGCCTGATGACTTGCTGGTGAATGAAGTGCAGCATTTATCAGCGAAAGAGCCAGATTTTCCTTCAGGAGGCAGTAGAGGCCAAATGCAGAGAAAAGGGAGAATAAATAAAGGGCTGCAAACAGAACTTAAAATGAATGTTAAAGGGGACATATTATGAAAAACTGACTTTTTCCTTGCTTTAGTATGTATATTTGCGTATCCGGAGTGCCTCCCCACCCCCTAAGCATGAGTTTTGACAACTAAGTCAATATTTTGTACCTGGCAGAGTCAGGAACTGAGTCTCTAAACGAGCCGTTTGGATTTCACCCGGATTGTGACGTAACAGTCCGGGTGATTTGCATACTCTTTGCGTATCTCCTCCCACATTACGCCAGCTACCTGAACGAGGATCCGCCATTTTTTTCCCCTCGCTAACTTGTACGCGACAGCCTGACCACTACCATGTACAACCCGAAAGCCAAGCACTGCTGCTCTGTCGTCGGATGCACGGATCCTCATGTTTCACTACATCGCTCCTACCAAAGAGGATATCAGAGCGAAGAGGCTACTTTTTATTTATCAGGGTCCCAGCTTCAGTGAGCAGAAGCGTTATGGTCTGTGCCAGTCACTTCACACCGGACTATTTCAGCAGCCAGGGTCAGTACAACGCTGGACTGGCAACGAGATTGTCCCTCGAAAGATGGATCCATACCCGCTGTCAGTGATGGAACTGTAAGTATTTAAAAAACAGTGTAGTTTGTGTTACTTTGGCCGTTTAGCACATGAGCTAACGCTAACCGTGGGTGTAAATATGAGGCTGAGCCAACATTACATGTGAAGTTATCAACGTTGGGCTTACTGGCCGTAGGATTCACGATAATGTTAATGATACGAAACGTTTATTTGTCATATCAGCACTCTTTTAAAACATGACGGTGAATTGAGAAAATGAATTAGGATATTGAAATTTTATCGCTTCTAACCGGCCGATGAACCACTGCTCGGCCGTGAACATGGGGAGGAGACGGGGTGAAATGTCTCAGTTGTTCGCGGACAGTGAGCTGCTGCTCGGCGGTGAACAAACAGAGGAGACGGTGTGACATCGTCTCAGTTGTGTCTGTCAGTTGTTCGCGGATGTTTCGCTGCTGTTCCGCGGTGAACACGCAGAGGAAACGGTATGAACTGGTCTGTTATTCACAGCTAGTGAGCTACGTTCATTCATTAGCATGTTGTGCTAAAGGACAGTGTGTAAGCAAACTTCTAGAAGCGTGTCTTGTCTGAATGCACTGCTGACTGTGTGACAGCCCGAGGAGCTGCTGTAGTTTGGCAGATGTCATGGCTCTGGGAGACTGTCCTCTGACCGTTTTTCTGTGTGTTGGTATACATGTAATACGTGTGTAGCGTTAGCCGTAGCTCTAGCTGTAGGCTACAGCTAACGGTACAGCTAATGCTACAGCCTGTAGCGTTAGCTGCTGGCATGAGAGACCTGAGAGCACCAAAACGTTATCTGCAGTAAAGCAATCACTACTTTGTTTTGGAGCTGGAGACAGCGGCTACCTGCTACATGTCTGCTGTGCTACTATCAGTTACATGCAGGCACGGACACTGAAAAGCTGCGCCGCGCTGTGTATTG
Source organism: Pagrus pagrus (assembly GCF_965226575.1). Lineage (NCBI taxonomy): Eukaryota > Metazoa > Chordata > Actinopteri > Spariformes > Sparidae > Pagrus > Pagrus pagrus. The sequence continues at coordinate 8,303,251 of NC_140202.1, forward strand.
CTCGTTGTTGTTGTTTTTTTTTCCCGTTTTTTTCTCTCTCAACTTTATTGAAAGTTGCTGTGTGTCGCTCGTTGCCATGGTCCCGCGATGCCGTCCTCACGTCTTCCGGTCGGCAGGAAGAAGTGGGCGGCGCACGCAGTAGCTCATTAACATAATGAAAAAAAAGTCAGAATCCGGCCGCTGAGAGCAGGGCTGTGAAACTGGTGTGTAAACAACCCTGCTGTGCTCAATCCTTCGGTTTTTTCGACCAAAGCATGTTACTATCAGTCCATTTAGACATCAAGGACCCATGTCAACAAGCAGAAATGAGCATAATATGTCTCCTTTAATGTTGCGCTATGTCTGCTGGATGTGCAAATAGGCAACCGTTTGCTCACAAGGCTGCCATCTCAACTTAAACAACGAGAAAAAAAAGCCTTTGTTACAGTATGTGTTTACTGCTCATTTCTATTGTCCCCATGAGACCAAAAAATTGTTAATACAAGTTTGACGAAAATGTTAAATATTTTGGCATAAGTGCTGTTCGTATTCTCATTTCTGTGCAAGCTCTCAGATTGTAATTGAAGTTAGGAACTAGTTAGCTTTACTTATTAGAAGCACAAGAAAATAGCTTAAGGTTTCAGAAATGTGCCAACTAACACATCAAAAGCTCAGTATATCCATATATACACACAGGCCCGTGCAGAGACCTTTGGAGGGGCAGGTGCTCAAGAAAAAAAAAAAGGCATAAAAACTATATATATACACACACACACACACACACACACACATATATATATATATATATATATCAGTGATCATAATGATGATAAGAAAAGAAAACACATTAACTAAAGGTATCAGCTATGCTGGGATTCAAACCCATACTAAAGGATGGTCATGCTTATTGAGGGAGCTGCTCTACCAGGTGAGCTATACATCAGTCATGACACTGTGATGCGTCTACCGTCTTTAAGACTTGTCGGCAGTAAAACAGCTGGCCCCAACGAACTTTTATCTTGATCGCATCAGCAAGACTGCATCTTCACGCAGCGGTCGCAGTCACCTCGGTCGTTGTGGCATTTGCCCACATCCCCCTATGGCCAGACCGTCACTACACCTGTTTCATAGCGTAAATGCAATATTGTTGCTGTAACGTGCGATCTGTCGGACTTTGGGCCGAGCCCGTCTCTCGCTGCGGCGGGGGCACGTCGGGGCACGTCTTGGTGGATGATGTTACCAAGGGGAGCCAGGTAATTTCATTTAGGCTACATAGATTATTATTATTATTATTTGTTAAATGTTATTCTTTAAGGGCGACTGACAGGCCTTCACACAAACACACACGCGCAAAAAAAAAAAAAAAATAGCACCGACAAAAGGGCACTTTGGGCATCAAGGAGCAAAGGGGCAGGTGCTCCAGCACCCTCCGCCCCCGACCCCCCCCCCCCCCCCCCCCTGCACGTGCCTGTATACACATAAAATGGGACATTTTTTAATCTATAAAGGAGTGTTAGGTGGTGTAACTATTTCTTAGCCAAGAACAGCCAAGTGCAGTAACTCTAAGATGTCTTGTCATACCATTCTGGTAACCAGGTTTATTACCATCTTGCCTATAACTGTTAAGTTTACACAAAGGGGACCCAAATGCAGACACACAGGCAGACAAGTAACTTGAATGAAGAGACTTAAAAAATCCAAATCTAAAATATAGCAACAAAATACTGATAAAATAACAGGAGAATTCCAAGAAACAAAAGCAAAACAAACTACAAACCAAAAGCAAGGTATAACCCAATAGGCAAAGTACAAACCAGAAATAAGGCGAGAATTCAGGAACCAAAAGCGAGAAACACACAATGGGAAGATGGGACAGAGAGACAAAGGAACACAGGAACACAAGGGCAGAACAGAAAAGACGAACTGACAAAGAGTAACCGAACAACACAGGCTTAAATAGACAGGATTATTTGATAAATGAAACACAGGTCAAGAGGGGAATGAAGGCAGGAAAAGGACAAAGGGAGGAAATGAAAAGCAAACTGGACACATGAGGACAGAACTTCAAAATAAAAACAAAACCAAAAACACAAACACAAACACAAACTATGAAAATAATTCTATAAAATAATGTGCTTGACTGTATCTGGCAACCAGGTAAACTGTTGTTTATTCAGATAGTTACTGCACCCCCAAAAACCACAAATTTGTGTGGTTAGAGCCTGCCCAGCTGTTTCCTCTTTCTTTTCAGCCTTTATGCTGGTATCGATCTTTTCATTTCACTGTTGGAAAGAAAGAAAATAAGAGTATTTTTTCCAAAATGTTTTTCTATTATTTCTTTTTGTTTTGTTCTTTATGTGGATTTAACAGGTGAATTCTATGTGGATTTTTGTGTTGCCAAATACACCTGGGTTGAAAACAGCAGACATAGCATAAGCTTTTTATACAATCCCAGCTTAATGGTTACAGAAACCTCAGCTTGAGCATGCACTTGGTTTATCCTACCAGACCCTTAAGGAGCCACCATCACAGGACCAGACAGATGAAAGAAATCAAGTGCTCCTTGTGTCTTCTCAAGCATTTAAAATTACTTACTCACTGCTGTGTCTGTCTGTGTGTATAGGTATTGTAATTCTGTCCCTGCTCTGCAATCTCATCTCATGAATACACAGTTGGCATTGAAAGGACACACTGATAATGCCCTCCATCCATTATGCATGTGTTTGTGACTGCATCCACTGTGTGGTTTATGTGTGTGTTTAGTATACATATTTAAACAGATACAGGTTGGTGGTGTATCTTTCATGGTAATGGCTCTACTCCCTGCCTGTCAGACATTTAGTGTCTTAATAGACAGATTCCCTCTAGAAAATTAAGTTACTCTAATAGAACCTTTTTTTGTTGTTTGTTTCCACCATGTAGCAGCAAGCTGCACAGCTCTGCTACATGGTCATTGCTTAGAACTTTTGATTCTATATGAGTAGCATGTTGATGAAGTTTCTCAGTCATCCAGGTCAGGTCAAGTGCTAGATCATAGACAACTGGACTTGTTTCAGTTTCTTGAAGACATTTCAAATCAAATCAAATCAAATCAAATTTTATTTGTATAGCCCAAATTCACAAATCACAGTTTGCCTCAGAGGGCTTTACAATCTGTACAGAGACGACACCCTCTGTCCTTCGACCCTCGATTCGAGTGAGGAAAAACTTGCCCCAAAAAAGGCCCTTTTAACAGGGAAAAAATGCGGAAGAAACCTCAGGGAGAGCCACAGAGGAGGGATCCCTCTCCCAGGACGGACAGACGTGCAATAGATGTCGCATGTACAGAGCAGATCAACGAGATCACAATGTATTCAATTATAAGCGATGGTTGACAGGAGTGAAAGTACACAAAGATGTATTACAGCAATAATGATGAAATGCACATGGAAATGTGATTACTAGTGATAACAGTAGTAATGATCAATGGCAAGGATGGTATGTAGCAATGCAGTACGATAATAGTAGTGGAACGTATGTAACAGAGATGTGACTAATATTAGCGACAGTAGTGGTGGGTGTCAGGCAGGGTCATGGCAGTAGGTGCATCCACGATCAGGCAGGGCCATAGCAGTAGGCGCATCCACGATCAGGCAGGGCCATAGCAGTGGGCGCATCCACGATCAGGCAGGGCCATAGCAGTGGGCGCATCCACGATCCACGACCCGGGCGCGGCCAGGATCCAAGGGAGCCTGTAGGACTAGAAAGCACAAGGACTCCGGGGAAGAAGCAAGTCAGTGACATGCAGAGATGGGGCATGTATACAGGCATAATGTATACAGATGGAGAGGAGAGGAGAGGGGAGGAGAGAGAAGCTCAGTGTGTCATTGTCCCCCGGACTAGGCCTATAGCAGCATAACTAAGAGCTCGTCCAGGACAGGCCTGGGCCTGTCCTGGACCAGCCCTAACTATAAGCTCTATCGAAGAGGAAGGTCTTAAGTCTACTCTTAAAGGTAGAGAGGGTGTCCGCCTCCCGGACCAAAACAGGAAGATGGTTCCACAGAAGAGGAGCTTGATAACTGAAGGCTCTGGCTCCCATTCTACTTTTGGAGACTTTAGGAACTACAAGTAATCCTGCGTTCTGGGAGCGTAATGCTCTAGTTGGGTGATAGGGTAATATGAGCTCCTGGAGATATGATGGTGCCTGACCATTAACAGCTTTGTAAGTGAGGAGAAGGATTTTAAACTCTATTCTTGATTTTACAGGGAGCCAGTGCAGAGAGGCCAGTACAGGAGTAATATGATCTCTTTTCTTAGTTCCTGTCAGTACACGTGCTGCAGCATTCTGGACCAGCTGGAGACTCTTTAGAGACTTGTTAGGGCAGCCTGATAATAGAGAATTACAATAGTCCAGTCTGAAAGTAACAAATGCATGGACTAGCTTTTCTGCGTCTTTTTGAGACAGGATGGGCCTGATTTTTGCAATGTTACGTAGATGAAAAAATGCAGACCTTGAAATTTGTTTTATGTGGGAGTTGAAGGACATATCTTGATCAAAGATAACTCCCAGATTCCTGACGGTGGTGCTGGAGGCCAAGTTAATGCCATCCAAACTCGCTATATCATTAGATAATGCATCTCTAAGGTGTTTAGGACCAAGTACTATAACTTCGGTTTTATCTGAGTTTAACAGCAGAAAATTGCAGGTCATCCAGGTCTTAATGTCCTTGAGACATGCATGGAGTTTAGTAAGCTGATTAGTTTCATTTGGCTTTATTGATAGGTATAACTGTGTATCATCTGCATAACAATGAAAGTTTATGGAGTGTTTCCGAATTATATTTCCTAGAGGGAGCATATATAAGGTGAATAGTATGGGTCCAAGCACGGAGCCTTGAGGAACACCATGACTAACCTTGGTATACAGGGATGACTCATCATTAACATGTACAAACTGAAATCGATCCGATAAATAGGACTTAAACCAGTTTAATGCGGGTCCTTTAATGCCAATTAAGTGTTCCAGTCTCTGTAGTAGAATGTGATGATCAATGGTATCAAATGCAGCACTAAGATCTAGTAAGACCAGGACAGAGACAAGTCCTTTGTCAGAAGCGATTAGGAGGTCATTTGTAACTTTCACCAGTGCCGTCTCTGTGCTATGATGTGCTCTAAAACCTGATTGAAAATCCTCATATAAACTATTTTTATGAAGAAAGTCACATAGCTGGTTGGCGACTGCTTTCTCAAGGATCTTGGAGAGGAAAGGGAGGTTGGATATAGGTCTATAGTTGGCTAAAGTTTCTGGATCAAGATTAGGCTTTTTAAGGAGCGGTCTAATTACAGCTAGTTTAAAGGATTGTGGTACGTATCCTGTTAATAGAGACAGGTTGATCATTTCTAGTAAAGATGTGCTAATTAAAGGTAAAGTTTCTTTCAGCAACCTAGTTGGGATGGGGTCTAGGAGACAAGTTGTTGGTCTAGATGAAGAGACCATCGAAGTTAGTTGGTGGAGGTCAATGGGAGAGAAGCAGTCTAAATATAAGTCAGAATTTAGAACTGTTTCTGAGGTTCCTGTGTTTAAAGATACAATAGTGCCAGTTGAGGGCAAGCGATGATGGATTTTGTCTCTAATAGTTAAAATTTTATCATTGAAGAAGCTCATGAAGTCATTACTACTGAGCGTTGTAGGAATACATGGTTCAGTAGAGCTGTGACTTTCTGTCAGCCTGGCTACAGTGCTGAAAAGAAACCTGGTGTTGTTTTTGTTTTCCTCTATTAATGACGAGTAATAGCTTGCTCTGGCATTGCGGAGGGCCTTCCTATATGTTTTAAGGCTATCTTTCCAGGCTAAGCGGGATTCTTCCAAGTTGGTGGAACGCCATTTCCTTTCAAATTTCCGTGATGTTTGCTTCAATTTGCGGGTATCCGAGTTATACCAGGGTGCTAACCTCCTGTGCTTTATAGGTTTCCTTTTCAGGGGGGCAATAGAGTCCAGTGTTGTTCGCAATGAGCCTGCAGTGCTATCAACAAGATGATCGATTTGTGAGGAACTGAGGTTAGTGGAGGAGTCCTCTATTATATTGAGACATGGCATTGAGTTTAGTGCCAGCGGTATAATTTCCTTAAATTTAGCTACAGCACTATCAGATAGACATCTAGTGAAGGAGTTTTTGCCTAATGGTGTGTAGTCCAGTAATAGAACTTCAAAAGTTATTAAGTGATGGTCTGATAAAAGAGGATTCTGTGGAGAAACTGTTAGATTTTCAATCTCGATACCATAAGCTAGAACAAGGTCAAGGGTGTGGTCAAAACAGTGAGTTGGTTTATGTACACACTGAGAGAAGCCAATAGATTCTAATAATGAGATAAATGCAGTACTAAGGCTATCATTAACGACATCCACATGAATATTAAAATCACCTACAATAATTACTTTATCTGATTTGAGGACTAGACTTGATAAAAACTCAGAGAATTCAGATAAAAATTCTGAGTAAGGACCAGGTGCTCGATACACTACAACAAATAGAACTGGCTGTAAAGTTTTCCACGTTGGATGTGAAAGACTCAGAACAAGGCTTTCAAATGAGTTATAATTTAATTTAGGTTTAGGAATGATTGACAGACTTAAGTCATAAATAGCTGCAACACCACCTCCTCGGCCGGAGCCTCGAGGAATGTGAGTATTAATGTGACTGGGTGGAGTGGATTCATTCAGGCTGACATATTCTTCAGGATGCAGCCAAGTTTCAGTAAGACAGAATAAATCAATATTACAGTCTGAAATTAAGTCATTTACTAGTACAGCTTTCGATGACAGGGATCTGATATTTAGGAGTCCGCATTTAATTCTCTTGTCTTGTTTTGAGATTGCAGAGTTGCTGTTAATTTTTATTAGATTTTCATGCACAACTCCTCTTCTGTGGACTTTTGATTTGATTAATTTAATTAATTTAGGTGGTCGGGGGGCAGACACAGTCTCAATAAAGTTTTGGGTGTGCAACTGATCTAATGGAAGCTCAGAGAAGCGTGTAAGACTGCAGCTCTGCCTCCTGGTCTCAACTCTGGGTTGTCAGGCTGGTTGTTGGCTAATGAAATGGGTTAAATTTCTAGAGATGAGAGCCGCTCCGTCCAAAGTGGGATGGATGCCGTCTCTCCTAATGAGACCAGGTTTTCCCCAGAAAGTCCGCCAATTATCAACAAAGCCCACATCGTTTGCTGGACACCACCTCGACAGCCAGCGGTTGAATGATGACATGCGGCTGAACATGTCATCACTGGTTAGGTTTGGCAGGGGCCCAGAGAAAACTACGGAGTCCGACATTGTTTTGGCATAGTTACACACCGACTCAACATTAATCTTAGTGACTTCCGACTGGCGTCGCCGGCAGTCATTACCGGCGACATGTATTATGATCTTACTATATTTACGTTTAGCTTTAGCCAGCAGTTTCAAGTTTGATTCGATGTCGCCCGCTCTGGCCCCTGGGATGCATTTCACTATGGTCGCTGGTGCCGCTAACTTCACGTTTCGTACTATGGAGCTGCCAATAACCAGAGTTGGTTTCTCAGCGGGTGTGTCGCTGAGTGGGGAAAATTTGTTTGAAACGTGAAGCGGCTGGTGGTGTAACGTGGGCTTTGGTTTGGTATTATGCTTCCTTCGTTCAGTCACCCAGCCGCCCTGCTGTCCCGGCTGCTCGGGAGTTGCCGAGGGACGGCTAGCTGAAGCAACAGTTGCTCGGTCCGCACTAGCTAAGTGGCTAACTGCAGCAGTTACAGTCGGAGTTTCCATGCTGCGGAGCCGAGCCTCCAACTCACTGAGCCTCGCCTCCAACACTACAAATAAACTACACTTAATACATGTACCAGTATCACTAAGGGAGGCACAGGTGTAACTGAACATCTGGCACACTGAGCAACATCTGGCACACTGAGCAACATCTGGCACACTGAGCATTTCATCTCTCATCCAAGAGGCTTTTTCAGTTCTAACTAACTGGAGGGGAGTTGAAGGCTTTTTAAGTGGTAAGACAATGTTTTTATCAATTGTCATAATGCAACTGTACTGCTGTAGCACACAATGAGAAAATTGCTGGCATACGAAGATCATGGAATGATTACTTCTTGCTGTAATGTCAATTTATCATGTAACTATATAAGGTTATGCCCAAACCATATCGTGCTCTATGTGCTGACCTGATATGACCTAATGACACTCGGTACCTTCCACTGCTCTGTATCTGATGGTTTTACATTCTTCTGTTGGACTAGCAAAAAAACAAAAGAGACATCTGTAGCTGTTGGACCTGAGCCACATAAATGTAGCTGTGTGAACCTCCCCTGGTGTCAGACCTCAGACCTCACCTTGGGTGCGTGTGCTCTGCCCTTTCAGCTGAAACCTGATTACTCTGTAAACATATTCCTTAATAAATAACCAAGAAGACAGATTGTGTCAGAATCTATGTTTATTTCTCACCAAGGACACAAGTTAATTTCCACCATAAACTTGACAATGAGGACGGGATCAGTCGAGTGATTCAGACTTTGCTGGATGAGAAGAAAGCCGGCTAAATAAATAGTAAGAGTTCTTTGGCCGGAGCCCGGTTGCCGCTCCGATCCTAATTTAAGAGAAGGAATGAACTATATGCGGTGAGAAAACACATTGATTAGCTCTGTAAACGCTCTCAAACTTAAAACAAAGATTTGAAAGTGTAAACAGGTATATCTTGCATAAGTACTTGCAGATAGACATGTCTTGGTTATTATTGTAGTATTTAAGAGTTTCTGGTGTACCTGCTTACCAAAGTGGACCAGTTTAATTCTATAATGCAAGAGACAAAATAATCAGAGATGGGTTAGAATAAAAAAAAAGGGAAGTAAAAATAAAATGTTTGTGAAGCCAAGTCCCCAAATCCTCCAACCAATAACAAAAATAATGGTTGGCAAAGATCCTTAATGTATGAAACAGTTTGGAGAATGGGAAAAATTTGGATTTCCAGAAAATAGCAGCTTTAGTCGGAGAAAGTTTAGACCAACTTAAGATGTTTTTGGAGATGAAGGAAAATCATGTCCAAAGGAGACAAGAAAAAAAAAACATGAAAAGTTTAAAGCAGACTTGAAAGCATATAGTATTTGGAGAGAAGAAGCAGAATTAAGAGAAAGAAAAAAGTAAGGTCAAGTCAATCTAGGAAAAGTATGAAACACACTTCAATCCACAAGAACTAACTTACAAATTGTACCAATCTGGACTCTGCTCTTCCTCCTCCATGTGCTCCAGTCCACCCCGATCTTGAAGGAGCAGCAGCACAGGCAGAAGACCTATGAAGGTAGATTTGTGTCTTTATTATTCAATCAAAAAAAAGGTTGCTTCAATTAAAAAAATCACTTCAATAACAAAAAAACTTTTTCAATCATAGAAAAAAAGTTTTTGAATGCAAAAATAAAGTTGAGACTCAAAAAATGCATTTGAACACTGTTTTTCTTTGATTGAAAATGTATTCTTTGATAGAAGTGAAGGTTTTTTTGTTTGAAGCAACTTTTTTGATTGAAGTAATGTTTTGTGTTTGGGCCATATTATGGGTAGGACATTTGTGTCTTTATAATTCAATCAAAAAAGAAGTTGCTTCAAACAAAAACAAAAATATTTTCAATTAAAAAAATCACTTCAATAAAAAAAAAACTTTTTCAATCATAGAAAATAGTTTTTGAATGCAAAAAAATATTTGAGACTCAAAAAATTGCATTTGAACACTTTATTGAAAATGTTTTCTTTGATTGAAGCAATCTTTTTTGTGTTTGGGCCATATTATGGGTAGGACATTTGTGTCTTAATTATTCAATCCCAAAAAAGTTGCTTCAATCAAAAAAAATATTTTCAATCAAAGAAAAAACTCAAATGCAAAAAATCATTTGAAGTGTCGTCGTTGTTTTTTATTGAAAATATTTTTTTCTATTTGAAGTCATTTTTTTTTTTTTTTATTGAATTATTTTGACACAAACATCCCGCAGTGGGCGGGTGCTTCCCCATTGGTCAGACATGTTTGAGTGACAAGTGTCTACACCAACGACGTCTTTCTGACAAGCAAGTCATGGTCGCCAGCAAGCCAGGGAGCAGTGGTGGAGTTGTTGGTAAGTAGATAAAACCATAGACATACAGCATATACGTAGAAGCCTCATTGAGCGCTGGACCGTACGTCGCCGCCATATTGGAGGAGGCAGATCTGCCCCGTGAACTTATACAAGTGAATGGAGTGAACTTTATAAAGCTCCTTCTACAAAGTGCTATAAGTTAATGTCTCTCATTTACACATTCACACACGTACGAAGGAAACAGATAGGAACCAAAAACAACGCCTGTAACGTTCTCTGATGATTATAAACGTTAACTACTCCTTATATGTTCAGTATACAGGTAGGCACCAAACCACTTTGTTTTTATGAGTGTTTACAGCTGCCAACGTATGTAACGCTGCTACTGTGATGAGAAATGACGGTTAAATATTGAATCTGTGTCTATAATAACCAGATCCTAACATGTAAATGTGACATCTGTGGGAATAAAAAGCACCAACGTCGTTTTTACACAGTGATTTCTGATAATCTAAGTAATAATAATAACAATCATGGAGACAAATAATTAAAAGTCCGCAAATCAAGATAAGAAACTGCAACTGGCAGTGAGCCTGCTTTCTTTTCTTTTAGCAGTGAAGTGATAAACTCCATGACAGAACATTATAAAATATGATATTTTATTAAAGAACATTAGGCAACATGGTAAAAAAAAAAAGTTAAGTTGCAGTAGGCTACTTTTATAAATATGCACTATAGGCCTATATAGGCTATAGTTTGTATTAGTATTATCATTATTTTTATTATTATTATTGTTATTATTACTATTTTCTGCATATTCTTGACTTTGAATGGGAGCAGCTGTAACGCAAGCAATTTCCCATCGGGGATTAATGAAGTATTTCTGATTCTGATTAATATATTATGCAGTCAGTTGTCCATATTTAAGTTGACAGTATGGTAGACAGACATCACATTTACATGTCAGGATCTGGTTATTATAGACACAGATTCAATATTTAACCGTCATTTATCATCACAGTAGCAGCGTTACATACGTTGGCAGCTGTAAACACTCATAAAAACATTATAAAAATACATCCGGTGGTTTGGTGCCTACCTGTATACTGACCATGTAAGGAGGAGTTAACATTTATAATCATCAGAGAACGTTACAGACGTTGTTTTTGGTTTCTATCTGTTTCCTGAATATATTTGTACGTGTGTGAATGTGTAAATGAGAGGCATTAACTTATAGCACTTTGTAGAAGGAGCTTTATAAAGTTCACTCCATTCACTTGTATTAGTTCACGGGGCAGATCTGCCTCCTCCAATATGGCGGCGATGTCGGCGTACGGTCCAGCGCTCAATGACGCATCTATGTATATATGTCTACTTACCAACAACTCCACCACTGCTCCCTGGCTTGCTGGCGACCATTACTTGCTTGTCAGAAAGACATCATTGGTGTAGACACTTGTCACTCAAACATGTCTGACCAATGGGGAAGCACCCGCCCACTGCGGGATGTTTGTGTCAAAATAAAAAATAATTCAATAAAAAAAAAAAACAACTTCAAAACTTTTTTCACTTCATTCAAAAAAAAAGATCACTTCAAATCGAAAAAATATTTTCAATAAAAAACAACAACACTTCAAATGATTTTTTGCATTAGAGTTTTTCCTTTGATTGAAAATTTTTTTTTTTGATTGAAGCAACTTTTTTGGGATTGAATAATTAATAATAACAACACAAATGTCCTACCCATAATATGGCCCAAACACAAAAAAGATTGCTTCAATCAAAGAAAACATTTTCAATCAAAAAAAGTGTTCCAAATGCAATTTTTTGAGTCTCAAATATTTTTTTGCATTCAAAAACTTTTTTTCTATGATTGAAAACGTTTTTTTTTGATTGAAGTGATTTTTTTAATTGAAAATATTTTTTTTTTGTTTGAAGCAACTTCTTTTTTGATTGAATTATAAAGACACAAATGTCCTACCCATAATATGGCCCAAACACAAAACAACATTACTTCAATCAAAAAAGTTGCTTCAAACAAAAAAACCTTCACTTCTATCAAAGAATACATTTTCAATCAAAGAAAAACAGTGTTCAAATGCATTTTTTTGAGTCTCAACTATATTTTTTCATTCAAACACTTTTTTTCTTTGATTGAAAAGGTTTTTTTTTGATTGAAAATATATATTTTGATTAAAGCAACCTTTTTTTTGATTGAATAATAAAGACACAAATCTACCTTTATAAAGACCCAGCTGCTGATGGAAAACCCAAGCAGCCTTGAACACCTAACAGCAGTGTTTGATCTTCACAGTGGTCTGTGCAGAGGAACGATGGGAGCAGCACTGTTAGAGACTTATGAGGTCTACCTGAAAGAACATTTCCTGGGACACGTGGATTTTGGACCCATTTTCTGTGGATCCCACTGCAAATGATGTTGCTTTGCCCTCACATCTGGAATCCCAGCTTCTGGAAGTTTCCACCGACAGCACTTTAAAGTTGCAGTGGGGCAAACTGTCTCAAAGGACTACCCATGTCCTGCACTGAGGGCTGTGAAACTCCTTCTCCCATTTAGGACTACATGCCTGTGTGAATCAGGATTCTCCATTGTGGCCACAACTAAGACCAAAGCCCGAAACAGACTCGGAGCAACGCTGGAGGCTCTTCTGAGAGTGAGCCTTTCCGCCATTCCACCCAGACTGAATCTGATTGTGTCTCAGAGGCAGGCCCAAGTATCTCATTTAGAGGTGAAGATAAAAAATGCAATGTTTGCAAAGCCGTTATTCAGAGAGATGGAAGCTCCCTCGTGATGTACAACACCACTAGTGAAGTAAAGTTGATTAGTTGATTTATCTGCTTTAACAATGCAAGTTAATACATTAAATGTTAATACTTTTCAGCAAAAAAAGTATGTTTTATAAATAAACCTTTAAGGAAAAAAAGGCAAATTTGACTCATTCCCTTATTCCACACAATAATATGCTAATATTGCTATGATATGTGTTAAAAATGCTTATGAGTGTATTATAACAGTTAAACACATTGAAAAATATACAATACACGATGAAAAATATACAATACACGATGAAAAATATACAAAACAGCTATACATAATTTTTGGCCAGTGAAAAATCTTTCTGGCCAGTAGATTTTTAAAGCTTACTAGCCAGTTGGCCAGTGAGCAAAAAAGTTAAGTTTGAACCCTGTATACAACCGAGTGTCAACCAAGTTAGCTGAGAAGTTAAACGGAGTTCCATCCCTGAGCTTTACTACAGATATTTGGACTTCAGATGTCTGCCCAATGTCGCTGATAAGCCTCACAGTGCACTGGGATGACTCAGATACACATGGCCTCTGAAGTGCAGTGCTTCAGGTAAAAAAGTGCAGGGGTTCACACAACCGTGCTACAATCGCAGCCTCCATTACAGAGATGTTAAATCACTGGGAGATCCCTCTGGAAAAAGTGCATGTCATTTTATGGGACAATGCAAGTAATATGAAGGCTGCGATGGAAGACATGGATGCATTTCTGTGTGCATGCAAGTTAAGCAACTTCTTGATAATCCCTTTAGCTTTCACGTTGTCTGCTGGGAGTTTACCTTGTTTTTGGAATGACTCCAGAATGCTACTCTGTTTCCTACTCCGGCAGATGGTGAACCTCATGACTGTTTTGCTTCCATTAACCAAGTTTGCACACCCAGACCTTATGTTTCTTGTGTCTAGCCTGCTACCCTCTGAGAAGTAAATGTGCTAACTAGAGCCATAAAGGGCTCTTTGGCTTGTCCCCAAAGGAGACCTCTCTTCTATGGTGTAATGGTTCCACTCAGAAGCCTACCTGGGGGTTCTATCCAGAACCTTTCCACCCTCTAAGGGTGCTAACAGGAACCCACCTAGGGGGTTCGACAAAGAACTTATATTCCAAGGGTTTAATCTTGAACCCACCCAGAGGGTTCCATTGAGAACCCTTTTACATTCCAAGGGTTTTATGCAAAACCCTCTTGTCTTCTGAGGGTTCTATGAAGAAATATATTGTATCCTACAGATGAGGCAAAATATGATTGAATCCCATCTATTATATATTGTGTCATCCAACAATCTGTGTTACAATAACCAATGTCTAAATTAAGAAAACATTCAAACAATTTTTAAAGAGTAAAACATTTATTTAAAGATCTTGGAACAATGATGGATGAGGAGGAGAGACTGTCTGAGGATAAGCCAACAGAACAGGAGAGGCTGTGTAGGTCCCGGGGGAACAGGCCAAAAGTGAGTATAGGACCTGTGGAATCAGCAACATGACAGGTAGGACACAAGCCAGGCACATCACGCTGACCTCAGCAGGTGAATTCTTGTGATCTTCAGCAATGGTAATATAGCAGAGAGTGAACAGAAAAAAGACAGTGAATGGCATCAGGCCAAGGTCCATTTACTATATGATGAATCATAAACCATCTACAAACAGCAAAGTAATACAGGGTCCAATTAGAGCAGTAGGAGTATGAGCACATAATGGTAATGGTGGAAAAGATTGAATAAGCCTGTCCTCCAACTCCTATACTAGGAGCCTCCACTGACCACTTCATTATTCGTCCAGGCTATATAGTTAATTTCTACAAAAAAACAAGAAGCAAGCATTAAAATAGTCCACCTTCCACAATAAAAAGCATTAACTAGATTCAGGCTTGCTGACATAAGATATTGGATTTAGCTTACCTTGATTCTCTGAAGTTTCTGATCTTCTATCACTTCAGTCCAGCTTCTAGTATCAGCTAATATACAGGTGATCACACAATGTGTGAGTAAGGGGTGTGAATAACGTAATCAAGGTTATTACATTTACTACAATCAACAACTTTTTGTAAATCACATTCACAACACTCTGAAGGTACTAGGTGAACAGCTACATCTCTGAAGTAACAGCTGCTACTTCAGAGATGCCTTGGCAAAATTCTATGGCATTGGATATGTTGCTTGCTGAGAAAGGTGGGGTTTGCGTTATGTTGGTGATTCCTGTGTACATTCATCCCTAATAACACACCACCCAATTGCTCCTTCAGCAAGGCACTCTCCAAACTAAAAACCCTAGTTTGCTGACACTCCAGAATGTCTATGTCCTATCAAAACAGTTAATGCTAATTTCTGTTTATCAATTAATAATGTGTTTACTTAAACCATGAAGGATTTTATTCACTGATGTTGTGATACATTTGTATTTACTTTAGTATGTCCATTTTATGGCTAAAGGGGGAATTGTAATGCCAATTTATTACATAAATATATATGGTAATGCTTATATCTTGCTCTTTGTGTTAACCTGAATATGACCTGATGACACTGAGTACCTTCCATTGCCCTGTATCTGATGGTTTCACTTTCTGCTGTTCAAAATATCAAAATATGTAAGTCTGGACCAAATTAGTGGACTGTGTGAGTGACAGACTGACACTTTTATTCCTAGAGCCATGCAGCTAGCATGGCTAAAAACACAGTTGAAACGAATAACATTAATGATGCCTCTACACTAGACACTATAAACACGTCCTAATATGGAGTTACAGTGTGACAGTGTGGTAGCCTGCCCTGAAACTGAAGCAGCTAGACTTCAGCAATCATTATTTCGATATCCATTTTCCGCCAGTGCTTTTTCTACTGACATGTCAAAATATTTCATGAAAAAAGACTATTGGGTGTAGTTTCAGTGGTGCAAAGAAGGGAAATTACAGATTTGATTTTTGTCTGTGATTGAATGCCAAAACTGTTGAAGAATTGGTTTCTGACAAAGCAGCCCACAAATCATCACAAAAGAAATGTATTTTAGCATTTTTCTTTATTCAGTTGCTGTTGGAAAGACCAGAATGTCTTAGTATCATGCAAAACATCTGTCACATGTTTATTTTAATAAATATAAAAATGTAGAAACACACGTTTATGTTAATTCGTGCTGCATTTCTTTTGAGCCTACCTGTAAAAATTGCAAACGAAGAAATCGCACATCTCATCGTCATGCTCGCATCAGCATTTTATCAATCTTCCTACTCTCTTTCCATCCCGTCCTTGCCCTTTCTCTATCCACGTCCCTTTCAGCTAATTTTCCCTCTCTCAAGTCTCTCTCTCTTTCTCTCTCCAGTCATGCCTCTCTTGCTCTCCCTCTTTCTTTTCTTATTTCACTCTTGCAATGGTTTTCCTCTTGATTTATGACTAGTAGCCATACTCATATGCTCATGTTGTCTTGAGGCAGAAAGAAAGGATAGTATTTCATCTGAGGGCTTGAAGGTTATAACAACACACACACACACACACACACACACACACACACACACACACACACACACACACACCTCAAGTGCACCCACAAAAAGAAACACATTGTTCTCATAAACATCCTGCTGTATATGCTGTATATACACATAAAGTAAACACGTGTGTTACTGCTAATAACTTGTATAACAATTAGATTCAGTTTCTACATGCCTGACAAGATCACACATGCTGTATGTGCATGAATGTTATCATACACCCACACAGAGACTTACTGTAAGTCCTTTTCACACAGAGACTCTGCATTATCGTCGCATCACAGGTTCACCTTTTCTCCGTCTTTGTTTACCATGAACCAAACAGCACCGCCGTAAATCCACACCAGTGTGTCAATTTATACAGCATGCCGTCGCTTCGGATCCAAAATAGGCGTGACGGTACACATCATGAAGTTGAGATCTGCAAGTTTTTTTAACATGTTTTCCCAGTTTCCATCTGTCAAACATGTATCCACTGACCGTTTATAATGATATGGATGCGGTTATTACGTGTTCTGATTGAGATCCTGACCCACCATGCATCATGGAAAGTGACAAAGTTACGTTTTTTGCTCTACATTACATCACATAGTCACCAGCAGTAAACAGCAGGTTCACTAAAGTCTCGGTCAGGAGGGCTGACCGTCGCAGTAACTTTTTTTCTATACAAGTTACCAGAGACAACACCATAGCGTAAGGTGAGACATGGTGAGTTAAAGTTTTTTGCTCTGAATTGCGTCACATAACCATCACCATTCAACTGCGGAAGCCGCCTAGCTCTACTGCCGGGGACAGATGCTTTTTTTCGGGCAGAAAAGTGAAAGAGTCGGTAAGACAGACAGGATGACAGACACTTTTTCATGTATAACTGCAGTATTTTTTTCCCCTCATAAGTTGCCAAAGAAACTATCAGTTACACCATTACTGTTGTTTGGTCCTGTAACGTTGCTTTGTGGGTTGAAGTGTGGGACATTTATCTTATTTGATGAGTGAAGTATCTGTTTAGCTGTCAGTCTGAACACCATCAGACCGACACACCCCTGATCTGATACTACCTTGGGAGGCTGATCTATCTGCATCTGAAACTTTCACACAGACGGTGGGGCGGAGTATTGGTGCATGATTCCTGCACTGAAAGGGCAGTGTGAATGGGGCTATAGTTATAAACACAAATCATTCAGAATGCCATTACACACACATTGTTCTATGATACTGAATCTCACTAAATAAAACTCCTGCACGAACTAACCAATTAGATTTCAGAGACAACAAAAGCTCTTAAAGGCTGACTGTAAATAAACAGGATAAGCACATAAAGTCACACACATTACACTATACATGCATACATTTCCCAGATCCAATACAAGCAGAAACACACTCATCCTGTTACGACCCCGAAAGAAAGCTTGTGGCCAAAGAGGTCCAACATAATTACACAAGTCAAGAGGTCCAACCCTAACCCTATAGAAGAATTGTATTTGAGCAGACAGAACATGATCATCAATCAAAAGTTAAACTTAACTAACCCCAAAGCCTCCCCAACTAACTACAAACTGATGGGCCGGCAGAAAAGAACAAAAGAAGGGAAGCCACCTACAGAAAACACGTGTATCCCGGGTGCAGGAAGCAGTCTATTTTGGTTTCCCTCTTCCTTAATATAGCGGTATTACCTGAACTCTCGCAACGTCACCGATCACGTGACAGGTCACTGCCAATCACGGCCAAGTGTTAGTAAACGGAAGCCGCCGTAACTTCCGGTCTCTTCCAGTCCAGCCACACACGTCGGTCGTTTCGTGCTGCAGGAGCCGACCGCCACTGGGTCCGCTGCGGGGTTCTGGGGGTCTTTGATCGCGCTGTCTGCACCGAACTGGCCAGGTGACAATGGAGACGATGATGATGATGATCATGTGATGATTGTGATGGCGAGCTACCCAAAGAGTCTTGACTGAAAAGTGATCAGCGATTCCCCCCCAGTTCCCTCTGCTCCTGCCGGGTCGAGTAGGAGGCTCCCTGGAGTCAGCCAGTACCCTTTGCACCACACACGTCCCACACACAACCCCCCTCCCTTCTGCTTCCCTATCACACCTGCATATCCCCCCCCCCCCCCAGTCCTAATCTGGTGACGTGGACTCAACTCGGACTTTGGGGTGGGACGCTGGCCTCTTTGTGGGATTTCTTTTGAGTTAGAGTTTCCTTTTCTTTATCCTCAACTTGAGTAGTTGAGTTGTTTATTTATTTTTATTTAAATACAATTATATATTTTCTGTAAGTTATATTTACAGTAATTTTGTGTTTTCATTGTTTGTTTTTCTAATACATGGTGCCTATTTTCTACGCAACTACTCCGTCTCTGTGTGTTGTTTCCATTACTCCATTTCCTCCCTGAGCCGAGCTAACATCTTCTGTGGGTCTAGCCTAATAATAATAATAATAATAATAATAATATTAATAATAATAATAATAATATTATTATTATTAATAGCTATTATCAAAACTGTACATTTATACAGTAGGTACTACTTCGTTGTGGCCGAGTTCACGCGTGATTAGTGGAGGATCAATTGTGTTTTCATGAGAAGCGGCAATGTGCCCAAACAACCACCAGGTGGCATCTGTGAGCAGGAGGACGACAACATGCAGCAGCAGGGAGCAGTGACTATGAACGGGAATGGACAGAGTTGCCTGATTTATGTTTCTGTTCGTTGTTGCTTAAATACAAGAATGTAGCTAATAATGCCTCACCCACTCCACACCTCATTCCAACTCCTTCCTTCAGCCTGTCGCTACAGGGACCCTCTAGCAAGGACAAACTTAGTGAGTTGTTGATGATGTTGATGGCGGATGAGATGAATGATTTTTTTCACTATGAAGCCTTTTAAAGTACGCACAGCCTACAGAAGTTTCAACGTCCATACAAGCATTTAGGAAATGATTCTTATCAGTTCCATAATTCAGCGAGAATTTTTACTCAACGAAAAAAATGTATAAAGATCAGTTTTTAGGTCGAAGACACGACAGCAGCACGTATGTCCAGACGCTGATGTGTCAGCTGGGGCAGCGGGTCGGTGATAAATAAGACACATGAACACATTGTGACTGATGTAGAGCTCCCCTGGTAGCGCAGCTCCTTCAGTAAGCAGAATCACCCGCTGATATGAGTTCGAATCTCGGTGTAGGCTGTAACTTAAGTTAATGTGTTTTCTTTTCTCATCATCATTATGATCACATATGGCTCCAAGTTTGCGCAAATAAATGAGCAAATGAGCATTAATTCTCCGCCGGGCCGCGGCACCAGATTTCCTGCTTGTGTACATAAAATACATAAAATTCTGACACCACAACTGTAGCGTAGGCTACCGAATATCAATAGATGATAACCAGAAAAAAAACGTTCTATTGATCTGATTCACCGGCTTCATGGACGTCGGAACTATTTTCTGAGATGGTGGGATTTTTGTTGGGAGGGGCGGGGGAAGCACGCACTTTTATCAATGATTAAGGATTTGATTTGAAGTTATTTTATAATGGCGTGCAGTTATAAGAGAACTAGAATGGATGAACACGGCATCTTTATTGTTAAGAAAATGAAACTTTGATCACTAAATCAAGCCATTTAAGGAACATAACAGCATTATTTGTACCCTTGAATGAAAAAAAGAAAAGTCTGCGCTCCTGACTCAGGGCTTTCATGCATATCCAAAAGTGGACCTTCTCTCAGTTGACCCACTGATGAAGGTTTTAAGCAGGGTCGAGACATCGCTTTCACCCATAAGGTCACTGTGAACGTTCATAACGGTCAAATGCGTTAGTCTCTCCTGCGTCATGGTGTGCAGCCAGGTATTCAGCCTGCGCAGGGCTGAGAAAGAGCGCTCGGATGTCGCGACAGATATTGGCAGGGCCAGGCACAGCTTAATGAGCTTCTCCACCTCTCTCGTGGAAAGGGGGTCAGTTCCGAGGAACCCACATCCACTCGTTTCCCCTGAGCCGCCTCAAGAACTGCCTGCTCTCGCCCTGCAGCTATGCGGAGTCCTTCCTGATCAAAACGCCGCTCCGCCTCGGAGCGCACCAGGTCCATATGCACATCCTGGATGGTGCTTACTTCTCGTATCTTCCCGTGGGTAGGGAGGCTGATGGGGTGCGTGAGTTCCGACGTCTATGACCGGCTTTCTTTCTTTCAGTTGTGGTGTCAGAATTTAACACAAATATTTGTGCTTTCTATTCCTTATATTTTCTACAACAGGCTTATAGAAAGAAGAACGACGCCACGTCATGTCAGACAGTTTTCTCTCGCTTTATTAAAATACATAATCAGCAGCTTCACAGTAGTCGGATATACAGAAGGTTATTTAAAGCGGAGTGAGTCCCTGAAGCAGTCACCCTGCAGGAGGAGATCCCTTGGCCAAGTGATCAATGTATTTGTTGCAGACCTCTTTGCTGTCCTCAGCGCGCGGGGGTGGGGGTGGGGGCGCTGGTGTAGCAAGCTTTTCAAAAGTGTGGGGGATGGATGTGGTCTTTCCAGTTAAGCAACTTGTTCCAGATGCCTTAACATTTGCATTCCCCCATACTGAGGAATGTGTGTAGGGGACGAGAAGTAAGCACCATCCAGGATGTGTCCATCCTGCATTCGGAGGTGGAGAAGCTCATTAAGCTGTGTCTGGCCCTGCCAATGGCCGCGTTTCTTAGATTCGTTAAGAAGCTCTTAAGTGCTAAGATCATTCTTTTTTAGGAGCGCTCTTAAGAACGCTGTGAAAGAAGGATGTGTTTCCCAGAGTCGCTCTTAAGAAGGAAATGTAAGATCGAGCTGACCCACTCTTAACAGCCTTCTTAGCGACCAAATGCTCAGTGATCAAGCCGCGTCAGGGAAATTTACATCCTCCACTTTTCAAAATAATAAAACAATGCTCAATGTTGAAATGCGCTCATAGCTGCGGACCACTGGCGCAAGAAACATGGCTAATAGTAGAAGAAAAAAAACTTTTTATTGAATTACACGTTTAAGTTTTCCACACACATCTGCATATGAGTTTATAGTACTACACATAAAAATACAACAACCCTGTGGCATTTCACAGATATCAAGGAAACAGATGTATTAAACTCAGCTGAACCTCATCCAGAGAGGCTTCACCTGCTACTCTATATAAATGCGTTGCCAAAGTCCGCGCGTGTGAGAAACCATGGCTGCAATACAGCACATTCTCGCTGCAAACCCACAGCGTCGCTGTGCGCGAAGCCAGACGGTTTACATAAATGCATACGTGCGTCAGCACTTCTCCCCACTGGACGTGCTGTCAGACCGGGCTGTCCAGGCAAAGTACCGGCTGCCCCGTGCGGAGATCCAACGGCTGATCACTCTGTCTCCACACATCCAGAGAGCAACCCGCTGCAATTTTGGCCTCAGCCCGGAGGTGCAGCTCCTGGCTGCGCTGCGTTTTTACGCAGTGGGGAGCTTCCTGGAGTTTCATTTTCTTAACAATAAAGATGCCGTGTTCATCCATCTAGTTCTGTTATAACTGCACGCCATTATAAAATAACTTTAAATCAAATCCTTAATCATTGATAAAAGTGCGTGCTTCCCCCGCCCCCCTCTCAGAAAATAGTTCCGACGTCCATGAAGCCGGTGAATCAGATCAATAGAACGTTTTTTTTCTGGTTATCATCTATTGATATTCGGTACGCTACAGTTGTGGTGTCAGAATTTAATGTATTTTATGTACACAAGCAGGAAAGCTGGTGCCGCGGCCCGGCGGAGAATTAATTCTCATTTGCTCATTTATTTGCTCAAACTTGGAGCCATATGTGATCATAATGATGATGAGAAAAGAAAACACATTAACTAAGGGTAGTGCCTTTACAGAGATTCGAACTCATACTAGCAGAAGATTCTGTTTACTTAGGGAGCTGCTCTACCAGGGGAGCTATACGTCTGTTATAACACACATCCGCGTCTGGACATACGTGCTGCTGTCGTGTCTTCAACCTAAGAACTGATCTTTATACCTTTTTTTCGTTGAGTAAAAATCCTCTCTGAATTATGGAACTGATAAGAATCATTTCTTAAATGCTTATATGGACGTTGAAACTTCTGTAGGCTGTGCGTAATTGTTTCTGCCTCCGCTTATTAGCCGTGGCTGCAGCGAGCGAGCAAAATCACAACCTCAGATGTCTTTAGGGTATCAGATATTATTATAGGCTATTCTTATATTTAAGCAACATCCAGTCAGGCCGTGATATAGGCTCACGGGGGCGGACTGGGACAATAATTCAGGTCGGCAATTTTACCAGTAAACAAATTTAAAAAACAACTAATGTAGTTTAGCTCTACTGTAAAACAAAGAAAGCACAAGTGATAATCCAAGGTCACCCAGATAATTGAGGTGTCCCACCGCTGTGAAACAATCAGTCTGAATCAATCTGATACGGTTTAGCAGTCCCCCTCTCCATTCACTCTACCTGTAGCCTAAAACAGCGCCACTCTCCATTGCAGCTACATTGTGGTCAAATGTGGAATTGTCCCAAAATCGTTTGAGCTGCAATTCAGTACTATGCTTCCACCTAGTGGCTACAGTTGTCACTGACATTTCACGCGTTGCGTGAATCTCGCTCCCCGCGAGTGAAATGGCCACTTTGAAGTAGTACCTACTGTACATGCTACACACTGCTCCTGCACTGCCTGAAATATCTGTTTTGAAGTTGAGCCTTTACTTACGTAACTTGTGCATCACTATGTAAAAGGCGTATACATATACATACATATATATACACATATATATGTATATATATACACACACACACACACACACACACAGCTGCAATCAAAATTATTCCTCCCCCCCCGCAATTTAGGTTTATTGGCAAAATGTACAAACTAGCAGCTGTTTGCAATAAACAGTGTTGAGACTAACGCCGTTAGAATAAACGCGATTACATAACGCCGTTACATTCCTCTGTAATTTGTAATCTAATTAATTACTTTATCCAGCGTTACTAACGCCGTTTCCGTTACTAACATGACTTGTGTTGCCGTTACTAAAATCGGGGCCCCAGTGCGATCATGGTAAAAAAAAAAAAAGCCTGCAGCCAGCATGAGTTCTAGGCTATTGTTTTTTCTTTCCTTCCTTTCCTCCTCCTCACTTCATAAGCGGGCTGCAGAGTAGAGAGCACACTAGTACAACACGGTTTCGATAAATACCAAGGATAAGACAGGTCATGTTTTGCGGATATGGAACAAGGAAGTAACTGACTTGACGATGTATAGCTGCGTGACATCATTGACGAATCCTTGTAGGAGTTTATTTTACACACAAACCGACGTAGCTTCTGTGCGGCGCACACACACAACTTTCGACCGGTAAAACCAAAGTGATAGACAGAGAAGAAATGGCGAGTACAGAAGAGGAGGATAAAGTGGGAAAGTCGGCGTTTAGCAAGTGGAAATATAAACACTACTTCACCATCGTTGAGAGAAAGGGGAAGAACTTGTATTTGAAGTGCACGTTATGCCCGGGAGGAAAGCGTTTGTCCACATCGGCCGCGAGCAACTCAAATCTAATGAAGCATCTGACCACAACACATGCAGCAACAAAACTAGTGGCAAAAAACACCGACGACAGCAATAATACATCAGTAGCTAGCTCCAGCAAAGAAGGGCATGACGGGGCCACGGCGGCTAAGCAGCAAAAGCTGGATTTTTTGTGCAAAGAAAGTACTTGAAGTAGGCTACTCACTGTATGTATAGAAGACAGTTGTCTGAACATGTAAGCCTTTTTGTTTCTTCTTTAATTTGCACTGTTTGCACTGAAACATAATATTTTCAGATGTGGGTCAGAGACTAAATACCTTTTGGGGTCCTTGACAGCCAGGTGAAAAGATTGAGCACCACTGACTTAGAACCATACTGTATGTGTTTAGAAAACAGTCAGGATTTAGTAGACATTTCTACTGTAGCTACATTTGATATCAGGTCTGAAAGGGATTGTTATGCCAGTTGCTGATGTGTCAGTTTCAATAAATATTATGTTGATGAGCAATAAATTGAATTATTGAAGTTCATATCCCCCCCCATGGCAAAGGATATTTGTTTAAGGTTAATTATCTCTCTATGCTGTTCTGCTCTATGAAACTGGCGTGTGAAACATGCTTCTAAAAAGCCGAATTCTTTGACATATTACTTTGTTTTAGTAACGCAAAAATTACTTTTCCTAGTAATTAGTTACTTTTATAATAGAGTAATTGAGTTACTAACTCAATTACTTTTTTAAGAAGTAATTTGTAATTGTAATTAGTTACTTTTTCAAAGTAATTTGCCCATCACTGGCAATAAACAAATCAAACAAGGGCAATTTAGATAGCTCAAAACTACAAATATTACAAGTGGTTTCTCCAAATTCAACACAAAATGCCATCTTTAATGACTACTGCAGTCTCAAATTATTCAACCCCTTCATGTCAAGCATCTTTACTACTTAGTAGAGCACCCTTTTGCTGTTATGACCTGCTGCAAATGTGATGCATAGCCAGAAACCAGCTTCTGGCAGCGTTCCTGCGGAATCTTAGCCCATTCCTCGTGGGCAAAGGCCTTCAGTTCACTAACATTCTTGGGTTTGCATGCTGCAACTGCCTTTTTCAAATCCCACCAGAGATTTTCAACGGGGTTCAAGTCTGGCGACTGTGATAGCCACTCTAGTATCTTCCAGGACTTCTTCTGAAACCAAGCCTTGGTGGACTTTGAGGTATGCTGGTGGCAGCCATTGATAGCTTCCTCTTTCTGCCACGTCCAGGTAGTGTAGCCACTGTCCCTTTACTTTTAACTTGAGAACTATGCATCCAACTATATCTCTTGGAACATTCAGTACCTTTGCTATCTTTTTGTATCATTTTCCTCGTTTGTGCAAGGCAATGATCTCTTCTCTGAATGTTTTGGACAATTCTCTTGACTTAGCCATATTTCTAACATGCAATGAAATGTCACCGTCAACAGTCCAGGTATTTGAGGTGTTCCATCTCAAGCACACCTGATGCAACTAATGAAACCCTTGATTGGTTGCATCATGTGTGCTTTAGACCACAGCTGATTTGCAAATGTGTGCTCTTATGAGGAATTCTATTCAGGGGGTTGAATATCTTTGAGAGTGCAGTAGTCATTGAAAGTAGGATTTAGTGTTGAATTTGGATACAATCCTTGTAATTTTAGTTGTATTTAAATATATATATATATATATATATATATATATATACACAGTACAGACCAAAAGTTTGGACACACCTTCTCATTCAATGAGTTTCCTTTCTTTTCATGACTATTGACATTGTAGATTCACGCTGAAGGCATCAAAACTATGAATTAACACATGTGGAAATATGTACTTAACAAAAAAGTGTAAAACAACTGAAAATACGCCTTATATTCTAGTTTCTTCAAAGTAGCCACCTTTTGCTCTGATTACTGCTTTGCACACACTCTGCATTCTCTTGATGAGCTTCAAGAGGTAGTCACCTGAAATGGTTTTCACTTCACAGGTGTGCCCTGTCAGGTTTAATAAGTGGGATTTCTTGCCTTATAAATGGGGTTGGGACCATCAGTTGTGTTGTGCAGAAGTCAGGTGGATACACAGCTGATAGTCCTACTGAATAGACTGTTAGAATTTGTATTATGGCAAGAAAAAGCAGCTAAGTAAAGAAAAACGAGTGGCCATCATTACTTTAAGAAATGAAGGTCAGTCAGTCCGAAAAATTGGGAAAACTTTGAAAGTGTCCCCAAGTGCAGTCGCAAAAACCATCAAGCGCTACAAAGAAACTGGCTCACATGAGGACCGCCCCAGGAAAGGAAGACCAAGAGTCACCTCTGCTGCGGAGGATAAGTTCATCCGAGTCACCAGCCTCAGAAATCGCAGGTTAACAGCAGCTCAGATTAGAGACCAGGTCAATGCCACGCAGAGTTCTAGCAGCAGACACATCTCTAGAACAACTGTTAAGAGGAGACTGTGTGAATCAGGCCTTCATGGTAGAATAGCTGCTAGGAAACCACTGCTAAGGACAGGCAACAAGCAGAAGAGACTTGTTTGGGCTAAAGAACACAAGGAATGGACATTAGACCAGTGGAAATCTGTGCTTTGGTCTGATGAGTCCAAATTTGAGATCTTTGGTTCCAACCACCATGTCTTTGTGCGACGCAGAAAAGGTGAACGGATGGACTCTACATGCCTGGTTCCCACCGTGAAGCATGGAGGAGGAGGTGTGATGGTGTGGGGGTGCTTTGCTGGTGACACTGTTGGGGATTTATTCAAAATTGAAGGCATACTGAACCAGCATGGCTACCACAGCATCTTGCAGCAGCATGCTATTCCATCCGGTTTGCGTTTAGTTGGACCATCATTCATTTTTCAACAGGACAATGACCCCAAACACACCTC
This sequence comes from Pagrus pagrus, assembly GCF_965226575.1. Lineage (NCBI taxonomy): Eukaryota > Metazoa > Chordata > Actinopteri > Spariformes > Sparidae > Pagrus > Pagrus pagrus. The sequence continues at coordinate 8,330,009 of NC_140202.1, forward strand.
CAGGCTGTGTAAGGGCTATTTGACCAAGAAGGAGAGTGATGGGGTGCAGCGCCAGATGACCTGGCCTCCACAGTCACCGGACCTGAACCCAATCGAGATGGTTTGGGGTGAGCTGGACCGCAGAGTGAAGGCAAAAGGGCCAACAAGTGCTAAGCATCTCTGAGAACTCCTTCAAGACTGTTGGAAGACCATTTCAGGTGACTACCTCTTGAAGCTCATCAAGAGAATGCCAAGAGTGTGCGAAGCAGTAATCAAAGCAAAAGGTGGCTACTTTGAAGAACCTAGAATATAAGACATATTTTCAGTTGTTTCACACTTTTTTGTTAAGTATATAATTCCACATGTGTTAATTCATAGTTTTGATGCCTTCAGTGTGAATCTACAATTTTCATAGTCATGAAAATAAAGAAAACTCTTTGAATGAGAAGGTGTGTCCAAACTTTTGGTCTGTACTGTATATATGGCTGTACTGCAGCCATGGTTACCAGCTGTAGCTGCGTTATTTTGATCAAGCTACCTTGCTCGGTATGACACGCCCTACTCCACCTCTGATTGGCTACATCCTGCCCATTAAGTAAAGCGCATGTGCAACTCTCACAGGGGCAAGATGTCTCACTCCCTAGCTAAAACGGAGGGGTTCAAGACACAGTGTGAAAAGGGATGCTGCAGCAAAGCACCATGAGAAAAGTGTTTTTTGAAAATTAAAGTATATAAACCTATTCTACTAGGACCCCAAATAAAAGTATTAACCTGAGAATTAGCATAATATGACCTCTTTAAACCTCAACAGCCTTAGAAGGCAGCATACACATTCATGCAATAGTAATATTAATCCCAAAAACATCAGATATAAATATTAAACACTGACAAGGAACATTTACTTTTTTTTAGGTTTTACTAATAATACTTGCATTGGAGTATTTATAGTGCTGTATTAAGTCAAGAAACTGAATAGCTCTTCCATCACTGCACATATGCACAGCCATAAAAACATCTGTGCTTTTCTGTTCTCGTAATATAATAATAATAATAATAATAATAATAATAATAATAATAATAATAATAACAACAATAATAATAAAATACACATCCACTAAATAATTCCACTAAGTTTTATTTTCAGTCACCACTTCCCTCTGATTTATATTCCATCTTACCTGACCCATTTGCTTATAGAGCGCTCCACCTATATGAATCAAAATAGCAGCTATACTCTTAATGATTGCATGCATGAGCAACTATAGCGGCTTGCATCCCTGAGATACATGCATGATTTTCCTTCTGTTTCTTCAACTTATTTTCTTTTTTCCTCGAGTATTGCTGATTTTTTTTCCCCACAGTAGTGAATATGTAAATATGGGGAACATCCAAACTATGAAGATGTCAGAGATGTCGTATATTTATATGCCATCATTATTATGCATGTCAGTGTGCACTGCAGGAGCGCTGCTTACCTGGTAGAGCAGTTTGACTGATTTGACATTTGAATGGCAGATTAAAAAAACAATTTAAAACAACCGCTCTAAAAATAACAAGGTGCTGGGAGAACCAGGATTCTAGACAATATCTGCCAACCGAAATGTGTCGCCTGCACTGTGGGTGAAGTTCATCATAAAGTTAGACTTTTTACAAACAGCAGCACAAACAGTAAGCTTCCTGCTGCAATGGAAATGCTGCATATGTTATGTTGGGAAATGTATAGATTTGAACTCTTGACAAAATTCCAGACTGCGTTACCCTGTTGAAAAATAAGATCAATGTGCTCTCCAGTGCTTTTGCTTTCACTGTGTCTCAATGAGGAATCATTTGTTGTTGAGTACTACACCTGCCACAATGACTTGGCCTCCCCAAACTGTCTTTGTTGGATACTGGTAAAATTTTCCTTTTTAGTGTTATCAGTGTTGCCCCTGAAAAAACTATTTTCAAACACACATCTCAGTTAAAAAGGCAAGATTCAAGATGTAAAAAGGAAACTAAATTAAGTTGGTGCTAACAAAGCCTCAAAGATGCTGAATACAATCGTTTGAATGTATTATGGTCCCTTTCTTCATAACAAGCATGAACAATCGTGACCAGTTTGCTGATGTGTCAGTGGTAGCTAACTAGGTGGCTACCTAACATTAAATTGTAACTGCTGATTTGTGCATGCCAGTCCTGCATTTTTATGTATTTCAATGCTGCATTCCCCCCTCCCCCTTAGATAGCCTATAATACCCCAAATTTAACTCAAGTCCAGCAGTGAAGTGCCAGCTCAGACATGGTTATTAGGGGTATTTCCACTACTACCCCTTATAACTCTGTTCTGAGGGGCAATGGGGCACTCAGAAACAAAGCCTACAGATATTTCTCTTTTCAGAGGACGCCATTGCCGTGACGTTAATGGTGTGAAAAGGAGGGGGGACTTTTATTTTATCGGCACATGTGAGCAGTCCATGCTACAGTGAACATATCAGGGCCCTGAGTTTATCTCTCCTCCCTCTGGAACCAGACACTGTTTTATTTCCTCATTGACCATATCTACAAACCCCTCTAGGGTCACATGGTAGGAAAAAAAAACTAGATGTGGAAATCAGTGCAAACATATTTGTAATCCGTGCTCTCGGATACACAGTCTGTGCGTACTTCTTCTTCTGATTGATTAACTGGAGGCACCTTGGATACAAGCAACCCATCACAGCTACTGACTTTCTACATGGAGTTTGCCTTTGATAGTGATCAATGAACAATAAAGATGATGAGAACTTCTCTGTTTGACTATATATGAGCACAATGCTCTATTTAACTGGAGGAGGAGGAGTGCTGCAGTGTTTTCTGTGTGTGTAATGTGGTGCGCAGTTCTCAGTCCTCTGATCTGACTGGACAGGATATACAGACCATCATTCTGATTAATAGGGGATGGGGTGTGGGTGGGTGGATGAAATAATTCATCGTTGATGAGGAACATATTAATAACATAACCTGGCTCCATCCTCCAGCATCAGGGCCCATCTTTTTGCTTGCTGAAGTGGCATACAGCGCAGCGCAAATGTCGTTGCTAGTTTTTTGGTCAATTTTGGTCAATTGATCAGGTGCTTTGTTGGTGTATCTCTGAGCAGCAGAAAGTGTTCGCATTAAGAAAATGTCAATGGGTCTTTGTCAATGGGTCCTTGATCTAAAGTCACGCACATAGTAATGCCACTGTAGCAAACATCTTGGCTAATTTAAGCAGCAAAACTAAAATCTGTAGTTATAAACAGGACAGTACAGTGGATGCCCTCCAGAGGAAACAGCAGTGGTGGAGCTCAGGAGTCAGAAGATTTCAATAATCAATTAAGTTAAACTCTGTAAACGTGGGCATCGTTTCTCTTAAAGCTATAGTTGGAAATGTTGGAGAGCTAGCAAGATTTGAAAGTGGCACCTCCTCTAAGCTCCACCCCCTCCTCCCCCTCCCATGAGTGCTCCATCCAAAGCCACGCCCCCACAACTTGAACGCGCATCTGACAGTAGGAGTCAGAAGGGTAGGCTGGCTTACACCAACAGAGAAGCTAATGTTAGCATTGGGCTAATACGATCTACAAAAGTAGCTAAGTTGCCTAACGTTACATATTTCATTAAATAACAAATCCCCCCGAAGCAAAACAAATAATAACCTGTCCACCAGAAAGACAGCAACCTCTGCATCACTTTTTAGGCCCTTCAGCTCTCTCAGTTGTCTCCACCGTTCAAAAGCTGAACCATTGTTAACTCTGGTTTTCCCTCTGGCTTTATCCAAAGCCTTTTTCATTGCAGCCTTTTCTGCCTCCGGCTTTCTTTTCTTAGCCCGTTTAGCGGGGCGAGCTGTTACAAGTAACGCCATTGTTCTCTCCTGCTAACTCGGTATGGAGTCTGCTGAATATTTCCGACAACGGTGACACGTGATGAGTGCGCGCAGGGAGGAGGGAGGGACAGAGGGGGGCGTGGGCAGGACAAGACATGAAGGCATCTGATTGGTTCTTTCCACTCTGACCGAGAGGCAGGGATTGGTCAGAGTTTTTACAGGCCTGCAGCTGCCACAGAGGTCTGATTTTTTTTCGTTCCTTTTTCTGAACACATTATGTATTGACTACCCTCAGGATGGAAGGACCATTTCACCCGATATAAGAAAAAGTGTTTCTGAACAGGATTACCAATTATAGCTTTAATGGGCCATCGTCCAACAGGTCTTCCAGCCCCCACAAGGTGCATTGTCAAACTGAGCGCAAGAGCCTTGCATACTTATTATGCAGATATTATCTTATCTGTATTTACAATGTAGCCTGAATCTGCGCTTTACAGTATTCACATTACATGATGTTTACCGTTGCTATGTCAACAAGTGGCAATTGCCGTTAGCACATATTAGCTAGTTTAGCCCCATCATCTCAAGAACAATAACCCATAAAATTACAATTTGGCATATTTGAACAAAATCAACAAAAGCTACCAACAGCCATAGCACAACCTTAACTTTTAAGTTTTGTCCTTTTTTACTTTCATCATCAGGATTCAAGCACTCTGCTGCCACCTAGTGTCTACAGTTATCAAGCGCAGCCCCCCCTTTTAGCACCACGGTAACGCAGAGGCAAACAGGTCATATGAAAGGAGAAACATCTGTAAGTACAAAGTTCATATTTTTATTCATTTGATGTATTCCTATTTTAATTGAACAATGGGTGAGCTTAATTCTTGATGTGATAGTATTAATCAAAATTACACTGATGGACTATATATTAACCCACACAGAGCAGTTTAGCAGCAGGTTTCAATATGCAACTCTTAAATTGACCACCTGTGCTTAGACTTAATTGATTTGTTAACAAGTGGTGGTAATTGTGTGGATGGCAGTCAGCTTGTTGAATAGGGCACAGCTGACAGCTTTGGGGTTACACCCCGCCTTTCCGAAACCCCGCTGTTCCGAAAATAGACTTCCATTCATCGTAATGGCGTGGTTTCTCATTTTTTCTAAAGACCCCGCTATTCCGAAAAGGCTATTGTGGTACCCCTGACCCTAACCCCTAACCCTAACCATATTGGGAAGTAATTGGAAGTTGAAAGTCGGATTCGGAACAGCGGTGTGTCGGAGTGGGGTGTGTCAGGATGGAAGGGTTTCGGAATGGAGGTGTTTCGGAATGTCAGGCTGTTCCCCAGCTTTGGAAGGGTGGAATTATGTCACATGGGAGCAAATGTCAGAACCACTTGACAGCTCAAAGCAACAACAAAGTCAAAGTGTTCAATATGTAGCTGTCATGATGTCTATGGTGATACATTTAGCTCACTCCCACACATGCTTTAAACTGAGTAATATCTGAGAACAAACAAGGATCAGCAAGTAGTTTTGATTCTAAAATTAATGGTTTAAGTGGGAGTGTTTTACACCTCTTCGTTATAGGGTAAACCCCCTAAAACTGATGTAAATAATTATTCTTGTATCAAAGTTGATGTTAAATAATCTTGTTGCATAAACAATCTCTAATGCACGTAAACTAATTTCAACTATTGAAGCACTAAAAGTATTTGGTTAGGTTCATGAATACATTTTGGTTTGGGTTATGCACATGACGTCACTTTACTACGTTGATAAGTTGAAATAACTCACGGTTGACTTTTGGTTTCATCCTGGACACAAACTGCATCTCCAAAGTCCTGTGATTGTTTAGCCCGAGCATCCGTCCCCAACCTCCTCCTTAAGCAGACATGACACTCTTTATACCAATTATTCTGACTTCCTGTTTTGCCTCTGTATTAATTACTATAGCCACTAGAGGTCGTGCCTAACAAGAAACATCAACATGGGTTGTGATAAACCGCTTTTGCGATCAGTCTATGTAATAATTTTTCACAAACAACTATTGTCCAATCTTAGCCTAGCAACTGTAGCCAGGCACAGCAGGCCTGTCAAGCCTTGGATTACTCCATATGCCAAAGCAGATTATATGTCACTGTATTAAAAGCAGTACTGCATTTACACAATTTGGAGGGTGTTTTTTAATTGCACTTTTTCAAAATCAAAAACCTGAGCCAGCCAAAAGTGCTCACATATTTATTAAACAGTGTGTTTGCCTGCTCTAAAGTAAGTTGAACATGATGAGTAAGCTGAACATTATCAGATAATGTTGTAAAAGTGAAACATTCTCACTACAAATTTAGAGTGATGCCGTTATCTGTTTACTCACCATACATGCAATGCTATAATGGGAAGTATGGCAGATCAAATGACAATGACAATGAAGAGACCGCAAAATAATGTATCACAGCAAGTGGTGGATATTAAGTGATTCTGCTCCAGTGCTCTTCTTAAAGAAGTATTTCACCACAGGAAAGCTGATAATGCTTCTGTACTTTCACCTAAGTAGGTTTTGAACACAAAACATATACATGCAATTGAGTACTTTTACATTGTGGGTTTGCTACTGCTACTTAGGTAAAGGATCTGAACACTTCTTCCACCAGACACATCTGCAACACACAAGGCTGTTGGCAGTGCTGTGTTGAAATTCCGTCCTGCTCTGTCTCAGTAGAGTGGGAGCTGGAGCTATTTTTATGTAAAACACTGTGTTAACTACTCCAACAGCACTACTCTACTTTATTGATCTCTCTTTCTTCGCATCATTACATAAGCGGGAGAAGCCAAACACAAATAAAAACACACGTTTCTGCTTACACGTATACAAGGTGCAAGGCTGCATAACAAACTTAAGTGTGCAGCCATTAATCAATGGGAGTTGTGAAGTTAATGAGCCATTAATAAAGAAAAGAGAGGCTGTGTGAAGAAAAACGTGAGGAGTTAGTGTGTGTGTCTGTTTTCTGCTATCTTAATTATTCACCTGCTGTGCCTATGTGCAGAATATTGGCCTGTATTAAAGTGTAGTGTTCTCTGTAAAAATGTGTTTTCTGTGTGAGATGGGTAATCAAACATTTTATTAAATATATTTTGCTCGAAGCACATTTCAAAAACTTTCCTGCGAATGTGTACCTCTGAGTTTGTTTTTGTGGCACTGAGTTTAAACAGAACTATGTGTGCTAACGTGACTGATTCTCACTGTGTCAGTTGTGTGTGTGCTCATGCTTGTCGCCTGATTTTCTGATAACAGCGCCTCATTATTTCTACATGGTAACTGCTGCTGTGAATCACAATTATCTTCTAAATGAGAAGGAAATTAATGTTTTTCAAATAGCTAACCACCAACTGAAAACAGAATATTTGTGTGGATGTGTATGGGTGTACAAAACAAAATGTGGTTGGCACGTAACCTCATATTGTTTAATATTATTCATAGTCATTCAGCAGTGTTGGGTCATCTCCACTACCACTGACTTAGAAAATGGGAGATTAACAAATCACCATAACTTATCCAAATACCCTTCAAAACACAAACAAGCATCATTCCTGTGGAATGGGATTGTTTATTATTATAATTTATATGCGTCATTTGGTAAAAAAATCAATAATAACCTTTCAGCATATTGTAATTCATAGTGTTATGACAGAACACTGGACTTATGTGTCTCCTCTTGGCTCTGTATTCAGGCTTTAAAAAATCAGTGCCGTGACAGCAGTGTTCAGCCAATCACAGTTAATTTTACAGAGCAAGCTGTTTTGGGCGTTCCTATTGGTTGCTCGACCAATGTCGATGCGTGTCCACCTTCCATCGTTGGTGAAGATGCAACGGCGGACGTCCCGGCAGGAAAAGCCACTATCCTGGCATTATCAACAAAGTCGTACACGGCTAGCAAGCCAAAAAATGGAAGACCGATGTAGACAAACAAGAGTCTAAGAGGGAGAGTGACAATAGACGGAATAAATCATGTGTAAACATTGGACAAGCATATCTGAGGTGGAGAGAGCTTAGCGATAGCATCACGGTGAGTAATGTTGTGAGTTGATTAGCTTTATGCTAACCGTAGCCAAAGGCTCACCACAGCTACAAGCAAGTCAGAGCCAAAGTCAACGTCAAATGTATTGTCAGTAGCGTTATATATACACGACATACAGAGGACGTGTGCCGTGTAGATATGGATGTGACAGTTATTATTTATTGTCAGGTTACGGTGAAAAGAATAATAAAGTGGTTGATAGACCGTGCATGTGGGCGTAATTGTTTACTTTAGCGTTATAAGTTTTATTATTCTTAGCATTCACACCTCTTTCCCATGAAATATAAGTGTTGCTGTTGTCATTAGATTATGCTGTATAAGTATCATGTCAGTATGACAAATCTCGTAGCGTTATTAGTGCCAGACATGTAGGCTATGTCATGCTGAGACGTTAGCAAGAAATAATTGTTGTCGGTCTCTATCGGTCTTCAAGACGATGCAAAAGTAATGTTTGTTTGTTCATGCGTTCAATTTGTTCACGAGAGAAAGGTAAAGTACTTTCTTACCTGTAATTCGGCCACGGCAAGTGTATGACAGAAAAGCTCCGGCGCGAATATTCCTAGCACTAGCGCGCGTCCACAAGAGTGGAAAGTGAAAGTGTGGAGCTACGGAGTCGAAACAGGGAGGGGAGGGGGGTGCGCAGTTGTTTCCATCTCATGCGTTTTTCACATATTCTACAAACTCCAGCTTTAATACAGAAAGCCTATTTTCTTCACCCTACCTTTCTCTCTACAGACAGACAGGTGTAACGGCTGCCTTGTAACAATGTTCTTGACTTTAACACACAACACTGTCTTTCAATCACAATAAAAAAAATATTAAATATCGCCATACATTTTACTTTATGGCCAGCAAATCACCCTGAATGCTAACCTCTTGCTGTTTCAGTGGAACATTTCCAGATGGAGAGGCAAGCCCCACATCAGTGTGGGAAGGGGGTGGAGTTCAGGAGTGTAACAGCTCAATTTTGTGAGCTCTGAGGTTGTTATTGTTATTTCCCGTTGTGGCGAGGATTTTAAAAAGGTATCCCATTAGCCTCCTGATATAGGCTAATGTCGTGGTTATACCCACAGTCTATGTCTTATATGTCAGACTATGTATTAAATTCCCATTTCAATACTCCAAAACTATAACTGCAATTGCATAAAATGCAGTATCAAATGGTTCATTAAATTAAGTTTGATGATATACTGTTTATGCTGCTACATTGATTAACTGACCTCTATGTTAAATAAGCTAATTTGTCCTGATGATAGGCTATTATATTAATTTTCCTTACTGAACAGGTCTGAAATATGCATCTTAAAATTTAATTATGTCCCCAAAATGGTAATTTGGAACTGTGATATTTTGAATGTGTGTTTTCTCTGCTTTCTTTTTTGAATACACTGTAAAACTTGTCACTGCAAATTTACAGTAATTTACTGGCAGCAGCTTCACCAACAAAGTACTGTATTTTTTACAGTAATATATTGTATTTTAGAATTACAGTGTATTACTAGAAATTAATTTACAGTTCATTATTGTCTTCTTGTAAATTTACAGCACAATATTGTTTCCATAGGTGTAAAGGGGCCTGGGTTTTAAAGGGTTCCCAAAAAAACAAAGTTTCCTCACTAAAGATGTGGTCAGCCCAGAAACAGAAAATAGGGCCCAAATAGACCAGAGTCATGGCTGACAATCTAAGGGGAATGAGGTTCTTGGTAATTCAGGGAGTGATTCAGCATGGCCGGGGGCAGATTCAGTATGAGGGTGAGAGCCACTGGTGTGCCATTTCCCACCTCTTTTAAGCCTTGTGTTGTCACACCCAGATTGGCTGGGAGGGAAATGCCCCAAGCTGCTTCCACTCCTCAAATCAGGAGTCAGTCTCCCCACCTGTGTACAGGTGCTCTGAATCCCCTGCGATAAGTCATGAGGAAAATCAGCCCAAACAAAGAAAAATAGCAAGTCAAAAAATTGGACTGCTACATGCTGCAAAACTTTTGCCAGAAAATAAAAAGCTCCTGTCTCATCAGTTAATTTTTAAATGAGCTCCCATACTTTTTTCACCTTCCCAAGATGCTCAGCTGTTTACAGTAAAATTACAGTACATTCCTGTAAATAATGGTACTCTCTTAAAGTGCTGTAATCATGTTCTCTTTTTCCCAGATTGCCTTGCAGTTTACAGTATGACACTGTAAGGCATTAATACAGCATAATACTGTTGAGATTTTACTGTAAATTTACATTGAAGTCTTACAGCGTAGATACAAAAAGTAAAGGCACACTGTGTAAAACTTGAAGCCGACTGTCATCGTGGTGACTGTGTGATGACCAGTGTGAAAACATGGAGAAAAAAAGGAGAAACAATTATCTTCAAAGCAACACATCATCACCTTCTGTCAGACAGAGAGATACCTATACACACGGACATCTCCACACACATTCACCAGCTGCATTCCCATGGTCAGAGCCTGATAGTGTGTAAGATTTTGACACCTCTTTTGATTAAAAGAGATTTCCTGCAGTGCAGGTACTGAAGGTGCTCGCTTCCCTGCCATGTCTAGCCCCAAAGCACTGCATGCACCCTGTGTGTGTCTCTGTGTTTGTTTGTGTATGTGTGTGTGTGAAAAGGACGAAATGGTTCTTTACTATTTTTCTAGCTGAATGCCTCAATCAATTCGACTCCAGCTGGAATCACTGTTGCTCCTGACTTTCTGATGGAAGCAAAACAGCTGGATGTGCCTGTCTGTCTGTCTGTGGTGCAAAGAGTCTGCAGACATGTCAGTCTGTAGGTGATTCCCACATGCGTGTCTGGCTGTGATTGTAAGAAGGGGGTAGATGTAAATGATGAGCAGTGTGTAACAAAGGCTTACACATATAGGGCACCTACCACAAAACTATAAAATTCATCTTTTTACTGTTTTCCACAACTGAACTTTATGAGCGAGGATCTTGCTCCACATTTTTGGTCTGAGGGTACTGAAATTGAAATGAGGTCCTTTGTTAGGTAAAGTCTCAGGTTTTTCCTTTTGTCCACCTGTCCCATTGGATGGGGAAAATAGGTGATGGAGAGGCACATATAGATGCAGAACCTGCCTTCGTAGAGTCAATAACACTTGTTCCTAAACCTCGGAGTAACCTATTCTAAGATGGTTTTATTGGTCAGAAAAGTAGAAGTCATGCAGAATATCATCTCCACTCTATGTGTGGACAACAGGCATAGACAAATGACAGTTTCATGGGGTTTCACTGCAATAATAATGATACATTAAAAAAGAAAAATAAAGCGTAACAAGCAGCAATAAGTTCTGATTTGTCAGTGGAGTTTAGAGTTACTAGCTAAGCTCTTTAATGGGTTTCTTATAATGTCCATTAATAGCGATATTGTCTGTGTATGTTGAACATTTATCTTTGCAGATAACTGAAGTGGCCAACAAAGGCAAACACACTGCAACTTAAGAAATACTTGGAAATATATGAAACATAAGCAAATTTAGGAAACGCGCTGCAAATACACAAAACACAACATATTAAACAAATGTGCTGTAACAGCCAAAAACCCTTCAATCAGGAAAAACATGCAAATGCAGAAATGATGCAAAGTCAAAAACACACAAACCCCAAAAACAAATGCAAGAGAAAAATGCTGCATATCCAATCGACACAATGGAAGTTCTCCAGGCTTCTAGGGAACGTGCTCTCCACAGACTGCAAGACCCAGGGCATGATATAAAGTATCTGGCTCTCATCTGATGTAACATCCGATTGGTTTAGATGATGACTCAACAATTCTATGTTCTATAAAAACTTTTATTTTTGTGAAATTGGAGAGATTTTGATATTATTTGTCTTATTTTGAAGGTTTATTCTACTGCCTGTTCTAATAAAAACAATTGGAGATTGTGTTGAAACTGATATATGGTTCTAATAAGATTTAAATGAATCAGAACCAAAATTCTATCCAGACAATGGTTTCTTCAGTTTTCTCAAACAGGATGACTCAGTATCACAGCTTTTCAGCATGCCACCATATCGAACACTGCGGTTCATCTTAATGAGATCTCAATCAGGGGCCATGTCACCATTTTATATCAGTACCTGTTGGGTGAGAAAGTCGAGGTCTGCTGGCTGCTGTAATTAACACCATCTGGCACACTTGGACCAGCTTCAGCCACAGTCACTCTCAGAAACATCAGGCTGCCGTATAGGGATCCCTCTTTTTATATTGTAAAGTAAAGGGCATTCTAATTTCCTTAAAACTTTGAGCCACATGAGCACAGTAGTTTTGGAACTTAAACCTAATCAAATAGTTTTGGAGCCTAATCTTAACCAAGTAGTTTGCAGCCTAACCTAACCAAGTAGTTTTGCAGACTAAACCTAAGCAAGTAGTTTACAGCCTAAACATAACGAAGTAGTTTTGCAGCCTTAACCTAACCAAGTACTCATGGAGGCTAAGCCTAACCAAGTAGTTTTGGAGCCTAAACCTAACCAGACAGTTTTGGAGCCTTAACCCTAACCAAGTACTTTTGGAGGCTTAGCTTAATCAAGTACTTTTGGTTCCCAAATCTAACCAAGTACTTTTGGAGCCTAGACCTAAACAAAAGTCATAATATGTTAACTCTTTGTCACCAAGCACCAAGTCTAACCAGACATTGCATATTATATATTATTGATAAAATTGACCACCAAGCCCTTCGCATGCAAACTTTACACTACAAGGGGAGGTAGAGCATCATAGTTTGAAGCTTAAGACCATTGACTAAGCTGCTGTATTTGATGAGTTGGGTGTGAGAATGGTTTGTGCACACACATACACAGCAAGACCTTTAAACCCTCAACCTAATGTTAATTTAATTATTATAAACTCTTAACACACCACAAACCAAATTTGGTTGTCGCAAACATTTTTCATTGGCTATAAAAACAGCTTTACGGTACATAAACTGATACATCTCCTTCACAGACATGAGGCAATCCTTCCCTTTTCACAACAATGTGGTGGCAGAATACCCCTGATAGTTTTAGGATTAAACAAGACTCAGCTACAATATGAACAAGGCTACTTTCATTATCTCTCTATTGTGTCTGTAAAAGAGTATCTGATTCTCCCTGTGTGTTGCTTTCACAGTGGAGAATTTGATCTGTAGATAATTACTATTTCTGCTCAAACAGCTCGGCTTCTTGTTTATATTACAGTGTGCCACCTGTGACTAGTTCTGTGTGTGTGAGCCCTCTGTGAGAGAAAAATAGAAGGCAAATGTGTTTTGTTGAGCATGTGTGTATGTTTCATACTTTGAACTGAATCCATTTCCCTCTGCATTTCAGTATATGATGTTCATGCTTTTGTGTCTATGCACAGGCATTTTCTGGGGGGTTTATTTGTAACACATAAACAGACACACACAATTTTCTGTTTTTTTCTCATGTTGAAAACTTCCCTCTGTCTCACTGACTACAGGGCTGAATAGATGATTGAATGATGACAGAAAGGAATGTTGGGATGCATCATGGAATAGAATTTTGAGATGTGTCATGGAAGGGAATGTTGAGCAGGGTCATGTAATGGAATGTCTGGATGTGTCATGGAATGGAATATTGGGTAGTGTCAGAGAATGGAAAGAGTGGAAGTCTCATGAAACAGAATGTTTGCGAGTGTCAGGGAATGAAATGTTGGTGATGTAGTAAAATTAAATGTTGGTGAGTGTCACGGAATGGAATGTTCAGACATGGCATAGACTGGAATTTCAGAGATGTCCTCCAATTGAATGTTGGAACATGTCATTGAATGGATGTTGTTGGTAAGTGTCATGTAATAGAATGGTGGGAAGTGTTGCGGAAGGGAATATGTCATGGAATGGAATGTTTGGCAGTGTCATGGAATGGAATTTCAGGACATGTTACAGAATGGAATGTTCGGAGAACTCCCAAATGGAATGTTGGAACATATCATGGAATGGAATGGAATGTCCCAACATTGCATTCTATGAGACATCCGAAAATTCCATCAATGACATGTCGAAATATTCCATTCCATGACACATTCCAACATTCCATACATAACACTTCAAAGCATTCCATTCCATGACCCTGCACAATATTCCATTTTACAAAACGTCCAAACATTCCATTCCACGATACGTCCCGACAATCTAATCCACGACACCTCTCAACATTCCATTCCATTACTTGTCCCAACATTCTATTCCATTAGACCACCGAGCATTCCATTCCGCAACACGTCCCAACATTTCATTCAAATACACTTCCCAACGATCCATTCCAAGACACTTCCAAACATTCCATTCCATGAGATGTTCAAATATTACATTAAATTACACGTCCCAACATTCTATTCCATCACACGTCCCAACATTCCATTCCATTAGACCTCCAAACATTCCATTCTGGACATGTCCCAACATTCCATTCCATGCCATTTCTCCGAATTCTGCCTTCTTTTTTTTTTTTTTCCAAATTCTGACTTTTTCTTAGAATTCTGAAGTTGTTGGGAATTCTGCCTCTTTTTGGGAATTCTGAGTTCTTCTTTGCATTCTGACTTCTGACCTTTTTTCTAAAAATTCTGATTTATTTGGAAATTCTGCTTTTTCTTCTTAGAATTCTGACTTTTTGGGGAATTCTGGCTATTCTGGGAATTCTGACTTTTTTGGGAATCCTGACTTTATGGGGAATTCTGACTTCTGAAATTTTTTCTCAAAATTCTGACTTATGTGGCAATTCTGGCTGTTCTGGTAATTCAGATTTTTGAGGGGGAATTCTGACTTTTGAATTTTTTATTCTGACTGATTTGGAAATTCTGTCTTTTCTTCTTAGAATCTGACTTTTTTGGGGGACTTCTGACTATTCTGGGAATACTGACTGTTTTGGGAATTCTGACTTGTTTGGGAACTCTGACCCAAAACTCTGTTTGAATAAAAATTTAAAAAACGGCCGATTAATTCATGAAAAATGGTGATTTTTCTTTAAATATTCTTGAAAAAAAGACACTACACTAAAATCCAATAAAAATAGGTGTGTCTTTCAACCAGTATAGTGAGACATTTTGGCATTAATTTTGAGTCAATAGGTCAAATGACCTGGAAGCTATTGAATAAAACGGGCAATGTTTTCATGAAAAATGGTGATTTTTCTAGAAAATATTCATGAAAAATAGAAATTCCACTAAAATCCTATAAAAAATGTGTCTCAGTCAACCAGGATAGGAATTCTGACTTATTTTGGTATTCTGACTTTTCTCAAAATCCTGCAGTTGTTGGGAATTCTGATTTTTTTTCTCTCAAGATTCTGACTTCCTGGGGGAATTTTGACCTTTTGGGGCAATTCTGACTGTTTTCAGAATTCTGACTATTTTCAGGAATTCTGACTTTTTCATAGAGTTTTCTGGGAATTTTGACTTATGATTTTTTTATTCAGACTTTTTTAGTGATTCTGATCTTTTTTTTGAGAATTCTGACTTTGGGCCACTGCAGCGAGGACATGGCCTCTGCACATGGAACGCCCGCTCTACCAACTGAGCTAATGGGTGCTCCCTGAATAATTGAATTCAGAGTTTATTCTCCAAATTCTGCTTATTGTTGGATTTCCGGTGGTTCTTTTAAAAATCTAACTTATTTTGGAATTCTGTTTTTTTTCCCTTACAAATCTGAGATTTGGGAATTCTGACTAATCTGGGAATACTGACTGTTTTGGGAAGTCTGACTTTTTTGGGAACTCCGACTTTTTCTCAAAAACCTGAAGTTGTTGGGAATTCTGACTTTTGTCTCAAAATTATGACTTTTTAGGGAATTCTGACTTTATGGGGGTAATTCTGACTTTTTCTCAAAATCCTGAAGTTGTTGGGAATTATGAGTTTTTTTGGAATTCTGACTGTTTTGGGAATTTTGACTTTCTCTCAAAACCCTGAAGTTGTTGGGAATCTTGACTTGCTTACATCAGTCTCAGAACTGTGACATTATCTTAAATTTCATACTTTTTTCTCATAGTTCTGACTTTGACTCTGATGTTGTTCTCAGAATTCAGACTTTGGTCTCTGAATTCTGACTTCAATCTCAGATTTCTGACATTGATGTTAGTATGCTGATTTTGATATCAGTATTTTGACCCTCTTCTCGGAGTTCTGATTTTGATGTCAGAATTCCATCTTTGATATAAGTATTCTAATATTGTTCTCAAAGTTCTGACTTTGATGTAAAAATTCTGAATTTCATATGAGTATTTTGATATTGTTCTCCG
Organism: Pagrus pagrus; assembly: GCF_965226575.1. Lineage (NCBI taxonomy): Eukaryota > Metazoa > Chordata > Actinopteri > Spariformes > Sparidae > Pagrus > Pagrus pagrus. The sequence continues at coordinate 8,346,113 of NC_140202.1, forward strand.
AGTTCTGAATTTGATCTACTACTTTTTACTTTGATCTCAGATTTCTCTGAGTTTGACCTCAGATTTCTGAGTTCGATCTCAGACTTCTGACTTTGATATACGTATTTTGATATTGTTCTCCGAGTTCTGACTTTGGTGTCAGAATTCCGTCTTTGATCTTTGATTTCTGATTTTGGTCTCAGATTTCTGACTTTGATCCCCAAGTTGTGACTTTGACCTCAGATTTCTCACTTTGATCTCAGATTTCTCACTTTGATATCAGACTTCTGACTTTGATATCAGACTTTTGACTTTGATCTCATGTTTCTGACTTTGATATACGTATTTTGATATTGTTCTTCGAGTTCTGACTTTGATGTCAGAATTCCGTCTTTGATGTAAGTATCCTAATTTTTTTCTCAGAATTCAGACTTTGATGTCCAATTCCTGACTGTGATCTTAGTATTCGGACTTTGATATCAGTATTTTGACATTGTTCTCCGAGATCTGAGTTTGATCTCAGATTCCTGACTTTGATATCAGTATTTTGATATTGTTCTCCGAGTTCTGTCTTTGATCTCTTTCATACTTTTTTCTCAGAATTCAGACTTTGGTCTCTGAATTCTGACTTTGATCTCAGATTTCTGACATTGATATCAGTATTTTGACCCTCTTCTCGGAGTTCTGATTTTGATGTCAGAATTCCATCTTTGATATAAGTATTCTACTATTGTTCTCAAAGTTCTGACTTTGATGTCAAAATTCTGAATTTGGTATGAATATTTTGATATTGTTCTCCGAGTTCTGACTTTGATCTCATACTTTTTACATTGATCTCAGATTTCTGAGTTTGATCTCAGATTTCTGACTTTGATATACGTATTTTGTTATTGTTCTCTGAGTTCTGACTTTGATGTCAGGATTCCGTCTTTGATCTAAGTATTCTAATTTTGTTCTCAGAATTCAGACTTTAATGTCCGATTCCTGAATTTGATCTTAGTATTCTGACTTTGATATCTGTATTTTGACAGTGTTTTCCAAGTTCTGAGATTGACCTCAGACTTATTACTTTAATCTCAGATTTCTGATTTTGATCTCAGATTTCTGACTTTGATGTCAGATTTCTGACTTTGATATAAGTATTTTGACATTGTTCTCCGAGTCCTGACTTTGATGTCAGAATTCCGTCTTTGATCTAAGTATTCTAATCTTGTTCTCAGAACTCAGACTTTGATCTCAGATTTCTGACTTTGATCTCAGATTTCTGACTTTGATCTCAGATTTCTGACTTTGAACTAAGTATTCTAATCTTGTTCTCAGAATTCAGATTCTGATCTCAGATTTCTGACTTTGATCTCATATTTCTGACTTTGATATAAGTATTTTGACATTGTTCTCCGAGTCCTGACTTTGATGTCAGAATTCAGTCTTTGAACTAAGTATTCTAATCTTGTTCTCAGAATTCAGACTTTGATCTCAAATTTCTGGCTTTGATCTCCGATTTCTGACTTTGACATAAGTATTTTGATATTGTTCTCCGAGTTCTGACTTTGATGTCAGATCCCTGACTTTGATATCAGTATTTTGATATTGTTCTCCGAGTTCTGACTTTGATCTGAGACTCCTTACTTTGATCTCAGATGTCTGACCTCAATCTAAGTATTCAGGGATGCTAAACGAGCGCATGCCCAGAAAATCCACGGCCACTTCAGAGACAGCGGAGACACACGGCAGCTGTGGCAGGGCATCCAAGCCATCACAAACTACAGGACAACAACACCGGCTTGTGACAGTGATGCCTCCCTGCCCGATGCGCTGAACGTGTTCTACACCGGGTTTGAAGCAGAAAACGATGTGGTCGCGAGGGAGAACACACCCCCTCCCAGTGAACAAGTGCTTTGTCTGACCACTGCTGAGGTGAGAAAGACTCTGCACAGAGGCAACCCGCATACGGCTGCGGGCCCAGACAACATTCCCGGGAGTGTGCTCAAAGGATGTGCAGACCAACTGGCAGATGTTCTCACAGACATTTTCAACATCTCCCTGAGCAGTGCCACCGTCCCATCTCATAAAGAACCTTCTGCCTCCCACCCTAGACCCCCTGCAGTGCACGTATCAAGCTAATCCCTCCACCGACGACGCCATCACCACCACCCTCCACCTAGCACTCACCCATCTGGATAAAAAGGACACTCACGTCAGAATGCTGCTCATAGACTTCAGTTCAGCATTCAACACAATCATCCCCCAGCACCTGACTAGGAAGCTGAGCTGAAAAGCTTTTCTTTTCTATGTAGAAGCACTTTTCTTATTATTCCTATGACCATGTATTTTGATTATGTTGTGTTTTGTCTGTCATGATGTCTGGGTGTGGTTGTTTTTTATATTGGGATTGCCGAGTGCCTGTCTGCACAACAAATTTACCAGCTGGTATTAATAAAGAAACCTTGAACCTTGAACCTTGCTGGGCCTGAACTCATCCCTCTGCAACTGGATCCTGGACTTTCTGACGGGGAGTATTAGTTCAGTATTTTGATCTAAGTATTCTAATCTTGTTCTCAGAATTCAGACTTTGGTCTCTGAATTCTGACTTTGATCTCAGATTTCTGACTTTGATCTCAGACTTTTGACTTTGATCTCAGATTTTTGACTTTGATCTTAGATTTCTGACTTTGATCTTACATTTCTGACTTTGATTTCATATTCCTGACTTTGATATCAGATTTCTGACTTTGATCTCAGACTTCTGACTTCAATGTCAGAATTCTGACTTTGATGTCAGATTTCTGACTTTGATACAAGTATTTTGATATTGTTCTCCGAGTCCTGACTTTGGTGTCAGAATTCCATCTTTGATCTAAGTATTCTAATCTTGTTCTCAGAATTCAGACATTGATCTCAGATTTCTGACTTAGATCTCAGATTTCTGACTTTGACATAAGTATTTTGATATTGTTTTCCGAGTTCTGACTTTGATGTCCCAGACAACATTCCCGGGAGTGTGCTCAAAGGATGTGCAGACCAACTGGCAGATGTTCTCACAGACATTTTCAACATCTCCCTGAGCAGTGCCACCGTCCCATCTCATAAAGAACCTTCCAACATTGATGTCAGAATTCCGTCTTTGATCTAAGTATTCTCATTTTGTTCTCCGAGTTCTGACTTTGATCTGAGATTTCTTACTTTGATCTCAGATGTCTGACTTTGATCTCAGACTTCTTACTTTGATCTCAGATTTCTGAGTTTAATCTCAGATTTCTGAGTTTGATCTCAGATTTCTGACTTTGATTTAAGTATTTTAGATATGGTTCTCCGAGTTCTGACTTTGATGTCAGAATTCCGTCTTTGATCTAAGCATCCTAATTTTGTTTTCAGAATAGCCTAGGTGCACCAACAATGTTCCAAACAACTTCCGGGTCCTTCACCCAGTACAACTACTTCTGGCGTACTGCCAGTACTGTGTTTATTTACGTTCGGAGCGCTAGCTATGGCTACTTGTTTTTACACAAGATCCTTGCAGGATCTCCCCAAGTTAATGGTGGACGATGTCCACCGTATTGTGGACACCTCCTCGCTTGCTCCCACCAGCAAGAGAGAGAAAGGTTTTAAATTCTACATAAGCAGCTACATCAGCAACTATGAAGGTGAGTTACGTTAGCAAACATACCGTAATGTGTGCTAGCTAATGTTATCACTATTTTTAGCTGACTTTCTAACCTTGCTACTTGTTTCCGGTAGTAATATAACATTCTTTACTAACATAGTTACTCTGTCTCTTTTTCAGTATCAAACAAAGATAAACAAACAGGCGAAGTGTGTGTCAGGGCGACCTGCTTTAGGTCGATGAGAAAGGGAGAGAAACCACACCAGCTGAGAGTATGTTTGGGAGCCTTAACTGTATTTTACAGCTAATGTTAGCTGACCAAATGTAGTCCCCAGTCATGTTTCCGGGAGTTAATATTGCCAGTTTGGATGTTGAGGAAAACAGCAGTCAATGTTACTTGCATTAAGTGTAGTACAGTATCTCCAGAAAATGGTTGAGGATTTCTGTTCCATGTGAGATGTTCCACACATCATTCAGGGCTGTTACCTTCTCTGCACACACGTCTTCTGTTGCTACCCACATCTTTTCATCATTCCTTTTAATGAATTACCATAAAAAACATCTTGCTAATGTAATTCTAATAGCCCTAGCTCAATATATTGCTCTTTCTTACACAAGTCCACTGTTATTATTGAGACAGTTAATTCTACTACTCTTTGCATGGCATGGATGATAAATGATGAATGAAAAAAAAATTCTGAACATTCCAACATCAAGTAATTGATTATAACATCTCCATATTATTTCAGATTATCTTGAAGGACTCGAGCCCTGTGGAACTCATCCACTCAGAGTGCTCCTGTGGTGCTGGCAGCGCGTTATGCAACCACACCGTTGCTCTGCTGTACCAGTCGGCCCACTATTCAAAGCTTAGCATACCAGCGGTACCACCTGTCCTGAGCTGTACCGAGAGCGAGCAGCGGTGGCACAAGCCCAAAACAGCTGTAAGTAGTTTCATTTTAGCTTCCTTAGTTATGAAGGCCTGTGAAGAGGTATGGTTTTTTATATATCCATGAAGGTGTATGAAGTGTTGGTACACTGTCACATGTTTTCAGTGCTATCAGCATCTAAACACATGTCTTGAATAGGGTGTGAAGCCAGGCCCAGCGGACAAGATGGTCATCTTGTCTGCGAGACCTAAACCACAGCAGAGGATGACCGTTACTGGCGTGAGGTAAGTTCAGAATTTTCATAAGCAATCTAACTGGTTTAAAGCAGTGTTATATTTACAACATCTAATTCCTTTGCACTATTTAGTATCACTTCATGTATGGGTTCATATCCTACTTTACACAGGAGCACACTCTACAAGGCCTATCAAGGCGTCCTGCCAGACCTCGATGCCCTTAATGTGTCCGAGGTGTATGGGAACAGTGCCTGTGCACCTTTGATCAGCACCATGGGCATAGGTCGTGATGTGCCACTCGTTGACTGTGCATTTGGCAAGGTTTGATTTGACATCTTTATAGATAATGTGAATAAAATACATAGGCAAACCATTCACAAAAGGATAAAAACAAAATAAAGCTTAAAGTTTGGCTGTAGACAGGGAGGACGCTGAAGCACACGGTCGGATTATGCAATTTATTTAAGTGCGGCTGCTGACATTTCAACCCGAGTCTTCTTCGGAGCAAACACTGAAGAAGACTCAGGTCGAAACGTCAGCAGGCACACCTAAATAAATTGCATAATCCGACCGTGTGCTTCAGCGTCCTCCCTGTGTCTACTGCTAATCTGTCTCCAGTCCTGAGACGCACCGGTCAGCAGTTTGTCTTTAGCTGAAGCGTGAAGGTTCTCCCTCTCTGTTTAAAGCTTAAAGTTTGTTTCCATTGTGGTTCTAAAAAGGTCCCAGCAGGATGTGTGCTGTCCTACCAGCAGCCTCCAGTCATCAGCAGGCACATCACTCTCCATCAAGATGCCCCTCCTACTCCTCTCCTCCCTGTCGAGCACCACCGACTGGAGCCATCCACCTGCATGTTTGTGTGCAGTGAACAGGAGCAGCTGTTCCTACAATCACTGAGCACAACATGGGACATGGCTCACTCCATTGAGGCTGCTACCAGAGCGACCAGAGCATGGGCTATGAGTGGCATCAGGTGAGAAGACCACGCCTCACCTCCTCCCGCTTCAGAGAGGTGTGCCATGTCAGAGGGGAGACCTCAGCTGACCACCTGGCAGACAGGATCCTGCGAGGGACCCCCCAGACAGCAGCAATGAAGAGGGGTCTGGAAATGGAGGCAGGTGCGGTCAGGCACTACTGTCAGGCCAAAGCGGTGAACTATTCACCATGTGGGTTTGTCATTCACCCAGATGCGCCCTGGCTGGGATCTTCTCCAGATGGAGTGATATACGACCCCACAGAGAGCACCCCATTTGGCCTGCTTGAGGTTAAGTGCCCCAACATAAAAAGTTACGTTGATTGCTCGTATCTGAAGCTGAAGGGAGGCAATCCAAAGCTGAACCAACAACACAACTACTACTGGCAAGTCCAAGGTCAGCTGCTTGTCACAGGACTTGAGTGGTGTGACTTTGTTGTGTTTGCTGAGGAGGACATGCTGATTCAACGCATCTATAAAGGCAGTGCCACTGCAAACACAATCAGAGAGAGGGCAGACCATTTCTTCTTCAATCATTACATGCCAAGGCTCCTCAAGATGTAAATTTCTACAACCAGCATTTGGTGCCATCCTTTCTTTTTTTCACTGAACAGTTCCCGATGCTCAGTTTTGTTTGTGTCTCACATGAGGGCCGTGTTGTTGCTAGCAGCTATTGTTCAGTTAAATTCTGTATTTTGATTCTACAACTGTCTTTGCTGTTGTTTGTATTAATATTTTCTGCAATTAATCAACTGCAGAGTAGTTTTACCTAAGACATCACACAGCACATATGACAAAATGGTGATGACACAAATGGTGGTACGTGTTTTATATATATATATATATATATATATATATATGAATATATATTTTATATATATATATATATTTTTTTTTTGTCATAGATTCAATCTTAAAATAAAATGTACTCATGTACTGCACAAGAAAAAAAAAGATGCAAATTAATCTATTTGTATATACAGTACTGTGCAAAAGTTTTAGGCAGGTGTGGATCTGTGTACATGTAATCCCAGACAGACTGGATGATGTTGAGCTCAGGGCTCCGGGGGGGGCATCACTTAAGGGGTCGGGGGTGGACCATGACTTCCAGGACTTGTTGTTGTTCTTTATGCTGGTGATAGTTCTAAATAACACTGGCTGAATGTTTGGGGTTGTTTTGAAAAAATGTGTGTCCAATCAGACACCTCACTGCTGTGTGTGTATATATATATATATATACATCAGTATATGTTATATGTATGTATGTTATGATATTTAGAGTATTGCAGACACTTGCATTATTAAAAACTAAAAATCATGTTCCATTAGTCTTCTTGTTGTTACATGTATTACGCTGTACAGTGTACACAATGGATTATACTGTACACACTGGTTATGTATCATATAGCTAACACATCTCTGGTAAGTTGTTTTTCCTAGTAAAATAAGTCTTGGGACAGGTTCTGTCCCTTCCGTAGCTAAAACAGGAATGCAAATCCCAACCATTAACAATTCTTTTTTTTAATTAACAATTCAATAACAGTATAACATTACATTTTATTTACAATAATTCAATTTCATTAACAAATATATACAAAGGTAGGTTAATCACTCACACAGTCGCACCACTCACTCCACACTCAGGAGCTATTGGAAGAATAGCTGAGGTGAACCATATTTCTACAGCTGGTTGCAGCTGGTCCAGGAATGGGTTTAGCTCCGGGCTGGGGCAGGACTGGGGTGAGGGACAAGTCAAGTCAAGTCAGTTTATTTATAGAACACATTTAAAACAACTCAGTCGACCAAAGTGCTGTACAGTTGTAAAAGTACAATATAGTTAATCATAAACACTATAACAAATAAAAACAACACAAGGGATAATAATCATTCAATTTTAAACAAATTTAGAATAAAAAGAGTAAAAGAGAGAGAGAGAGGGTGAGATGGACATGGGGGCTGAAGGTGAGTGGGAGATGGTAGGAGAGAAAGGGGATGATACTGAGGGTGGACAGGATGCAGAGGTTTGGGGGGATGGGTTTGAAGACGGACTGCAAGAGAGTTCCGCTTCTGTGAAACGCCCATAAGAAGTCAACTCACTTAGCCCATGATTTGACCAAGGGTCCATTCTGGTAGTTCACCAGGAGGCAGGCCACGCTGAAGATTTGGTTGATGCTCCCAGTGATGGAGAGGGGAACAACTGTGTCAAATAGCTTGTTCTCCTTCACACGACGGATGCATCTGAGATGAGATGAGATTATACAAAAAGTTATTAGGGCAACAAAATTCTGTTGGCATCTAACCAGGTGCAAAGCAAGTAAGCTATATGCAGTACTAAGTAATAAAGTGCATAAGAATAAATAATGGAATGAGGTAGTATAGACAGGTGTAATAAGTGGAACATCTAATAGGCAGGTATAGGGCTGGGTGATATAGCTTATAAATAATATCTCGATATTTTTAGGCTATCCCACAATATACGATATACTGTATATCTCAATCATCTTGTAGGCTCAATTCTCAAATGTGTATCACAATATTTTTAACCTCAATAAATACGTCAATATTGCAAGGGATGACTACCGGTACATTCACAAAATATTAAAAAATAATATTTTTCAAAACTAATCATCAGTAATGAGGTTATCATGACTAAGTAGGTAGACAAATAATAGAAGAGGCTGGTAAATTCAGAATTTACATTATTTACTGTAATGCAGCCTTTAAAACAAGGAAAAGAGGTCATATCACAATATAACGATATCTTAAATCTAAGACGATATCTAGTCTGATATCACGATACAATAAAATATCCTTATATTGCCCAGCCATATGCTGGTATATACCTCTCCACGTGGACCCTCAGACGTGCAATAGACTGGGTCTCTATCACATCCTCCTCCAGCATCTGGGTCCTCTGTGACAAGAAGGCTGGCCGGTACACCTTGCAGGGAACAAGGTCATCGATGAGGAATCCCTTGTCGACCATGACGGCCACATCAGGAGTGAGGAGAGATACTATTCCCGACAGCTTGAAGATCTCCTTGTCACTGATAGAGCCAGCATAGAGAGCTGACACAAAGGTAATGGCTCCATGTGGTGCCATTCCTATCAGGCCCTTCCAGGTGGGATGAGATTTGTAGGCTGAGAACACCTCACTCTGCAACTGCAGAGACGATGGTGTTTGGCACCGGATTTCTGTACAGTCAATCACCACCTGGGTGTCTGCATACTTTGTGAACTCACAGGGCAGCCGAGCTTTCACAAGCTCTGGGGGCATCCAGATGGGCACTGTCCCCAGCACCAAATACAAGAAGTTGGCCCATGTTGTGACAATTCTGCTGACTGTTGTGCGATGGACCCCAAAGCGATGGCCTAGATCCCTCAACTTCAGTCTTGCCGAAAGGTACATCAGAAAAAGGAAGAGCTCATCGATGGGTGCCAATTTCTGTCAACAGTGCATTAATTTTTAACTCACAATCATGATGTGTGTGTATGTGTGGGTGCATCCCTTGTCATTTTATTTCATGTTATTACTGCTATTTCAACAATTAGTTCTGAGCTTATTGAGTAGTAAGGAGAGATAATGTCTCGTTCATTTCTATCAGGACTGATAACATTATTGAGACTGCTTAACAATTTGAGTCTATCGATACCACTATGAAGACCTTACATTTCTATTATTTGGAAAGACAAGTATACAACAAGCACTAGCAGACTCAGGGTTCTTATAAAACTAAAGCGCTAGGCTACTTATTTACACAACCTTTGTATGTGATGTTATATTTCATATACTAATTGTGTATCTTCCTTTAACGGTTTCAGCTTTTAGCTAAATGGCTTTAAATATATATTTCAGACTCAGGGTCCATAGCAAAACAAACACACAACACAAACAATAAAAGAAAATAAATAGACTTCATAACTCATCATTATGCATTAAGCACTCTAAACCCCATCAGAAAGAAAACTGACAACTGACAAGCCTGCATGTCAGTGTCAGTATGTCAGTGTCAACCCATTCAATGGCATTGCTAAGCTACTCATACCATCTATTGGTGTTGACGAGTACTGCCACTGTATGTGTTACGCTGCAAGCAGGCAACTGAGTGTTGTTATCGTGTGTCCAGTATGGTACTGCAGTCTGCAACCTACCTGGTGTAGAACCGTATGTCCTTGTCGGAGCCTGCGAATCGTTTCAGGTTGAATTTAAGTTGTAATTGGACGGTTTCCAGTTGTTTCTCGCTGAAAAAGCATCGGCTTTCAAAGTGCCGACTACACACTTTGGTGCCCTTAGTGACAACGAAGGCATTACGGCGAATCTTAGCTAGCCACCTAGCCCTTTCCTCTTCATTAGTTGGGAAGCAGTGGAAGCTAAGACGCGAATTATAAAGTTGTGAACTGAAACATTGCGGCACACAGCAGTGGTCAGAAGAGCTCGAGTCCGACCGAGGTTGGTATACATACCGGTTTTGTTTCTTCTGTTTATCACTCATTGTGGTAGTACGGTAAGTTAACGGAGTAAACTATGAATGGACTCTGAGGTAATAAACCTCCACTGGAAGTTGAGACCCCCACTCTGATACTTTCTTTCCTTTTTGTCGTTCTTTTTTCCCCCTTTTATTGTAAAAAAGCTCATTCAATATGTTCTATTTTATAACACAAATAAATGTCATATAATAAATAATAAATTCAATGTTTGTACTGTATTTTGAAAATACTAAAAAAAAAAAAAAAAAACATCTGCCGGAAGTAGTTGTACTGGGTGAAGAACCCGGAAGTTGTTTGGAACGTTGTTAATGCACCTAGCCTGACTTTGGTCTCTGAATTCTGACTTTGATGTCAAAATTCTGAATTTCATATAAATATTTTGAAATGTTTCTCCGTGTTCTGACTTTGATTTTCAGACCTTGGTCTCTGAATTCTGACTTTGATCTCAGATTTCTGACTTCGATCTTAGTATTCTGACTTTCATGTCAGTATTTTGACATTCTTCTCAGACTTCTGACTTTGATGTCAGAATTCTGACTTTATTGTCAGAACTTTGATCCCAGTATTCTAATTTTGTTCTCAGAATTCTGACTTTGGTCTTTGAATTCTGACTTTGATCTTTGAATTCTGACTTTGATCTTAGTATGCTGACTTTGATGTCAGTATTTTGAGATTTTTTTCAGAGTTCTGACTTTGATGTCAGAATTCTGACAATAAAGTCAGAATTCTGACTTCGAACTCAGTATTCTATCTTTGTTCTTAGAATTCTGACTGATCTCTGAATTCTGCCTTTGATCTCAGTACTCTGATGTTGTTTTCAAAATTCTGACTTTGGTCTCTGCATCCTGACTTGGATCTCAGTATTCTAATTTTGATATCAGTACTTTGACATTCTTCTCAGAGTTCTGACTTTGGTGTCAAAATTCTGACCTTGATTTCAGTATTCTAATTTTGTTCTCAAAATTCTGACTTTCGTCTCTGAATTCTGACTTTGATATCAGTTTCTTGATATTGTTCTCAGAGTGTGGACTCTGATGTCAGAATGACTTTGATCTTAGTACTCTGATGTTGTTGTCAGAATTCTGACTTTGATATCAGTATTTTGACATTCTTTTAGAATAGAATTTTAGAATAGAATATGCCTTTATTGTCACTATACACATGTACAATGAAATTGTGAAAATGATGAAAAGACAAACACAAACTGAGCCGAGTTGCTGCATCCGCGTGCACTGCCATCTTGAACGTTGACTTCTCAGAGTTCTGACTTTGATGTCAGAATTTTGACTTCAATTAAACAATCCGTCCGATCGTCGAACCTCTGATTCAGGAGGAACAATGCGGATTCCCTCCTGGCCGCGGAACAGTGGATCAGCTCTTTACCCTTGCAGGCTTGCTGCGGGGAACATGGGAGTTTGCCCATCCAGTCTTAATGTGTTTTGTAGACTTGGAGAAGGCCTTCGACCGGGTCCCCCGGGAGTTCTGTGGGGGGTACTGAGGGAGTATAGGGTACCGGGGCCTTTGGAATGAGCTATCAGGTCCTTGTACGACCAAAGTGAGAGTTGTGTCCGTATACTCAGCACAAAGTCGAATACGTTTCCAGTGGGTGTTGGACTCCACCAGGGCTGCCCCTTGTCTCCAATCCTGTTTGTGATATTCATGGACAGGATCTCAAGGCGCAGCCATGGTGAGGAGAGTGTCCAGTATGGGAACCTCAGAATTGCGTCTTTGCTTTTTGCGGATGACATGGTTCTGTTGGCTTCCTCAGCCCGTGGCCTCCAGCAGGCATTGGGGCGGTCGGAAAATGAGGGTCAGCACCTCTAAATCTGAGGCCATGGTTCTCTGCCGGAAAACTGTGGATTGCCCCCTCTGGTTAGGGAGTGAGCTCCTGACCCAAGCGAAGGAGTTTAAGTATCTTGGGGTCTTGTTCACAAGTGATGGGAAAATGGTGCATGAGGTGGACAGGCGGCTTGGTGCAGCTTCTGCAGCATTGCGGGCGTTTTACCGGGCTGTTGTGGTGAAGAGGGAGCTGAGCTGCAAGGCGAAGCTCTCGATTTACCGGTCCATCTATGTTCCAACCCTCACCTATGGTCACGAGCTGTGGGTAGTGACCGAAAGAACGAGATCGCGGATACAAGCAGCTGAAATGAGTTTCCTCCATAGGGTGGCTGGGCTCAGCCTTACGGATATGGTAAGGAGCTCAGACATCGGGCAGGAGGAGCTAGAAAGTGTTGCTGGTGAGAAGGAGGTCTGGAGCTCCCTACTGAGCCTGCTGCCACCGCGACCCGACCCCGGATAAAGCGGAAGAAGATGAGATGAGACTTACAGAATTCTGACTTTGATCTAAGTATTCAAATTTTTTTCTCAGAATTCAGACTTTGGTCTCTGAATTCTGACTTTGATGTCAGATTTCTGTTACTGTTTTGGTTTTGTTCTGAAAAATCAACCAGAGCTATATACATTTTCCCATTCAAAGAAACCCAGCCAAGGAACTGAAGTTTGACTCCAACTTTAGCAGAAATAGTCAAATCCGATGTAGAAAGTGAAGTGAAGTGTAGAAACTGTGCGTTCTGTGTTTTGGTGCATAATGCCGGCGGAGCTGTCAATCACCCACAACAGGTTAGACGATAGACATTTTGGGAATCCATTGGTCAATTTGGATGATTGACACCTCTATCGAACCATCAGAGCCAATAGAATCGAGGTGCATTCTCCAACACCATGACAACAAAAACTATCCACCAACTGATGGCCCTGGCTGAGGCTGTGGCTGAAGGGGTGGGGCAGATGAGATGCCGGTGCAGAGGCAAAAACACTGTGCGCGAAGACAAGGGTCCTACCTACCCCACACTGTACCTGTCCTCCTGGAACCGAAACCTTTCCTGAACTGTCAGGAATCATTTCAAAGTGACACAGACACATTGGATTAGCCGGTGGAGGCGGTGTAATGCACTCGAACACAATTTATAATCACAAAACAGCAAATGTAAAACATAATTCATGATTATGTCTGTATAAAGTGATGTTTATTTTTGCTCTTCTTCGGCTGCTGTTTCAGTGAGTTTGGGGCGTAGAGTGATGAGACCTATACCGTTGGAATCTGCAGAGTCCCAGCTTTCATATGACATGCTGTTTGTATCGTTAGCATGAACTAGCGTAATCGCTAGCGCCAGTTTTGCGGACATGCGCCATTAGCGTGTTTTTTCTACGTGCTCATTTAGTTGCTTGGTGTCGGAATTGTGTTTCGATTAGGTGAAAATGGTTATCATGAGCTTTTAGCCGAGCTTCTTCCCGTTAAGTGGGTGTGCTGCATGAATTTGTTGCTACATGGTTAGCATGCCCTTATATGGTGTGTGTTGCAACATGCGCACCTGCCCCCGGCACCGGGGGCGCTCGGGTTTAAGAGGTTAATGTTGTAGGTGTGACATCAGATAATTTTTCATTTAAGCTAGGGAGTGGTTGAATGCTAATGTTAGCTGTTGTCTTATAGAAGCTGGTATGTTATTAAATGTGTGTTTTTGAAATATGTCCCCATGTCCGCCAGGATCCAGATTCCCTGAGTTCAAATACGACACTCAAACTTCCCACCCTGTTTGTGACATCAGAGGAAAATGGCTGGGGTGTGAGTATGGTCTGTGTCCATGTTTCTTTCCTTTTTACTGCTGGCACCAACACATACAGGATTGCATGTTCAGTGTCTTGGTAGGTGATCCCTCTTCGGTATGCAAAATGAATGGCTTGTCATTTATTTTGCTTGTGTTTTATATGTATTCATAGTCTGTTGAATCATTTTGTTTTGTGAAGAATAAATGTTGTTTTGATCCTTTGAGATATGGTGGTGATGATGAGTCTCAATAATAAACACAGCTCGACATATGAGTCCCAGCTGGTTGCAGCACACACGAAAACTTCACAGTGTGAGCAGAAAGTATGTGTTTGATGCTGCTTTAATATAGCCTAGTAGTCTAGTTACTGTCTGCTTAGACTTCTTTGCTACAGACTGTTGTGACATGGACTTTGATGAGAAGATGAGCACGCTGATGCTCTGGAGCACTATATTGATGCCAATTACATCTGCCAACAGGAGTGGGATGGAAAATAAAAGGAGAGATGACAAAAGAAACGTATTAAGAGAAAAATAAGTCACATGTTAGAGACGTGATGACATGTTGTGACACACACATAGATCAGTACATCTAGAATTAAAAGAAGACATCTCTTTTTAGTCTTTGGTTTATGTTCTGCGGTTACAGCACCTACTGTTTTTGTTTACATTATCACTATATGGACATTATAATGCCTCATCTACTAGTTAAATGTAGTCAATTTCCTGCCTGTATTAGCAATACAATTAGGTGAAGGAGACCTATTATGCTTTTCCAGTTTTTTCATTTCCTTCTTGTTTTATGTATGTTCTTTTGCATATAAAAATATAAGAGGTTGTAAAAGTTAAAAAGTCCAAAGTCCACGCCAACAGGAGCTCCTCTCTCCCCCAGAAAACACTGCTTCTAAAGTGCCTGAAAGACTAAAACTATTTTACCTTAGAATAACAGCTTCAAAATGATTCAGTTGCAGTGAGAGGGTAGGATCACAGTCCATACACTTTACTATTGCATACAGCAACAGCTATTAACGATTTTGTTCAAATTTTTATGGACTATGAACTTTTATGGAGAAAATGTTTTCTGTTTTTCCCCCTGATGTTCTCCCGCTGCGCTGCCTAAACTCTGTGGTTTACGGAGTTTCCTGAAAGAATCCTGTAACTGCTGTGTACAGTAGTTACAAGTTAGCTCTGCTAGCTGACTCTTCTCAGAGCATTGCCAGAGAGTGTTAGTGTTTACAACACTATCACAGCAGCTTTGGAGGTTTTCAGCCACGTTTGGGCACCAGAACCGGACAAGCAGGCAATTGAACTGGGCTCAGCAGCCTCTACGGACATCATACCAGAGGTGAAGAGCCCAAAGAGTTATATGTCTCGTGTTGTTGCACTTGCTTGATGTTTGACTGTTTAGACTTAAGTCCGACTCAAGTATGTCATTAATTAAATTGAAATTGAGGGAAATGTAACTTAAGTGAGAGATTTTGTATAGGCTACAGCTGTCATGGTAATGAGTGAAATACATTTGTTTCTAAATAATCTGCTAATGTAATAACATCTTTATTATAATTGTATTTAGTTATAATGTATGTCTATAATGTATTTCTATAGATCTGCAGACACTGCAGTCAAGTTTGATTATAGTACAGTATATATTTAAGTTGATGGTTAATGTTATATTTAACTGGTCAATGTTTGTAATATAATTTTCATAGTGTTGAAGTGGGAATTTCTTCCTATGAAGATAAATTAGTTACAGCAGAGCAGGAGCTAAAGGGTAGTTTGGGAGCCCGAAAGGCACAGTCTCCTTGATGATTGTTATACTCACACAAAATTGACTTATCATCTGGATTACATCATGCTGTCATGATCTATCATTTTACTTCATTTAATTATATTAATGCTTTCTTTCCCCAGGACCAATCAATGATCATAGAGAATTGTACTGAAAAGACTTTTTTCGTATGACCTCACACTGTACCTACTGTTCAGCAAATTTAGCTGTTCTATAACTACACATGCTTGCTTGCAAGAAACACTGAGAAAGCATAACTGCCACTCAGAACAGAAAAAAAAGATAAAGAATTTCAACTGTCTTGCTTTAGAGAGGAACCTGCACTTATTGTAAGTCGCTTTGGACAAAAGCATCTGCCAAATGAATGCAGGTAATTAAGAAGCATCACTGATCCACGGCACCTCTTCAATCTTTTGTGACCTTCAAATCTACAGTCTGACAGTCCAACAAAACACTACAGCAGCTGATTTCACTCATTAGTCCCTCGTCTCTGACTGAAGGCGGCTAATTGTCACGGGTGTGTGTGTTACAATAAAACTATAAAAACTGAATAAGGTCTCTACTGGGGAGCCACTGGTCACAAGCAACAAAGAGGCAGGGGTTAAACAAAGTTTTACACAATTTATTTAAAAGAATAAACACAGAATAAGCTAAAATACTATAAAACAATGGCAGCAAATGCTCTAAAAGGATTATGAAAAAAATAATAAAAGAAGAGTCTACTGGGTGACGATGGGTGGGAGAGGCGGGTCGAAAAGACGGGGTCCAGGTAACAGTCCAACTTATGAAGTCCAAAACCAGTACCTTGCCACCTTCACGCTCTTTCTCCTCTCCAGCTGCAGCCGCGCTGTTGCCGCCCGTGGCACCTCCAGCTGACGTGTAGAAAACACAATCATTGAATCGTTGGATTTTACTGAGAGACCCCCCTCCAGAAAATAACACTAAATAAACTAACAAATCACACGTAATTCAACAAAAATAAGCAAAAGTTAAACCAAACAAAAGCAATACACAAGGCATGCAAATAAAATCCAAACAAAATGATTTCAAACAAAATTAAAGCTCTGGTCTACGATCTGAGAAAGGTTTGAAAAAAGTATCCCCCCCCCCCCCCCCCCCCCCCCCCCACACACACACACACACACACCCCTCCCCTCTGTGCTCCTTAATCCCTCCCCTCCGAGCTCGTATCGCTCTCTCCTTGGAGCCTCCCGCGACACACCCCCTCCCGCAACAAGCACCAAGAGCAACAAGCCGGCCGGCAGAAACCAAATACAGGATTCACAGGTAAAGTTATTACAATGCACGTTGAAACTCACGTAAATCTGGTAAGTCATTACAATGTCCACAGCTAAGCTCCACAGCCAAGCTAGCGTAACGTCATTAGCATGTTACAGCTACGTTACGTTACAGCTACGTAATAAGTTACTATTTATCAACAGCTAAGTTAGCCACTTCTAAAAGTTACTGAGGGCTAGGGCTGCCACGATTAGTCGACTAGTCACGATTACGTCGACTAATAAAATCGTTGACAACTAATTTAATAGTCGACGCGTCGTGTTTTTTTTTTTTAAACCTTATTTTCTCTCTCTGCTGCGGCACCTTCCACTGCCGCGTCTGCCTTTCTGTCATTGACACACATGCGCAGTAGTGGTAATCTGGGTCAGCCGTGGTGTCACCTGAAGTTATACCAGACGGGCTCTCTGGTATCATGGCTACCCGGCGGCAACGGAGCTCAAAAGTGTGGGAGCATTTTAAGAAAACAAAAGAAAAAAGTGTGCGATGCAATATCTGCAAGACAGAACTTGCCTTTCACGGCAGCACAAGTGCGATGCACGAGCTCCTGAAAAGGAAGCACGTTGTTGCTGACAACGACGATGGAGAGGGACCGTCGTCTCGTTAAGCTAACTGGCTAGTTAGCTGCTAATATTAGCGTAAACAGAGAGCTAATTTACTACTTACTCATATTGATAGCTGTAAACGTTAACATTAGCGATGACGATTTGATTCATTAGCCTTAGGAACAAGAGCCTTGTGCAGTTTGGGATTATATAGAGTCAGAGTGTAGTAAAGTTGAATACAGTTCGTTGTGAGCACTGAGCACAAAATGCACTTTTGTTATATTCAGGGATACAAACAGCGCGCCGAAAAGCGCAACTCGCTTTTTTCGTGGCCAATTAGGTGACAATTTGTGTGAATCGTTCAGATCCGAAGACTTTT
Source organism: Pagrus pagrus (assembly GCF_965226575.1). NCBI lineage: Eukaryota > Metazoa > Chordata > Actinopteri > Spariformes > Sparidae > Pagrus > Pagrus pagrus. The sequence goes on from NC_140202.1 coordinate 8,363,893, forward strand.
TGTTTGGGGGGGGTGCGTCTCAGCTCTGGTCAGTAGAATTAACAGGCTGACAGTGACAATCACGTGAAACTGAGGCGAACTCATTCATGGTTGCCTCTGATTATACTGATAATAGCCTACCTATTAGCTTCCAATGTAGACGCGCGACATGCGCGCTCACAACCCAATCGGTGCGACGGCGAAGCCGTTTTTTCCCCCCGTGCATGTCCGTGGAGCTGTGCCTCGCGTTGGGGTTTCATTCATCCATTTATTCATCTTACTTACTGCTTCATTTAGCTGCCACAAGCAAATAAATAGGCTGATTTGGTGTAAACATGATAGCAATGTTAGCATAAAGGCTAACGTCTCCGTCGAACAAGTAAACAAGTGTTGACAATACTGCAGAGAGAGACGACGTCTAATAACACAGAAACAAACTAACGGCAGCTTTCACAGTCATAAGCAGCATCGGCATGAAAGTCATCTGTGTCACAACATCCACAATAAAGACGAAGATTACCTGCTCAACAGAAACTCGGTTTGAGCCCTCTTTGTTTCACATCTCCGGTTTGTGTCTTTTCAGTGACAGACTTTCTTTCTTTGACTCTTTGTCAGTGGGGCAAGCAGAGGCAGCTGAACTGCTCAGGGCAAAACAAACCTCTTGTCCACTTGTAGTTTCAAATGCGGAAGTGGGTCGGGACCAGACGTGAGCAGGAGCAGGAGAGTGAGCGAGGATTGGATCGGAAAATTTATCCAATAGGAGCCATCCGGACCGGATGGTTCCTATTGGTCAATTTCTTTTCAGTTTTACAGGCACTAGAGAGAATGGATTTATTTGGTTCCTTTTACTCTTCACATTGTGTAGGTGGTACTATTGGGTCATAACCACCATCTAAATAATGTTGACAAATCTTTCAAATCGTAGACCATAGTGTAACCCTGGTTAGTTTCATAGTAGTGTAATTTACAGAACCCTTTGAATGCATCGTAGTTGTTTCTCGTCCGGTAGTGTAATTTATGAGCTTACCTGAATGCATCACCCGCAGCTCTCGGTGTGTGAGAAGGTGAGCGACAGAGAAAGGAGAAACCTCATGTAGCCGTGGAGCAAAGTGTCCTCGTTCGGCGACCAAACGTGATCATAGTTGCGAATATTGTGATAAAACTGTCGTTAGGAAGTGAGTGTGAAGAGATACTTAACTGGTGGAAGTGAAGTCGATCCCGGGAGCAACTCCGACAGTGTTTCCTCGAACTTTTCTGAACTATTCTGGTGAGTTAGCTGCACCGTTAGCTTGATTAGCAGTATCATTCTGGTTCAGTACATAAAGAAAAAGCCAGTCAGGATAGTCAATAAATGTTTAATGGTATTGAGACGTGTTTTTTGTGATGTTGTGGTGATATGTTGTTATTGTGTGTTATCGTGACGAACGGTTAGCAGTTTTCCGAGCTGTTAGCTCAGCTGCGGCCTGGTAATGAGGCCGAGCGTAGCTCCATAGCTGTCGCTGTAGCTCAGATACCACAATGATGCAGTATTTCATGTGTTTTTTATTTTCTGTATTTGAGCTGTTTATATTCTAAGTGATGAAGCTGTATTGTTTAATGTACACTGGAAGAAGTAAAGAGACAGTCATTTAAGCTGATAAATAATTACGCTGCATATTATGCAGGCTGGTTTTTTTTTGAGGGACGAGTTCTTCGGCCCAACTGTGATCCACATCACCCGCCATTGCCGCGTGGAGGCCCTTGGTTCAACTACAACCTGTATCACCCGCCATGCTGCATGGAGGCTCTTGGTTCATCGGGACCGCAGTGTGGACATCAGTGTGGTAGGACAAGGCTCAGTCCGGAGGAGTGACACATTTTAGTTGCACTTTTTTTTCTGAGATCTCAGTATTTTTTTATTTATTTTTTTTAATTATTTTTTTCACCCCTTTGCAAAAAAAAAACCAAACTGACAAAGGAACTTTAAGAACTCTTTTCTCCTTGGAGGACCCTGAAAGACAATGAATAAACTGAAACAGACAACGGAAACAGGGAAGAATAAAGACAATTGAACCCATTAGAAGGGAAAGAAACACATTTTTTAAATTTTTTTCTATACCAGTACTTACCTGGGTCAGCTAATTTTATTTCATTCTGTGAATTTAAGTTATGTGGAAAGAACTGCATTTCATTTAATGAGTGTAAAAATTGAACATTTAAATATATACATTTATACCACATTCTGTGTTGTGTGTTATGTGGGCTGGAGATCAGTTGCTCTCGTGCTTCAGTGCTACTGCCAGTCTCCTTACCCGAACCTAGTTGATCAGAACGAACCCGAGAAGACTGAGAAAAAGGTTACAATAGCTTTGAGGGGGGTTTCTCTTGTCCTTCCTCTATATTGATCCCTATTGATATTACAAAAATATACAACATATTACACGAAGCCTGCCTCAACTAGAGTTGTTCCGATTCCGATGCCAGTATCGGAAATGCCTCCGATACTGCCGAAAATGCCGGCATCGGTATCGGCGAGTACTGGAGTCCAGGCACCGATCCGATACCACGTAATTTATTAGCCTAGCTCCGTTAGCTCTGAGATTCTACCGGATACGTGTCCGCTGCGTTACGGCTCCGACGGTTTGGCTCCGTCGTCCTCGGGCAACCCCCACCAGCTGTGTTTTGAGTCCGCCACAGCTCAGCTCCGCCGATCAGCTGGAGTTACGAAACGGAGGAATTCCCGCGATGATTACATAATCACGCACGACCGCAGTTATATGTATGTGTTATAAACACAACAACACGAAGTGTTCCCGACTGAAGGATTAGAAGAAGAGCGCATATTTGTCTCTTATTTGAGGTTTTTGTGCTTGTATCAACACGGAGTGTTTTATTTTGAAAATTAACCGGATGTCATGTTATTATTTTGTGTCTGGCTTCCTGTCTGCTCTGTGCTGAATTCGGCTTTATACTATTCTTTTTAAAAATAAATGGCTTTCATTTGCTGTATTCATTCATGTTTTACAAAGGGTTTAACCTGAGCCAGGCCTTACCACATTGATAATCATATCACAGTCATGCAGGCGTAGTATGATATATATCATTTTTTATAACACACTGGTATCGGTATCGGTACTCGTATCGGCCGATACCCACAGCATAAGTATCGGAAACGGTATCGGGAGGGAAAAAATGGTATCGGAACATCTCTAGCTTCAACCCCTCCACACTTCCCGCAATGCGTCTCCCTTTGTCCTTTCCACAGCCGCGGTCACTAGCTGCGGTCTCCTGCTGGGTCCGTAGCAGAAGGCGTGCCAATCAGTTCCTCTCTCCTCGTCCGGCCATAGGCGTCTCTGCCTGGCTGCCGTTTTTTTCCTTTTGTTCTTCTTCACCCAGCTTTTCTACCTGTGGGGCCCCACCTGACAACCCCCACCACCAATCACAAGCCTCCAGCCTTCCGTCTCCTTCCGGGGCAGCACTACGCCGCGTCACCCCTGTGAATATGATTTAAAAAGACAGCGCCGCCACTGGTCCCACCACCAGAAATAGTGACCCTGTGACATAATCACTGAAGTCTGCTGTTGTTAACATTACCTGACAAGATTTTGGAAAAACAAGCTCAGACTTGGAGATATCATATGCATGTTGTGTACATAAGGTACAGGTAAGGTAAATACTATATATTCCTATACAACAAATTGGATGATGTGACAGTGGCATGAATTATTAACAAATACAGGCAGGATAAAACTTGTTTCAAGGCTTAGGGATGGAAACAATTGAGATTAGTCCCAGGTGTAGATAGAAAACATAACGGTACAGTGCGATTGTGGCAATATTTTTGACAACAAGTTGGTTGATCTACAGTTGCGTTTGTGGCGATGAAAGCAGGTATTTTAGGCCAAAACATTACCCTTTTCTTATCCTAACCTAGTAGTTTGTGTACTTAAAACTGGCCAAACCATAAGCACAGTGTTGTTACAAGATGAGATAGAAAATTGAACATAAAGAAATGCAAAGTTTCAACACATCAGTGGTTTGCAGAATTGTACAGCCAGCATTTAATCTGCCGACTTTGGTTGGCATTCCTGCTCCTGCAAAATAAGACACCTTTCCAGACATGCTTGAGCACTAGGAGTAGTTGTTGTAAGTGTCCTACTAACTCCCCCTCTCTTTCTCTCTCTCTGTAAGGCGAGGGTCATTATGTCCCTCATCTCATCAGTGTGCGCGCGCGCGCGCATTCGCACACGTGTCCTTCATCTCAACAGAGCACTGATAGCTTTCTGATCCCTCCATTTCCTCGTGCAACACACAGCCCAGCACACACTACAATGGATGTATTGGCCATAACAATGCAAGACTGATTCATTCCTCAGTTATAATCACACATTCATTCTCTTAGGCATTGAGGAGAGAAAGACTGGGGATAAAGAAAATGAGGGAAAAGATCAGGAAAGGAGCAACACACCAATTCTGTATGTACCAATCATAAGCTCCATCTGCTTAGATCTAAATAGAAAATATTATTAGTATTCAGACCTGTAATCCCTTGTTAAAGCTCATTTTGTTTGATGACACTATCCTAACCGTCCCTCACTAGCATGGATTAGCGATAGCATCGATATTGGCATGGATAAGCAATAGCATGACTATTAGCTAGTTGTCACTCAAACAGAAGTTCTTCTTGTGTATTGAGGAGCTGCAGAGTTTATTCATGGTCAAACTATAACTGTACTAAAACTTTCCATCTGCGCCAGTCTTCTCGGTCTTATCAGTCAATATCAAAATACACTGGAGGCGGGCTATAAATAAAGTTTTTGGAAAAGTGTCTTTGAGGTTGAGTTTTTTTTGTTTCTTTGCTGTTATAATTGCTGTGTCCAAATTCAGGGGCTGCAGCCTTCAAGGACGCGGCCTTTGCGGCCCACGAAGGCCAGGTCCTTCAGAGAGACCTTGAAGGCCGTGTCCATCGTTGTTAAATGGGGCGGTCTAGCCTTCGGAGCATTTCCTGGTTGCGTCACCAGATGTACCCGCCCTTTACCCTCACGTCACGATTGTGAATGAAGAAATGCATTAAAGTATGTTTTAGTTCAAATCTATCAAACGTGTACATTTATTTGTGTGTGTACAAAAATTAACGACAAAATGTGTCAAATCTAAATTGAATCATTAACATTACAAAATAAACATTAACCCATTGGTGAATAACAACTATATTTACCATAGCATTACCAGCATCACGTATTTTAACTGAAAGTTAAATTTGGAGGTTTTATAGTCCCTTGAAGTTTAACATGTCTGGCGTTGGATGTTCACATGACTAAAAACCGAGTATAAACCCATTACTTAAATTTTAATGTCATTCTGCGCCACTTGATGTCGCCATTTTCTCTTGCTTCCTCTTCTGTTTCGGGACTGAGCAGCGGTGCGCAAAGGATCTTGGGGTATAGCAGGCTGCGAAGGATAGTAGCGGTGCGTCTTCCAAAAAGAGGGAAGGGCAGGCTGCATTTGAAGGAGCCTTTGAATTTGGACAGCCTTAGCGTAGCGTTGTGACGTAATTGGCCTTCAAATGCGCACCTCGTGGGCTGCAGCACCCTGCATTTATATCCCAGGGAAATTACAGTCTTATGGTGTTAATTTAATTCCACTTGTCAAAGCAGTGTTGTCCTCTTCTCAGTTTTCCCATAATTGGAATCAGAGTTTGAAAAAAATCAAAGTGGTTTATTGTGTGTGTGTGTGTGTCCAGAGTTAGGACTATTGATTTTAGAAGTTAGTCAAAAGGGGGAAAAAAACAACACTGAGCTCCTGGTGGCCTGTTGCCTTGATAATGAGGCGAGTCTGGATGGTGAGATAACCAAATCTGTCGCCCAAACACATTCATACACACAAAAGCGACAGCACACACTCAAACACAACTTGCGTATTACTTGGTAGGGAGGCCAAAGTCTGTAAATGAATAATAAGTAACTCCCAGATTATCTATACAGGGCATTAATGTAACCATAATCACATATACTAAACATAACATACTTGAGTGCGACTGTATACCGTTTTTTACATAATAGGACACTTAACCTTTTAGAACAGACAGCAGGTTATTATTAAAAAATATCTACACAGAATATTACTGCAGCACTGATGCATTTGTTTTGTTTACCATTTAAGAAAATGGCTGAAATGTGAGCTCTGCGAGAGTACGTAGGGTCTCTGAAACTCAATTTACTCAATGACAAAATGCTTAAAGTGAGTTTTTTTCCCATTTTTCATAATTATGATAAAAATTACTGGAAGCCAAATACCGTTACTGTGTCTCTGTTTTTAGAAAATATTACATGAAATCTTAAAGGTCACTTGTGAGGACCCCGAACAGGCTGAGCAGTTTAGAAAATGGGTGAATGCTAAAGGTTGCTAAGTGGTGGGGAATTGAATTATATACTTTGTGACATTAATAATGACTTGATATGAATGTCAGAGAGAGGGGATGGAAGTCATTAAGGAGAGAGAGTCGCATTTTAAGCTTTGTGTGTTTACTTGTCTTTGTGTGAGTAATACTGACTGACGGCACATTGATTTACTTAAGTGCAATATGTCATGCAGCTAAAATCAATCATTGACACAATGGGTGATCCTGGACACGCCATATTTAACATCATACACATGTTGGCTCAGTGTGCGGCACTGATTCAGGCAGCATCCTGTGGAGTTAAGTGGTTTTGACAAAGTGTTTACTTGTTGACACAGTGGGATGTGTTCAAGTTTGTGAGGCTGACATTCACAATAGTTTCATTGCTAAACAGGGGCCGTTACAGAAAGCACTGAGCTGTTATATAAGCTCTTCTGGCTTTTTTACAGCTGCCTTGCCCAAACTCACACAACCACAAAGTGCCTTTGATGTCTTTTTGTCTCACTTTCTGGTCGTGTTGTGTTTCTTTGAAGTCATTTTGTCTCTCTTGGTGGTTGTGTTGATACCATTTATAAACATTTTGTGCCTTTTGTGGTCATTCTGTATGTAATTACAGTTGTTTTTTGTCTCTTTTGTTTCTCTTTGTGGTTGTTTTTGCTTCCCTTTATAAACATTTTGTGTAGTCTTTGTGGTCATTTTGTGTCTAATTACAGTTGTTTTTTTTGTCTCTTTGAAGTTGATATTTTTCTCGTTGTAGCTGTTTTGTATCTCTTTGAAGCTGTTTTGTGTCTCTTTGCAGTAGGTTTGAGCATCTTTGAAGTCTGTTCGAGTCTCTTTGTAGTCAGTTTGAGTCTCTTTGTTCACATTTCATTTTATTGGCAGCTACACTGCAGCTTGTATTTCATTTACTAGATTATCGTATATCTGAGAAGCACGACAGTGAATGATCAAGTAGAGCAAAGAGCTAGCTAAAGAAATAAATTGAAAAACTAAGAGGAGAGAAAGAGATTGGTTTAGAGCAAGCAGAGTGAGAGACCGAAAATGATTCAGTCAACTGAGGATGTGTCTTGATAGCAGTGACATTCTCAGGTGAATAACTGGGTGTTTGTACATGCAGACTAACGTTGAATTAGGGTCAATATTTTTGGAAACATTCTCTTGACTTTTAAGTGGTTGAACGTGTGTATAGATGGGTTGAAAAAGAGGCTCACTGCTTACCAAGTCAAAAAACCTTTATGCAAGGATGCTACTGCTATAAAGCTAGCATTCCATCAACCTTTGGCCCCTATGAAGAAATGCATGCCTATAAGAAAAGGCATACAATGAACCAGAACATTATTTTTAGAACAAACCAGAACAAAACTCTGCTTTGTGACATCAGTGAAACCAATCAAAATGGAGCAGTGCCAGTTATTGTATTCGGGGACTGAAAAGAAATTAATACAGCTGCCAATGGCATGTCATCAGAGCAGCGCTGTATTGTGACATTAATACAGCTGCCAGCTATGTGTCATCCGAGACATTAATAAAGATGGAATGATTTAACATGGAGTCAGATGCCAAAGAAAACATCTTCCTAATTCAAAGCAGTCCATGACTCAGATGGGAGGCGGCCAACTGACAGTCACAAATAAGGAGAAGAGAATATTACATGGGTGATGTTGTAATAATGTTGAGTAATGTTGCATCATTTTGTACTGTAACAGAGGAAGTTGCCCTTGACAGTGACCTGCACTGACCATAAGGCAGCTGTCAGAATGAGAATACTTTCCTTGCAACTGAATTAGCAGTGATGGAATCTATGTAACTAAGTACGTTTACCCAAGCACTGTATTTAAATACAATTTTGAGGTACTTGTGCTTTACTTGAGTATTTCCATGTTCTGCTACTTTATACTTCCAATCCACTACATTTTTTGAGGCAAATACTGTACTTTTTACTCTTCTACAATTATTTAAGAAGTTTAATCACTAGTTACTTTGCAGATTGAATGCTGCATTAAAGCCAAAGTGCCACATTTTTAAATTAGTTTATTTTGTCACAAATCAGATTTAAAAACAAAAACAAAATGCAGATTCTGATAATCATAAAAATGTTAAATACTTGATCCAATAATCAGCCAAACTGATATCTGGTCAATCCATACATACATGTTAATACAAGTACAAATGAATTGTATTTGTAATTTTGCTACTTAAGTACTGTAATGTCCAGTAATAAATGGGACTAGTTAAGGCTGCATAGTGATCGGAGATTGTAGGCTACAGGGACTGCAGTGTAAACATGCGCAGTAGCAGTGTTTAGGGAAGCAGCGGCGATTTTGAGATCTGTGTGTTCCCGACTAGACTCTCATTAAAGTTCACAAACTGAGAACTGTGACTGTTCATTGAACATTACAAGTACATTTATTGCCAGAAATTAAATTTTACATTCAAGTACATTAATATTAGATTCGTTAAGACTTTTATTCAAGTACTATTTATATGTATGTGTATATAATAATGTATATATATTTATATGTATAATATTACATTATATTTTTACCAAATTGATATTTTAACACTATAACTTTACTGTTACTCAAGGATGACTTTCTAGTTCTTCTTACAATGCTGTGTATAAGTACTGTGTAAGTCGCAATGCTAAAATATAATAATACATTCATTAAACATTTTCAAAGAAAAAAAAAAAATCTTTTATTATAAGTGATTATTGCATCATGGTAATACTTACTAAGGATGAAACATCCCCCAGGGGGATGTTTTCAGAGAGCAAGGGAGGTCCAAGTGGTGCAGTTTGTATGACTTTTCACTTAGTTATTTCAAACTTGGACTCTTTCATCAACTGTAACTTTTCAATAATAGTATTCTATGATGTGCTATTGACTTTATCATTTTTTTAATCTATTTTCTCCTCGCTGGTTATCAGACAGAGTCAGCCAAAACACTGGCGATGCCCAAGAGCCCCTTTCAAAAAGGTATTTTTAAAAGCAGGAGCAGTCAGTGTAGCGTGCTGCTTGTACTCCATTCTACTGACAGTGTGTAGTATATGGTTATGGTATCTGTTCTTAGTGAGAATGGTTTGTAAGGCACTGGTTTGAGTCAGCTAGAGCATCAGTGACACCTGGGGTAGCATTGTAGAAAAATAGTGGTCTGTTTAATTATAGAAAAGGAATGAAGCAGGGGACCACTGCACCAGCTGCGGGCCGGATGTTAGTACAGGTAGCTCTACACTGAACCAAGCTACATTCATCTGTGGAATTAATATTCATGTTTTGAACCTTACAAATGTACAACTAGGCACAGCTTATTCCAATGTGAAGGTGTGCTTAAAGAATGATTCAGCCATTCATACATACATTTTCCAATGACCTAAGGGTTTATACAAAACCTGGTGCAATTAATTTAGAAACATGTAAGATGATGAGATTTCCAGGCAAGTTATAGATCTGACCATCAATTACTCGCAGGGCTTGCAGTTTGATCCTCAGCTCTACCTGTCCACATGTCATGCTCCCACACACTGATGTGTGAATAGGTGATTGAGAGGCAAATTGTAAAGGTGAAAGGTGCTATATACTGTAAATGCAGCCCAGTTAGCTTTTAGACATGTAATTAAGTTCAGTTAAAGCAGCTGTCAAGGTTAAAACTACAATGGGAAATCCTTTCCATGAAGAAAGAAGGGATTCACATGTGTTTAAAGAAGTGCTTGAACACTGGAAAGATGGCCTTTGCATTAAACTAAGTTTTAAATTGGTGCTAATGACCAGAGAATACAGAGAAAAAAAGCTGTGGTATTCATTAGATAGAAAACCTACAACAACCAGAATACACTGCATAGCAGGTGATGTACCACAAGTTGGGCAGTGCTTCATTTTCAGTCATTGAGACGCTAGCATCTCACGGATCTCAGCGGCTTTCCAGTTGCTCATCTTGACGTCCGTTGATGAAGTGATGGACTGATTGCTGTGATCAGCTGTTTCCTGGTTTCAAAACTCTCCAGCTGTGGGCCAGACACACATCCCATGTATGGAGGTGTTCCTCCGCTGTGTCAATGTGATGACGTCATCAGTCGACTCGACTTCGACTTTATTGATGGATAAGTCGACTTGAAAAAATCTGAAGTCACTAATGCCCTAGAATGTATTAAAAAATATGTATTGCTATTTATTATCAAAGTGCATGTATCATTATGTGTTCTACATGTTTGAATAATTTCAAGATATATCATCACTTTATGGGCATATGGATAGATACTGTATCATTTCTCTCTTCATACATTGCAAAATAACTTACCTTTGAACCTGTCAGGATTGCTGCTGCATCAACACATAAGGTCAGCCCTTTTGTGTTTGTCCTATTAGTGAAAAACATCTCAGATCCCTGTAGTGAGCGAGAGAATTAAGAGCAAAGAAACTGAGAAAAGCGACTGACAGCAGCCGCATGTTTAGTTACTTACAGTAACCTTCAGTTGAATCACTGAACCTGTTTCTCTAACAACAGTGCTGATTGCCTCGCCTCACTGAGACATTACCCCGCAATCAAAGCATCGCCACCCTGTGATCTCTCCAATCAGCTTCCATCCATTTCTGAATTATGCAAATTCACTTTCTCATTAAGTAGCCAATATAAACAAAACAAATTGCTATCTGTTAACCATTCAGTTGCTGGAGGTGTAAAGATGTTACATGAAGCTGTGCTCTGCACTGCTGGGCTTATAAGTTATTTTCTCTCTTGTGGATTCACTGCGGTTACAATGGAGTCCAAAGGTGACCCAGTTTCACTGTCAAAAACATCCATAGAAACTTCTCAAACTGCTACTTCTCCGCTGGCCATCTGTGTTTATCAAACACTCACATTTTTACCAGATGGCTAAACATGCTTCTGTTTCAAATCCTCACCTCAAAAGCTCACACACTGGCTTACCCGACAGGCCTCACACCCTGTTTCGTTTACAGGAAATGCAGTGTCAGACTAGCCAATTTTTATACCATGGGAGTCAATTTGAACAGAACTAACTTCTAGTAACTAAAGTTAGATGTTGCAGAACTGTCATGCTGCTGCCACCGTTCATAAGTCTGACACATCTGTGTCACACCCTAATCTCAGATGTCTTTGTCAGTCAGCTTTGCGCTCTTGTGTGGTTTATGTGTTGAAGGCTGCATCTGCCAAACCCATTGAGAAAAACATCACATTTTTCACTGCTGGAGGATAAATGACGTTCTTTGTACAGTACTACACCAGTCATATGTTTCTAAATATAAAGCCTGGCCTGCACTCTCACTAATATACAGTACAAAATACACATCAGAAAAGCATCAAATACCCTGATTAGATGGGACTTGTGGAACAAGCTTTAGGAGAGCCAGTTTGGCCCAAGAGGAGGTACATTGAGTTTTACAGGCTCTTTACAGCAACACTGTACGATCATGGGAAAATAGAGATGTCCTCTTAAAAACTTCTTGTCGTAAGTTGCAGGGACCATATTACTATTCTGACCTGCTTAGGCGTGGTTGGGGACACTCATACTGTTAGTGATAATAATTATTGTTATTGTTATATTATTATTGTTATTATTATCTTGTAGTGTCTTGTTATCTGTTTCTACTTCCTGCTCACCTGTGTTCCAGAGTTTTGTTTCCCTCCTGTGCTCCTCCCCAGTCTGATTCCCCCCCCCCCCCCCCCCCCCCACACACACACACACCTGTCTCACATCAGCCTTGTTAGCACTTGTGATCAGTTTTTGTATTTCTTTTGTATTTTGCTTTGATTGCCTTTTGTTGCCACTTTATTGTTCACACTTTTGGATTTCAGATAATTGGATGTTGGACTCATTGGTTGTTTTCAACCTGCCTAACTGTGTGTTTTGCATTTGGGTCCTTTTGTGTTATTGTGACAAGTGTAGCCAAGGTCCATCAAAATGTAGTCAGGGGTGGTTTTGTTTTGGTGTTTAGAGGTTGTCTGTCATAAACGTAAAGGATAAGTTCACCCAAAAATACAATTAATTCAGTTGTTCATTACACACTCTCATGGAGAGGAAAGTCAGATAAAGTTTCTTAGTCAACAAAATATTTCTGGAGCTTCGCAGCAAAGCAGTGTTGCAGCATTCAAGAACATGGGGGCATTACAGCCAAAAAAGATCCATTCTGTCCAGTGTAATCAAAGTCTCTGAAAGCCCCCGAGATCCCAAATTGAATGTAAAAGGTGTTACTAACATCCTTGCAGTCAAGCTTATGCACCCACTTTAACTTTATGCTAACACTTTAGCTTAGTGGCTAGATTGTGAAGAGTGTAAATAACATTTTCCTATTCAATTTGGGATCTTGGGACTTCCTTATTCTGCAGCATCTTAAACAGCCGTCTGCAAAACTTCCTCAGTGAGCACAATGTCCTGAGCAAGAGTCAGATTGGTTTTTACACCACAACACAGAACCATTGACCACATCTACACCCTCCACACCCTCGTCCAGATACACGTCCACCAGAACAAAAACACAATCTCTTGTTTTGTAGATTTCAAGAAAGCATTCGACTCAATTTGGCATCATGGTCTGTTTCTGAAACTACTAGAAAAAGGTATTGGAGGAAAAATCTACGATATCATTAAGACAATGTACATAAATAATAAATGCGCTGTACAAATTGGAATCATGGAAACAGATTTCTTTCCCCAAAGTAGAGGGGTGAAGCAGGGCTGCAGTCTGAGCCCCACCCTGTTTAATATTTACATCGATGAATTGGCCAAATCCCTGGAAGAGTCAGATACCCCTGGTCTCACCCTCTCTGACATAGAAGTCAAATGCTTACTACTTGCAGATGACCTAATACTACTCGCTCCATCAAAAGAGGCTCTACAAAAGCAACTAGATCACCTGCAAAAGTTCTGTCAGACCTGGGCCCTGACCGTTAACCTGGAAAAGACAAAAGTCATGGTCTTCCAGAAACGACCTAAGATTTAGAAAAACCAACACCGGTTCCACCTGGACTCTACGGACATAGAACACACACACAGCTACACATATTTAGGACTAAATATCACATCGACGGGAAATTTCAATCTGGCCATTAAGGATCTCCGAGACAAGGGCAGAAGAGCTTTCTGGACTATAAAAAAATCCTCAAACATAGACATACCTGTCAAAATCCGGATCAAAATATTTCAATCCATAATTGAACCAATTTTATTGTATGGTAGTGAAGTGTGGGGCCCTCTCATAAACCAAGACTTGGGACAAACACCCAATGGAAAGCCTGCACACAGAGATCTGCAAAAGCATCCTCAAAGTCCATAGGAACAACCCCAATAACGGATGCAGAGCTGAATGAGGCCATTTTCCCCTGTTAATTCGGATCCAAAAAAGACCTATAAAATTCTACCAACACCTCAAATCCAGCGAGCCCGGCTCCTACCACTACAAAGCCCTACAATGCCAAGAGGAGAGCATTAAAGGAGTCCCCGCACCCAGCTAGCCCACAGGCTCAGCTCCAACAGCACCGGGCACCTAGACTGCCCTCACACAATCCGGCCCCACCAAATTATAGCAAAAGAAAAAGACAATTACATCAACTATTGACATCCACAACCAAAACCCAAAGCAAACTCCAATGCTTTTTGGCCCTAAACAGACAATACTCCATGACAGATTATCTGAGCTCTGCAACTGACCTGAGACTGAGGAAAACGTTGACTATGTACAGACTCAGCAGCCACAGCCTGGCCTTAGAGAGCGGCCGACGCAAACAGACGTGGCTGCCCAGAGAGGAGTGGCTGTGTCGGTTCTGCCCAAACAGACAGGTGGAGACAGAACAGCACTTCCTGCTGCACTGTGACACATACACAGACATCAGAACCCAGTTCTACACCAACATTACACACAGAACCCCAAACTTCAGCAAACTCTCAGACATAGAAAAAATACAACATCTACTGGGAGAAAAAAGTGCCACTGCTGTAGATGCAGCAAAATATGTGAATGCTTGCCACAGGAGAAGAGCTGCACAACACCTGACATGATCTCCTCCTACCTTGATTCTTACCTGCACACTGATACGCACACACACACACACACATACACTTTACTTTCTTCTTTTTATTTTTTATTTATTTATTTTTTAATTATTATTAATTATTAATTATTATTTGTCCTTTGCTTTGGCAATATTGTATAAAACATTCATGCCAATAAAGCTTGTTAAATTGAATTGAAATTGAAATTGACTTCCAGAGACTTGGATCATTTATGGAGCCATTTTATTTATTTTTTCCCGTTGTTTTTTTCCATATTAAAACAAGTTCCCATCTCCTTAAGTTGTTTAAGTGAACGCTGCAACGCTGTTTTGTTGTGAAACTCCAAAAACGTTTTGTGGACTATGAAACTTCACCAGACTTCCCATCAACAAGAGGGTGAATAGATAATAACTGAATTTTCATTTTTGGGTGAATTGTTCCTTTAAGTTAAGTGAATTGTTCGATACATGAGCACTGTGTTTAAACTGGTTAGGTTTAGGGGAAGATCATGGTTTGGGTTCAAATAAGTACTTTCTTAAAGTTACAGTGAAATAGAAGTAAGAGCATATAGTAAATAATAACTGAATGTTCATTTCATTCAAACTGCAAAAATGACTCACTGACCATTTTTCTGTCTAGGAAAAATGCCTAATTTTACGGCAGGCCTTGATACATTCATACTCTTTTTATTTATTCTCTTACTCAGTGTTCACAGAAACTGGAAGAGACAGAAGGAGGGGAGGGAACATTATTGTTAGTGCAGGATGCGTGCCTTTGTCCAGCAGCCAAAACGACACCCTGATTAACAGTTAACCTTTAACACTAAAGCAAAGTCAAACAGCAAAATACTGTGTGATTCTGTGAGCCAGGCTTGTTGCCAGACAGCTCTGAAAACACCCAGGTTCCATTTAAACTCTCAGCCAGGTTGAAGCAGAAAGGTCACAGCACACACAGAGACACACGTAGCAGGGAACACACACCCTCACACTTTGTCACACATAACAACCGTGTAACTTCGTGGGGAAAATGGCTGAAGAGTGAGAGGGCAGTAATTGAGCAGCTTTTTCGAAAACTGTGGATTTGAAAAGGTCATGTAGACAAAGTCATGCTGTGTATGTGTGTGTCTGCTTAAATGGCATTGGTGTAAGTGAGACCACTTTATATCTCAATTGTTGTATCTTGACTATTATATCAGTGTCTGAAACTTTATATATGCCGGAGATTTTGGTGTTAGTGGACTCTTATCTACCAGCCAGAGTTCTCATCCAAGCCTTCAAAGCTGTGGTTAACTGCTGGCAAACATACAGATCATGATGTGATTCCATTGTGTTTCATAACCAGATGGAGACACAGCTGGCTGCTGGACACTACAGCCTTATTAAACACATTTTATTAGTGTTGCTTGGCAAATAATGAAACATCTCATTTGCTAAAATGCCATCGCTTGGGTCGTAGTATCAGACACGCATGGGACATATTCTGGCACACATTCATCTGCAATTTTCTGAATGCTGCAGCACACTCAGTTAAGATATATAGAGGTATGGCAAATGTCCACCTAAAATTACATTAAAAGAAAAACACTAAAGTCCATGAGTAACTGACAGGCAGCATCACCACTGACTTTCAACTCTCCTCTTCTCAGTGCACACAAACTCATTTTCCAGATACCTGAACAGGCGAGAGAGCTCACCATTAAGAAGAGACAAGGTAGAGACAAATGATCAGTTGTCTTAATGTTGAAATTACAATTAGAAAGAGTGCCATTTTCAAATCACAAGAGCTGCTATTTTAACTATAACTTGCATCACTTACAGTCTCTTGGCCAGCTGAGCAAGTTAAAGTTTAAGCTAGTAATTTTTCTAGCTAGCCTGCAATGGCCACTGTTAATGTAAATGTGCAGCTGTAGTTAATGTTAATTAATTAGTTAATGTGAATTAACTGCAACTGTTTAATTTCAATGTCTGAAAAAATGAGTGTGCTTTTGTTGTCATTTTGTTGTGCCTCACTTCAGGTAGCCAGCTGTTAGCTCAGTAGGCTTATTACCGATCGTTGACAGACAGCTAGTGACCAGAGTTCTCCCAGTTAAACCTTTAGGACCTCCAGGAATCAGAGCAGTGAAGCAGCCTGTGTTGTAAGCCTGTGAAGCTAACGATAATGTTAGCTCAAGTAGCTACAATGCAGACTGTTTAATTTTTCTTCTTTTAGAAATTAATTCTCTGAGACTGTAAACAACAACGACCTAGTTGTTGTCTATTCATTTAGAAATGGGGTTATTAGTGGTCATTTTTATACACTGATTGTGACTGATGAAGTGGTGGTGGAGACATGTCTTAGCATAGATAATAATTATGGGACGTTAGCATTGTCTGTAGCTTCTTTTTTTTTAAAGTTTTTTTTTAGTTTGTTTTTTTCAATCTCAAAATATTATTGAAAAGTTTGTACCCATGCCTGAGCTACCTATTAACACTGAACCACAGGCTTGGACTCAAAAAGCAAACTTGAACACATGATGATAGTAAAATCACAGTCTGTTTATTGCAGCAGAGGTCGGTACACAGGATGTCAATCAGATTAAAACACAGGAGGGCACGAAGTGAGGGAACCTGAAATGAGACGTGACAGTAAGACATGAAACATGAGGAAAACATAAAGAAAAACTTATCTAGCTTGACAAGTTGTGACAGTGCCCATGGATAAATGCAAAATGTTTACAAAGTGCACTGGACTTATAAGTAATGAATTACGATGTACATCAAGAATGTGACATAAATATCCAGTGTAACTTATTTCCTGATTAAACTGCCACAGGTCAGTAGTCTGGTAATGCACTGGCCTAGAGTTCTTAAGTGTGTTTGTGCTTGTTTGTAATTGTTCACGCATGAGTACAGAATGAAAAGTGTTGATTTGAGTGGACACATATTATTTTACATCCAAAAGGAATACTTGCTTACAGACATTCAGAAAAAAAAACCTTGGTGGATTTGCTAGCCCTTAAAAACAGAACTGTGTACAGATGGAAAGGCAATATAATTAGGAGATGCTGAGCTATGTGTCTTCTCAATGTGAGTGGTAGATGAAGGTGATACAGAAGTTACTGTGCATTCAGCTTTCTCCCAGCTACCTGTTTTATCACTGCTGATGTAGATACAACTATGTATTTCACACTTAATTTGTACCTCATCACATCCTCAATTCCACAATTTAAACAGTGAAATCTACAGCATCTGTTTCAGCGGGGAAACGTTCACTGCTCATTTTATGGTTAACATTTGAAAGGAACCATTTTCTGGTCAATTTTCTCATAATAGAAACAATCTTTTCCAGGTAAAAAAAAGTCCAAATCAAAAGTTTAATCTTTTCATCATTCCTCTCATGCTTCCTCTCCTCTCTGTCTGTCCTTCTGACTTTCTTGTGCTTGCTTTCCCTTCATTTGACAAGTGAACACTGCAAAGTGACACTGACGTTTCAGTTCAGTGAGATCGGCAGTTTATAATGCACACACGCCGCGCACACACTTTCAAGTTCTGCTGGCCACTGACCATTTCAGACCACTGACTCAGGTTTTGTTTGACTGAGAGGTGTGACTGGAAAATCCCTAGTGGGGCCACTAGAAGTGACTCAGGCACAGCGAGAGCGATGGGGGTCATGGAGGGAGACAGAGATGAAAAGACAGGGGTAGAAATAGAGGTAGAAAAAAAACACTGTGGGGTAAAATTGAGTCTCAATTTCCTGTGTGCCAGTTTGGCACATCATGGTGAGATTAAATCAGCATCCCTCCTAAATATTATCAATCTTATATTTATATGTTGCTCACTAAAAGGTGATCATACTGGGTAAAATGAGTCTAATTTTAAGTCAAATAATAGTAGTCAAGTTTCAATCCAAATGTAATGCAAACGTTAACCAAATTTCCAAGTAATGGGCAAAAACAAAATGCTAATGACTGTGCCAATTGTCTAGTCGATGCCACTGAATCGTTGCTTTTATCAATACACCAATTTTTCCACCACAGGCAAGCAAGGTACTTATTTTCGATCTCACAACGTTCCTCCTAAGGCTTTCTAATGCACAAATTGAAATGTGAACATAAACAATAAATTGAAAAAAGTTGTTTTGGCATTTAAACAAATACTTTGACCAATACAGAGCCAAAGAACATGGGCCCATGTTGGATTAAGTGATGTTAATGCTGGTGGCAGAGGTCTGCTGGAACAAGCTCATACATTAGTTAATGTCAGCTTACATAGCCAAAGTCAGTTTAATCAGGGTCTATGTGCAAAACAACAGCGGAAAGAAAACTTTAGGTGGTTGGAGTTTCAGGTGAACTCAAGCCATCATTGTGTGGCTATGTCAGAGTGCAGTGTGACTTTGGCCTGAGTTTGCAGTTCAGATTCCTGCCATTGTTATAATCTACTGAGGATACATAAAGTTTGTATCAGAGTGCAACTGTTTGTCACACCGCGGTGAGCGGTGTCTTGTCCTGGGTTTTTTTGTCTAGTGAACTTCCTGTTTTATTTTGAAAAGTAACTCTCCTCTCGTTTCAGGTCACTTGCCCTTCCTCATGTGCCACCTGTCTGACGTCGCCCCTGATTCCTAATTGTTTCCACCTGTGTTCCCTCACCCGATGTGTCTTATAGTCTGCGTCTCCCTTTGTTCTGTGCCAGTGTTGTATTTGTCACTTTCTGTGCCAGTGTTGTATTTGTCACACACCCCAGCTCCCGTCCACAGCCTTGTTCAAGCCATGTTTTCCAAGTTTGTATTCTCGCATTTATCCTCTTAAATGAGTGACTTTTGTTTGTAATTATTTTCAGTAAGATTCTAGACAAGTTCATAGCCTTTTGTTTGCCTCCGGTGGAGTGCCTCTTTTGTTTCATTTAGTTTTCATAGTCAGTCAAGAGTGTAGTTTAAGTTTGATACCTGTTTCCTCTTCCTCTGATTGGAGTGATTTTTTCATAGTTTTCATAGCCGAGTGTGCCCGAGTAGTTAAGTTATTAGTCCTTTTGTTTGCCTCGTTAGGAGTGACTTTCTGTTTCGTTATTCCTTTTTCTTTGAGATCGTTTTGCCTCATTTTTTGTAGAACTGTTTCTTAGCCAGCAGATTAGATTGATGGTTCATAGCCTATTTGTTTGACACGTCGTTTAAGAGTTTAAGTGAAGAAAACAAGTTTCACAATAAAAGCCTGCTCTAGGTGCTCCAAATCTGCTCCCGAGTCCTCCTTCCTAGTCCAGGCCTGACACTGTTTCATTGTTCTTTGAGGTGACTTTCCCTGTATAAAAAAAAAACAAACAGATCCAACACTGGGACATTGAAAATGAAAAGCTGAAAGCCAACATGCCGACTACACCAATTCTCACCAAGATTGTCCAATTTTCTTAGACAAACAAAAACACGTCATCAAAAATCCATATGAATGAGGACAGGTGCGCTTAAAGCTCTCCTCAATGGTAACCTGCCTTCCACACAGAAAATGCTAAGTGCACCACAGAAAGAAGGCGATGAATTTCACGTTTCTTTTTGTGAAAGTCGAATGATTCAAACCTGCTCAACAGGAAATATTCTGGATTTATGTCTCCCACTTCATTCAGCAAATGGGGAAAAAAGACAGTTTTAGACATTATACAGCGAATGGTTTTCAATAGTTTCCAGCATAAAAGACTGTGCAGCACGTGTGTGAGTGTGTGTCGCAGCTCAGCAATGATCCAGTTTATCAAGCACGCTAAATTAGACAGGACATTCAATCACTGAACACACACACCATAATGGAGTGTTGAAAGACCAGCTGTTTTCTTTTCACACCGACAGACTCGTCAGTATGAGTTCACACACAGGTTCACACATGCACGCATAGACGCACTAATAATGAATGTCCATCTAATGACATATTAACGTAGGTCAGTGATTGACTAACCAACCAGCTGACCCGCAGCTGAATTGCTTGCAGCCCCAAGCAGGCTTTCTTACTCTAGCCTCTTTCACACAGCCTGTTTAAGAATGGACTAGTTTTCGCATTGCCAGACCTACCTCTACAGCACTGTGTCAGCGCTGGAGAAAGTTCTGGCTGCACCATGTCTTACTCTGGTATAGGAGAAAAAAAAACACTGCGCCATTTAACCTAGGATGCAGCGACAGTGCCCCTGCAAAATTATGCCACAGGAAACTTGGTTTGCAGGTGGGGAGGTGAGCCCTGGCATAAAAAATGGTTTAATCCCGCAAAAGAAAAAGGTAACAGCTGCGAGCTTGTTTATGATTGTGGTGTTGGTGTTAACTAGTGGTAACTTGTCAGTTTCAGCATGTAGGTTGCTAGCTTGTAGATAATTGGTGTTGTTCCACATAGCGATGGGGGTTTTGAAAAACGTACACAAAGATACCAGAAGAAATGGGGGAATAGGCTTTTTGATAATGTGTTGTGCGTGCAACCCACCATCTCGAGATTTATAAAGCTGCTAGCAGTTACCAGCTAACTCAAGGAAGAACAGCAACCAAAATGTCTGCAAACTGAGGAGACAATGAGATCCAGGAGCTCATCACCATCCAAGCAGAGGACAAAATCGACCGTCATATAACGGAGACAGTAAATGATTGTTATTGCCATGTTTTTTTATAAGTGCTATCTGATGTTATGATGTTGTATGATGATGCTGTGTTGAATGTCAGAGACATACAGTGAGAGAGAGAGAGAGAGAGAGAATCTATGGTTAATTCAGCATGGTTGACAAACTAGATCACTGCATCACCTTCTCTCTCTCTCTCTCTCTCTCTCTCTCTCTCTCTCTCTCTCTCTCTGTCTCACACACACACACACACACACACTGTAACAAGGTGTTTAAGGACCATCTGTTGCCTTTTCCCAAACTGACAGATTTGAAGAGGTGCGATGATGAGAACAAACACACACCTTCACACACACTTGTACACACATCCGTACACAATGGACCGACTGATTTAAAAAATAACCAGTAAATGATTTCCTTGTTTACTAGTTGACAGGTTGAAATATAATAATAATTATTATTATCTATTAACTGACTGACTGACTGCCTCGCATACTGAATGTGTTTTGTGTCGATGTGTGCAGGAAGGAATACTGTTGCCCAGAGAGACTGAGATGTTAATACTTCAGAAGGTCACGCAGTATCTCAAAGTAAGATTGCCCTGATCAGGAGTTTATGACAATCACCAATCACTGATTACTGGAGGCAGTATCCACTGATCACCATTCAGAAGAATGTTTCTTTACTTGTCTATTGTAGTTGTCAGTTTTTCTTGGCATAGCAAAAACACCATTAAAATTATGACGTCTTCACCCTCCTCCATCTCCAAAGCAACTGCCTGAATCAGCATTATAAACCTGACAGTGTTGGTCCTCAGTCCTTAGACAGAAAAGGAAAAAAGAGAGAGGGCAAGAAGACTGAAGAGAAGTGAGGCAAAGAATGGAAGGCTAGAAAGTGTCACATCACTGTAATGCAAAGTGAGGGAAGATGGCTGACAGAGAAATAGAAAGCTTAAAGGATGTATAGTAGTACTTGTCATCACGACCGCAACTGCTGCAACACTACACTAACTTTATGATATTTTCCATTTTCACACTCAGTCAAACATTTTCCTCAATCTCTATATTTATAACTGCACGCAGGCGCAGACACACTGAAAAATACCCGTCTATATGTCGTTAATCAAGAGCTGAGGTGTGAAATCTTATTCTGTTTGAAACTAATGAAAAAATGTGCCTGTTGGGTGGGATAAGCTCATTTGTTTCCAAAGAAAATCCATTTGTGTTGAGAATTTTCTTGAGCTTACCATCAGTTTTTTTCATACTATTACTGTGATCTTCATTTTTTCATCTGTCATTCGTTTGAAAGGTGCCGCCTTCTCTTTTCACTCCCACTTTGTTTTCTGTTTTTTTGTTTCTGTGTCAGCAGGATGAGTTATTATCTCTCTCCACCTCCCTTCTTTTCTCTGTTTTTTCCTTTTCTGCATCTTTATTCTACAAAAAGGAAGTTAATCATCAAAGCGACCCAAAAAGGTAAATTGAAATGTCATTTTATATCCGTCAGCACAGAGGGTATCGGTGTGTGTCTGCATGTGTTACTGTGTATGTAATCAATGCACATTTGCAGTGTTTTTTGTGTATTTGGTGTGTGTGTTTGTGTGTGTGTGTGTTGCTCTATCTCTTTTTCAAGACAAATGAGTGTTGACAGTATAAGCTCCTTTATGAGGCCTTTAGAGACTCTTCTTATTTTCTGAAGCAGATTCGCATATTACAGAAACTGTGTCTACAAGACATTGAGTATGAAAAATATGCATTGATTTTTGAATCAAATTAAATGACATAATACAGGGATGAACCTCTCTCTATTATTTTCCCGTATTGGGACACCTCATGGTTTATCACTAACTTAACCAACTAATTGCTTTTGTATTGAAGTATTGTGTCTACTGACCGATGTCTCCGGTGAACACCACAGTAGCTGCATACATCAGTTACTAGTGACTGCTTGCAGAAAATCAAAACCTCCTCCCGAGAAAGATACTCTGAGAAAAGGCTAATGAGAAGGCTGAATGCCACACATAATAATAGAGTGATAATGACCATTCGCTTAAAAAATCTGGTTAGAAATGTCACCTTTAAATGTTATATTCACCTCTGTAATTTGACATATTGGCGCTTTGAACACACATTTACTTTTTCCTTGAATTTAATAAGAGCTGAATGTCAAGGTCAAGGTACAAAGGTAAGTAACCCACCAATTTTATTAAGCACAATAGCAATGGAAGGGAATATTTGTGTTCATTTACATTTACATTTAGGGCATTTAGCAGTCGCTTTTGTCTAAAGCGACTTACAATAAGTACATTTGTCACATGGGGGGGTCATGCTATGTGGAGTCGAGGTGAAGTCTCAACAAGTGAGTCTTGAGTCTTTTGCGGAAGATGGCGAGTGACTCTGCTGTCCTGACATTGGTCGGGAGTTCGTTTCACCACTGAGGCGCCAGAACAGAGAAGAGTCGCGACTTCGCTGAGCGGCTTTTGTTTGCTCTCAGTGATGGTGGTACCAGCCGGCCAGCTGATGTAGGGGAGCGAATTGCTCGCGCTGGGGCGTGTGGTCTGACCAGTGCTTGGAGGTAGAAGGGTGCAGTTGCGTTGACGGCCTTGAAGGCCAGTGTTCAGGCTACAGTTTGTGAAATATGAGTTTATATTGACACAACTGCGATTTAGTTTCACATTCATACATTTGAGCAGATTTTTTGAAGGAGACCTTATGACAATTTCCATCTGTGTTTGTGGTGACCAATGCAGGTATTTTAAGCCAAGACATGATCTTTTCCTAAGACTAACCAAGTGTTTTTTGAGTCTAAACCCAACAAGATTGTGCTTATGATCTTGATAGGTTTAGGCACAAAAAAAACTTGCGCTGTCACAAAATAAAATAGAAAATATAACCTCAAGCAGTAACCTGAAACAGTGTGACACATTGTTGTTTTGATAAAGGTCTATTTCTTGTGAACATCAGATAGCTGCTCTCAATGAGTACAAGAACAACTGTATGGCTACTTTTGACCATGATATTGATTTCGGTAAGATTAGGGCAGTTCTGCAATGCAATTATCTAGTGATTGTGCAAGCACAACAAGGCGTGCATCAAATACATGTAACCAAACAATCAAGCAGTCACCTCTTGTTTTTCATTTAAATACTGCATAAAAACGCTTTCATAGTTAACAAAAAAAAATAGCTTACCAGGCTAGTTATTAACAAGTCAGGATTTTCAACTGGGCACAGAACTCTAGGGCACCTGGGAGCACCATGCTTATTTTGTGTGAACTGTTTGAGTTAATCTAATTAAACATTTGTGAAAGTATTTCCACTAAATCTAAACTAAATTAATTAACAGAATGTACTTAAATCTTTGTTTTAAAATTATTGTTCTTATTAAGGTCTTGACTTGGTCCCCAAGAGAAAAGCACCTTATTTTTCAGATTTCTAATAACAGAGACCTCACACACACTGATCTGACCAGTGGCCGGCTGGATCCATGTCGTGCAATCAATTGCTCACAAGATTAAATCACATGCTAACACTGGAGAAAACCTGTAAAGCTCCTTCTCTTTTACTGTTTTTTCTCTCTCTTTCTCACTCTAACACACACACACACGGACACACACATTTTGTCTCCACTCTTATCCAGTTATCCAGCCACTGACCTTGCTACAGACTCGTTAATAGAAATAATAATTGCTCCCTGGTTTAATCCCAGCATTCCACTGGGATTGCTGGTTTTAATTTAGCCCATCTCCCCAATCTTTGGCTTCCTAATTGGGAGATTGTGTGAAATAATGAGATACGGTATAAGCCATTATATCTTAATTATTTAAATCTCATGTGGGTTAACAGTCTGAGACCATGTGATAACATAAACAATGACTATTTGTGTGTTTAATGAGATAAAGGAATCCATAGCACAAACAACAAAATGTCTTAATTAGTGTGGTCTCTTAAGGGATGAGGCACATCCCCTGCAATGTAATTTACACTGTACTAATATGTTGTCATAATGTCAGAATTAACCACAGCAACGATAATCATATTGTGAGCTTGGCTGACTGTGTTCTGTGCTAAACAGGAAGGTAGCAGTGCTGGGTGAATTGTCTGTACTATTCTATGACTTGTTTCCAGCAATGACTGAAACATAACAACTGCTCAGTGCAGATTCTGGATTAGTTATAATCTTAACTTTAAATGACCACCTCTTTTAAGTATCAGATTTGTTAAAGTATCCAAAACACTCTAATTAAATCCATCCCCCTAGATTAATTCAGCCTCTTACTTAGTGGGACGAATATAAGTTGGTAGAAAATAATTTCTCATGCTGGTGTCGACACCAGTTTAATTTTATGGATAAAAGATCATTGCATATACATCCCATTTGGTGTCCTGACTGCCCACAGGAGAGGAAACTTAACCTACTAAGGTACAGTGTAATGGCTAATTTGGGAGCTGTAACATAAAAGTAATATAGAGACAAATGTGAGGATTTACCTGTACCATTCCTGCGGTGCCTCACTTTATAGGAAATTAAAAATCACTGGGTGGTGGGTAAAATAGCTCCCTGGAATGCTGAGTTTGAGTAAAATGCAAGGATGAATATAGCCAATAATAGTGGGATTTAACAGTGGAGGACGATGTTCAACCCACCTGTGATCTATCCCCCTCTGTCTCTTTTTAATACAAATTTGCCTTCCTCATACAGTGTCGTACAGTGTGTCTCATACAAGTTTTTCATAGATGAGGTTATAGGTCTTAATCATTGTAGACATCAGTTTGTATTTAAATGTTTAGTGTCGAATTTAGGGGGATTTACGGGCAAAAATGGGATATGATATTAACAATAATAATAATTTATAATAGTGTTTTCATCAGTGTATCCACCCTATTCCTAGCCCCTTTGATACCTTGTGTGAATCATGGGTACGAGTCCTTTCACGGAACTGGCGTTTTCCATGGTAACAGGATGCTAATCCTTTCTTAGAGTATTTGATATGGTGTATGATTCATTCATGAAGATTTAGGTTACAGACTTTATCAAGTGAATGCTACTTATTGCTGAGCCCACTTAGCTAACGCTTCTTAAGCACCGTTGCACCAGTTATTGTGATGCACACGCTAGTTTGACGAGCACCAAAAATATCACCCATAATTGTTTCCCACTGAGTGTGTGCGTGACACACTTAGTGGATCGCTAAAGCAAATTCCTATTATGTATTTGCATAAATGGTAATAAAGTTTTCTGATTCTGATTCTGATTCCCCAGGAAGTCGTGGACCCGAAACTAAGAATTGCATTTTTGTTACCTTAGAATGAGCCCTTTATGTCTACAGATGGAGCAGGAACTCTTTCAAGGAGTCGGCCATGTTTCTACAGTATTTGTGTTTTTTCTCGTTTTTAGCAGCCATGTATGGGAGGGTGAGGCGAGGGGTGTTCTGTTGGTGGCAATCTGCAGCCTCACTAAATACTACACACTGGACCTTTAATGAAAAGAGACATGCACAATTATAACCTGAAACACCATATTGATCAGTGTCCAATTCTTCCTCTCAGCAATCACAGATGAAGTCCGTCTTTCTTACATGCTGCATTTATACATGAATAATGAGGAAAACTATATTGTACTTAACTTATACTTTGAAGCAGCATTTCAATACTCTGAATTTCTGCTAGGTGATATTTAATATATAGGGCTCCAGACTGGAGCAATAAGGCTCCAGACTGATAAGATGGGTACCGTCTTGCCAGATGCTTCTTTTAAATAAAAGTAAAGGTAATAATATGCAATGGCTACCATGGCACTAATTAAACTGGATGGAGTCGGGTGGAGGACTTCTTAAAATGAGTGAACTCACCCTGTAGTGTTACGTAAGTTGCAAACTCCAGTCCTCCTAAATAATCTTCCCTCTGTATCAAAGCCAACAATGGCAGTTTAATTAGTCCCAGTGGCCAGCTCTCCCAATCACTGTATCCTCGCCACTCTCCATTTTGCTCAAACTCTGTGCCTCTGTCTCTTTTTTCCTGTATCTCCATCTGTCTCATCTGTCCTGTAACAATACAATAAGCCTGTGAATTTGGCAGGTCCACTTTTACGCTGATTTCATCATATAGTCTCTTATTCTGCAGCTTCATATCTGCTCTAGGGAGAGCAGAGACCAATGTTGAGCACGACTTTTCTACCGCTGAGACAAATTAACTGCCATTGTTGGTTTTGATACTGGGGTGAAGAGAAATGATGTTGAAAGGGAATCAGGAGAAATAGAGGCTGAAATGTGAAAGGCTGTAAGCACAGTAGGAGGCAGGAGGAAATGGGGGCAGATAGATGACTTCTAAGCAAATACAACTATTTCTCAGACCTACTACAGTAGTACTACTATTTACACCTTCTTGTCAGACATATAATAGCAGCAGAACATTATTAGATTTCAGATTTTGCTCACAGGGACATTTGTAAGTTTCAGAAAGTACACGATGTCCCTCATCAGTGACAAATGTATGTATTTCACTGTATAGGAAAGGTGTTTTAAAAAAAGGCTTAGAGAGAGTTTGTCATTACTGTATTCACTGCTTCTGGGACGGTTCCGGGACGCACTGTGTGAAACCATTAGCATTGTCTAGAATGGCGGAGATCACCTCCGGCAGCCATGTCGTACGCCATGCAACGTCAACAATAGAATCTGGGGGTGGAGGCCGGACAGGTGGTTTGTTGTTTAGCATAGTGACTTTAATACAGAAGGCAATCCCTGTTTTTATTAACTCTAACCATGAACTTTCCCTAACCTATACTAAGTGTTTAAATTGCCTAATCCTAACCATAACCTGACTTAATCCAGTTTTATCAGTTGATTAACCCTAAATTTACCTTAATACCTTAAATGGACAGTTCACACCAAAATCAAAAATACATATTTTTCACCTTAAATGTTGTGCTATTTATCCATCTACGATGTTTTGGTGTGAGTTTAATTTTTTAGTCCGAGTTTAGTAGAGATGTCTGCCTTGACTGTAATATAATAAAACTAGATGGCATTAGGGCTCTTGGTGCTCAAAGCTCAAAAAATATATTTGAAAAATTCAACAGCAATGTCCTTTTTCTAGAAAGCCTGACCCTGTTACTCCAGATAATCCAGAGAGGCTGTTGTGTGCATAGTTAACTCATGGTGTTTCTAGTTAGCTGACTTTGTTAGGGTTAGAGTTTCTTCCATGATTAATAAATAAAACTTCTCACAACAAGGTCCACACTACAGGTAAGAGAAAAATATGTATCTTTGTTTTGGGGTAAACCCTCTAAACATTACTTAATTTGCCATAAACACAACCTTTTGCCAAACCCTGACCATATCATAATTGCTGTGGGTAGATATATTGTAGAAAGCAAGAGTTTTTAAACCTTTGGCATTGTCATTGGATGTAAAGGATTTATATACAAAATATATAGACAGGCACTTATCGTCAAAGTTTAATGTGTCAATTCAAAGCTGGGCTAACTATTAGGTAATCAGTTCAGGCAGGCAAACAAAGTAAACAAGATGGATGGACACTGAAGCAGAATGCACAATCAAGGACACTAAAAGTCATAGATATACACTTAGTTGTTAATTTATTTAATATAATAATGCAGACAGACAACAGCTATACAATAATATTTACTTCATGCAGGTTATAATTTTCAGTTTTTGTTCAAACTGTTTGAGAGGTGTTGATGAAACTGTATGCTTGGTGTTTCTAATGTTAAGAGCTTAGTGGTCAGAATTGTGAATGATGACATCATCTTTGTTCATAGCTGGCTAGCTACTGAGCTGTACCCATAAGAAACAGCAACAGAAGAAGGTCCACAGAAACAAGCATGGATGAGATTGATGCAGCTGACAGTTGTTGAAAGTGGATTTACAGAAATAATTTATCTTAAAAGCTCAAATGTCTTTAAATTTTTCAAAAAGGCATTAACTGTTCATACAGTATAACTACTACTGCAGCTTCTGCTTCGATTCAAAATGATATCAGCAGTATTGAAAAGTCTCTGTCTACTGAATAATTAAGTGCAAACAAAACACCAACCCCTTCAAACAAGAAATTGGCCAACATGAAAACAAAGACAGGCTGAGTAAATAAAGTAAAACAAAATGGTGATTCAGTTTGATTATGAGGCTTGTGTGGACTACTGCAGGGGAAGGAGGGAAGAGCAGGCTCCAAGGTCTATCTGAATTAAAACTTCCTGGTTTTATAAAAGCCCATGTAGACATGAGTAGTGTTGGCAGACAACAAACTGAACACTGTCTGGCAGGCAGAAACTGTTTGTATTCATTTAAGGTATGTGATGAGCAAGCCAACGCTGAAGTATGAAGATTATTGAACAACCTTGAGCTCATACAGCTTTATAAAAAACCTTAAGCTTATAGTTTCTCAGCTGCTTCTGGGAAAAAAAGCATGCCGCACCATGTGACCTCGACACCTCGACATCATCCATCAGGCCTTGATGAAAAACTCTATTAGCACTGACAAAGCACCAGTTGGATCATATTGCTGTGGGCAGAATAAATGGAGCTTTGATATAATGTCCATTAGCAGTTGAGATGTTCACGTGTGTTTTATCCAGCAGATGTGGATCTATTTGTTTGAAGGAAGAAAAGATCAATCAGACTTCATTGCACACTTATGCTTGATAGAAATGTCTAAATTCCATTCGGAAAACATACACAGATAAAACTTTAAAATTACCTTCAGTCAGTGAATCAGAGTGTTTTTCCTTTTTGCTTTTAGTGTAATTCAAGTCAGTGGTTCAATACCTGGTTAAACGTCATATTTACAGAATTTGCTCAGAACCACCACAGCAGGCTAACAACTATGTTTCTCATATTAAGTGATCACTGATCACTGTCTCACGGGGGGCTATAGAAATGAACAAGAAAGAGAAATAAAAACAAACAAGGTAAAACCACAACAATTCATTGTTCTATTTAAGAACAGTTCATAAGTAGGCTGGGCGACACATAAAGTTATACATCAGATATCTTAAAAGAGCCTCACATGTAGGAACACCAGAGGACAGGATAAATGTTTGATACTTGAATAGAAAATAACTGCAGCTTTTGCAACAGCTTCCATGTCATGTGACCCAGTCGTGCCAAATCAGTACCAGATATTACTACACTGGGTAAATAGGACACACTTTTTGTTCCATCTTGTTATTGAATTTATATCCATATGGGCACTGTCAAACCATGGTCAGCTGTGCACGAACTCTGACCAAGGCGTACGACCATTTTGGAGGCAAGGGGAATTGGCGACACAAGCGGTGAGGTGCTGAATTTCCCATTATGGATTGCACTAACTGGGCAATTTTTCATACCCATATTTATTATTTATTAACAACAACACACTGCCACACTGTTCTAATTACACTGTTCATATTGTAAATATTATGTACATATGATGTATATAAGAGCCTATGTCTATTTCTTACCTTTTCATTATATTGTTTATTTTTACTTTTATTATTGTTTAATGTAATATTATTGTCCTTTGGCTGCTGTGACACAGAAATTTCCCTGTTTGCGGAACAAATAAAATAATTCTGATTCTGATTCTGAAGTAGATTGTAGAAATCAAACATGAGAGGCATTATTCTGTGCATAATAATACATCACACAATTGATCTGAATTATTGATAGGTCCATGTAATAAAATGTAAAAGATATCAGCCAACTCAATTCTGAAATCTTATTTCCTCAGCGCTGTCTCACCACTGCCACATACCCACCCCCGGAGGACAGCGGCGAGGGCTGGACATCATCGGTTGTAGAAATCTGTGATTATAGATATCATCAAGGAATGAATACTGTACAAGAACAATTTTAGTTTTCATATGGCCTAGTTATGAAAACTAGTGTAGTAGTATGTAAAATCGCTGTAGTGAACACGATCACTGGAGACATTTCCAAATTGTTTTGTATAGTCATAAGATGTAAATAAAATATACTTACCTGGTTCATCTGTGTCAGCCAAGTCTGTGTCTCTCTCCCTTTTCAACACGATGCCACTCACACTTGCTTGCCCAAGTATTGTTGCAATTGTGGTGTCTAGCGGTGTGAGCTCAGCAGCAACGTGTTGCTGCAGCAGCAACGTGTTGCCACTCACTCAGTTTCTTTATTCGTCACCCTGCTGCTGTGGCCACCAAACAATAAGTCTCTTCTCACCTCCACTTCACCAACAAGCAGTTCAACTTGTCAGAAAAGTTCCTCTTTTTTGTCTTTTTCTCAGTTGTCACCATGATATAACTATTAAAAACCACTGATAAGCAGGCTCAGTTATATGCATCAACATTCATGAGGTGCTTGCATTGACCATTTATGGTTAATTGTGGGTATGTAGAGGGCGGGATATGAGGTGGATTCATGTGCGCACATTTCAAGGTGGATTGTAATTTATAAAGGGAACATTGACTGCAGGTGTATATGGCCATGGTTTTATAAATTGGATATTTGTTTGGCGCACGCCACTGGGCCGACATACACTTTTAGTATGGATCCTATACAATTTTATAGAAATGAGACCCCTGATCTGTTGAACAAAGGAAGGCCCTGATCACACTAAGGCTTGTGCCTTGGAAAAGCATGTGGTCCAACAGTATGATTCACCTGTAGAGCAGGGTTTTGTGCACAACTAGGTGAACAAATGTAATGGACAAAAAGTGGTGCAACTCTTGGAGGGGAGTGCACAAGCTCTGAGTGAGGCTGCAGTCCCATTGTTTCTTCAACAGAATATTAGGCCATTTGTTGAATTACCTCAATTTCTGCACCACTGCACCACCCCTATTTCACTCGCTTCAGTGCCACTTTGGTCCAGAAGATGATGGAGGTGAGTGATGATCTCCATTGTGTAACATGCCATTTCTGAGGTGGTGCCATCGTGTTAATTCAAAATAAATACTGTTCCTTGAATGAACTCTTCATTTATAAGTAAATGGGTTTCATCAACATTCACATAGCTTGCTCTGCAGGCTTGGATTATTTTGATTTTACTCACAGTTTATGAAAATATTTTAAGAAATATATTAACAATTCAAGAATGAGATATTTGTTGTCATGACCTAACTTTGAATAGAGCCAGTTTGGGAGACTTATTCTGCCACTTCTGCACAGATGCAGGTTTCATATTTTATTGACCTCCTTCTCAATGACTCTGACATGGCAGATGTAGGTTATGATAATTATATGGAGATGGTATGGAAATGAAAAATTACTCCTATTGTTACCAGAGCACCTCAGAATGCAACCTCAGCGCTTTTACTATGGAAATGAGCGGAGTGCTTCCTAACTGTGAATATCATAGGGTAGATTGAATATAAAACTGCCCTCTCTTCGACCTTGATTTAACACAGTATTTCCTATTGACCTTGATTTAGTTGCTGCTCCATTGCTTTTGCCTGGAGCCACTGAGGGTGAGATGTGATTACAGCAAATTTGATCCAATAAATGAGTCCAAATGATTCTGTCATTTTTATGGAAACCCAACATTAGGATGACTCGTTAGGTCAAATTAAGGTTGAATAAATCTTCCGTGGGTATAACTTTCATTATTACTGTGTTATTACCTGTGACGTGTATAAATTGTTATAGCTGGATTACTAGGATAATGAGCAATGTCATTGCTTCACAGGATTTTTTTTTTCTTTTTACATATTTTCTTCACGGTGTAGTATGGTGATCAAAGGTTTACATAGGAGACTGCTGTTTAGGGGTTTTTTAATGGCCCACATGATACAATAAGGTAAATATTTTTTTAAGAAATTCACACTGCTTGTCCTGACATCAAACAATATGTATTTTTTGTGATTTTGCATTTATTCAAGACAGTGTTTGTCAATAAACCTATGCATCTGTTTGAATAAGTTTAAAGTTGCAATATCAGTACATGTAGCTCACTACAACAGTGGAGTTGAGGAAATTATCTGCAGGTGCAGAAGGGTCTACCCTCAATCACTGAGGTGATAAGGGCACCATTCACACAGAGATAGAGACAGGAACAATATTCACACAGACAGAGAAGGGCTAAGGACACCATTCAGAGGTGAAGAGAGAGGGGGTACCGTTCACGCCAAAGAAGAAGACAAAAGGACATAATTCACACTGAGGGAGAGGAGATGAGAACACCATTCACATAGGTGGAGACAGGGAGAGCATTCACACAGACAGAGAAGAGAAGAAGACACCATTTGCACATAGGTACAGACAGGGGCACTGTTCACATAGGGAGAGGAGATAAGGGCACCATTAGCACATGGGGAAGAGACAGGGGCAGCATTCACACACAGTGAGACGAGGTAAGAGGTGAGGCTAAGGCTCTTTGTCCTAGAGGACAAAGATACTGATCTAAGATGTCTGAAATGAGGCATCAACAACCAAAGGGAGATTGAGAGAACACAATTGGTGTTGTGTTGGTGTTGTTATTTGTTATGTTATGTCCAAGTGTTTGGACAGATGCTTTGGCAACATTGTTGTTAAACTTTCATGCCAATAAAGCCCCTTTGAATTGAATTGAATTGAATTGAATTGAATTGAATTGAACTGAATTGAGAACCAAGCATGCTGCAGTTTTAGAGCTGCCTCCTGTACTAGAAAACTCGGATCTGTGAATCCATTCATTAACGTGAATAAAATGTACATCTCTCCTTGTTAGACATAACCTTAATCCTGTTATTCTGGTCACCTCACTGCTTCAGTCCTTTATCACTTACATCAACAAGGCTTTAAAGGAAGACGTCTTCACTGTCTGTCCTGTTAAATTTAAACATAACACTTCCACTCCATTAATTAACAACTGTATCACAGCAGGCTATATGAGAGAGAGATCATTTCTCACTCCATGTTATGTAGGTATCCTGACTGGAGATTAACAGGCTGTCTGATTTAACAGTTCAGTGTTCACTGATGGCCTCCACAGCAGTGTAACTGTTGCTGATAATTGGCCTGTTCAAGCCCTAGCCACAGTGCAATGCATTCAGATGATAATTTGAGATCTAATGATGATCAACTTCAATTAGCAATTTAATTTCCAAGTCTATAATTACACAATTTGGGTGTGAAATTAATTACAACCTGTTTCGTGGCTGCAGTGCAGCTTGTTGCTTGAAGGGGGAAAAGTTGTCTATTTCCGCTTTGATGAGGTTCATATGGCGTTGAGGTGGTGGCTTTGATGACTAAGATCTTACCATTTATTCACATGTAGTTAAAAAGTGCTGGCACTGAATATAAATTGTGAGGTGCTGAGTAATCCAATGTGGACATAGAGATACTGGGTTGTTGACTCACAGATCAGGATGTACATGTACATGGCAGACTGATGTGACAGTGACTTAACAAAAATGTTAACAAGCACTCACTGAGCCTGATAAAAACTTCACCTGCCATCACATTCTCATCATACAAATTCAGCAAGCTAGAAAACTTGTAATGGGGATTTTCAGGAAGCTGCTCTGAAACTTGTTGATTCTCCCTCGAATGAAAGTACCTCTTGTAATGTTTCTTTGTTCTACAGTGGGACTAAAAACAAGAACTGACAGGGGCAGGGATGGATGAAGATTATAATGTAGGAACACAGATAGAGAGACGGGTAGCAAATAAGAGCTGTTTACCCTAATTGAAGAATGTATTACAGAAAGAGAAAATGCCGAGAGATAATGAGAAACTTGCTTACCCTATTATATGTGAGAGAAAACAAGACACCGACTATTTAGCATTTATTTGTATGATCTGCTGCATTCTTTCTCCTCTCCTATTTCAAATTCCTGTTGTGTTTTAAATGAAATCATTTGGTACCAGTCTCTCTTTAATTCATATAACCAAAACCTCATCATGTACCTGTGATTCACAACAGCCTCCTTATTATGAGAACAAAACCACTTCAGCAGACTTCAATGGGAGTCATTCAGAGTGATTCTCGCTCTTGAATAATTTACATCTTCTTTCTCCTCAATTCCTCTTACAGACGGACGTCTCTGTCTCACACACATACACACATTACAATAATTTTCATTACTCAGAGAGCCCTTAAGTGTGTGGGGGGAGAGAAACTCTTTAAACAGCAAAAGCTTTTCAAGTGTCAATCACCAGAAATAAGAAGGAGGAGGAGGAGTAAGGATGTAAAGAAAAGAGGGAGAACATCGGAAAGCTTTCTGTGCAAAGCACCAGAAATGAAGGAGACTGATATTAGGAGGAGGATGAGGAGGAGAAAAGACAACATGATGAAGTCTCATGAGAGAGAGCTTCCGGTGTCAATCACAAGATGAAAAAGAAGATGAGGGCAGTGTTTAACATTCACCGTCCATCATTTTGAAGTGTGCTAGATGAATACCTTCCTGCTGTTTAAGTGATTTGAAGAGAGGAAGGGTAGGAGGAGAGACGGGGTGAGGAGGAAAATGGTGGCATTAGAGGGAAAATGAGAATTGTAGCTGCTGGAGAATTCATTCAGTTCAGCTGTCATTCAGCAGTCTTCAGGTCATGCTTTTGTTTTTCTTATCATTATTATTATTATTATTATTATTATTATTATTATTATTATTGGTGTCTAACTCTCCTCCCGTTTCAGATCCCTTCCTGCCCCTGTGCGTTTTCCCGCCATTGTGATTGTCCGCCCCACCCTGATGAGTCACACCTGTGCCTCGTTATCCCTTCCTCCCTTGTATATATAAGCTGTGTTCGAAATCGCCCCCTATCACAGATGTAGTGCACAATATAGTGTGTTCGCCATTTTGTAGTGTTGTTCGAATTCTCCTTGGCTGATTTCATCCACTATGTAGTGGACGACAAAAGTCCCACAATGCACCGCAAAATTGAGTGAACAAGCGATGTACACTACATTGTGCTCCCGTATCCCACAATGCAATGCTGTCGTGGTTTGTCAGAGGAGAAGAAGAACACAACTTTTTTCATAAGAAAGTAGCCGATAGCTTACAAGCTAAATAGCTACTGACCACTAACGTTAATTTGCACGCGCTAGGAATGTTACAGCTTGTGCACAACCCCGAGCATTTACAGCTCATGACGGGGACACATAACAGTAGCTGACAAAACCAAACTCACCACCATTGATATTTCAACAGTTTATTGACCAAGAAACACAACCGCCATGAAGAATCACATCTGAATACCGTCAGGTTTGTTTACATGATGCTCGGCGCGCCCACTCACGTCACATGAGTATCTGGCGCATCTGCTGACGTAACCACGTTCAGAAAATTACCCGTGTAGTGTCCGAATTCTCCTCCCGTCGTACCCTACATTGTGTACATGATGTAGTGTACTATATCGTATACACAATGTAGGGGATAGGGAGTGAGTGAATGAGTGGATGATTTCGAACACAGCTATAGTCTGTGTTCTCCCTGTCTCCAGTTTCAGCGTTCCCGACAGATTTCTGATATTTCCATTCTTCCCAGAAGATCCCAGAACACCAGTCCATGACGTGTTCCAACGTTCTATTCGATGACACCATCAGACATTCCAGTCCATCACAAATCCCAACATTGTATTCCATGACACTTATTTACATTCCATTCTATGACACATCCCCAGACTGCATTCCATGAAATCTCCCAACATTCCATTATATGACACTTTCCAACATTCCATTCCATGAGACTTCTGAAAATTCCATTCTTTGACACATGCCAACATGTCATTCTGACATGGCCCACCATTCCATTCTGAGACCTCCAAACATTCCATTCCACGACACATCTCGACATTTGAATTCCATGACACTTGCCAACATTCCATTGGCCATGCTCCTGTTCCTGTTGCCTTTTTCAGATTTGAACTTTTTGGCTTAATAGCTTGCTAGTGATTTGCAAAAGTGCTGCACAAAATACTGACACTTTCCAGTCAGTAGGATATAAAGCAGAGTGCTGAAGTCGTATGCACCATCAGCCTACCATCTGACAGCTTATCAGTTGGACAATCAGCTGACCTTTATGATCATCAATCATCTCAAGCAACTCAATGAAGCGCCCTTCATAATCAGACAGCTTACATGTACACTCTGCACACATCGCTGATCCTCATGCTGCAGACTCCCTCCTCTCCAATTTAATATTTTTTTATGGAATGATGAATCTTTGTTCTTGCATGCTGAGTGAAGCACCTTTTCCTTCCACCAGATTCACCAGTGTATCTGTGCAATAAATGGTCCAAAGTCCGTCAAGTTTAAAGAAACGAGCAAAATTAATTTTCAAAGTCAGAACTCCAGTACAATATGGAGATGAGTCACAAGTGTAATGAGTTATGGGGTTTTCTATACTGTAAATGCACCCGTTAAACATTAATATTCAGCACATTACTGCCAGTGACATATACAGTGGGTCACTGGCATGCGCAATTAAACTGCAGAGGTCAATAAGTGAAGCAATCAATTCTAAGGAACTTATGATAAGTTTATCCTCTGCTTATGGAACATCAATGGAACAGTGAAAGTCAGTAATGAAGTTGGATTCTCCAGAGGAAATCTGTGTTCATGAAGGAAATGAGTAATGCTCTTGCTCCATAACCTCTGCTATTAGTGCGGTCTACGGTGAGGAAATTAAAGTGTGACTTCCCAGGGGAGTCATTCTTGTATGAGATGTAAATGTATTTAACCTTCCCTTGCCATGTGGCCGCTGGCTGCAGGCCTCTTGGGAAAGACTGCTTTGTGGCCTCAGTCAGCTAAGGGTTAATACAAGACACAAAGGTGGCTTGTGGGTCTATGTTTATGGCAACGTGCTTTGATTTTTAACTTCAACACCAAAGTTCCTTCGGTATTAATGTACTAATGACATTTTATATGTCTCTTACTGTAAAGGTCAACAAGGACATTAATGGAAATGTATCTCAAACCCTTCTCAGACATAAAATATGTCATTTTGCTGGTTTCATCTATTTTTTAATAGCTTTTCTCCATTCAGACACAGGTGTTTGTTGCGTGAACATTTGTCATGGCTTTATTTAGACATAACAGGACTGTTATAGAAAGAGCCACAATGCTCACACAATAATTGGCACCTGGTGTGCAAGAGGGAGGGATGGCCCTTCTGGAAAACAGAGGTGAGTTGAAAAATGATGATTTCAGGGAAATGGTGTTCATCTTTTTCTTCAAGGGATGCATCACTGATGGATTTGAAGACTTTATTTTGCCACTGAAGCCTTAATTGATGGCTAGTGAGAGTGAAGGGGATGCAAACCCTTGCATCGTAAAGTGAATGCACTGATGCATTCTCCTCAAATTTGTCATTTACAGCATCAGATAAAAAATTGCAAGTGTCATTTATTTCCTGCTCCCCAAATGCTGGAGTGCTCCACTCAGGCTCCCATGGAGATAGAAAACCATGGACGCTCACAATCAATTTGTCAAATAAAAAAAAAACACTGCTTCATCACCAGGCTACTAGCAGTGCTTTATAGGCCAGCATTAGCAATCCATGCTCCTACACTCTCAGTCTGCACCAGAGCATCAGAGGAGCAGTGCTGCAACTTTGCTGCTGGACTTTAGATCAATTTTAGGGAACCATATGCAATCAAAGGTGGGGGTATAACATTGAAAAAAGTCACAAGGCAGGAGTGTCATGCAGAAATCAGCAATAACAATGTGACATTAGCTAACTGGCATGTTAACTAGCTGGCTAGTTAGCTAGTTAAAAGCGACTGATTTATGCTTGTTATAATGAAAGAGACCATAATACACTGAAACGACAATTAAAGGTTAAATCCCATTTCCCATAAGAGTTCCCATGAAGTCAAAATCAATCAATGTGTTTTTATCACATATGTCTTGCTCTATATGTCATCTATACACCAGTGTCATGCTCACCAATGTCAAAAAAAGTATTTTTAATGGTATTTTAGAGTTTGTAACTTCTGTAAAAAATGTTTTTTTAGAATGGTGATGACTCATCCTGCAGTTTGGGATACTAATTTTCCAGAGTCCAATAAAAGCTCTCCTAATTTTAATGACATTGCCATTGATGTATATACTGTAAAAGACACTTTATAGCTTGTACAAAACATAACTTTTTTCAGGCTGCTCTGCCTCAGCTCTGGACAGATAGCTTTACTGCTTAAGCAGGCTAATGCTAACCACTGCTAACCAGCAGCCTCCCAATCCTGGGACCGGGGCCCTACTTAGCTTCTGAGAACGATGGAGCCAGTTAGAGTACCAAGGTGATTTATGGAGTTTTTCTGAAGGACTTATACCACTAGCTTTACTGCTGAAGTAAACGCTAACTTCTGCTGAATGAAGCTGCCATTAGCTAGTTGGCCTTCGTCTTCTTGGTGGTGGTGTTGTTCCGTTCCTATCCAGCCTTGTTCACTGGGAGCTTCTATTCTGGGCAGAGTAGGCAGACTGCTAGCTCAACTTACATTTAGCTCTATTGGCTGTTAAACTGTAAATAGCAATTAATATCTTCAACAAGTCCCCCGAGCTGCCTATTTTTACAGGAAACACGTAACTATGCCGGAGCAAAAGGCAATCCACTTGCAGTTTTATATATACAGCATCATAAGTGACATGATACTGATATCACACAGTATGATGCACTGTCTTTCATCTGAGACTTGAAGTGATTAACACAGGTGTAGTTCTTAACACAAACAGCTAAGTGAAACGTTTTTGCATATCCTAGCAAAGACTTAAATGCTTTTTAAATGAATTCAGAGATGTTACTCCAGAAAGTTTGAGCCAACTTTCTGGGCTGTGAGCACACACTAACAGGCTATAGTATCTTAGCACTACAGGGACTTCAGGAGGATTTGGCAGCATAAGAAATTTAACACAAAATGAAACTTTCCCTGTCAAAGCCATCTCCAGAATACTTATGCAGCCAACTTTCATTTCCTCACCACCCGATTTTAGGTCCTGGCCCAGTCTGCGAGAGAATAATCTACAGCGTCAATGTATAATTAACTAGAAAGGTCAAAAGATCCATCTGGTTTTCAATTAGACTGTTATCTCCTCCTGAGGACGGGCCTAGTATCTGACTTCTTTCTATAGAAAGGAAGTCACTGAGGTCAGTGAAATTAATGTCTCCCGTGTCTAAACCACTCCCCCAAGAGTATTCATCCTCGGTTATTCACTAGGTCGGATGACATCTTACTTATGTTGAAGATTTAAGCAATATTACTGTTTTGTCTAATAGTCCATCATCTGAATTTGTTGTATTTACAGTTCATTCATTCAAGACAAATGGACTCAAATTGTTATGTGCAATGTTTTATTATGTCACAGATCTGTGAAAATATTAATATAAGACATAAAGATTTGATCTCATAAAGATGCCAGTATGCTCTGCCAGTGCTTGTTGGACAGTCAAAGATCTCTGGAGACCTCCTCAGGAGTTTGAAATTCTCTCAATACCCCTCTTTTTTAATAGGTTAAAGCGAGCACACTGCACAGATTATGCTCTATTTTTGCCCCAAACTGATTGCCCCTGGCTTATTTTAGTATCAGGCCAAATTTGTCTGATCGGTTTTGGTTTGATGTGCACTGTGAGGAATGATACGATGCCTGATTGATCACAATTAATAGTCTGGCTCTCAGATTGGATTTCTGTCAGGCCAGAAAATTTGGTCTTCTGTCCTGCAGTTTGAGCACTTCAATGGTCAGATGTACTGTAGTAAACTAGTTTTAAAGATTTATTGAATAGTATCTTACATGTTATGGCTAAAAGTCTTGACAGCTCTACAGTTGTTTAAAACTGAACAAACAGACTATATTGTCTGCACCTCCCAGCCAACTGCAGCTCCTAGGGGTTTCACAGAATAATCTACTCTCAACTAACTAAACCACTAGTCACAATCACTGTGTATTGCTGTAGATTAATCAGTCATCTCAGATTTAAGCACATTGCAGTTATTGGTGATGTCATAATGCATCATAGTAGATTTTTTAATTGGCCCGCTAACACAGAAGGTGATCATAACTTGTCGAACATATATATTTGCTTGAACAATACTTTTCTATACAATGCATTATAAAAACTCCTGTTGGTAAGATAGTAACACTGATGCTTTGGGTTTCTGGTCGGCCGCCATTCAAAAGCGTCAGTATTTGATGATTTGGGAATGACACTCAAAAATCAATGATTTTGCCAACAGGAGCTTTAAATATACAGCATTTAAAGTGCCTAGAGAAGGAAAGACTCCTGCTATCCCTGAGGGAAAGCTGTCCCATTGTTACTGCAGTCAAACAGACCAGACAAGCTTGTTAGGGGTTTAGTCCAATCAGATTGGAAAAAGCCTCTCAGAGCCACATTATGTAACCCTTCACCGGTTGTATTTGAGAACTTGTTTGATGAGCGTTGATCATCATGTCATTGGGTGAAAACACTAACTCCACATACAGCATATACAAACACCACAATTGCTATGATAACAGCTATCCTACTTTATGTAAGAGTATATACATATACATATATTTTACAGTGATCAGTGAGAGTGTGAGTGTGCGTTTGTACATTTCTCTGCAACTTTCTAAAAGTAATTAGCATGCAGCCTATTTCATAGACTTGTTAATTTCAACAAACAAATCTATATTTATTTAATTTGTAGCCAAAACAATGCTTTTGAGAAGTGAATGCAGGTTATTTCATCAGTATGCTTTGCCTGCCCCTCAGCTAGCAAAGGCCTGAATGCAAACAAAATAATGATTTCTTGTTGTTCACTTTTGGAGGAAAATAAGTGTTTGCATGTTTAAAAAGAAGTCTGAGGCCTGTCTGTTTAACAACAAATATGATTACTGCAGTAAAAAGTTGGTATCCAAAGTCCACATTTGATTAATTATTACAATAAGCATGATTACCAAAATTCTCTTGAAAACTGAATAAAATCTAAACAGTGCGCATAAAAATGGCCTTTAAGGACAATGTGTCTATCTGTCTTTGTGGCTGCCAGTGTTTCATAATTAACTGTCAACCCATTGGCTAGTTAGACAGTTTTATCGATTCTGATTGGCTTTTATCCCCAT
The DNA here is from genome assembly GCF_965226575.1 of Pagrus pagrus. NCBI lineage: Eukaryota > Metazoa > Chordata > Actinopteri > Spariformes > Sparidae > Pagrus > Pagrus pagrus. The sequence goes on from NC_140202.1 coordinate 8,405,793, forward strand.
GGGTTTGCTCTAATAGCTCTTTCTGAACAACTCTCCCTCTCTGTCTTTGTCATCCAATTGGCCTGACTCGCCCCGACGCTGCAGGCTGATTGGTCACTTTGGCAGACAGCTGTCTTAGATGTTAAAGACAGGCTTTGTTAGCCGCTGGTGCTTGTATGTATGTGTGTGTGTGTGTGTGTGTGTGTGTGTGTGTGTGTGTGTGTGTGTGTGTGTGTGTGTGTGTGTGTGTGTGCGCGTGTGTGCATGCGTGCGTGCTTGTGTGTGAGTGTGTGTAATATTACAAAGTCAGACTCAGCCCAACAACAGTAATTTTAACAGACAGTGTGCCCTCATCCCTCCTCAAGCTCAACACTCACACATGCACACACACAAAACACATCATTCAGTGTAACTCCAGGCCAGTGACAGGCAGTGCAAGATGACAGTAAACTGCACACACACACTCGCTGTCTCACACACTGTGTGCACGGCACACACTGGATGATAAATGTGTATTGTTTTCCCAATGGTCTCCAGATAACACACACACACACACACACACAAAGGTCTAATTTCATTCTTCATATGAGTCTCTGAGTCACCCCTGAAGCTCCTCATCAGGTGGAGTTAACCCCACATGTAGTTCAACTGCCTTCGATGATCTTATTAGGCACACCAACAAAAAAACTGAAACTATTAACATCCACATTTTATTAATATAAATCTTATTATTATTATAGGATATTTTACCTTGCTGTTTATAGTATGTGTATGCAGAGCCTGCATATCACTCTCAAGCAACAAGCTTCTAATCTGGCACAAGACAACTTATCATTCAGAAGTAAATACTGATTACACAGTGTACTGGCTGTAAAAAAAAAATTAAAAATAAAAATTGTCACCAACCACGTATAGATTGGTTCCCCATAATCCTCTCTTTCACTATGCTATGCAGCCTGCCACCAGGCTCAGTTTTTCCCGCAAAAATGTCGAATTACGGCACAAAGGACACACGTCTGCAATTGATATGGTTGGTTATAGCTGTGATGACAATGTTACTGCTTTACTTTAGTGAATACAATTTGCTTACATGAGCTTTTCTTTTCTTTTTTTTGTAAAAAAAAAAAAAAAAAAATACAACAAGGCACCATTGAGCTACTTTCTCCTTGGCTTGTGACAATCAGTAGGGTAAAATAAGGTATTTGCTAATTTTATCTCCACACAGTTTTGGAGCAGTCCTGTGTTAAATCACTAGCAAATAACCATCTTCACTGAAGATAATGATGTTTTTGTGATGTGGCTCAAATTTAGTTGCTTATAGCTTTGTTATCATTCTCTTGACATGGTCAACTATGAAAGGACAGATGTCATTATATGTTGTCCTTGCTCCACAACTCCCTCTTCCTCTGAGACGTACTTACTTCAGCTCTCTCTGCCTCGTGTTGATCTCCTGTTCCAAATTGAAGAACTCAACCATGGATCTCATGATCCAAGCTGAGCTTCTGTGTGGTGCACAAATAATTCAGCTTATTAGCATCTGCACCTTGAGAATTGTGTGTTAATTGAGTTCAGTTAGTGGTGCAGCTAGTTAATTACATTGAATACCAGTGTTGTATTAATCACACAGACACAGAACCTGCAAACTGACTATTGCAACAAAGGTTCGACAAATCTGCAGCATGAATGGAAAACACCTGTTTCTAGTTGCGGGTAACATCTTTCTTTATGTAGTCAACGTGATGGTTAAGGATGTTATGCTCATAGACTCATTGTGTAAGTAATGGAAAGATGGATGAAGAAGAGAAAAACAAAGGTGGAGAAGAAGCATTGATGGATGAGTAAGAATGAACAAGAGGAGAGGACAAGAGAGACAAATATCAGCACGCCACCTGCACAGTGCTCACATGAGCAGCGTGTGGCATCTGTGCATGAATGTGTGTGTGTGTGTGTGTGTGTGTGTGTGTGTGAAAGAGAGAGAGAGAGAGAGAGAGAGAGAGCTTGCAGAGCTCAAAATGTCAACAGCATGGCATGAGGTTACAGACACTGAAAGCTGTTTCTCTAATGCCAGCGGTATGATGCCAAGCCACAGGCTGTGTGTGTGTGTGTGTGTGTGTGTGTGTGTGTGTGTGTGTGTGTGTGTGTGTGTGTGTGTGTGTGTGTGTGTGTGTTTAGAAAAGGTAGAGCAGCTGTTTGAAAGGTCAGAATATCCACAGAGGAAGTGGTTACAAAGAGGGGAGCAGATGAATGGATGATGGGAGGAAGGATGGAGTGGGGGAGATAAAGAGAGGAAGGGAGGGTGAGAGGGCAGGAGACTCTGATCAGTCAGTGCCAAGGACAGGGAGGGACACAAAAAATGATGAGTAAGCTTTTCTTTTGTTGTTACCGTCTTTAAACTTTTAACTCATTAATACAAAACAGATCCTTAGATTCTCTGTGTTTGCAGTAAAGACCCTCCATTATTCTGTTGATCCAGCCTCATGTGTTTGCTGTATCTCCTCCATTGTTCTTGATGTCCAGGATGGTATTGAAAGTCATCGCTAGCTGTTAAATAAAGCGTAGAATCTTTGTTGAGTCTTGATGTGATTCATGTTGATTGGATTTACACCTGACTGACCGAAAGCTTGTTGGATGTGTTAAAATGCTTCTGCTGGGTGCATGAATGCTAATGTGTTTGGTTAAAGAACATCATCTGATGTGTTTCCTTTTATTATCTGTACAGACTTTGATTACAAATATATCCTATGACGAAATTGCTTGATGTTCTAGGAAAAATATTTATTCACTTTTTTGGGGAGAGTTAGATGAAAAGATGAATCTCGCTCTCAGGTCTGTTTGAAGCTAATGTCAGCAGCCAATTAGCTTAGCTTAGCATAAAACTGGAAACGGGGGAAACCTATGGTGTTTATGTAGTCTCAAAACCTATTCACCAAGAAATAGGCGCATGCACATGATACCAGAACAGAACAGTATCCACAAGTGGAAAAACATCCTCACAAGAGAGCCTTTCAGCACCACATACACAAATGCAGTCACATGAGCACACAAGTTGAGATTAGAGACTTTGCAGGTGGGGATGGAATAGACAGTGGCTTATTTCGCTGCTCCTTCACTTTGAATACCCAGTCAAACTTGTGTGAGGTGATAACAGCTTTTCTGACATTAAAGTGCTTATTAAGCTAGCTATAACAGGATATTTGGCCTTTGTATACCTTCAAGTAATATTAAAATGGGATCTCTGAAAGATGTTAATTTAGTTTGAGACTTAACCTACTTGTTCCCACCAGCTGGCCCCAGGAAAATGGTTATTCTCTCAAACCAAGCAGCCAAACAATAAAGATCATGGCGCTGTCTGTTCCATCCCCACCTCCAAAGTCTAAAAAGCCAACTTGATGAGCAAGCGAGTTGAGCTCAAATTTGTCTGAGCAGATACTGCGCTGTCTGCACCTGGTTTTTATGTGCAAGGGTTGTGAGACTGATTAAACACCACACAAACAGCTAGTTTGGCTCTGTCCAGTGAGCTGTAAATATGGTCATATTCAGCATTCTAGTCATCATGGTAAACTAAGCTCACAAGCAGACAGACAGAGGTATTGAGCTCATCTAACACTCATCAAAAAGTGTTTAAGCATATTGTCCCAAAATCTCAAAATATTACATTAATGCCTTTAATGTGGTAGCTTTCATGTGTCCCCTCAAAGTTTACGCCAATTTAATTTAATAAAACAAAATACCCACATTTACTTTCCTGTTTATCCTGGCTGCCACACTACTTGACCTGATCTGCTGGCTGTAACATAGATTTGATTGAGGTGGTCCAGACTCGGTTCAGAAGTTTTTATGGACAAAAATTAAAACTTTCGAAAAGCAAAGATGCTGAAATTTTAGGTGACAGGGAACAACTTCTTTCCAAGTATTCCAAGTGGCTTTGTAACCCCCCAGGCCTCCTACTAAACCACTTGCATTTCCTCAGTCACGCCGTTTTCTGGGCCTGCCAACACTCCACACCAACTCAGGTGTCGTCTGCCCTTTCTTAATCCCTCAGAGGGTGGATTGCAACTTTGGACCAAGCTGCACAATAAACAGCCAAAACCAAATGCACCCAAATTTATGAAACCCCTGAAAACTTGTGGTGGTTCAATGTGTGTCAGTTGATTTGGGGGATGTACAGTGTGTATGAGCATTTTACATGCTTTTACAATTATTTCAGGCTGTTTGCACAAGAAGGTGTTAAAAGAAGTCTTCAATATATTTATATATATTATATTTGTTGATCAGATTTTTGAAATGTGGACATCGGGGCTCTGAGGGGGAATATCTAGGATCTCTTTCTCTTGGTCAAACTGGAAAATGTCCAGGTGTAAATCAGTGTCAAGTGAAGCACAGGCAGGAGTTTTGCTTAATTACTAAGGGTAAAGTAAGCATAGACGCTGTACAATAGTTCCTCCTTGACCACCACAACTGAGATACACCTGCCATCCTCACTCCAGCAAAGCAGTGTCTCTGTTTATACACGTGTGTATTCAGTGTGTGTGTTTCCCTTTGTGTACAAAGCTAAGCTGTAAACCCAAATATCCTCTTGCGTGCTGAACATTATGTTAACAGCAGGTGCTCTTAATTATATTTTCCGTGATTACAGGCCCATTTGTAGCCCTCTGTCTTGCTCTAACGTATTAGAGAAATTACCTCCTAAAAAATTAATGAGAGTAATGAGATTACACAAACAGCTCCACTGTGGTCCTCATGACGTAAAAAACATGGTACAGTACGAGAAAGCCCAATTAAGCAGCAGAGGCTGGCAATATTCAGATCTGTGCAAAAAGCCCTGCTTACCTACAGGATGATATGAATTATTTTAGCTGACCTCTAGACCTAGAGGGTGAGATGTATTTACTTCCGGTTACTAATCATCACTGCCATGTTTTGACACAAATTGCAAAAAAGGAATTGAAGTTGTATACACATACTGTACAACATATGCACATTTACATATATCCATATACTGTATATTGTGTATTGTTTCTGAGACTTATATGCTCTCATGTCTGTGTGGTGAGTGGTTCTAGACCCAGAGGCCCCTGTAGCAACTTTTTCAAAAAAGTGTAGCAATTCTTGGGGAAGACTCTCCTTTGAAAAGAGTCACCAATATATCTCAGTGAATATTTACTTGTATGGATGTTGCTCTCTGGATAGACTGCTCTCGGTGAGTAGAGGAGTGCAGCAACACATTTAGTTGACCAGTCGGCAGTCAGATAGGAACAGCTGATCACTCATACCCAGAACTCCTTTTCCTCTCAAAATACACAGAGTTGAGCTAATGATAAAGCTGGTTACAGTCAGTTGAGTTGAGCTTGAGTTTTTTTAATGTAATTTCTCAAAATATTGTATATTATGTAAATAGTTACATGATGATGTCACTGATATGTTTATTCATAGGACATCTAGTGACTTTTCAAGTATTTTAGCTAGGCTACGTTCTATTGAAAATAATTAGCACTACTGGCTGGGGGGCATTAGCTAGCTTGTCTCTTGCCAAAGTTCAACTTCAAACCAACCAGCATTTCTCAAGTGCAAATTAACACATTATGTTTCCTTTTAATTAAAAAGTGTAAAAAACAAGCTGTGGTTTTATAGGAAGTTAGGCCTACTTTCTGCAAATACATTTTACACTGGTCTGGTGTAGTGGCTTCCTGGATCTTCAGAATAATTAAACAAACTAGATACATGTTATTTAGTCAACTTTAGAGGCATTGGTAGGCAGATATTCTAGCTTTTGAAACAGCAAGGCTAGCTGTTTCCCTTGCTAGTCTACTTGCTAAGGTAGGCTAAATACCTGCTAGCCCTATAGCTCCACATTTAGCACACAGACAAGACAGTGGTACTGAAATTTGATCAATTTTGATCAAATGTTGGTGAGTGGAGGACAAGTACAGCAACTTCATAAATGTGCAATGTAGAAAAATACCACAGAATGTCAAGGTATCCCTTTGGGGGAGTATTACTTTATGATCATTTTGTCGTCTCATTAGTTATATAACATGTGGCTATCAACACTCATTGATTGAGTGAGGAATGCTAACCAATCCAAACCAGCCAGTGTACTTTTTTCCTCACAAAATGACCAATGCCTGGTGAATCTAGCAGTCAGTGAAATGCAAAATGTCAATTGTCCCTCTCAGGAAAAAGCTCCTCTTGAACCCATAACTCTGACATTCTGTGGAGTTGCACAGTTCATTGTATATCCTTTTTGGCATTTACAATCAATCCAGTGACATTAAGGGTTTTAGTTTTTCTAAAAGACTCTGCAGGTTTGTGATGACTTTTGTTAAACTTGTGTTGAAGTTCTTTGAGGTCCCGCCCTGTGTAAAGCAACTAACAACAAATGTCATGGGAGAGACTAAGACCATAGGCATCACTTAATTTTCATGTGCTCAGATAAAGACTGGTGAAACTCTGATAAACAGTGGAAACAAGGATATATATCAGTATATCTGAACTGGGTTTATTGCATTAATTATGAGACAATGAAGGGTAAGTAGACCCATAGTATAAGACTTAGAGAACAACACATGTATCTTATAAACAGGCTTCTCCCACACAAAGGCCTCATTTAGACCATTGACCATGGTCCTGTGTTGGTGAGAATATGATAACATAATTTTTTGTGTCAGTGTGAACTTGCTTCTTATTCTTACATTACCCAAGACCTCCCTTGAAGTCAGCATTGATCTCACGTCATCACTGGCTTCCTATATTAAGTTGCTAAAAACTGCAAATGATTAAGTTGTAAACTGGCAAAATGCTACATATGTATCTCATAAGTAATGTGATTCAGTTCTGTGGTTATTTGAGTTACATTAAGACACACTGGTGTTGTCATTATTGAAGAAGTGTTTTGCAGTTTAGTTAGGTAAAATCCATGCACATAAACATATGGATAACTTGCCTGGATAGACAACAAGAAAAAAGTTTTTTTTATTTGTTAATGAGCTCTGACTCTCGATGCACTCTCACCTAAACAGATCATTCAGCATTTGAATTACTCAAGGATTTGATAAACCCTACAGTACATCAGCAAGGTTCTTTCTTCTGAGATTATGGGATAGAGCAATGCTAAATTTGCTAAAAGAAGCGAAGTCAGTAACATGTATTAATGAGACATGAATGTGTATAGATAGAGAGAAAGAGAGAGGAACTCAGTGCATCACAGCACCTGGCAGCATAGCTAAGAGCCTGTACAGGCCCTTACTATAAGCTTTATCAAAAAGGAAAGTTTTAAGTCTACTCTTAAATGTAGAGAGGGTGCCTGCCTCCTGAAACAAGAGTGGAAGATGGTTTCGCTGGAGAGGATCTTGATTGTTGAATGCTCTGCCTCTCATTCTACTCTAGGAACCACAAGTAACCCTGTATCTTGAGAGTGTAGTGTCCAGGTGGGGTAATAGGGTACTATCAGGTCTTTACTGGTGCCTGGCCATTAAGGGTTTTGTATGTGAGGAGGAGGATTTTCATTTCAATTCTTCTCTGGTATAAATTCTTGTCAGTACACGTGCAGCAGCATTCAGGATCAGCTGGAGAGTCTTTGCAGACTTATTGCGGCAGCCAAATAAAAGGGAATTACAATAATCCAGCCTTGAGGTAACAAAAGCGTGAACTAATTTGTCTGCATCTTTTTGAGACAAGATGTTCCTGATTTTTGTAATGTTCCGTAGGTAGAAGAAAGCAGTCCTTGAAATTTGCTTTATGTGGGAGTTGAAAGGACAAATCTTGATCAAAGATAACTCCCAGATTGCTTACTATGGTGCTGTAGGCCAGAGTAATGCCATCTAAAGTAGCTATATCATTAGATAATGTGTCTCTAAGATGTTTAGGGCCCAGCACAATAACTTCTGTCTTGGCTGAGTTTAGAAGCAGAAAATTGCAAATCATCCAGGTTTTTATGTACTTAATAAATGCCTGAAGTTTATTGGTCCGAGCACAGAACCTTGTGGAACTCTGTGACTAACCTTGGTATGCAGTGAGGATTCATTGTTAACTTGTACAAACTGAGATCTGTCTGATATAGGACTTGAACCAATTCAATGCAGTTCCTTTAATACCAATAAAATGTCTTTCAAAGTCTGTCTCTTCCAACGCTCTCAAATACAGCCTTGTATCCAGCACCTTCATCACCACCAGCACCATCTTCTCTCACCATGTCTTCGGTGGCACCATCTTCCTATACTCCAACGCCAGTTTCTGTGGCAACACCTGTGCAGTGCAACCCACTGCCAAAAAACAGTACTCCTGTGGGAACAGACAATGCTTCCAATTATAGCAAGATACTGCAAGAAATTCAGGACAGTATCAGTCACATACAACAATATAGGCTGAGGCTCCAGAGAGAGGGAGGAGAGCAGGTGGTGGTTCAGCATGCTCCTGACAGTTTGCTGCAGCTAAGTGACTCAGGTGGGGGAGAAGAATATACTGTAGAACCCAATTCCAAGTACTAATCCCCAGCAGCAGTAGCCATCCTGCCAGTCGAGAAGAGTCGATCCCCGATTGTGGCATAACATGGAGGAGAAAGCTCCATGTTACGCCGGGGATCGACGCATCTCGACTGGCAGGATAGCGACGAGTGGCGCAAGCTACTGCTAACGTGAGAAAACTAAAGTACGGTATATCTTAAAAGTGGCTTTTTCGTCGTAATTATGCTTTTACACAAAGGTTTGACTCGGGTACATTCACAAAATAAGCCTAGGTTGCATTTTGGCAAGAGTTACACTTTAAGTCCACGAAGATAATAGCGGGATACCAAGGCCACAGCCTGATGATAACGGTGGTATTCCTATGAGTCCATGGGAAGCACACCTGAGAGATAGATTTATTCAAGGTCTGTTACCTGATATTCAAGAGCATGTGCAAGAACACTGTGTTGGCTATGAGACAGCAAAACAACATGATGTGGAGAAACATGCTGCACATGCTGAAAAAGCAATGAAGGACAAGCAAAAGAAGAGAGAAAAGATGAAAGAAGTGTAATGACAAGCTCCTGCTGGCTCTGTTCCAAGTTTATGAGGGATGGCAACGGGGCAAAAGCAGAGGACATGGCAGAGGAAGAGGCAGAGGAGGACGATGGGGACGAGGCAGAAAATGCAATGATGGCTGCTTTAATTGTGGAGCATTTGGTCATTGGGCCAGAGACTGTCCACAGCAAAAGACGGGAAATGAGAGTGCTGATTTACTAGTAGTGGAAACGGGGACAAGCTGCGATCTGCTCAACTCATCGATAAGTGAGAACACCAGTACACAAACCCATACACAAACATTTAGCAAACAACAACAAAAACAGTTGCTAAATGAAGCTATTACATATATAGAGCAGAAATGTGACAATAAATCAGTCCTAATGCTGTGTTGACACATGAAGCATACAAAGTGATGCCAAAGCTAACATTAAAAGTTATAGGTCAACCAATCACCTTTTTGGTAGATTCAAGGGCAACATAATCATTTATAATAGAAAAAGGAGTTGGTTCTAAAACCAAAGATGAGTGGGAAGTTTATGAGAATTGGAGAAACTGGGGACACCATACAAGAAAATTATACAGTTCCTTTACAAGTTGAAGATTACGATACATGGTACCTTTAAGCATTCTTTTCTCCTCTCATCCTGTTGACCAATAAATGTATCGGGTCACAACCTCATGTGTTCTGTGGGACTCACTTTGGCTGCTAGTAATTTAGGAGTAGAAATTGTCAAACATAAGCAAGTGATACCACAATTAGTGCAATACAGTTCAGGGGGGTTGTATGTTTATCAGTGGAGGCTCACATCCACAGGGCTAGGTTCTAGTAATAGTTATTTGTCATAACAGATATGCAGACCAATGCACAGCCACAACAGGCTGACACGCAGACACAGACACAAACTCAAATGACAGAGTCTGAACTTCACTGCACAACATATGTTTTATCAGGGCCAGATGCTGAATATGAGTTAGTGTGGTTTAGAGAGGGTCAAGAACGTGATGTTCTGGGAACAGAT